>NC_063215.1:70155906-70755906 GCF_020740725.1 Corvus hawaiiensis | reverse complement strand
TGACTATCAATCAAATCACAAGCTACTGGACTCAGTAGAACTTCAGGGTTAAATACCAGGACCAAGGTTAAGATAAGAAGTCAGGCTGAGTGATCATATAAGGTTTTTCTATGACTGATTTTCAATAAACCAAAATTTTTCTTAAAAATTTTCTTACTCCAAAAAAGCCAAGTAGGCAGTGCTGTGAGAATATGAAGCTGATCTATTAATAAAGTAACTCATCATTTACTAAAATTTAAGAATTTGGTGTTCCATCAGGAAAAGCTAGACACAAAAATTTCCATATCCTCGAGTCATTGTCCTATGCAAATGAAATGAAGTAGTCTTAGAGGTTAAAGCAAGACAGAACAGAAGAGAAAAAGGCTTTTCTCTTCAAGGATAGCAAATAAAATACCATATTGATAATATGGAAATGAGAAAAAGAATATCAACTATGAAGCTCTTGTTCCAGAGGACTGACTCCAGGAAATTAGAAAAACAGTCAAAATGCTATTGGGTCCTATTTTATTACTTTGCTTCATACATATCAATTGTAAATTTTAGCCCTTTGTCAGGGCTGACTCACTTGAAAAACAGTGACTTTCTCACATCTGATTTCTTAACATCTGAAAAACTGCCATTCATGAGGTTATAAATACTGAAAAAAAAATGGATGTGTATTAATTACTTTTTAATTAAAAAGAGAGAACATTAAATTTAAAAAAAAATTAAAAGGAACCTGATAGAAATTCTGTTATTTGCAGGTAATCTACTCCAATATACATATTTATTGTTGTAGTAGTAAAGAGTGAACTTTTAAGCAACAGAAGAATATATGTTTGCCAGAGGGAAATATTTCTCAAATTTCATTGTGCTGTCATAGGCATCCAAGAAGAATGAAGTGTTTTTCATTTATTTTTTACAAAACCCTCCTTTTATATTTCTATTTGACTTTTATATTTTTTCTTCTCAGAAATCAAGATGTATGCAAAATTAACCCCAAAGAACAGTTATTTTCATTTTTTATGAGTCTGTTTTTTGTCATAATAAATACCTAGATGGGTACTGTCACATTTAACATAGTTCTATAACAGTTTTCTTTGTTCTTCCATAATGCGCGTGTTGGCAGTTTTCACATGTGATTGTCTTATACTTCCTGAAGCAAAGACTAACTTCTAGCTTGTTTCTCATCTAGAATACTACAGACTGAGAAAATGGAAAAAAACTGTTACTTTCACAGAAGTTCTGTGCAAGATTAGTCAGTGCTAATACTAATAGGGTTTTTTTTGGAAAACTGGTCAGTTTAGCTGTCAGAAAATTTTACGTTTAAATACTCGGTCTTTAAACAGATTTTTTTCTAGAGTAGAGATCACTCTAACAACCTCAAGTAGATCAGGTGATTCAAAATGTTGCATTAACTTAAATGGTGCATTGAAATATTTAACCACTCTTCCAGGGAATTATGTGTCTCTTACAGATCTTGGTTATATTATTTATACCTTTTATTTGAAAAAGTGTTCTAGTTACCTCGAGTATGATCAATGTCTGTCACCAGAAAATTGCCTCAATAGATGCTGCTTTTTGGGGGCTGCTCTTTTTATCAATAAAAATTTATGGCTTTCATGTTTCCATTTTTCCCCAGAAATTTCTTAGAATCAATAGAGTAAAACATGAAGAAGTATGGCTATAAGTAATAAGATTAACACAATGTTATGGTGTGGGAATGCTTTTATATTAAGGGTGATTAATTTGAAACTTCTGCTTGGAAAAAACGTTCAGCTGGAGGGAGAGCTAAGAAATTACACAGTTGTGAATGTTACGGTAAATGTAGGTAACATGGATTTTTTTTTATTTTTATTTTTTTAATTTTTTTTTTTGTAAATTGAGTGTTGTTATTGGGTACCAGACTGAAATCAAAAGGAAGCCTTTCTTTTCCCACAAGAGAGACTATTTTCACACAAAGTTTATAAACACATCAAGTGTAAGATAGTTTCAGCTGTGGCTATCGTATGCGATGACTTGAATTCAAACTCTAGGTCAGGAAATTTCTAGAAATCTTCCTACTGATTGCTGGGAAGATAAAATGAGCTGAAGATTTCCATTGTTTGTTTTTATCCTCTAATCTTATGTTAGCAGACACTCCCAGGTAAATTACTTGCTACACCTTTGATCTGACCTGGTTTTCTAGGTGGAGTGACCTGTCTACCAGAAAGCACGTTAAGAGGTAAATTACAAAATCCTTATAGGAAATGAGGTGATGGTAGTGGTGGAGGTGTCACTACTTGTCTGGGTTGGGTATATAGATGAGTTGCCTTCACTTGCCAGGTGTAGCCCACCTGAGAGTGTGTGACAGCTGTGAAACACACAAGACATACTTTCTTTCAAACCTATCTGGAAAATTTACCTGGGTGTAAACCTCTGAGACTATATGCTCTTTTGCAATAGCATCATGCCACGTGCTACTGTTTCTCCTAGGAGTTAAACTACATTATGCCTTCTTGCGCATGTATTCCACTTGTTCCAGGTCATTTCTTGAAGTGATAAATAGATTTCACTCCAAAATTGAGCATGGAGTTGTCCTCTTGAACATTGCTTTGCCTCTTACTTTCTGTACCACAGATGAAGCTGTAAATGATCTGGCTCATTTCCATTGCCTGACAGACTGAAACCGGAGTGGCAATGCCACTAGCCATTAACCATATGTAAGACTGAAAGCAATAATAATCCACAGCAAAACAGATGGAAATCAGTAACAAACATTTTCTGCATCAATTTCTAACTCTCCCAATTGAAAATTAAATTTTAAAGAAGTTCTCATAGTAAAGTTTAAGAAAAAATATGGGGTGAGGCAGAAATAGCAGAGATACAGATTCTCTTCACTGTTATTTCTATATTCTAGGGTTTTACTTTTCAAGTCAGCTATTTCTGTAAACCTAGTTGGACAGAGCTGCCAGGAACTGATCTTCCATGAAACACAGATATGAAGAACCCTTGCCAAAGACTCCAAGTGATTAATGCACATGGGACTATTTCATAAGCAAATGCAAATTATGATCTATTTTGATGGTATGTCACAGATGATTTCTTCAAAGTTGTCTTTCATATCTTAGTTTTCTGTCTTAGTAGAAGAAAATCTGTTGGTTAAAGGAAACTGACTCCAAATGCTGTAAATTCAGGTGTTCTTAGCTGTGCCATACTGACAAATATGATCAGCCTTATTTTTCATTTAGTCATTTGATAAACACCCTTACTGCTCTTCATGCACTGATATATGTATTTAGAGATTATAAAGATCAATTATTTGTAGTTCAAATGTTATCAAATTGTACAGCAGGATTTATCCTTTTAAATTTTCCATTCCTTTTTACTATATTTATAAAAGAACCTTGAGGTTTAAATATTTGGACTCAGACTGAGTAAGAGGTTAAATGTTAAATGTTATACTCATTGCAGTAAACCAAAAAAAAAAAACCTCCCCAATAATTTCAGTTTTCACCCAAAATTTTATATACTTTGGGCAGAATTCGTAAAGGGTCTATGAGTCAGGCAAGATAGGCCACATGAATCATCCCATCTATGCTTCCTACATGAACAACCTGAGGAAAACAGCTCTTGGTGGCATTAATCTGGCACTCAGAGCTTCTGAGATGGTGGTGAGTATGCCATTTTAGAAATGCCTCCCTCTTTCCTTTAATGATGCAGAGTTTGTAGACAACAGTTTTAAACTAAATGCCCATTTTTAGCTGTATTCAGGAGAAATAAATGCAGAAGAAATAAGTACCACTAAAAGTTATACATTGCATAACTTAAAGCAAAATTAGTCCTCCTTAACATCAGGGTACTCATGTAACAAAACCTTTCCTAAACTCATGGATATTTACCTCTTAAATTCTTGGCTGAAGGGGGAGGAGGGTCGTGGTTTCTTACTTCCAAGTAATCAATCAACAGATTCATTCATTCATTCATTTGAAAAATAAAATTAAATATCATATTTACCCATCATAAAACTATATTTACCCAATTATACCCGACAATTATACCACATAGAAAACACTAGATACTAACAGACTTGGAGGAAAACTATTATGAGAGTATATGTATAGAAGTATAGGGCACCTTCAGACAAAAAAACCTCCACTTGTGTCACTTAAAATTTTCAGGTAGGTGAGTCAAAAAGGCAAAAAGCCAAGACCGAAGAAGTCAGAAAAAGACAGAACAGAGGGCATGGATGAGAAAGCTTACAGCAAAGAAAGCTTGAGTATTGATTTAAATCACACCTTTTACTTCAAAAGAATCAGCCAGAGGATTTCATTGTCCAGCCCTATGAAAATGCAGGTAGGCTCTCGCAACAAGGGGTAAACTACTTTGAGTTTACTAGACCTAGAAAACATCTGCAGGAACATAAATTCCTACTATCATAATGCTCTGAGGTTGTTTATATACTAAAATGTGCCTGTGTTCTTTTCCTTACAACACAGGGAAAGAAGAGAGAAACCTAATAGTCATTTTTTTGGAGCTTAAAAAAGGACACTAGGCCAGATGGCAGTGTGTTATTGAAAAAGTAATTGAAAGTGTTTCCTTTTGGGCAGCAATGCTGGGATGTTTTCTGGGATATGTTTTCCTTCCAGGAAAATGATGGGCAGCACATCAATCAATCAGAAGCTGAGTCTAAGGAAAAACCAAAAAAGAGATGAAAATTCACTGAGTAGAAAAATAGCAACCAGCAGAGATCCTGGCCTGGAATCAGCATGGCTCAAATGAGCTTCCCCATGCTGCAGTAATTACTGACCTTGCTTCTCAGCAAGCAGTTGCCTCCACTAAAGATAAATAAAACAGAGGTGCCTGGGCTAGGGAGGTGCTTTCACTTAAGCGAAGTGAAGAGGGCCAGACACAGGTCACGCAGCAAAGACACCCTGCAGCTCCTCTCAGAGCCTCTCTGCATCACCAGCATGTGGCTAGATGCTTGGGTGGTAGCTGTTTTAAGGTATGAAGCCAGTGAAATTTCCTTAGTGCTGCTCCAGGAAAACCTCAGCAACAAAGAGAAAAGAGTTGCTTTCTTGTTTACAGTAATAGGAAATGTGAAATATATAAAAGCTAATATTTGTTTTAAGGTTGCTGATTGATTTAAATCACTTGTTACCACACTGGATGGACTGCAAGCACCTTAAGAGGGCAGAGAGGGATAATTTTCCCTGTGTTTAAACCTTAGGAAACTATTTAATGGAATATTCATGTCCCTTTTCTTATACACTACGCAGACGCTATAGAAAGCGTTACGGTAGATGGGTTGCTTTTCAGTAATTTTTTTTCTGCAAAATGAATAGTGGGTATAGTGGTTTTATGCCAATTTCAATTAGTTTTTTGAAGAGCCATTGTTCTGTTGATATTAAAAAGGAAAAGTAAGCTGTCTAATCTCATCCTGTGTAAGGAAATTACTTTTATTTTACTAAATTACATGCATGTACAATGTGTTTAATGCAGAAAAAGAGAAGTCTTAATAGCATAATACATATTCCATTTGTATTAGATGTAACCTGCTGCTTGAGGGACTAATAGAATAGAGAGGATAATACTCTTTAATGCCTTTCTGATGGATTCCACAAATCCTCTTGATATCTTCATGTGAGAAGCAGTTTACATGATGCTGCAGGCTGGCTTTGGCAGAAATTGCTGTACTAACTAGGTGTTGGCCTCTGCCTGCCTCAGACTATGTTTGAGGTTGGATGGGACCTCTGAAGTTCACATTTTCCAACCCCCTTGCTCAAGCAGGGACATTTAGGTCTGGTTGCCCATGACCATGTCCAGACAACTTTTGAGTATCTCCAAGGATGGAGACCTCTTCAATCACTCTGGGCAACTGGCACCATTGTCCCATCACACTCTTAGTAACTGGGTTTCCTGAAGGTTACATGAAGCCTTCTGTATTTCAGGTTTTGCCCACTGCCTCTTAACCTGCCACTGGGCTCCATTGGAAAGTGTCTGACTTTATTCTCTTTACTGCTTCCTACAAGTGTTTGTATACACTGACAAGACTGCCTTTGAGCCTTCTCTTCTCCAGGCTGAAAAGCCTCTCAACCTTTTCTCATTGGAGAGATTCTCCAGTCCCTTAATCACCTTCACAGCCCTTCACTGGATCTCTCCTGTAGCTCCATATCTCTCTTGTGCAGCACTCCAGCTGTGGCCTCTCCAGTGCTGAGTAGAAGAGAAGGACCACTTCCCTCAACCTGGTGGCAGCCCAGGGTTTCTTTGTCATTTAACGCAAAGCTAATCGAGAACCTTTCTTAGAGCTGTCTGATCAGTCCTTGATAGATGCTTGGATTATGCTGCCTTTACTTTTATTCTTGTATTTATGTTTCAGAGAAAGGGAAGTTATGGCAATGCAAACTATTTAAGGCACGGATTTAATTTTTTAAAGATTACTTGGTTGAGAATGGGCATCATAATGTTCCTGTCTCCTTTGTGCTTCTTTCCAGTATGTCATCCCAGGAGAGAAGAAATAAATAGGCAAAGAAGGACTTTTATAGGGACTACAGTTATTATTTCCTTCTGGATGCATGTAGATAAACCCAAAGCAGGTGAAGCACATCCAGAAACCCTGTCACCTGCAGATCTAGGAATTGCAATGATGTCTCAATGGTTCAGTCACTGTCATGATCTTTGTAGCAGTTAAAAACCATAGTAAGCACACATGGTATTAGACTGCAGCTTGTATATGAATGAAGTGTCAATTGTTAGTCTAGATTCATTAGAAGAGTTAAAAACTACATGTTTTTACATATCTCCATTTTCAATTATAAAAGTCCTATCTCTCTGCTTACTCCATTAATGCAATAAAATTCTTACTTGTACTGGCAACTTATATTCAGGTTTTAATAAGGTAATTTGTTAAGAAATATTTTTGAAATATTAGAGCTCTACAGGTGCAACATAACAATGAGAATCAAGGCTTTTTGCTTTTCCTGAACAAAAGCTGTTAGGCGTTGTTACAAAGGAATTGTCATCAAATGATGTATTATGTGTTCATTATACCATTCACTATAATTACGATCACAATTAAACCTCAAAAATTGTTACTGTCAGTTTAGGATGTATGAAGCTGAAAAGACAGTTTGCAATGCAACGTATTTCATTATTATTAAAGACTGGTTAATCGTAGCCAGCTGCAGTTGATCTGTCTGGAAATCTCACACATTTAAGAACGTGTCACCAAGTTGATTCACTTAATTTTGGGTTGCTTCTGCAGTTACATTTTAACTGTCTCTGTGGAAAGAGCAATCTCAAATGTCTTTCTTCCTTCACCATCCTTGTCCAAACCATCATGATCAGATTACATCTTCTCTGAAACATTTTTTAATGCAATTGGAAATTTTTTGTAATCAGATTGGACTGCTGTATTGTTTTCATTTAAAAGACACTTCTATGGATTTGGAAGGAAAAAGTGTTAACCTTACATCCTCAAATTAGACCTTGGATTCAGAAAATTTTCATTTGAAACTTTCCCTTGTAGTATTAGTAGACAAAGTTCTTAATTTATAGAAAATTAAAGCATCTTCCTCTAGGTTTTCAAATTCATAGCCTTTGAGTTTGATATACAAAACTTTAGAGCTTTAGTTGATACAACAGTGTAATGATTGGTTATATATGGAAATACAGAGATTATAATCTAATTACAAACCTCTATGAAATAACAAATTAAACTTTACTCTTTAGTGATTTGGACCAATTGGAATTTTGAATTGAGTGCTTGAATTACTGGAGGTTTGTACTTACAAGAATTAGAACAGAACAAATTTAAGCATTTAATATAATCATCATATGTTTCAGTATTATTTGACTTAATAATAATTTTAAAATAAAAGTAAATAAAATAAATTTTCATATCACAAGTCTTTCTGATCTCAGGGAGCAGGAGTATCTCAATTGTTGTCTTTGACCTCCCCAGTAGATTCGCAACTGGTTTGTCACGAAGGACTCAAGCCCTTGACACATACCAAGAAATACTTTCTCTATTGAACTTTGCAAGTTTTGAGTTTGTATCATTTGACATTTTTTATAGCAAAAAAGCTCTTTTGTGTTTTCCAGCTCATTCCTTAACTTGTAACTCAACTAGAGGTCTTTCTGTCTGGAAGAGTGAGAAAAGTATGGGCTGGAACAATGAGAAATTATGATAAATATTCTCTCAAAAAGTAATTATTTTTAAAAATATGTCATAAAAATTCAGTTGAAAGGGCAGTACATATTTCAAATTGATTTCCGTTGTTTCTCGAAAGCCTAATTAAACAGACTATTCCCATAAATGTTATGCCACTTCTATTGTGATATGTAGTTCTAAATGTAACATAAATTAATTTTCAATATTCCCCATTCACCTTATAAACAAAATCAGGGACTTGAGAAAATAGCATGCGTTTGTCAGCTACAGAACTTAATTTGTCTTTCCTGTGTTACACTCAATGAAGCTATGCAATATACATATGTGAGAATATGTAAGAAAGTGAGGGTCTAAAGTGAATGAGAACAGGAGGTAGAGAACACAATTAGAGACAAAGTAATGTCAGGAAAAGAGGCAATTGGACAGAGTCTGTATATGCATGAGTTTTTAAGGCGAAAAACCTGAATCTGACAAGCTTGCATGGGAATTTGAATAGCTCCTGAAAGCACTCTGTTGTCATGACATTTAGACTTAAGGTTAGACTTAAGGTGTTTACCTCTGTCCTGCATTACCGTCAATAAAATATTAAAAAAAAAGATTTGTGAAATTCTAACTGCATTACAAAAATGGAATTTCTTGAATTTGCTTGGTAAATCAAAGTACTCGGGCATTCATCAGTATTCAAAATCTTGAATTTTGATGTCACTCTGAATCTGTGTTTAACAGCTGGACTCAACAGTTCCACCTGAAGTGATAATTAAATCAGGAGCTTTTTCTTTCTCACAGAGTTCATTGCCAAAGTTTTCAATGGTAGACTTATTCCTCAAGACACGTATGAGATCTTGCACTGATTTAATTTTAAAAGTGGCCTGTCTTTTTGCATCTGACTCCTTGTTCTGTTCACTTTCAATTCACTTCAAATTTATAGTTGCACCAGCTTATGACTATGGCAAAAGCCACAAGCTTTCTCTCCCGGTTTTCTTTTTCACTACATACATCAAATGTTATGCCAGTTTTTGTAATATGGTAGATACTAATAAAGACTGTTTTCAGTGTGTTTCCTTTGGTGGTTAGCTTTTCCACTGCTGTTAAAATAAACTCAGCTGATAGTTTTGAAATTCAGGCCATTATTAGTTGTTTAATATTTTAGATAAAAACCTAAACTCATGTTGCAGAGAAGAAAATACCCTCCATTCTGAAGTCTGAAGTGTTATGCAGTTAGTGTCACAGCAATGGAGGACTCCATGTCAAACTCCTTAAAAAGAAGGACTAGGTTTCTGTGTCAGTAAGAAAGATAATTTCAAAACACAAGTAATTTTTAATTTGTATATTTATCAGTTTTCATGAGAATATGATGTATTATCATACACAAAATACATTAGCAAAAGTATTCTCATCACAAAGCATCAAGGCCAGGAATTAGAAAATTTATTCAGAATTTGAATCTAAGACATAATCCGAAGTTTTGTATTAGGAGTATTCCATATTGTGCATAATGACCATAGCATGGTCATTACTCTTTATCCCATCACATGCAACAAGCCCAGTGACGTGTCTGACTGAATTAGAAGTTTACTGAAATACAGATTTTGAAGGAAACATTAAGATTCTAAGATTTTAGTTAAAGATAAGTTTTGCTA
Source organism: Corvus hawaiiensis (assembly GCF_020740725.1). Lineage (NCBI taxonomy): Eukaryota > Metazoa > Chordata > Aves > Passeriformes > Corvidae > Corvus > Corvus hawaiiensis. The sequence continues at coordinate 70,746,135 of NC_063215.1, read as the reverse complement.
GAATTAGTTAGAGGAAGTAGGTCCACCTGAGACTAACTAAGAGTTAATAAGAGTTAAGTTAGAAACAAGCTTTTAAGTTGCAGATAATTAATTGTCTTTCTATATTTGCTTAGCTGTGTTTATAATGAGAACCAGAAAACACTGATAGATAGATAGATCTAAAGAAATCAAAAACAATTGCTAATTTTTCCCATCTGGATATTATTCAGAAGTCATAAGGAAGAAACTGGATGTTCCCCAAGAGGCCATTTGTATTGCCAAAACCCAGAGGGGTGGAAAGTTCAAGTGAGGAAGAACATTATTCCTTCATCTTCAAGACCACTCCTCAATTAATAATGACCACTGACTCAATTTAAAAACTATACTACACATGCTTAATGACATTAAAGCTAATTTCCATACGAAGCGGAGAATAGGAGGTGTCGTAATAAATATGTGTTTGTATTTTGGATATTCATAACTTTTGTGGATAAATAGACTCTGTAACCTTTCATACTTCGACACTGTGTATTAGGAAGCTATTCCACACAGCTGTCTGGCACCAATAAACATACACTTTCTAACTCCAAACTGTTAGAGAGTTTTTGTCTGTCTCAGTTGGATATCGATACTAGATCGATATTCTTATTTTTGATAAATCAGTACTTCTGATGGCTCTGTACATGCTCCTTATATGAGTGCAATTTTGTAGTCAAATATCACACTTCAAACCTGGCGATAAATATCTTTGTGTGTAATTCCTGAATTTCATAGCAGTTCTGATACTATATTCCTGAAGGACATTTAAGCAAAGAGGTTGAAAATCATGCATGAGGATAATGAGCGATAGGAATGAAAAGATGATACCATATTCTTCATTTTTCCATGGACTTCAGATATAATAATAATTTTCATACTCAGATATTAGAGAATAAAACTTTTAAAATGCCATTAGATACACCTGACTCCTTTTAAACTTTGTGTAATGACTATAGTTCTCAGACTTAATTCTGGAGTTAACAGGTTTCAATTTCATATCAGTATGTTTACTCTGTTCACTCATAAATGAATTAGAAATTACTACGTCTTCATCACTGCAGATGATTCTTCAGGCACGTATCAGCAGTGTCCTTAACAACAAGTATCAGAATAAAACTACAAGAATCCTTATTATGCTGCTTTTATTTGTACCTCTTTTAATTTCATGTGCTACGAAGACAACTGTTTTTCAGTGAAAGTATGGCCCTGAGAATTATCAAAGTTTTATTGCAATTCAAGAATCCACAATTGTAATGGAAATTACTGGAAAAAACATTGAAAACCTTGGCAAATATGTTTATCATATTTTCTAATCCATTCTAACCCATTTCTAAACCAAAATATCTCATTTATTGCTTTACAGAAAATAAAAAGTAACTACATGATCTTTTTTGTTATTCATAAGATATCTGCAAGAAAAATTGGAAATAATTTCCCCTTATTGATGTGTTTTTCTGAACATAACCAAATCTATATGATTTTTTTAGGAAAATCCAACTAGAACTGGAGAGAGAAGAATTGATACAAGGCTATTGATACACTGTCAGTGATATATGGCTTGTGTCTTCTCTACTGTGTAGTAGACAAGTGAAAGTGCTTGAGCTCTTTGAACTAGCTCTGACAAAATTTTGAGGGGAACAGGAGCTGGTCTAATCCTGCAAAAGTGCAGGGTCGGTTTATCCCTCAGAGTCCATCAGTCCTGGTTGGAATGCAATGAGAGTTACTGGAGGTGGGTAACGAGGACTCCACACTCAGCCTTCTTTAGAATTAAAACCTGACAGCTGTAATGTTAACCCATTTTTCAAAAAGAGAGAGAAAATTAATTAACTTATTTGTATTTTCTCTTTTCCTTTGTTCTGCACATTGGTAACCCTGAAGAATCTATCAAAGGTAATATTGGTGCTGACTGCCATTGCTTTGCAGATGGAAGCCCTTGAGGAAGTCCTTTGTCCATACTGGCCACTCAAGCTGCAGATGCAGGAGCAGGAGGGAGTTGTTTGATGGCAGATGTCCCCAGCTTGACGGCACACCAGCTCCTTCTGCAGAAGAACAGCATTCCCTGATAGACAAGAGCAAGTGACACTCTTGCTGGGGGTGAGGTTCTCAGTTCACTCCTGCTGATCAACATTATTGCATGTTTTTTTTCCTGTTACTGCTGTTTGAGCAGGGATAAATTGCATCTGCAGGTTTCTATTACCCTAGTTGGTTGAGTAAACTGTTATCCACAGATGCTCATGAAAGTCAGGAATGCAGTTGTGTAGGATTAGTAGGTGGCAAGATAGTGCCAAAGACTGATAAAGCAAATTACTTAATAAAAACTTTCTGACACTTACAAACTTATTTTTGTATAACTTCTTTATATACAATTACAAAAATAATGTACTGTAACTTTTTATAATTTTCTAGTCCCCTTTTTGCAAACCCAAACTGTTTTCAACTCTCAAACTCTTTCCCATGCAATTAATTTTTCTCATGGATGAGTGGTGTAAAAATAAACAATTTGGAAAAAAAAACATAAAAAAATTCCTCAGTTACTGCAGTATTTGGTTTTGATTTTACAGAATTACGTACAGTTACAAGGATACTGATGACATTTCACAGAATTAATCACACTTGCATGGTTTAGAGAGAAAACAGAAAGTGTGTACCCAAAACATACTCTTTACTAATGGATCTCCAGTTCACACCTTCTCTAACACAGGTGATCATACTCGTAATTATGGGATCGATATATGTTGATAGAAGCTGTTCTTTCTCAGAGGAAAAGCAGTGTTGCCTTTAAAAGCAATTAATTTTAGCACGGAGTTGACTGAACAAGGGAAGCTATCTGTCTGCACTTACCACCATCAAACCAAGGCAGAGCCCTTGCTGGTAATTTCTGATGGCCATCAGCAGAGCTCCACAAGCAGAACCACAGCAGATTCCTGCTTCAGCTGGCATCTGAATTCACCCTCAACTCTGTTTCTGGGCATAACCTGAAGGTGGATGTTACTCCTTCCCCAAGGAAGCTCCCTCACAGGCATTCCAGCTCACCTTCCTAGTGCTTCACCAGGCTGGGACACAGTTCTGTCTGCTCCTGTTACAGAAGTACTGTAAGTGACATGAGGGCAATTATCCACTAACATTTTTTTTTAAGCTACTTTCAGACCAAGGACAGAACATTCATCTATCTTAAAGTTGTGCATTTATACTGGGTAAAGCAGGAGGCTCAGCGTGGGAGGCACCCAGAAGCCCAACCAGTAGTCTGTGTATCTGCCTGACTGAAAGTTTTATTCTCCTTTTGTATGATAAATTATTTTCCATCTCCATCACATACTGTATTTTTTACTTTTCTTTGAATGTGGGGAATATAATGACCTTTAAACATTTTCTTCCTCTGAAGAATAATTGGAGTTTTTTACTGTGAGAACTGGACCGTTACTACTATTGCATGCATCTCTCTGTTCAGCGGATAAATTTTATAAATAACCCATAATATCAATGGAAACTGCTAATTAACACCTCAATACATGAATAATCCCATTTCATTTCAAATAAGAGAAAAGTTAAACTTTACAATAAGAAACATTATTATGACTTCCAAGTCATAAATACGCTATGAATGGGTACATATGAACATTCACTTTCTTGAAGTTGCCAGCAGATGAGTTTTAACTTCTCTGGTCAATGCCCTGATAATAGAAAATGGGAAAATTAAAAAAAAAAAAAGCTAAAAAAGAAGGTCTTATCTTCTACTTCAGGCCTATTTTAAAATAATCCAATTTATCTAAAAAGCAAATAAAGAAACAAACAACAAGCCAGACACAGCTTTCAATCTGAATCTTTATTTTTACAATTCCTATATTAAATTTCATTGTGAAGAACTTCAGTTTGCTTAATGCGTACTTAAACCAACACTGAATCTTTGGGATTTTCAGAAACCTTTTTATGTAATTCCTAGAAAGTAAGAGTTTAATCACAAAGTGGCATCTGAAGTAAGAAGAGTCCTTCAGTAGACCTTATAGTGAGCTGATACCGAGGTACAAGAGGTAATAATAGGCTTTGTTTTGTTATATGGAAAAAATATAAAATGAAAAATGTTCCTCTTTCTCTAAAAAGCCAATTTTCAATAAAGGATAAATCCTGAGCCAAATCATTTGAGGGATACAACTAAAGACTAAAATTTTTAATTGTGTTGTTTCAGAACACTTTAATGGACATCCAATAATGTCACAGTAAACCAAGAATAAGTTGGAAGTAAAACCAGCTGTAATACAATTTAAAGGAGAAATACAAATAGAAGAAAGAGTATATTTATAGCAATAAACTAAAGCTAGGAGCTCAGGAAACGGATAAAATTTCTAGAAAAGTGTAAGGACGTCTATAGACAGATTTAAGGATAAAGAATATTTCAAAGAACATGAAAAAGAAGAAATTGAAGTGAGTTGTATTGATCATACTTTTGCTTGATTAGAGGGTTCGTCATTTGACTGGTAAATCAAATCTAGCTGATCAATGAGATTTGGCAAACTCTACCCTTTCATTTCAATGACATGACAGGTTAAAGCATTTAGAAACAGATATTATGATAGAAGTTGTCAGAAGAGTACTTCATTCATACCATATGATGAACTATTTTCTATGGCATCACTAACTTTGAAAGGTTTTAACAACAGTTACAGGAGCTAGATATATTTAAAAGAGGATTTCTAGAACAATTGGAAAACTTGCACCTGCATAGTTCAGGAAGAATCCCTCATTAATATTAGCTAATGTTGATTTTCAATAGCTCATGGAACAGCCTATATGGAAAAAAGACAATTGGGATGATCAAACTAATTATGTCTGTCAGCTTATCATAAACCCTGAAGAAAAGTGTGGACAAACTGATAATAAGAATTTAATAATAAAGACTTAAAAGAAAGTAATGTAATTTGTGCCAGTAGGAATAAGTTTATGGAAAACATATCTTGTCAAACCAGCTTTTTACCTTCTATTGCTGAAAATAAAACCAATTATCTATGGAAAAAAAAGAACAAGCAGCAAACTGTGGATACAGACTATGGCTGAGGCTTCATATTGGTTGTGGGAAGCTGTTAGCCTGATGCATGCAGGATGCCTACTTTAACAGGAGATCCCCCTGGAGTAGTCAGGCCAAAGGATCAATTCTTAAAATATTCTGTCTGCTTTGCCTCTATTTCCCTCAACCTTCAGAGGTGAGGAAGGAGCCTGGGACTATTCTCAGTAAGTTTCTTGTAATGATTAAATTTTCAGAGGAAAAAGGGATCATTGAGAAGAGTATGAATCTGTGTACATTTTGTGGAGGTAACGGCAGTCAGAGTATCTGTATTTGGCACTGTTTCTGTCTCACGTAGGAATTCTTTATATAGACTAGAAGTTACCAATTAAAGAGGTCACCGGGAAACCGAGAAGATTTCATGGACAAGCCACAAGAACAGCTGGCAGACTGGAAAGATGCTTGAGAATTTGGGAAGTCATTCATTGATTGTGAAATCTTAGCAAATATTTATGTGTGATTTGATAACCTCTCATACATGCCTAGTAAGGAAATAGGAATTTGACAATGGAGAATAGATGTCTCATGGTTGTGAATTAGTGTAAAAGAGTTCAGACTAAAGAAATAAAAAGACATAATTTTTCGACGAAAAGAGTTATAATAATAACCACTTATCAAGGACTATAACAATTTTCCATTACTTGTTTTAAAGGATATGATAATACACTTTCATTCAAAATATGTTTTATATAAAAAGAAATTAAGCCAATAGAACTCTAAAGCCAGAACAGTTGTGTTAGCGCGGCTGATTGTGATTCAGCTCACAGGTTTGATACAGAGGTTCTTACTATCACCACAGGTCATATGCCATAAGCAGCTGCACAAGTATTGCCGAGAACAATCTCTTACTTTGAGAGTCTATTAGCTGCCCAGACTTTCAGAGCTATTCTCCAGCCGGGAGGCATAAGGACTGGCTTGGGGATGAAATTCAGAGCGTGCTATGGCTAATTTCTGAAGTGGAATTTCATTAAAAGACAACAACCTGGGAGCAAGGATACAATTACCCCATACCTTCAGGTGTCTCACTGAGGTATTGTACCTTTGCAGGCACTGACTATACACTGTGCTCCTGTCATCTGCCTCAGGGGAACATTTATCAGAGCTAACTTAATTATTCCACTGATAGCCTAGAAAGCAAGACATCTAACTTTCTGTGCTCTGAACTACACCAAATGTAGGTGCCTACAGTAAGGGCACAAATATCTTCCACTGTGGGCCGCTATAAGCACCAAGTGAAAACAAAAAGGAATAAAGAGGTGTGTTACTACAATATGTCAAAGGAACATACAGAAGCACTGTGCCTAACTCACACTGGAAGTCAACCATGAGGAGATATGTAAAAGTACAAATGGAACTAAGATCTTAAACACCTTCGACTTACATAGGGATTCAAGCAAGAATGCACAGCTTGACTCTATGGATTCCTGCAGCCCAAGAACCTCACTTCTCTCCAAATCTCAAATTTAGGACTAGGACTAAAGTGTAGGTCTCAGACATGGCTGCATTTCTGGCCACAGCTGTTTTGTGCCTTACGTACCCTTGGGCAGTTTAGAGCTGTTAGTATCTCTCAGGAGAGCTGAGGAATGCTATATATACATATACATATACATATACATATTTGTAATTTTAGGCTATTCCTCTGAGTGAGAGCCTTTTAAAATGCCCCTAAATATGAAAAAGACAAAAAGTAAGGGAAGTCTTATAGTGCTGTTGAGGAGAGAAAAACACAGTCAAGACATACTCCAAAGCTTACGTATCCAAACAGCTTCTCTAATTTTGTTAGGCAAATAGAAGTTCTATTCCTTTGATGTGCATATGTAATTCCCACTGGTGCTAATGAGAATTATGTGCACAATTCAACAGAATAAGCCCTATAATTTAAGGGATATTTGGAGGGGGACTTCAAAGAAAATATTAAATACTTGATAAGAAGTGGTAAGAAGTCTGTGAAAAGTTTGAATATTTGAACAGCAATCAATTTTTTAAATTATCTTGAATTTTCTAATATATGACAAGAGTTCTAGTCTACAGAAGTCCAATATGTAGATATGCAATCAAACTTTAGTAATATAAAATGACAAAAAGTAAGAATATAGACGTATTCCAGACTTACTGAAGTACCACCATAAAAAAGGAAGTTATTAGATTTTTTTTGGTAGAAAATTGTAAAAGAAAAAAAACGTGAGGTTTTAATCTCAATATTCCTTGATATAAAAGGAATTATTAAGCCCTAGGTGAACCGAAAAGAAAGGAAACAAGTCAGACATACAGATAAACAGAGCAGATTTTACTTTTCCATTGCTTTTCTTCTTTCTCCTTTTAGGTATAGAATTTTGACTTACTGTGAACTCAGTCATATATGTGTAATGATTACACCAGTAAAATTTTCAAAACTTGGACTGCAAATGAGAGCAAAAGCTGAGCAAAGGCACCATGCTCTCCCCTTTCTGGCTGCAGCAATGGTTCACAATGGGAGAACACAGAACACTATGAAACAGAGCCACAGCATGCCTGGCACCAAAGCTGTAGGCTTAATTCTTTGTTAATACTGCTAGAACCTGTGTGGACCTGCTCGGTAGATGTACCAGAGCTATGCAAACTGACAAGCCTTGTAACAATCTGAGGAGAGGAATTCACCATTTCTGGGTATTTGAGCACAGATATTTGCATCTGTCTCATTGTCTACAATCTCCTAATCATCAGTAGAACAATCCTGGAGAGAAATCAATCCCATCCTGAAGTAAAGGTCTACAACAGAGCAGATTAATTGGTAATTAAATTTGTCCACTATATTTTGTTGATCTAAATAGCCTATACAAGTGTCTAAAGGTAGGTGAGGAGATTCCCACCCCCAGTTTATCAACTGATGTAGAAGCTGGTCTGACCTTCAGTGGTGGAGATCGTAACAATCACTTTACTCAATGTATTCCCACATTCATTATAATTTTAAAAGTATTTTTTAATTACAAGCTGTAAATTAAGCCAAGTATTTTAATGCAGTCTGTCACTGAGAAATAGAACAGAATAGTTTTTCTATTTTGAATTTTTTTTACGTACTTGAAGAAGGGCACATCTCATTTTGCTTTTGCCTTCTCTAGGTTAAACAAACCCAGGGTTCTTGATACTTACCTGCATATCATGCTTTCTACATCTGTGCTCATCCCAAACAACATTCATTTGAGCGAAGAATTTTTGCTGAAGCATCTAAGGACGGCTGTAATTTTCCAGCTGAGACCTTATCACAGTAATGTAGGCATCAGAGAAAATCTACTTCAAATATCATAGGCACAAATTTTCTGCATGGAAATTGCTTTTATCCCTCTCTCCACTCCTCCTCTGCCCGCTTCCATCAACAGCAAAAAGGTTACTCATCCTTGTTCTCTTTGTAAATCAGTCATTTTGCAGGCATGTTTTCAGTCAATAGCCTATCCTGCTTATTCCTGCCTGTATGCAATAAGTTGCACTAGAAAAATAGCATGCTTTTCCTGATCCCATCTAAAATCTGCTAAGATTTCTTAGGATTTCATGGTAATAATTGCGATTTTCTTGCCTTGGTGGCCATTCATACTTAATGAGCATACTTCCTGTTCACTTCTTGAGGTCATTCATACAAATATTTTACAGTTTTATATCCTGCAGAGACCTTTTGGAGAGAGGAAACTGCTGAGCTTTCCATTTACCTGTCGTATTTTTATCTAAACCATGGTTTTCTATATTTCTTCCAGGAAAGGCACACAAACCTGTGTTTAAAACCTTACTGGAACTGCGATTTGACATGTGGTGTTTCTCCTATATCCATATGACATTTACCTTTTGTAGGAGGAAATGAAGCTACTTAGGCATGGTTCATTCCAGAGACACAAAAGTTGATGGTTATTCATTCCTCTGCTTTACTCAATGTATTCCCAGTTTTCTTGCTTATTGGCTCCATGCTTTTTTAAGGAGTGGGAGTTAGGATATCTGCATTTTTCAAGAACCTCCTATAAAGCAATACACCACTTTTGCCTTTTGCTATTTTTTTCATATCCATCTGTCATAACTTCTCAGATGCAGCCAAACACTCAACTTTTATGTATGAATTCTTTCAGTGTTCTGAGAAAAAAAAAATCTGATGAAGGCAGTTTGAAAACATCTGATTAAGCCAAGTATCAATTTGTTCCTTGCTACACCAGGCTGAAATCTTGATCCTTCACGCCTGATATTAACTATGATAGCAAATGAGCTTTTTAGCGAGAGTGGAAAAAGTCATTAAGTGTTCAGAAATTTTCAGCATTGAATGCCAATCACTTTCAATCTCTGCAGGAGCAGACTAATGATCTCACTTTTTTTCATCCTATTTCTGGAGTACTTACTTGTAACTGGTTTCTCTTGCAATTCATTTTCTCCACGATTTTCCTTTCCTGACTTTGTTTTCCTAACCCAAAGTTTAATTGTAGTGCTGCGTTTTCGCACCCATCCTCAGTAGTTTGACCTGGGGTCTGTTTTCTAAGCTGTTCACTTTGTGATTAAAAAGGCAACAAGATTACAGTTTCTCAGCTCGGTGCCCTTGATATTCTTGTAAATTACTAATCTCTTTTACGCTTTCTCCTAATACAAGCCATTTAAAAAGTTCTTTCCTCCAGTTCTCTGATTTCATTGAAGTCTGCCTTTCTGAAAGCTGTGGTTCTCCTTCTGGCGTTTTTTGTGCACTCTGTTAGGGTCATGAAGTTACAAAGTTATGTTCACCCTGACCCAAGTTATCTTTTAATCTGATGGCCTCAGAATTCTTTTCTCTTGGTTGAAATAATATGTAGATTTTCTCCATTATGAATTCCCTACAGCTTTGTTACTAATTGGAAGAACTTGTAGGGTAGTCAATGTCTAGCTATGTCTCTGTTCGTTATTAAACATTTCCACTGATGATTACTCTTCTAAGGATTTTAAAGGATCGTAATGGCATTACCTACTCTGGTTTACACTTGCAGGAAATACTTCTGTTTGAGATTTTTCACTGGCTAATTCTATATTTTGTGACACTTTGCCACTTGAATACCTTTTATTTCCATTTCTTTTTATTTCCATTTTAGGGCCAGATATGAGCTTCAGCTATGGCTGAGAATTCAATCTTTTGAAATAACAATCCCTGAAACTTTCATATCCTTTAACAATGCACTCATTTCTACCCAATTCCTTTGTTTTGCCTGTGTTGCCATCTTGCCTCTACTTGTTCAGCACAGTGAACCTGTGTGTGTGTGTGCGTGTGTGTCCAGGCCTGCACTTGTCTGCATACTGAACTTAGAGAGTGATTTTGCATTAGGAGGCTAAATAATAATAGACAAAGGAGTGTTTGATTTCTAGAATTAAAAGTGTCAACTAACCTGCCTACAATATGAGGATTTAAAAACCTTTGGGAACAACAGGCAGATCCATGAGAACAGTGTAGTGACGGCAGCAACCTCAAAAATACTTCAAATATTCCCTGTTATAGAAATAATGACAAAGTCATCTTAGCAATATGTAAACAGGGTCAATTTCATAAACCCCCATTGTTGCAGTGGGGATCCTGCAACACGCATATATCAAACCAGGAGTCCCGTGGAAAGGAAATATATATGGACAGACAGATTCTTGATAGCTGTTTCAGAGATGTTTATTTCTCCAGCCGCATGGCCGGAGCTCTGCCGAGGAACTGTTCCAGTCACGGGACCAAGGGTCCTTCTGCCCGCGCAGGGAACACAAACCAACCAATGGGAACGAGGCTGAGCAGGGGCAGGAAACCCCGTGCCTGTGCCCTCAGGGCCCCTCTCCCAGGGCTACACGGCAGGGGAGGGACCCCAACACCTCACCCGTTTTATTTTAATAAAAGGAGAATGAAAACAACTGGATAAACATAACAAGAACAGTTTCAAAACAAAACAAGCCACCCTCCTGAGTCTTTAAATGTCCAAACAGATTCTCTGGAACATCTTAGGGCTGACAGAAGGGAGACAGAATTCTCTGAGCATGCTTTGTGGGGAAACTGAGGCAGGAGAGGGTTTAACTTCTTCCCTCCCCCTTTTCATCCCCCACTCGGCATTGGAAAGGGATTTTTGGGGAAACAATTGGCAAAAGCATGGTTTTGTGAGGGAAACCATGGATGAAAAAACGGATTGGGAATACACTGGGGGTAATAGGACATAGGGTAAAAGGGAAAGGTGGGATTAGGAAAGGGAAACTGTAGGGGGGGCTTACAATGGAGATACTGTCTAACATGACTACGATTTTTTGCATATATACTGCCTTTTACAGGAACACCATCAGGCCCAGTGACCTGCGATGCTTGTAACCCTTTTCTCCCTAGTACAATATTAAATTCCACCACCTCTCCATCTCCCAAGCTTGGGATGCATTTTTCAGGGTTATTCTTTTTAATAGCAGTTCTATGCACGAATATGTCTTGCTGGTTGTCACACCTTGTTATAAAACCATAATTTTGCTTAACGTTATACCATTTTACTATCCCTAAGGTCTTAGTTGCTATGATCTTTTCCTTTTTCCGAGTGGCTGCTGTTTTCTGTCTCGCTGCGTCTTTGCTGTCTCTTTCGGTCGCTCCCGTGTTGGAATTGTCGGGGCTGCTGGTGCCTGCGCGCTCTTCCCGGGGTCGCGTTCGGGGCTGCGCGGGCCGGACCGGGCCGCGCCGCTCAGTTCTCCGTGCGTCGCCTCCTCTGGTCGCAGCTTCGCTGCCGCTGCCGGGCGCTGCACCCACGTCTCGGCCGGGCCCCCGAGCGATGACTCCCCCACGCCCTGCTCCAGCGCGCGTCTCGGCTGGGCACGGCTCCGTTCCATCGCCATCGCCGCCTGCTGCCGCCCGCGCGCCGCCCCTCTCAGTCGGGCGTTCACGGGGCTCGCTCCACCACGCGCTGCACAGGACCGGGCAGGCACCGCCGGGTCCCGCTGCTCCCGCCGCGCCTCGCTCCGCCACCGACACTGCGGCTCGCGTGGCTCCGCCCGCACGCGGGAACTGCCTCGCTGCTGCTCTCAGAGCGCTCGGTGCACGTGGCCTGGGCCGCACGGTCCCTGCGCCACGCTTCCCTTCACCAGGACACAGCTGACATTGCTCAACAGTCTCGGTAACTAAATAATATTCACGAAAATATTCTTCCATCGGCATATATTTTGACTCCAGTATTAACTGTGTCCAAACGGTTTTCCAAAAGCCCTTGGTAAGAATTAAATCCCAAGAAACATAGAAAAAGTTCTTAAACAACCATGCCAGGAAGTGTTTCAGTTCTTTTTGAGCTTGAATCAAGCTAAAATTTACAAATCGTTGTTCAAGAATCATTTTAAGTTTAAGATAAATGTCCATATGCGGCTCTGAGAGCCAAGAGTCTTCCCACGGTTCCTCCATAGTTTAGATATGGAATAGCAAAGCAAAACCAAGAAGAGGAATCCAAAGTTTCCAGGGTTTACTCACACAAATCAGTCGCTTAGGGATCGGGGATCGTTCTGCTCACAAATCTCCACCATTTGTTGCAGTGGGGATCCTGCAACACGCATATATCAAACCAGGAGTCCCGTGGAAAGGAAATATATACGGACAGACAGATTCTTGATAGCTGTTTCAGAGATGTTTATTTCTCCAGCCGCATGGCCGGAGCTCTGCCGAGGAACTGTTCCAGTCACGGGACCAAGGGTCCTTCTGCCCGCGCAGGGAACACAAACCAACCAATGGGAACGAGGCTGAGCAGGGGCAGGAAACCCCGTGCCTGTGCCCTCAGGGCCCCTCTCCCAGGGCTACACGGCAGGGGAGGGACCCCAACACCCCATAGATAATAATCTGTTCAACATTCAATTTTAAAAAGCATTTAATTTTGCTTTTTCCTTACCATATGTGACTTTAGTTATATATCCTTTTCTTTAGAGGTTTTAGAATTGGAATGAGACAATTTGATTTACTTTGGTCATGTTTCCTGTAAGTCTGCATTTAAGCATCTTATCCATGAAAGATAAGTAAAAAGAAAGCATATCAAGGATGCAAAGGACTGAGAAAAATGTAATGTTCTTCTATCCTGGAGTTAGAGTACCTGGGAATTATAATTTCAATCTGCATTAAAAGTGAACTATAATTTTTAATTCTCTGTGCCCTTAAAATCATGATTCAATGAGGCTTTTAAACACCTGCTCTACTTCAAAGTATGCTCAAAATCACTTTATTGGATCAGGTCCTAATTTTCTCAAAAACATAAATGGACCTTATCAAAAGTCAACAAGCTTGTGCTTTGTGGCTTACTTTCAAGTTATTTCATTTGAAGCACGGGATCCAATTAATTCCAATAGAACTGTTTTACAGATATTAAATTTACATATTAACTACTAAATTGAGGCCAAATGGAGGAATACCAATAGTCTAAAGGCTTTTGGTTCTATAGCTGTCTCCAGTGCAAAGCTATATTTGTGGAATAGTTTCCTGTTATTAGACAATTTTATAAATTATACAGATTCAATTCTCTTCACCTAACATTTAGTTCATAAATACATGCATCTTTCTTACACTGCTAGCACACAGTCACGGAATGATTTTCAAATATAGATAATAAAGTAAGTTAATGTGAATAAGTGGTATGTTTATACACTGGACATACTATATATTGAATTCCTCAGAATTAATTTTTAGAACACTTTAGCTGTATCTTGTTAAGACAAAGTTTGGTTCTGATTTACAGGATCACCGTGGAGTTCCTTATTAAACTGTCACTCAGAGAGTACAAGAGTGGAAAACCCATTACCGTGTTAATTAGATCTGTGGTAGTTTTCAGGCTGGTGGTGACAGCTGCCCGCATGTGGCCCAGCATATGCATTATGCTAGTGGCAACACTACCTCTGCTGTGGTGGAAGACTTTTCACAGCCATGACAAAAGGGAAAAGGATGTTGCTTTTCCCCTTAGGGGGCAGTATCATAATCCAGAAAAAAGCTTCAAAGGTTAGATTTATTTTCTTGCAAAACACTATTAATGACAAAACATGCTGCAGATTCATTGCACTTTGCTCTTTTTAAATTTATATCTTCCTTAAATGTAATTGCCTTTCACAAATACCCAGGTACATTCAACTAAGTACAAATGTTACCAAGAAAAAGTTAGATTAATGAATACTAGGGGACTATATTGTCCAAATATGTTGTGCTTCTTGCATGAATACAGGATTTCAGGAAATTATTCCATGATAAATTAGGTGGTTTTACTTCTGGACTATACCATGAAGGGTCAGGTGACAGGTAGCCCCCTACATCTCTTAGCACATTTCAGCTGTTGATTATTTTCAGTTTCAGAATTGGGGTGAGACAGAACATCCTAATGTGCCTTTGTGACATGAAGACTAGTTGAATTTTCAGCAGTATTCATGAAAGTAATGTCCCGGGACTACCAGCCTTAGGCTGCAATACACCCAGCTGTTCCAGCAATGGAAACCAAGGTACAATATTTGGAAGTTCACCTGCTCTTGAGCAAACTCATGTAGGCGCACACTTACCTCTGGTATAAGTGTAGCAGCAAACCCCACCTCCACTGATGTTCAGAAAGGCTGGTGAGCTCCTTCAAATTGCCTTGAATTTGCTCAAAACTGATATCAATTACTAGCTAATACTTCTCATAAACCCTAAAACTCCACATCACTAGTAAGCATTCACTCATTCATGTGGTCAGCATGTTAAGTCACATTTGAAAAGCAGAATATTCTTTGTCAAGCCAGTACAGCATTTCTTCAAGAGCAGCTCAAAACTAGATTCAGTGAGTCAGGTCAGGCCCACCAAAAGCAGGAGTACCGCCTGCTGAACCCAAGTGATTTTTCCTTTCTTCTACTTTCAAAAGGAAAGCACTCTCTCTTTTTGCTCCTGTAGTGTGCCGGGAGCTGTTGCTCAGCAGTGTGGCAAGCAGATACGGTACACAAACTGAATCATTCATTTAGTGAGTGTTCCTGGGCTGACACTCATACCAGTACTTGGGGAGCATGATAAGTAACTATTCCCACACACGCTGCTGTTTCTGTACATTAAAAAACAAACCAGTCCAAACAAGAATCTGCTGTGCATCCATTGAAGTCAGTGAACAGCCTCTCCCTGCCCTTTGTGTCAGTGTCTCATGCTGTGCCCTGCTGAGAAAAATGACCTAATGGATTTTTCCCATCTCTGACTTTGATGACTCCCTGATGTTATCTTCACCAGGTTTCCACTTCAATCTCATTTTCTTCTACATACCTTATTTCATTGTATTTTCTGTCACATTTTTTAAATTTAACATTTAATGCTGAAAATTATGTAGAATTTTTGATATTTAAGGGATCATGGACTGCTCAAAAGAAATAAGCCAAGTCTGCCAATCAGAATACAGGCCACAATTAGTGTGGAATCAAAACTTTTCCCATGGTTATAAATTATTCCCTTCTCCAAAGTCGTAGAGAACAGGTGGATGAGACTTTAGTATCATAAAGTTTTGTTGATTAAAACAAGAAGCAGTAATTGGGACAGGAAAAATCTTTCTGTTCTTCAATTTTTGGTCTGAGCTCATAAACTTGCTTTCAGCCAAAGGATGGAATCCAGAGTCACTTCTCTGGAAAAATAAAGTTGTGGTCAGCTAGTAAAGCAGGTATTTCAGCCAGAATATTTACAAGACTGAAAAAAAATGTTACTTATATTTGTCTGGAAGCTTTGTGATCACTGAAGGGGATGTGTGACTGAGCTACTAAATTCAAAGCAAGGACAGCTAACATATGAGAGAGAAAATAGAAAGTGGCATCAAGATTAACTGCTCAGTGTTCATAGTCCACCTTTCACATGGTGCAAGAATATAATGGTAGGTTAAGTTTTTTCCACTCCGAATTAAGGAGTCTTTGCTCATGGAAATCACATGCCATTTTTCTTCCATCACAACCTCCTTTGGAGATCTCTACTGGTCAAAGATTTTAAAAAGTGATGGTAATCCACATTAGAACAAGGAAATCAGAAACTTCTTGTCATTTTGCCAAAAAAAGTTTACATTAGTAGTTTTCCTTGATTTACCTTTTAATGATAGAGGTAAGACCTTCAAGACAGACAGTGGATGAAGGATAACACTTTATATCCATCCCCAGTAAAGCAAGGATGCCAAGAAACTGGATTTTCAGAGGAAGGCACAAGAAATCAGGAGCCACTAAGAACATTTCAGGTTTTCTGCTTATTATACCAAATATATTTTAATGTCTGATATAAAAGAGAAGTAAAACATGAAACAATGATCATTTTCTTTTATTGTGTTCTCAGAAGTAGTGTCTGTCCCCCCAAAAATAGTTCAGAATTTTTTTATCACCTTAATGTCACACAACTTGTTTGGAAAACAGGTTCTCAGAAGCAGCAACATGTAATTTCATGTGGGGTGAAAACCAGTAAGAGTATAGTACATTATCTTAATTTGACAGTTATGGCTCTATACCAGGGTTGCTCAGCTTGATTTTTATATCCACTGGAAAAACAAAGTGGCATTACATTTCTGATTTTGAAATGGAGAAGAATTTATGGTTCAGAATTTAGTCAAATTCTCTTCTTGTTTACACCTGAACAAAAGCAAAACTGAAAATTTCATTGTCAAATGAAGATTGCTACACCCACAGGTATTCACTTCAGTATGAAGATTGTTCTTGAACATGAATAGGTGTGTAAAGGCAATGTGATTTAAATTATGAAAGATTTCTAAAAATATCATAATTCAGGAATGCATTCACTGCAAAATTCAGTCCTGCAGCTCTGATGAAACTGGCAAGATGCATTGGCTAAAGTTATCATGAATCACAATGTACACAGCAGCACTAAATTTACTAGTTTCTCTCATGCTTATAACTACACTTATTCCAATAATGACTCTGACTATTTTGTTTTTGTATAACACTGACAATTTTGTTTCTTACAAGAACTTGGCAAAGGAGATGGAGAAGTAAATCCTTTTATTGCATACACTAAGAAGAAAATATTAAAACCTTTTTTTTTAACAACTTGGATTTGCCTTCCTAAGTTAACTGTTCTCTTGCCACCAGAAACTTAGATGTTGCAGTATAATGCAGCAACACAAACCACCAGTTTCTCATGCCAATATGTTTATTTCCATGAGAGAGGCTAGAGGAGTATTAGGTTTGTAACAGCCCTGCTATAAGGAAACACTTGCTCTCCTAGCTGCCATAATTATTATCAGCTGCAACTTACTGGGTTTCCTCTTATTAATGTTATCACTTGGCACAGAATCATAATGCAGGTTTAGCCAGTTATTTAGCCATCTGTGAAGTGGCTTAACTCTGTAAGGCTTGGTATTAAATAAAAAATCTTATTAGTTTTGAGGAATATGAGTTCACGGTATTGTCTGCAATTCAGTTAAATAAAAATGAAGTCAGTTGGGAAATTGCTATAGTTGGACTAATTGCATATAATAGGCTAGAAAAATATGGGGATTATAGATGAAACTAATTCCTTCAAGAAAGCCTCCTTATGCTAGAAAGTTTTTGGATTCCCTCTCCTTGCAACAAACTATGTAAAAAATTGAACATCTCACTAAATTATCTTCCTTTAATTATTCACATTTCAAATAGAATATTTTTCATCCCTTGTCTTCATTTCCTGGCAGAGACCAGAAAAAACAAATTAATTTCATTAAGAGACATTAGAGGTACATTATAGAATACTAAATCTGGTCAATAATACACTGACTTATTGAATCATCTTGTAGTAAATTAAAAATTATTTCAACAGCCCACAGGCTAAAGCATTAAAACCAACATCAAAACCCTTTCTCTTTCACATGTAAGAATTAAAGGAACCGAAGGACTAGAGTCTAAACACAGAATCCTCCGCTCATTTATTCCCAGGGATGCCACCAGCAATTTCAGGCTTTCTGCTTACCATTGATACACACAAAATTTGCAGACTAATATTCCTATACCAGCAGAATATCCTAAGCTCATCTGTGTACCCCAGCCCACATTGCTGGAGGACCAATTTTCTGAGTAATGTGCTAGAAAGATCAGAATGTTCAGAAACCAGTGCCTACACCGGTATGAAGTTGTAAATTAGGTTAGTTATGTTGCTGAGAAGCCAGCATATTTTTTTCATCATGTCACATAGGTTCTAGATCAAATTAAAACAAAAACAACAAAAACAAACCAAAACTAAAACCAAAACTTTTTTAAATTAAAAAAATCAAATATGCTTTTTTTAAAAAAAAAAAAAGGTGCCACAATGGAAAACTTAAGAACAGAGCAAGAAATCATAGAGCCTTGTTGATGGTTTGATACATAACTAAAATTTACGGGACATAATTATTTTATCAAGGAATAAAGTAATTCTCATTTTCCACATCTTTGCTTGGATGAATGGGAGTGCTCACAAATTTTATGTTTCTTGTTTGAGCTAAAAATATATGAATATATACACATCTGTACATACATATATATACAAATATACAAATTAAATTCCCTCCAGGCAATGTATAGTCTTCAAGGATACTGAAGCTCATTGCAAAAGGGAACAGGACAATCTGTGTCTGTGGTGGACTTGATGAGCAGAAGTGGATTTAACAGTGTGAAGGAAGCCTCAGCTTAATCTTTATTAGAAGTGTTTGTAAAGCAAGTAATATCCAAGAGGGAACAAACTAGAATAGATTATGTGGGAAGTGATAAGTCTACATTTTTGGACATTTTTACAGGCAAGATGGAAAATACCAGGAAAAATACAGTTAATCCTACATTAGGGGAAGAAAGCAGATCAGCTGACCTCTTCTCAGACCCCTAGATATACAGAGTTGTGTACATCCTGCTGAAGGGCAAAGATTGGAACTTCAGCTCAGGTATTTAAGCATGCATCCACATGACTCTTAATTTGGCTCAGGAAGATGCTTTCCAAGTGAATTTTGCAATCGTTCTCTCACAGCACCTTGGTTTGCATAGCAGAGGGGGTCTCAGAAGGCATGAACTCTGTTCCCTTTGGGTAACACTAAAGTGAAAGCTGCAATCTGGGATCACACTTAAGATATTTTAGCCACTGATTGGCAATCATTTCATGGGGTCATACTAAATTGGTCTGGAGGAAAGTGACTGCAGTGCAGACAAAGTTCCTCACACCATCTGTGTTGCTCTACAGAGCCTTCCCTGTTAGAACATTCCCCTTGCTAGTGTAGACATGATTTAAGGATTTTACTTGTTACAACAATAAGTTGCTAATGCAGCCAGGATCTGTTGAACTTCTGAATCCTGTACCACACATACCAGGAAAATCAAGCTGAGGAAAATAAAAGGAGAGGCAGAAATTAAGATAAACAACTTTTAGTCCCCTTTAACAGCAGAAATAATTTTATTAGAAAATACTTATACTGTATTAGATCATCTCTATGCTTCTCTATTTCTATATATGAAAATACATTCATAACATTGAGATTCAGTTATTTGAAGACAAGTCAATAGACACCAGGATTCTCCTTAGGCATCACAGTTCTTCATGTTTCCTGAGCGTACTTTCCAAAACAGACATTTCTAACACAGATTGCAAATGAAATAAAAATCTTTATGGTAAAAGATCATGCCTTTCATTCTTTTTCTCAATTCATATCTGACCTATTTTTTATCTTAGGAAGACACTATCTTTTGAAAATAGTAAGTCACTGGTGGAATATAAATTAGTAGATCACCTCACAATACGATGGTCTCTCTCCTCTTGTGGTCCCCCGTGCTCCCAGCTGTCATCCAGCTACTAACACACAGCTGCAGAAGATTAGGAAAAGATTGTGAAGATCTGGAGAATAGGCTTCTGATTTCTCTAACATTAGAAACTCTTTCTTTTAGGCCTCAGACTCATTTCCAAATGCTTAAATGGGTCTCGTCTCTCTTGGTGGTTTCTCAGAGTGTTTCATATTACGTTGAAACCCATGGAGAATCATGATTACAGATAGTTTATAGCTAGAAGAACTTGTTTGTAATCCAGAAAAGGATCAGGAACAGACACCAACATTAAAAATGGGATGCTAGAGGGATGGGCAATGGCTTGACTGTCAGAACTTTTTCCTGATGGTTGCAAGTTACAGGGAGCTGCTGGAGGCACTGAATGAGAGAGAGCAATGTGCTAAATGTCAGTAAGCAAAGATTAGCCAAGAAGCGTTGTGTTCAGGTGTTCGGGTTGGATGCTTTACTCAAAACTGAGCTGCCCTTTTAGGCTTTATCACTTAAGCAAATAAAGTTAAAAGAGGTCTTGTGAATCTTATGTCTAATTACTTTTGAAATTGAATGTCCTTGGAAACAGCTAAATGGTGAACCCGAGTGCCTGCACCTTGACTGAAATGCTGATGGAGCATGAAAGAGTGATTGTGGAGGTTTGGGGGCAGCTTTATTCATTCTGACATAAAAAATATTTAGTCTACAGGTGACCGGACCTCTAGGAGTTCTCACAAAGTCTTGAAATTCTACTCTGAAATAGGCATATTAAAGCTGGAGAATAAAATCAGAGCCAAAATACTGTAATATCCTGACATGATGAAAGAATAGGAATTTCTCTCTATACGTACAATATATATGCATCCTTGAAGCACAAACACACATACACGTACACACCCACATCGTAATTACCAGTAAGCTCACAAGAAGCTCTCATAGCAATTTGTAAGGAAAAATGACAAAAAAATGAAATGGTGAATTGTCTAAAATGCAAGAAGTGGCTCCTCTGACCAGTTGCATAATGGTAAGATTCACAACTTGAAATCTGCAGACTTTTTATGATCCAGCTACAATGTGTTGCAGATATGTCCTCCCCCAGATGCCCTCATGGGCGGGACTTCAAAGTAGTCAAGGCAGCCAAAAGAAGAGGATGGTGGAATACTATTGAATATGCATGTATTTAGGAAAACATAGACTCTTAAAAATTTGCCAATAATTGTCTTTCTGTCTTACAAAGCCATTTTTATTTCTCCTATGAGAGTGCTACTTCTATTAGCTTTGAGTACAAAAAAGCACAATCACCTGTTCAAACAATGAAGGACTGTCTTCTCTTTTAAACACAGACTGAGTGCTGGTAGGCTGCAGTATTTCACTAAAGACTGAGGCTAGACTGAAGATAGGAGACCAAGTAAGAAAGAAGATAAAAAGGGCAACACATTCCTGTGTGAAACGTTATATTCATTTTGTCTCAGAATCAGACACCGACTTCCACCTCTGTGTGCGTGCAAGCGGGCCCCGCCGGCACCACAGGGTATCGTTCGTTTCCTCCTGCCCCACATCACCGGGGCAAGATTTTGAAATTGCAGCTGAGTTTAACTCTCTCACAGACACATGGTCCAATCTCACAACTACCAGCATCTATACAGCTGAATTGCAATAAACATCAAGGAAATGATAACTCTCTGTGGCACTGACCCTGCCCAGTGCTAACTTTTTGTATCCCTGCAGGCTCTTGAGGTTCATATATCCAAATATTAAGAAGGTTTAGCATCCAGCCAGATTTCTTCCGCAGAAAGTATTAGGCTTTGGGAATGATGTTTTTTGGTGAGGAAGAGATTTCTAGCTCTGACCACTGGATAATAAACCCCACTATTTACAACAAACAAAGAAACCTCTATTAAGGCCAAAGTCAGTGCTCTTGACTGGGTTGTATAAGATGGCATTAATTTCATAATCTGTCCTTTTTCCACAAAAAAATGAATGATTCCTCAACCAGGAGCTTATCTTAAAAATACTGAGCCTTGTTCTTTTATGGTCTCTATCTGAAGTAATCTTTGGAACTAAATAATAAATTATTTTCCTCTCATATTTCACACTAGTATTGATTGAAATGAAAACTAACTTTGACGAGTGCAGTTTTACTCATTTACTTAGGGAAATGTCAGCACGGTATTTAAAGGAGGCATGGCAAAGGAATGATCCCTTAATGCCTGCTTAGGCCTTTCCAGACATTGCATCTCCTGAATTTTTTAAGGAGAGAACAAAAGAAAAGTCAATGCTGTGCAGTTGGTGTATAAATAATCCTTTGGATATTGTCCATGATAGTTGGCTCCCACACTAGAGCAGGTGAATTCCTCGCAACCATTTCAGTGTTAGAGGAAGTTGACAATTTGTGCAATAACAAGTGAATACATAGTTTAGGTTAGAAATGTGTACCAGGAGACAAGGTTACGGATGTTTTCCAGAAGGCAGAAAACAAAAGGCCAGTTATTCAACAGTTCCAGTTGGTGGAGGAGAGGAGAGTCAGCCTGTTTTGTGACTGTGTGTATGTGACTTATCTCACATAGATCCTGCAGGGAGCACTTTTTGAACATAAAAAAACTGAAATCAGGTCACTAAGAGCAATAGAGAATTCTCGAAAGATTTTTCCCACTCCTATAGCAAACAGAAGCTTTTCTCCTGCTGAGGTGAATTTTCTTTAGTCCTGTTGACACAGTCTCTAAAACCAGCAATGTTGTCTGCTTCACATAAACCATGAGGTTCTGCATGCAAACATGCTTCACAGCATCTTGTGAGCAGAGACTGTGTAAGAGTATTTTTTTAACAAGGTAATTACAGCATGTTACTCATGAGGTCACTGGAGATTGCTGTACAATGGGACTTTGTTCTCTGCCATTCTGGGTAATTCTGACAATTGAGCTCCTTATCCAATAACACAGTTGCAGTCCTGCCTTTAGAAAATCATGAGAGATGTTAAATACATGGGATAGTCATAGAAAAAAACCACATGTGATGTGTGTTATGCTGTACTACTACATTCTCCAAAGCAAATTCTCCTTGATTTCCAAACAAAAAGGAAATGGATGGACAAGTAAAACCAATCTAAATAAGCAAACTCTCAAAAATTATTGGCTTAAACACCTTTTTCTTTAGTATTTTTATTTTCTTCATGTAAAACCTGAGAAGTTCACTAAGGTTACATTTTTAAGCTTTCTCTGCAACTGAAAGGAAAATTTTCCTCTTAGCTGAAAGTTAACATTGGCATAGACTCAGGACTTGTGGCTAAAAGGAAAGCACCAGATACCACAAGAGTCATGATAATATCATCAGAGCTCACCTCAAACCTCCTGGTTGTGAGGCCGGTGAGCTGGTTGCAGAAACAGCTGGGATTGAGGAGATGACTCAGGTGCCAGATTCAGGATTGCTGTCATGAGGTGCCAGTTTCAGGGTTGCTATCATGAAACAGAAACCGGGGACAATATATTTCTACCCTCACAGAGATAGTAGAGTACGTGCTCAAGCCCAAAGGTGCTTCACCCCTGTAAGGTAAAGAAGCCGCGGTGAGACTACAACTGCACAACACTGTCCCGTTCCTTCTTCCCCTTCCTTTGGCTTTGCTCTGTGCTATTCCCTCCCTTTCCTGAGCACAATAAACAGCTCGAGCCTTTTGGCACCTACTTTTTTTTCCAAAAATCACTCCAACAGATTTTTTAAAAATATTGTTTATTGAGGAAAAATATATATATTGTTTATTTTGCCATGGGTTGTGTTTTGCATATCTTTTCTCCTTCCACCCTTCCCTCTTCCAGTCCACAAACCCAGGTGTTGTGTAACTCTGAACAAGTAGCCAGTGCTAGAACTGGAATGTCAACTTCACTAAGACAGCAGTGAAAAATAACATGAAAAGGTCACGACTGTGATAAAGTATCCCTGCATCTTTCTCTTGAGAAATACAAGGCTTCTGTTGACTTTGCAGAGCTAATCAGAAACAGAATGATTTGAAATCAGGCTTCCTTTTTCCTTACGTAAGCCACTTACATAAACCAAGAGGTAAGCAACCACTTAACCTGGATTAAGGACTATCTGCGAGTTACGACAGCCTCAGTCATGGAGTGACCATGACTGGAAAGGTAGTTTTTAGGCATTATCAGCCTATTCATGTACTTAAATTTAGGTTTGCTACATAAGCAGAGCAGCTCCATTGACTTATCTGCATTCTTACCAGGGTTACTAAATGAAGATGTATGCCCTTCAACATGTAAGAGGACAATTTATCTTCATTTTAATGGAGTTTCTTTTAGGTTGCTAATATGTTACTTGGGAATCACTTCAAAATGCAAAATGAGAGGCATTTTCCACTGTTGGGAATCAAAACCAAGAAACTATATTTTGAAATTTATTGTCTCAAAATATGTTAAAGAGTCTGTTGAAAGTGACTTGGATTAAATAATGCATTAAAATAATTGTCAATTGTCAATTAAGAAAGTGAGACTATTAAGGGGATACATTTCAGTGGACAGTTTAATATTTACTCTGAAAAACAGTCCATGGCTTGAGTGAGTCATCATGATGAGTGGGAGAAGGACTTGAGGAACGCTTCTCAGAGGTGGAAACAAATTTGAATTATTCTGTCTTAATGAAAAGGGTACAATCAGGTAGCTCTTGCTTGCAAGGTGTACTCTTTTTTTCTTATTTTCCTTTTATCTCCATCACCTCATCTGTTTCAGGAGCTACTTCCCGCACTCTGGCCCACTGCTTGGAAAGGAGGGTTTCGGGTTTCATACTCTACAGCTTTGTGTTGCAGAGTGAAGTGGACAATACAGATTACTTGTCTGTCTTTTGGGGACATGTCCTGATCCCAAGAACTCAGCCGGGCTATGAAGATGCCACTTTTGCCCACACCTACAGTGGCAAGTATCAGACCTTCCAACCAGATGCAACTCATTGACTTAAACAGCTTTCTTTCCATACACTACAGAGCAAGAGAGGCAAACTCCCTATGCTACTGTGCTCTAGAGAAAACTGTCTCTGCATTAGTTATCCAGAAAAGCTGATGTTCCTAGACATTTAGTGTGTCTAGAATTAAACTTCCAATATCACTACATTATTATGCAAAGTTATTAATATTTCCCTTCACCAGGAACAGTCCTGTCCACAAGAGTTAGCTCCACAGAAAACTGGTCATTTGTAGTAGTTATTCCTGCATATTTTGATCTTTTTTAGGCTGAAATTAAAATTTGAAATCCAATTTTATTGATTAATGGAAAAATCTAGTGAACTAATAGAAAATTTCTAAAGATATGAGGGAAGCAGCAAGTATTGCAAATATCTCCAAATGAGCCAGGGAAACAGTAATTATTTTTCTTTATTGAGGACAAGAGCTCATGCCTAGTCTTTCTTATTTGCAAGAATGTGTTAGTGGTAGAATTACAGGGATGTTAAGAAGCTTATGTTCAGAGACAAAAATCCTGGATTAACTTCAGAGGAAGCTTGAATGTTCCATTTGTTCTCCAAAACCCAAATCTTTTATGTAATTAGATTTTTTTCAGTCAGATTCAAGTAAGAAAATGCTAAAAAATACAATATATTTCACCTTTCTTGTTGCTGAACTGACCTCTCTTAATCCCTAATATATTGACTATCTGGATCTCAGTATTCATATCAGAAAAGACCTTGAATCTGCACCCCGGAATTCAAACCTCCACCCGTACTTTATTCTATCATATTCTTTTTTTCTTAAGACCTGAATTCCTGAAACTGCCAAACTCCACTCAGCTACAAAAAAATTTCCACTTTTTTTTAACCTTGTAAAATCAAATGTGAGACGTTTGTGTGAACACAGAGCTCAAAGTTAAAATTAAACTTGTGCAGCTAAATCTGGCCAGCATCACTATTTGTACTGATTATCAGGCATAGCTTAAAGGGAAACTGGGAAAAAAAAATTTGTTACTTGTGAAGTCTGTAGTGCCAAGAATGAAAACTGACAACAGGGCAGAAGATTTCAGATCTCATTTCAAGTGCTTTTATGCCTGAACATTCCACTGTTGGTGACCTTGCAGTACAACTAGGATACACCTAAAACCAAAGTTAAATCAAAGTGATGCTGATTTGAAATTTTCATATGAATAAGCTTCAACAAACACACAAAAACCCCTCATTCCCCCTACAGAAAAATCAAAACATCTGACTCTGATTTCAATTAAAGAAAAAGGTTTTACGAAAATAATACAGACTGATGTGATCTTTCAATAGAATGAGTCCTGACTTGTAATTGGATATATTTTGAGTTTAAAATAAAACTGTTAACCAAGGTCATAATTTTTATATTTTGGACAGGAATAGTCATACCATATGAAATATTATAGCATTTTATGTTTTCCAACAGAAAAAAAGTATATGTCAAGGTTTTCCCTATACCAACAAAATCCCCGATGATACATTTTCTGTCATGTAAACAGCTGCCTTTCAAAGTCTTTGCTATCACATGAAACTTCATAAACTGTTCAAACCTCTTATCTATAGGGAACTAAGTGATGTATGATGATTAGGCAGGTTTTCCTTTTGTTTTGAAGGAGTTATCCTGGTCATCCTTCTATTCTGTGGGAATTGACACTCACCTGAAAACCTGACCATTAATTTCTGCAAAACGCCATCATAGCCATAAAAATCCTGAAGACATTTATTTCTGAAGCTTTAAGAGGCACTTCAAATTTCTGTAGCAAGTCCGTGTCTGTAGACTATAAACATCACTTTATCTTCACAACCCTGTTATAATAATTATAAAAAAAAATTAGGCAGAGCTTTTTTCTTTTCTGGTAATCACACATAGAACACTTCTGCCATAAGCATATTTCGGATAATGAGGGCTGCAAGGACCAGTGAGCAGCATCACTCTCCCTTCCAAAGTACAGCATTTATTGCTCAAGCTGTCAGAGCTGAATGGATTTAGCATGTGTGCTTATAACAGTGTGTTAGCTGTTATGTGCTTGACATGTGGCAGCAGCTTAAAACCATTTGAAAGCAGAGGTTAAAGCAGTCTTTTTCACAGTGAGGGATCATATTGCTGGAGCAATCATTACTGCACCTGTGAGGATAGCCGACAGACACTGCCTTTTAGATGCTGGTTTGCATCCTACTGTGAGAAACCTGCCTATGTGGTGTGAGCCTGCATTTTGTACAGGCTGCCTGCTCATCTACAGTGCAGGTGAGGGAAAACCAGCCCCCGCTTCCCCAAACCCCCTCAGTCTGAGAAGAGGCACCTTTAAAAGAGTAAATGATTAACGTCCACTCTCACCTGAAATATCTCCAATGGCTGCATCAGAACATTGTTATGGTACAAAATGCAGTTGTATAGAGCAAAACCAGCAAGAGATTTGGAGTTCCACTTTCCTGGACTAAGACAATAAGCACCAGAACTCTGCTTTGAAATGAGCAAAGCAGTGCACAGTGCACTCAGCAGTCAGGCTGTATCTTTTCTTCTAAGTTGTTGCATTTTGAAGAAAGAATTTTTGGGAAAAAGATGGTAGTACACAGACTACAAAACCTCTTCCCTATTTGTTTTTTCAAATGCCTGAGGAAACCTTGCACACTTTTATCAGTAGATTTTGTCCGGTCTGGAACAAGGTGGGAAATTAATTCTAGGACCTCATCTCTCTCTCAGAAAACATGCTAGTGGTTCCCCCCTGCAACATGCCAGCTCTGCACCTGCTCACTTATGTCCTGCTTTCTCAGCTGGGGCAAATAACACAAAGGGGTAGCAATACTCTCATGGTCTTCATATTTCTTCACAAAAAAAGTAAAGCAAAACATCAACTCATATATCCACACTCTGTGCTGTTTTAAAAGAAGTTTTATCCTGTAATTGTTGTACAATACTTATGTAGTAAATTTGATCTAATCAAAGATTAGCAAAGAAAGTAATGGGTTCATCCCCACTTATTTCTCATGTTGAGATATACTTCCAAGAGATGCTGCTCTTCATCATATCTCAATAATCTCCCTAGTTTTGTTCTTCTCACTCAATGACTCCTTAAACACTGCATGCAATCTGAAACTTTTGAACAAACTGAAATGAAAGTTCCCTATTCTCCATCACAGCATGTGTCCATAGGGATATCTGAACTGCTGGAATTTCCTTAAGAGAGCTTTCAGCCTCTTAGACTATTTCTTGCATAATCTAAAAATAGAAACTTGCTTTAATAAAAAACTAAGCCGTAGGCTTCACTTTCCTAGTCGAAAAATATTTTTGTAGAATGCACTTTGTACAGAGGAAATAATTTTGGATCGTACAGAGATTCAAACCAATATGAGTGCTCAACACTGCTGAACTACTGGTGTCCACTGGGCACAAGTGCAGTTACAAGAGCTTAGGGAAATAAATACTTTCAGGGTTTCACCTGGGATGAGGTTTTAAACATTCTCTATATGGGAGTCAAGTGTTTAAATTAAATACTTAGTCTAAAAAGAGATTTATACAGAAATCCTCCAATATTGAGCAAAATAATTAATCCAAATCTTGAAGTTAATAACTGCAACAGTGAATAATACAGCAAGAGATAGTATTTTCTTTCAGTGCAGGAGAAGAGAAAAATGGCATTTGTGAAGAAGGAAGACAAAACAGGTGTCCATCATGCTTCCTTCTGATTTTCCACACCTATGAGAGAGGTAAAACCTCAGTAGATATTAATGAGTTTTACCTTGCTGATACATGAGCAGTTCTCCAGTGCTGCCATCATCCCTTAGTACTTCCTCTTCCTTTTATTTGTTTGCTAACCCAAATCTCCACACTTCACCTTCAAAGAGCAAGCAAACCCCTGAAGGCAGAGACTGTCTCTCACTCTGCACAGAACACTGCATGATCCTGACAGGAGCTACAGGAGCACACAAGCATAACTTCATTCATCAAATACTCCCAAAAGGAATGAGTATTTTTGAGGCAACAAAAATACTCCAGTGATCCTGGGGGAGAATGGACTAGGGATATTTTTGCTTGGGGTTTATTTTGTTTGTTTTGGGGGGTTGTTTTCTCATTTTTTGGTGTTTTTTTTTTGTTTGTTTCTTTGCTTGTTTTGCTTTGCTTTTGTTTGTGGTTTGTTGGTGTGTTTTGTTCGTTTGTGGTTGGTTGGTTGATTGGTTGGTTGGTTGGTTGGTTGGGTTTTTTTCCAAGAAGATTTGTCAGATCAGGGCTGAGCTGTATCAATGCTGTTTTATTCTGCCACACCAGCACTGTAATCAGGTCACTCTTGGTTTGCTCCCAGGATCTTCAGACATTGAATTCTCAGGTTTGCTTCTTATTTTATTTTCAGATTTTGATTGTGTTATCTAAACAGATTTTATCTGTTTCCTCTGTTTTGATGTTCTCTGAGCATGTTCTCAATATATAATTTTTTTTCCGTAAGATCTAGGGAGCCAGCACCCACTAACCCCAAACTCCACCTCCTCCTCAGGTTGCTATCACAGTTAAGTATGTTCTTTTGCAGAATTCTAGAAAGGGTACATGTCCTCAGGAAGACATTGTTCACAGATCAGCCCATCATCTACTTGTATGGTGAAGCTGAGTGAGCTGCAGCTGCTCTTTCCCTTAAAAGACAAAGCCCTTGCAAATCACAGGAAGATGGTATTTTGGCTTTTGAAAGTAAAGCTTATATCTACCTTATTAAATGGCTGCCTAAACAGCCTCTCTTCAGCTTCAGCTGCTAAAAATTTTTGAAGGAGTTACTATTCTCTCCCTTTCACAATTTTCAAAATCTGCATGAAAGCTATTTGGCAAAATCACTATTTGGCTGCCTTAGGAGTTTGCAGACCTGTTACCAAGCCAGGGAGCTTTGCTGTTGAAGTGATGGTCTCTTTTGTGAAAACTCTGACTACTGGGTAGTGTACTACCTAGATGACTAAGTTCAGGGAAAGGACAGCTCAGATGTAGCAATCTCTTCTTGATGGGTAACTCGAATTTGAGATTTCCTGGGAGCCCTCAAAATCCTATATCTGCCATTGCCCCCTTACTCTAACTGCTGCAGTCCTTTAGAGGAACTCAGTCAATTTGCTTTCCAACCACTGGCTTTCTGGAAACTCATGAATAAATACAGCAACATAGGCTACCTTTATTTTCTAAAAAAATCAGTCAGCTTGGAAGTAATGTGCTGTCATTATAGGTCATTTTCTTAGTTTATTATCTGGTCATTTTTTAAAGTCCATGTGTTAGTGGAAGCCAGGGGACAGAAGACAGGTAATTTGCACACACACCTATAAGTCATCTTTCCCTAAGTGAATGAAAGGTGAACTAGATGGCTCATTTCTTTCACATCCTTTAAGACCCCCAAAACCAGAAAGACAGATTATAACAATTTACCTGCACAGCTGCTGAATCTTGTATTACTTTTTTCAGAAACCAGCAGACTAATGCAACCATGGCATTCGACATCTTGTGTGCTAAGGCTGCATGCCAGCACTACAAGACAAAAGGCATTATCGTATATCACTTAAAAAATGGTGCATCGCTTCTGGAACGGGTTTGTGAAAAAGAATTCTAGGAGGAGCTTTACTGAGCACCGGTTTTCCTGTAACTATAGAAGACAATAAATAAGCTCAAATCTAAAGAAAATGATACTGTAAGTGGAATGAAGCTGTGATGCTTTGTGACTTATACAATTTCTTGTGATGAGTAGAAAAAAAAGTGTGGAAAGTTACACTATATATCACAGTTCTGCAAACGGCTATTTCCTCTTTAGAAAAATCTTATGAGTATTGAAAACTGTTTTCCATTTATACAAAATCCAATTATCTGTGAATAAAGAAACCCAAACACACAGCAACAAAGTACAGAGGTTTTGCCAAAACCAGTGGGCTTGATATAAAATACATAAAGAATGAACTTTGGTTCATAAAATAGGCTACAAACTGTGCTCACTACAGAAGTTGGGATCTGCTCCCCCAAGAATATCTTGCCAATTTTGTGCTGAGGTTCTCACCTTCCAGAATCTCAGAAGAAGCTGCATGCTGGTCAGCAAATATGAGTTTCAGATAATTCTAGTGGTTCACCCATTCATAAATCCTCCAACAAAGCTCATTGATGAAAAAAGCATTTTCACAAGAGCTGTTGATTATACTCACATACTACTAACTCAAGTATTGCTTTTCAATTATTTCATGGTGTGCTCAGCCCTGAAAATCATCAGGAAAGTTAGAAAATCATCTTGTCCTGAATTAATCTATTATCATAAGTGTTTGTGGTGTTTTATGTCAAGCTGATCTAAACATAAATGGATACAAAATGCATATTTAAAAAAAAAAATAAGGTAATCTTTTGGCTCAGTTAAATTGCAACCTGAAGTGTTCCCTCACGCTTTTGTCTTCTTAACATTTGCTCTGAGCCATTAAAAAAGCCTTGGCTTCACTTTGTTCCTGTCCAGAAGACTGTCCAAAATTGTGTTTGTCTTGTATGAACAACAACAAAAAAGTACTGCAAACCAAGCTAAAGTTGCTTAGCAGGCTTCTACTTTTGCAGACATTATTATTCATTTATACACTGTGGCATGCTAATGGCAATTATTAAAGCTTTCTTTACTAATTATTTTGTGGGGTTTTGTTATCATTTACATGGTAAATACAGCAACAATGTCCACCTGACTGCCAAATCTTCTTTATGAGATCTATCACAGATGAGAATTCCCATATCCCATTAATGATTTGATTTTGTCACAAAACACACAGGAAAATCAAAAACAGTTAAGCAATAGATGGGAAACAGTCTCAGGCCTAAATGGATAATACCATGCTTTTTTCTTGCCTCTTGAGACAGGAGAATAGGAGGAAATATACCAGGACTATATCCATATGAACAGTTCTTAACTGCATTTGGCACTAAAGTTTTCAAGTTTTGAAATATCTAAAGATAGCCTTGAAAAAAGGATAGGAATAAAACTTTAAATTAGGCCTGGTTTTTGATATATTATATATGAAGGTATATATGCTGTTTCCATCCTGCTTTCTATACCTTTGCCTTCACTGGCTCTTTTCTCCTGGACTCCTGAGGGGCCACTAGAAATGGGAAAATTAAAACAACAACAAAAAAATGTAGTTGATGCAAAGGGTTCTGGAAACTAAGGGGCAAAGAAAATCTCAAATTTGTGAGGAAGCAGCAAGAAGTGACTGTGACAAATTTCAGTTTACAAAATTTGATGCATGTTAAAGTAATGAAGCTTTTAATGAACTATCTCTATTTTCTCTATCAGTTTTAAGGGCTTCGAAAATTAGTGGTTTAGAAAAAATTTATCCAGTAGTTCTGGATATACCTACATTAGCATTGCCAGTGAACATTTCTTGGGCAGTGAAAATTAATAATCCCTATTGTCAAACTGTCCCCCTGTCTGTCCCTGGAGCAATCTGGCTGTCAGCCTGGGCCAAGGACAGATGCTGAAGGGAGCTGCCCTGTTCTGAAGGAAAAGGGCATTTCATGGGAGAAATATAGGCTGTCCCATACCTGTCAGTCTCAGTGCCAACCCATGTGTCCTGAATATATTAATTTTTAACCCAGTTATAGTCTTATCCTCCTAAAACCCAGAAAATAAAATGGTGATATGTTACTTTCACTTTGAGTTTCGCTTCTCTCGTGTGTAATTCTGGCAGACTTTTAGGGGCACTTCAGCTCTGTAGCATCACAAATTTACACACAATAAACATAAATGGATAAGTAAAGGGCTAAAGCAGCCTGGTACAGACCTCAGCTTGTATATTATAATCATCCACATATTTCATCAGCTAACCTAGTGTTTCTCCATCCATGATTAGCCTCTGAAAAAAATTATCCTTTTCCAGAGCAATACTTTTCTGCTCTGTGATATAGTTGACTACATAGTTCTCCCTGGCAAATTGCAGTGTCAACTTTATTGGCATAATTTAATTTCATTTACCAGGAAACAAAATTCTTCAACCAGAAAAACTGGTTGTGGCTTTTATTTTTCAAAGTTACAATGAAGTGGGCTTTCAGAGAGCAAAGTAAATATTTAATTAGCAGCAAGTTATATAAAGCAATTACCTGTATAGGAAGTGCACTTTCCCCTTCTTTATGTAAGAGATTTACTGTTTCCAAACAGGAATTTGGTCAGAATAATGACTGTAGGATACATTTATATGAAAGGAGAGAATATCATACACCAGTAGTGATCATAAGTAATATTTAGCCATTATTGGTTTATCTTTTGTCAAAAGTTCAGAGTATTCAAAGGAAATTAAAGAGGCCTTATTTGCATGCTGCATAAGGCTATCTGTGCTATAAGTGTTTATTACATTGAAATCTCATAAATATGTGTGTATTTGTGTAAACTGCCATCTTAATGCTTGATATTGTCAGAAAGTGACAACATCTTATTGCCCTAAATTACTGTCCTTAGAGATAACATTACAGAATAAGCAAATACCTTTAAAAGTATGTAGAAGGGAAACAAGAGACCTGTCACAACTTCTTGTTTTGCCTGGATAATTTTTCTGCTGCTCACTGTACCTCTGCTGCCTTCCCAGATGTTCCCGTCCTATGCCAGCACTGATCACCTCTTCTGTCAGAGTCACAAAAGTTGCCATAGCCCTGTCTCCCTCTGTGAGACTTCTTCCATGAGCAATGCTGAGAAATTAAGGGTAATTAAGAGTGACTAACTACTGAGATAGCCTCATAGAGCACAAGTTATTTTTTTAAAGCTCTTCTTAGTCAATGACCCCTCACTGATAACTTCATTGTCCAGAGATTGCAACAGTCAGGAAAAGCTTCTTGATGCGGGTATCCTGAGCAAAGGGAAAAAGAGAACAGAGTCACGTAAAGGACCCTAAAAGCTCAATATTTACAAAAAAGAAGTGTTCCCATTCCACTACGAGAACTGAAGAAAGCAGCGATATGACTTCCTGGGATTATTTGCAAGCCTTACTGGGGATCTTTGACATGGAATATTTCTCTCAGAAACTGGACTGGCACAGTGTCTCAGGGTTGACAGAGGTTCACAGGGCAAATAAGGGATGAGCTGATAGAATGCAGGCAGCTGTTGAGGCTGTTTGTGCCACAGGCTTGCTGGCCCAGGCAGTTGCCCACAAAGGGACTTTACCTCGTCTCTATTCACTCTTGGGGTGAGTTCTACCAGTTGACTCCCAGAGTTACTGGCTGCAGGTCCATAACAGCTTCAGTGCATAGGCAAACCTGAGAACTCTGTGCTAGGGTCATGGCTACACAGACTCAAGGAAGCAAGTGCTGGATCCTTGTTTGTTTTCTTTCATTTGTCTTCATTGTCAGGGAAAACTGAAAGTACAAAACACAAATCTGCCCTGGGATGCTCTTACCCATATAATCTCTTCCACTGAGTGGTTTCTCAGCAAAGAACCAGATACAATACACGGGCTCTTTTCAGTAACCCTTACTTTATCAGTCTTGAGGGGGCTAGGCAAAATACAGAAACTTTCTTCACAGTAACATGAGATAAAGGCATCTGAAGGGAAATCCCCTAAGTAGCTGATTTACAGAGAGCTATCCATGCTTAAAGTTAAGCGCTAAAATTGAAGGGTTTGGGTGGCTGGGTACCAAAATTCATACATAGTGTCTTGGAGTATCAGACCCTTTATCAGTGTGTGTGGCATCAATAAGCATGGTAGAATTGAGAAACATTACATTACAGATGATTTCCATTTTGCTTTTAATTATGAAAATAATTCACTGTTTTATCATAATAGCCATCCTAACTCTACAGATGACTCTACAATGTTATATTAAAAAATAACTTTAGTCCTGCCAGTTTCAAAGACACATAAAATTATAGTCAGACTTTGAGACTTAGAAAGTGTACTCAAGATATCTGAAAAAGGGAAAACTCACAAGTTTACTTTCCCTTTGGCTACTGAAACATTCTATCTTTGAATTAAATTGTCTCAGGTTTGTGAGTGTCAGGATGGATTTACTGGAAATGCAGTGATGGCTGTGACACTGGCACTAGGAGTAATATTAAATGCATACAAAAGGTCTATTCTATGATACCACAGAAACATTGTTCGTTTGTTTAATTGCCCATAGGGCTCAATTACAGGGTTATTAGTTGTCCCTACTGGCAGTGTTGTTCTCTATTTTTACAGGGCTACTTTCATGGTTAATGTATCGCTTACAATACAGAACACTCTTGAACTTCAAAGCACTGTGACTTCTGCTGGGCCTTGTCGTACCACCATAGTCCGTATTTTTTAGTCTTTCTCTTATAAGGTATAGGAAGAGTTATGCCTTTATATGATTGAATTCCCACCTAAGGAAGCCTCTCCACCACAGGAGAGGCTGGAGCATCACTTAGGAAAGGCTAAGAGAATTCATTTAATGGATTCTTCAGCCTGGAGAAGTCTTTGGGATCACCTAATTGTGGACTTCCAGTACCTGAAGGGAATCTACAAGAACGATAGAGAGGGACTTTTGACAGGGGCATGTAGTGACAGGACAAGGGGGAATGGCTTCAAGTGGAAGGAGAGTGGGTTTATATTAGGTATTAGGAAGAAATTCCTTGCTGTGAGAATGGTGAAGCATTGGAACGGGTTGCCCAGAGAAATTGTGATACTCCGTCCCTGGCAGTGTTCAGGGCCAGGCTGGATGGGGCTCTGAGCAATCAGGTCTAGTGAAAGGTACCTCTGCCAATGGCAGGTTTTTGGAACTAGACGATCTTTAATGTCCCTTTCAAACCATTCTATGATACTTTGATTCTAAAATACAAAATCTTGTATCTATTTTCTACTTCAGAAGTGCTGTCAAACTAGATGAGATGGATAAACTGATTAGCTGTGAAGATTGATACAGAATAGACAAAATCTCAGAACCTTCTTTTGGAAGCAAATAAAATCACAGTTGCAGATACCATAACTTTAAGCCATCTTGTTGATAAAACCTGTTATAATAAGCTATTCTGTATGTTGGGACTCATTCATCATTTTGAAAAGAGCACCCAGACAGGATTAATTTTTAAAATCTCTTTTGTTTTCAACTATAAAAGTCAAGAGAAAAAAAAATTTTCTGACAAATGTAAGATACACATATTATTTCTATTATGAAATTGTTTTCTGTAGAAAGATGGTAAGAACAAGGAGTTGCATTTTTATCAGTCATCATTCGAGTAAAAGAAAACAGTTAAAATATGATTGAAATCACACTCTGAAGCCTTATAATAAGTCTGTGTGAAGTTTCTGGACACTGATTACAAATCTTATTTTTAGAGAAATCACAATATGCAAACATATTATATTCTATTAATAATAAGCCTTTAGGACAATATATAATCTATTTTATTTTTATTGTCTAAATTCTGTATATTACATGTGAGTTTATACTTTTAAAAATATGCTAGTATTAATAGGTCCTTTTTAATAGAAATAACAGTACTGTAAATGCCTGAATTTTTAACAGTTTATTTTTTTACCATTCCAAATCTAATTAGATTATATTAAACATTTGGCTCTTGACATTTTTAAAGCAAAAGCAAATCCACAAAGATTAGAAATTGTTATTCCATTTGATTATGATTGTGATTAGGAACTCAGAAACATCATTACTTTGATTTTGAACATGATATTCTTGCCAGAGCTACGAATGAGATAGAGGTGAAATTTGCTTTTTCTTGAAATTGGAGGGAGTTTATTATTGACATTTTATGAAAGTCAGCATCTGTTTCACACTTCTTGGTTACATATCAACACCTCCTGTCTAGTGTTTCAAGCACAGTTGTTTGGGGCATGATCATTCTGGTACGCAGTTGATACCCAAATTAATCTCACATGTGTTTTGCAGCGCCTTTTAAATTTGTAGTAAGGCACCAGAATGCTTGACGAGTACTGACTGTGTCTTGCTTTTGGCTTGGCTTGTACAGTGTGCCTTACTGCAGAGATTCACGTCTCTGATTGTCTCTATTTGTTATGTGAGCCCCAGGATAAGTTATTCTAAGAAATATGATGTTGCCAGTTACAAGACCAAACTTTAAAAAGCTGCTCCAAGAGGTTGATAAGGCATTGTCACAGCCATGTTGTCCATAGGAGTACACAATTCAGTAGCATATTTCTTTTCTGAATTTTATTTGCTAAATTTTGCATTTATTTTATCAAATACATACTGTTGTCTATCACAGAACCGCCAGTGACCCAAATCAATGAGGATGTTGAGTCTGTTTATACCGGAAATTTTAAGATTTTTCTCAGAAAGAGGAAGACAGAAAAAAAGCTTGAAATCATTTCATCGACATTGCCTGTGAAGGACAGAAAAAGGTTTAGACAATTACTTTTATGAAGCACCCCTAAGAAGTACACTCTCATCCCAAAAGGCAAACACAGAAAAATACAGGGTTTTCAATGGAATTCTCAATGGAAGAACAGCAGCACAAGTTGAATACAACCAAATGCTAAAGAGCTATCAAAAGACACAACTAAACACTGCTTAGGAAACACTTGTATAAAAAATGAGCTTATAAAATACTAGGTCTAGCTCAATGCTCCAAGTTCTCCAAGTCTTAAAAACAAGATGAGACAAAAATTGCCCTTGTTTCAACCTGTACCCATCCAGGTTCAGCTGAGATTAGCCACAACAGTGTAAGTTTTAGTGTAAAATGTTTAATATCTTAATCTGCTCTGCTTCCAAGCCTATTTAAGAAGGCTGTGTATCAGCTAAATTCCCTACTGTCAGGAGGTTTTCCTCAGTGCTGAAAGCGAACTTTGTCACCTTAAACTTGTGAAGATGCCCACTGCTGATTCCTTCCCATGTATTTAATTCTGTGTAACTATTTCAAGTTGCACAAAATGCAGCTCTCGGTTTCTAACCTCAAAAAAAACCCCTACAGCTATTTTTTCTCTGATTTATCGTAAAGATCAAAAGTAATGACTTTGGGGTTTTTTATCTGTTATGTTCAGAACAGAGAACAGTATCTACATACTTACCAAGCTGATCTCATAACATAATTGCCCACATGAAACTCATATATGTCCTCCAACAAGTTTGCAGCAAAAATGTGCCCTCAATGGCAATTTGCACTTCATTCTCACTTGCATTATCACAGAATTATATTTATATTTTTGCTTAACTTTTCAATTCACCTTGCACTGAAATATTTTCCTCTATTTTGTTCCATAATAAAATAATATTCTACAAGACTTATCAAGACATATTTGGCTGTATTTCAAATCTCCCCATGTTTTTTATTCTGTTCTTGATTTTTTATATTTCTAAGTCTTTTGTGGGGTGACCGTGGCTGGATGCCAGGTGCTGAACAAAGCCGCTCTGTCACTCCCCTCCTCAGCTGAGCAGGGAAGAGAAAATAAAACAAAAGGCTCATGAGTTGAGATATAGACAGGGAAAGATCACTCACTGATTACTGTCATAGGCAAAGCTTCAGGAGATTAAGGAGATTAGTGTTATTTATCACCAATCAAATCAGAGTAGCATAATGAAAAATAAAACCAAATCTTAAAAATGCCTTCCCTGCACCACAGCCTTCTTCCTGGCATTAACTTTACTTCAAAATTCTCTACCTCCTCGCCACAGCAGCATGGGCAGATGGGGAATGGATGCTGTAGTGACTTCGTCTCACTTTTTCTCTGCCGCTGTTTCCTAAACAGGGAGGGGACTCCTCACACTCCTACTTGAGCATGGGGCTCCTTCCATAGGAGATAGTCCTCTACTAGCTTCTCCAAGGTGGGTCCTTCCCATGGGCTGAGGTTCTTCATTAATTACTCCATTGTGGGTCACTCTCATGGAATGTAGTCCTTCAGGAACAGACTGCCCCAGCATAGGTCCTCCATGGGGTCACAAGCCCTGTCAGCAAACCGGCTCCAGAGTGAAGTCCTGTCTTCACAAGTCTGCCAGGAGGTGATCCAGCAAGGTCTTCCCACAGAGTCATAGCCTCTGAGCATCCACCTGTCCTCCATGGGCTGCAGGTGGATCTCTGCTCCACTGTGGACCTCCAAGGGCTGCAAGGACTAAGTTGTTTCACCATGGTCTTCATCACATGGGAATCTCTGCTCTGGCAGCTAGAGCTCCTCCTCCCTCTCCTTCTCCACTGACGCTGCTGTCTGCAGAGATATTGCTCTCACATATTCTCACTCTTCTTCAGCTGCAGTTGTGCAGCAATTTTTTCCCCTTTAGCCTGCTACCACCACCGCTGATGGGGCTGGCCTTGGCCAGAAGCAGTTCCATTTTGGAGCCAGCTGATGTTGTCTCCATTGGACACAGGGGAAGCTCTTTGCAGCTTCTCAGAGAAGCCACCCCCGTAGAACCTCCACTACCAAAACCTTGCCAAGCAAACCCAATACAAACTTAAATTTATAAATATTATTGAAGAGTTATTATTCCTCTTTTTGCAATAATAATGGAGATGCTAAAATTGCTAGAAATATTTATCATTGTAATATCTCTTAACAGCTTGATGGGTCACCTTTTATTATATTTTTCAGTATGTACTCTTCAGGAAGATGTATCTTTTCCTGTCTAAGGCAATATGTGTTGATAGTGAGAACAAACAAGCTGTATTGCCATAAAGCTTGTCTACTTCAAGTACTTTATAGCTGCAATGTCTATGCTTAATTACTTAATATTTCATATAATAATAAAATGTGCTTCACTAGAAAATACTTCTAGAAAATATTAACAGCTTGCTGTTTATGTCTTTTTTAATACAAAGCTAGCTGGAATGTGCAACATGAACATTTGCTCATTTGCTTTTGCATCATATAAATTTCACTAAGCACTCAAATTCTGGGTTTGAATGTTCGTGCTGCAGTTACTCTTCTAAAATCCCCCAGACCGTTATCAACTTTCTTCACAGCTTTTAAAAATACTGCTTAAAGGTACAGTGTGATAGGTTAGCTAACCTTCCTAACGACTTGGAAGGATCAGGTAACCTCCACATATTCCATTTAAAGTACTTTCTTCCTCTTAGCAAGCTATTTTTAATGTCTTAGTTTGATACCTCATTAATTTTTTCAGTAACTTAATTTAGTTACCCTCATCTGGTATGCAATCTATGTTATGTTTTACCATATTTTTCTCTTATGCATTCATGAAAAACCTTTCTCACTTTTTTATACCCTCTCATTAAGTCCTACTGTACATATTAGATACTCATAATATTAGGTTACTCCAAAGTGTGATCTCATAATTGTTGGATTTTTTTTTTCAGTCATTAGGCTGAGACCTGCATGCATTGCTACAGCTGAAACAAGTCTGTTTAGATGGCACCAGGAATTTTGAGGAGCAAACAAGAGCTGAGGTTGCAGGTCCAAAGAATTTCCCTTGAAAACTTGAATGATGCCTAGAAAAAAGCAATGTCTGCATGAATATCCAGGTAGCAAAAAAAGAGATTGTGAGTCTACCATTCACAGCTTTACTCCAAGAAGAAGGTGGAATTTAGATTTCAGCAGAAGTCAACATTTGATAAGGAAGACTAAATAATGGCTTGGCTATTGGAAAGATTCAAATTCAACTTGAAACTGTAAAATTTCTCTGGTTCTGCCTATGAATATATGTATTGCATGTGCTGCATTCAGATTCATTAAATGTTACAAAACTAGTGAGCATAAGTGTGCCGGTTTGGACAAAATTTGGAGGATAGGGGATACACATCATAAAATCACCCCAAGAAAATAAGAAAGACTAATATTGAGTTACTCCCAATGAAAAGAAACTGGGTATAAAAAATCCTGCTTTTTTAAAAAGAGAAAAATCTACACCGAAATACTATTCTTGCATACCTACACTGACGTACATTGTTTTATAGCTTTCTTCCTGCTGCTTTTGTAGGCATGTTAAAGCACAGGCAATCACTAGCAACAGAATGTCTGCAGCAGCTGAACCTGAGCTTCAGGACAAAGCTACAACACAGTAAAGGAAATTAGGAGACACCACTTGCAGTATATAGACAAGGGAAGAGAAAAAAGATGAAACATTCTCTACTGTTATTGGATTTTTCACACCAGATGGAACTGAAGAAGAGGGGTCTACAGCTTGATAATATCACTTAAATATGCATTTCTATTGCTGTGCCATTAATTGATCTCTGGTGTGCCCTAAACATCTTACTGGCCATGAAACAGAGAAGAAACTGCAGCTGTACTCAGCCCTGGCATGGAAACTCTCCTACATGAGGCAGACAAGGTGATAACCACCTCACTGGAATAAAGAAAATAAACCCAGCTAATAATTAGTAGTAAAGGCTAAAGGCTTTAAGGCTGGGAATCATTTACAGCATAAGCCAATTAATGTTGCCATACTCCATATGACTTCCCCAGGGTATGTACCTAGGGGACTGTGGTTAATCAGCTTGACTAATTTCAGCCTATTTCATACACTTTATTTATAGGTGACCATTTCTACTCTAAATCCACAGTTGTCCACAACAGGAAGATTCATGCCCTGTCTTGGATTTCAGATGTCATTGATGTTTGCAGTTTGATTTAACTGACATGCATCTGCATGCAGTTATGTAATCAAGCTTCAATGTAAATACCCCTTAAAGATCAAGGCCATTAAATGTCTCCAAAACTCTAGGCCTAAGGCTTTACTTAGACCCTTTCAGATGTAAATTTTTCAACCTGTTCTACTATTAAGTGGTGACTATGGTGGCAGAAACAAAGATTTTGCAGTGCTGTGCAGGAGGTGAAAGTTCAAACATGGCACCTGCTGAAGGATATCCCCACATGTGATGCCCATGCCAAGGGGTACCTAACCTTCATTCTGAACTAAGGGAAACTGGGTGAAATCTTAGCTATACTGCTGTCTTGTTACTTCATTGAAATTAAGCACTGTGCACCTTGCAGGTTTCAAAACTCCCCTTGAGTCATGTAGGCAGGTTCTGAGATTGTTTTAGTCTAAAGAACTTATCTACATTCCTGACAAAATTTAGTCAAACCCATTTGGTCACCCACAGAACAGTGAATCTTGGTACAACCCTGCAGCTCCTACCTCATAACTTAATTACCACTCCATAACTTGATATCTGATCATACTCCTATGTGTATTTACATGCCCTCACAAAGAGGTTGTATAGCAGTGCTCTCTTGGGACAGATTTGACTTTACAAGGTTCACATTTCCAGGTTCAATCATTTCATGGTTTTTCCATCATAGGCAGCTGTCCTTTAAAGAGGACTCTTTAAGGGCCATTTACTTCAAATGGTGAAAACTGCTGGTCTGTGGCAACATGGTTTCTATCTGGGAGTAGGTTCTGGATCCATCTGCTTTTCACAGGACAGTTCATGCATTTCACACTAAGCAGCAAAAGAGGCCTTGAAGTGAATCTTTCATCCAGCAAGTAATGTACACATTTCAGTGCTGTATTCAGCTTGCTAATTAGGCCATTCATTTTGTCCCCTCATCTTGCTTCTGGCCCTCTGGAAAAACAGTTTTTAAAAACAGTCTGGTCAGAACTAAATTACTGCTTGGAAAACTTTCTCAGAAAATAGTCTTTGCTTCTTTCTCCCTGGAGAGACTTGGTTAAAAATAAGAAATGTGTTAAGTAAAGATTCAAAAGCTAATGGTATGTGAACTCTACTCTGGGCCAGACAGAGTATTTGGATTAGAATTGGTGTTAGCCTCCAGCAAATTTCTACAGAAGCTCTGCTATAGTCTCTTGCCTCCCCCTTTTCTTTGTTGGAGTGTACTTTCTTCATTCACTCTATTTCCTGATTTATTTTTTTTCTGAAAGTATACTGAAGAAGTAATGCGGATAACAAAGAGGAACACAAAATTGTTGAAAGGTGGGGAAAAAAAATGTAAGAAATCTGTCTGGTTTTCCTCAGCCAATTAAGAATCTCATACTCAGTCTGAATACACTGCCTGTGGCATTTCCCAATCTTCTCTTAAGGATTTTGGAGCAAATGACTTTTTGAAAAGAGTCTGAGAGAGTGTGATTTGGCAAATGTGGAAAAGGGATGAGAGAGGAAGGGGTTTTTTTGCTTTCTTCTACTTCCTAATATGTAGTTATAGAGAAAGTGCACAGAGACTTTGACTGAAGAGGCACCCTGATAGTCTGAGAGGTAACAGGCATTTATTTCATCAAAGAACACTTCAATTAGTTTTTAACAAAAAAAAATCTCAGTGTTGGTCAAATAATTTACCCAGATATTTTTCCTGGAACCTCCCACTTTGGAGAGAGTGTATACTCAACCAGGAAAGGATATGACTAACTCCTAGTAATTTTTACTTTGGCCTTTCTCTGGGCTGGAGGTTGGACCAGAAAAGTTCCATAGGTCCCTTCCAACCTCAGTTACTCTCTTTTTCAATAATTAGCAGTAGATCCTGTATCTGACACTTGAATAGAAACAAGGAATATATTTAACAAATCATGTTCCCATTTCATGCCTTCTATCTGGTTAACTATTTTGCATTCTCCAATGCCGACATTTTCAGTACAGCATCTTTGGAAAAAACAACCATTCTTGACCTATCAAAATGATTTGCTTGAGTGCTTAAAAGTCTTCTTTTATCTCCCTGAGAGTCATGGAAGTTTTTAAAACTACAGCATTCCCTATGAAAGTACCTGTTATAAAGTAAAATAAAAATAATAATTAGGAAAAAAACTACCCAAAAATTTTTGAAAGCTCACCACACCTGAATGGTTTACTTCAATACAAACTTTTAATCATTCTCAGATCAGCCTGATGTGGTCTCCATGCTGTCAAGGAAATCTTTTGCCTTTCTGCAAGATCCCAGTGGTATGAGGATCAGAGAGATAATGTTCATTTTCATACCCAGCTGTAGTTATAGTACTTCCAGAGAACAGTAGGTAATACCCAATCACATAGGGCATGCAGCCCTTGAGGTTCTCAGCTATTTCCCACTAGGACACTCAGTTACCAAGTGCATCTTAATTGCACCAGAACTGTAAGTATTTGCATTTATTTTTACATACTGTAGCACTGTTTTAAGTGTAATGTCTATATGAAATGAACTTCAAACAGTGCTCTTTTTCTATTTTCCAAAATGATAATAAATGGAGAATTGTTGTTCTTTGTTCTGCAACAACAGATTCTGTTTAACTTTTCCGTGTGCAAAAACTGTACTGCACTTTTCCGTGTGCAAAAACTTTTCCGTGTGCAAAAACTGCAAAAACTGCACTCTGGAAGAGAGAATTGCAGCCTGTGCCATAGTCGGCATGAATCTGTATGAATCTCACAAATTAAAAGCTAAGCTTTGTTTTCACATGTGTAAAGGAAGTAAAATAACTCCAAGTTCCCACCAGGTTGTTCTCTGCCATGAGACCTTTGTGCTGCAGTGTGGAGTGGGGTCAGCCCTGGCAGGCAGGGTCTGTGCCAGCAGCATGGCTCTTTGCCC
Organism: Corvus hawaiiensis; assembly: GCF_020740725.1. Classification (NCBI taxonomy): domain Eukaryota; kingdom Metazoa; phylum Chordata; class Aves; order Passeriformes; family Corvidae; genus Corvus; species Corvus hawaiiensis. Next base: position 70,702,076 of record NC_063215.1, on the reverse strand, counting down.
AGTCAGGGCAGCATAAAGGAAATCCACAACTGACTGAGGGGGAAGATAAAAAATATAAATATGTCCTCTCAGAGAAAAGGCAGATATTAAAGTATAACTTCTGCAATTTAAAAAAAATGCAATAAACAAATATTTATGAATAAAAGGACTTTGCTGACCGCCAAAGTGACCTTCCTTATCAGTTTTGACGTTACATAAAATGCAATCTTTATGAGCCTACATGGACTTCCTCTATATCTAACTGTGTGATTTATAACATTTTCACAGTAAAATTAATTAGAACTCCTAAAATTGATTTTGAGGCACAAAAAGTCTCAAAATTATTTTTTAATTGGGACTGTGCAGCTTTATGCCATAGCTTGGTCACCCAGTCTTTTCACTTGGCCTTTACCTCCATGCACTTTAGGATCTTAAAATATTTATCTCACTGAAAATACGCCAATATCTATCATATCTAATATAAAAAAAATCAAGGTCTCATGATTTTGTTTTTACTGCAAGCACTTTTCCATAACTACTACATGCACTTCCCAATCAAAAAAAAAAAAAAAAAAAGTCAGTTGTATAATTTCTGGTCCATGCTAATTTGCTAGAAAAGAGTTTTCTAACATGCAGAACCCAGTACCTCATTTACAAGTTATTGTCAACTCACAGGACTCCAGTGATTTGTTTTAAGCAGAAGGTCGGAGGAAGATAAGAATATGAAACTTTGCTAACTTTTTTACAGGCTCATAGCTTTCTATAAGCAGTTGCAAGTGAAAATAATAGCACTGAAATTGTTAAACCAAAAAGAATGAACTGCAGAAAAAGGTCAAGATTTGTTGCTGAAGTACAAACGCTTCCATCTGGAAAACAAACCAGTTTTGTTCTCGTTAGCAAGGTCATGCAGCCAATTCTTTTCATCTAACTTTAACAAACCATTTTTAAAACTCTCAGTTTATTAGATTTAGGGCTTTGAGCTGATATAGATTGTTGTGGCACCAGCAAATCTTTGGAGTTACATCAGCTTGGCAACTGGTGCTTTTTTTTTTCTCCTGTATCTTTCCAGGTAAATAAAAGAGGCTATGACAAGATTTCTTTTCGGAGAATTTTATAGGTCATGGGGTCACCAGCAGCAGGAACTCACTGAAATAATTTGCAGGTTCTTGTGTTACACGGGATGCAACTATATTTTTCCACCCCCAAAAGGCAGAAATACAGTTCTCAATGACAACAGACAAAGATCTACATGTGGCTCCTTAAGGGATCCTGCCTGTCACAAAGATCAAGTATGGATTGGTAAGATGTACAGATACCTCCCTGACCAACTGTGCTTCCTCCCGAGGTGCTTCCTCCCTCTAGAAGGACCAAAATCAGTCTGTTTCCTGTAGGAAAGGATCAATCCTAAAACTTAATTTGGCTTCTATATATTTGAAAGTAGATCAAATAAGAAGATGAACAAACCATTAGGTGTGTGTTGAATCCAAGGGTGCAGCTATTCTGACTGAAAGCCTGTTGTCTCTGCAGGCCTGATGCATGACCTGGGCTCAATGGGGCTTCACTGGTGTGAGAAGGTGCTGGGGTGCTGGGGCTGGAGCCACCAAATGGCAGGTAAGAGGGTAAGAGATAGGATGTCCCACAGCTGCAGGTGCTGTATAACATCTAGCAGCTCCAGGATTAAAAAAAAAAAAAAGGAAGAAGTGAAGAAATAAAAAACAAGGGGGAAAAGGGATTAGGGGGAACCTATGGTGGGTAACACAGCAAGCTTTGGATTTCCTTCTCTAGGCTGAAGCAAAGTCTCACCAACCCATCCCTGATGGAGAGCTGCCTGCAGAAGTGTTTAGTCTGGAGGAACATATTAGTGTTTAGTCCACCACGGTGTTGGTCTTGGCCATCTATTGCATCCACTACCCCCAGTAAATAAATAACTGCTGTGCTTTCTATGCTGTGCCCAGCCTGCTTGCAAAGTCTCTCTGCACGTGGTAAAATGTGCCTGAACCAAGGTGACTCATGAAGGAGTGCTATTGGCACAAAGATTCCTGTTGATTTAACATCAGTGTTTGCATTTCACTATAAATATTTTAATTATTGATAAAAGTATTATAAAGAGGGCTTGGGGAGGGACAATTAATGGGAAGGGACAGAGGAATGGGGCAGAAGGGAGAAAAAAGCAGAAGCATTTCTGAACTTCGTCTGAAGCATAGGTTAATATGATATTGTACTCAAGCCAAGAGTGTCTTGACATGCGAGCAGAGATCTCCATCATGAGTAGAAGGTTGTTGAGACCTCTATGTTGCTCCACAGATTACCCTGCAGCCCTATCTGTACAGGGTGGCCATTTGACCCCAATGTGTGGCTTGAAGGGTGCACTGACTCTTTCAAATACAGTCTCCCCTGAGTTTCACACCACGTTTGAGAACAGAGGGATGACAACAAAATGTCAGGGCTTGGGACAGAGAAGGAAAAGGGCAAAGGAAAGAAAACCAACCTTCCTGGAAAAGTGAAATAGTTATCTCACAGTGGAATAATACCCACAGAGGTATTATAATTCAAATTTTGTCACATTTTTCTTGGTTTAAGTGTACTTAGCCACAGAGAAACATTTCAGATGAGCTGAATTTCAGGTAAAATATTAACCTTTAGTATTCCATACCCTTAAATGCTAAAAATAGTTTGAAGCATAAATTTTTCTTTTTCTCCTAAAACTGTTGGGCATGAAACATTTCATTATATGCTTACAAAAAAAAAAAAAAAAATCCCCCTTGTAATGGACCTGAGTGTATTTTCTTTCCATACTGAGTGAAATTTGTGTGCAATATGGGACAAAACAGATCATTCAGTTTCTTCTACTGCAAGCCTCTGTGGAGCATGGAAAATCTCAGATACATCTCATTAGCTTTTCTGCATGTGGGTTTCTAATTATGAAGTGCTATAATTGATCATTTTCCTTTTCAAATTAATTTATAACATAAGAAGATTTGATTGCGGAAATATTCAAAAGGAATACTTTGGTTTGACCTTACAGCTTGTTCCAACTCTTTGGCTGGTATCCATCAGGATCATTAAAATCAATTAAGGAGTTAAGTACAGGACATCTATTGTTCTGCCATAGAATCAATAGACCCTTTCAAACCTCCTATAATTTTAGGGATCACAGCAGACTGTTTAAAGAATTGCTCTTTTGTAGAACCATAGGTTCTAATCCTATGATGGTTCTAAGCATACAATGACTTTCTAAGCTTTATTTATTATTTTTAATGGCAAACACATACACTTTTGGGGTTTGGAAATATAGCTCAATCTTTGGAAGAGGCATGCAATCCATATTGCATTTCTGATACCACAGACATGCTCAGTGAAAACTGAAGTATAACTGATTTCCTTGCTACAATCAATTTAATTGAAATTGTTGAATATTCAGTTCACTAATGGCTGGCCATTTGTAGCTGCAGCTATATTTAGAAAAAGAAAAAAAGAGGTATTTGTATCCCAGTAACAGAGATGTGGCCCACGTCATAGCTCCGTGGCTGGATCAGTCAGTGGCAATCATTGCAGCAGCTGAAATGAGAAACATGGGAAAGGACAGACTAACACTGTCCTTAAGGCCCAGAAACTACACTATTGCAATAGTAACTTAGGGCCAGAAATAAGTTTGACTTATTTCGTGAAATAGTATTATTTCACAGGAAGCACATTTCTTTACAGTAACTGTATACTGAGAGCTAGAGCAGTGTTCACTCATGTTTGTGTAGCACCTCACAAATGGGACTGGCAGTGCCGAGGGTGTCAGTGCTAATGCTGGGTACATGTTAAATGACTCTTATGCTTTTTATTATTTAGAAGCTGTTGCTGGGCTTTGGAGAAGGCAGTGCAAAATATAATCAATTTCAATTGCAGTGAAATATTACAGACCAGACAGTCATGCTGAAAACTAAGGATGAATGGAATATAATATCACACACCTTATTAATGACCGAGTTTAATACATATGAAGGAGAAAGAAATGAGGAGAGGAAATTCTCTAAAGTCGATGCCTACAGTTACATTCACACCTTATTTGTGGGCTCAGAGCAAGCATGCCTTATATATATAATGACAAAAGTTTATTGCTCATATAATCAAAATTGAAAAAGTCTAACATCCAAAGTTTTTCATCCAAATCTAATTGTTGAGGAAAAAGAAAGAAGAATAGAATTTGCAGTGGTATGCACAAACATGTTAGTTTCTGTCCCTTTTCTCAGGGTTATACTCCCCCTTTCCATGTTCTGACACTGGGAGGCTTAGGGCAAGCTCTGAGCATCTGGAGTTCTTCACTCATAGGAACACCGTGGTCACGTTGATGGTTTCACCTAACTTGGCCTCCTTCTTACATGTTTGCTATCATGCCTCATTCTTTCTTCACTGGTCTGCTGCTCCATGTGATTTCCAAACCTATTGCCTACAGTATCTTTTTTCTGTGCTGGATACTATTTCTTTGTTCTCTTTTCCACAGCCTCATGTGCATTTCTTTGACTGACCATGGCTGAGCAGTTTATATCCTTGGAGTCTCCAGTGCCAGCCCCTTCCCCATCTCACCAGTCAGCTGTGTTTGGTGCCTCCACTTCCCTAGCTGCTGTCTCACCAACCTGTGATTCTATAATTGACATCATCATGTTAGACTCATCAGAACAAAGGAAAACAAATTAGCTGTAGACAATCTGCAATTAGGAAATATGTTGTTACAGCTAAACCACATTAAAGTAAAGCTGCTGGCAGGTCAATAAAAGTTCAGACAGAGCAGGCATGACAAACCTCAGACCTCGGGCCTTGCAAACTGAGAACACTTATGGTCAATTGCTAACACTGGCAATACCATATTGTAGGGCTACAGGGTAACATCATTAGCTACATGTAAGTTCAGCAGCGTACCTTATAAAATTAACATTTTCTTTATCTGACTATGCATTAATACACTGTCAGCCTGCTCTGAGAAATAATATTTTTTTCTTCTGAAAAGCCAGTTTGCATATGTTTCCATATGTCGGGGTCCCTCCCCCTTGCCATGTAGCCCTGGGAGAGAGATGGGGTTTCCCTGCCCCTGGTCAGCCTCGTTCCCCATTGGTTGTTTTGTGTTCCCCTGCACAGGCAAGGACCCTCAGGTCCCGTGATTGAGCAGTTCCTCGGCAGAGCTCCGTCCATGCGGCTGGAGAAATAAACATCTCTGAAACATCTACCAAGAATCGGTCCATATATATTTCTTTTCCACGGGACTCCTTGTTGATATGCGTGTTACAGTATTCACACTGTAACATCCATATTCAGTCAAAGGATTTCTGGGCACTGATTACTGCATCATCTGTAATAAACCATCAGAGGTGCCTATGTTAAAAAAATTAATAAAATACCAGTGAAGTAACTTCCCCTTATAATGTGATTTTTGGCTTACTTGAGAATAAGACTAAACATAAGCATGATACATCTCATAGTCCATAATGCCATCCATATTTGTTATCAGCCACAATTTAAGGGTAATTAAAAAGAATTTTCTTTCTTAATTTGTGGGAAGAGATGCTCAATTTCTACACTGGAAATGTGAAGACATTAAAAATTATGCTGCTTTTCTTAAATTAGAAGCTATTCCTCTTCCTCTTTGCTCCTCAAAGTTCTCGAGCTAATACCCCATCAGACTGCAATGAGCTCTGCTGCCATCTGGGCAGTGACAGAGGTGAGTTTCCCTTCCACCTGCAGACACCTGGCCAAGCAGGGGCAGGAAGGACACCCAGGAGTGGAAAGCAGGAAGGGACAATGGCAGGGCATTCCCTCCTTGGCCACCAGTCTCTCGGGGGTGACAGGGAGATCTTCTCTCTTCCTTGGTTGTCAGAAAAGCTACAAGCACTACTCTTTGATAGGCTCAGAATGAGGATGGAGAAAACCTGCTGTGGCCCCTGTGAAGAAGTGGGACTCAGTGTCCCCTTGTGATGTGTCTCCAGGGTCACCTGCTGGCATGCCCATTGAGGGCTTCTCCACCCTTTTCTTACAGGGAGCTTTAAATGCCTCTCTTCCATCTGTGGGCCCCAGGCACATTTCTAAATGCGATGTGTGACTGCCAAAATGAGAGGCAGGAGCTAAGCACCCTGCTGCTCCTTGGCTTGCTCTTGCTCTAGCAGCTATCTGGGTAACTGCAAAATGCTTACAGCTGAAAATTCATCATTGAAATGTTCTTCAGCATCAGTCTTTCTTTCCCCTATCACCAGCAAGCCACCAACATCAAGACAAACAGGGTGACCCTGACAAAGAGCTGACTATTGGCTTGTGTGTGCCAGCTATCAGGTTTTATTACTGCTGGTTTCTGTCTTAGCAGAGCTATTCCTAATTGTGTGTCAAGAACATTTCCTGCCTCAGAAAGCAATAATCTATATTGCAAAGAAATAGGCCACCTAAAGTACCTCCATGAGCCAGAGCCTCTTTTGTCCCTAGTAGTGCTTTGAGGGCTCAGCATCCTCTTTGTCTGTTCCCTGCACAAGCCGCAAATCCACAAATATCCGGAAATGAAAAAAGGAGAAAAAAGCTTTTTGCTGAAATACTTCAGATTCAGCAGAAACTGCAGGGTTCCTCTTGTAGCCTTCACTTGAAACACTTGAGATTATAAGGGGCAGGATACAAACAAACACACTTGGGAAACAGAGGAGCCTTGGCAAGAAAATCCTCTGTTAATACTCATTGATTTAGATCGTCCATGTGAAGAATGCAAAGCAGCACTACGGAAAAATAAAATGCTGCATACATTTCTTCTGTGGAGCAATTACCAGAACTGGCCTGCATTTTGTAATAAACTGCCTTATGTTTCTTCAACTATAACATTTTGATGTTTCAGTTTGTGCTACATTTCCCTTATGGAGTCCACGGGAAGAACATTTTCAGCTCAGAACACATGTTGAGAAACAGACTTGCCTGTCTATAATATTATTACATTCCTAAAAAAACCAAAAGGATGCTTCTGAATGCCATCAGAGTTTATACTTTTTTTTTTTTTTTTTTAAGCATGTTGATATTTTCCAGGAAAGCAAATTTCCACACCCAAACTGTTTCTTCTGAATATTTTTCTTTGACAACTGTTAGCTATTTATATCTGGAAGATATGAACTTTTGTAGCTCTAAGAAAGCAGCCATTAAACAGCCTGACAGACTGTTTTCTTCTGCTTTTTCATGATGTCTTTAAACTTAAAGTCCTTTCAGCCTTTTTTATTTTCTTGAGAAGTCAGACATATAACATCTTATGTTACTCCTATAGATCATAAATTTTCTCCTTATAATTTTATGTCTCACGTAGTTTGCAGTGTGTTCTTGTGTGCAAGCCATTGAGTACTCCAATTTCTACATATATCTTAACTGTCAAAAATATATATAATATTTCAGTGTTTACTACCTCTGGGGGAAAAAAAGGTATTTCTTGTTTTAATTACCCACTATGTGACAAAATTATTTTCACTATTTTTTTTTATATTACACAGATTAAAAATCCTGACAAAAACACCCTGTTAGGTAATAAAAAGCCTTTTAAAGAAAAGAACCATACAAATTTGATGTAGTTAATGTATTTTGAGTGGCACATTCTGCAGCTAAAAGGAATGATGTAGAAATCCACATTTTTCAATTACTATTGTTACATTCAGAAAAAAATAAACTTATCAGAATCGAAGCAGGACTAAAAGTTTCCCATTTAACTCCATTTCCCCAGCTATTATTTTTTTCTGAAAAACACTTCAACAAAGGCTCAAGAGAATATTTTATAGCAAAAACTGAACACCTGAATGACAACCATGTATAACAAACGTACATATTCTGTTTCATTACTCTGCAATAAACTGGGGGAAAAGTTATATAACCCTGATGGACAACATCTCTCTTTTATGTGATTATTATTTATGTGATAATTTATATGGATTAAAATAATCATTTTGTAACAATATAGAAAAAATAGTTCAACTCTTTTTTCTCTTGCATGTGTAGCTTTCGCCTAAATGAAATCTGAAGATCTGTTTACTACAGGCTCTCAACTTGCTCAGTAAGAAAAGACACATTGTGTATTTAAGTATGTATAGGAGGGAAACCTGCTTCTTAAATGATCTTGAACTAGAACTTTGAATGCAAATTACCTTCCCACACAAATTAAAAAAGAAGAAAATGGAAGCATCAAGAGTGCTTGTTTAAATCAAAGTCAAAATGAGTAATTTTCCAAAATGTTTACCCAAACTTGGTACAAACAATAGCTTTGTTTACAAAAATTTCTATAATAAATTAAATCCAGGTCTCTCTCCTCACCTTCCTTTCATAATAAAGTTGTCCAGTAAAATATGTTATTGCTGAATGAAGCAAAGCCAAAGTGCAATAGCCTTTGCCAATGGAAGCAACTCTCCCGCATATTGTCTATGTGCTTCTATTTGCACTTTCCTTCTGCAGCTTCCTATCCACGGGAACAGTTAATTTACATTTCAGTCATATCCCATTTTCTTGTCCTACTCTTCCATTAGTATGGGATCTGAGTGCAGACAAGCATTATATATAGCCCAGGCAGTGCCAACAGATTGTTTGTTTGTGTTACGCTGTCATCACTGTGATTTATTGCTACCACTCCCAGAGAAAGACACTACATTTAGCTTATTGTCCATCATGGACCAAGTTTTAGAGATTATAGTGGAGAGCAGAGTAGAGTAGATGAAGGCTGTATGGCTTCCCACAGTCACTAAATTGATTTTTTTATGTCACTCTGATGCTGAACCACAGATTCATAAACTTAGATTGAAAGCAGTGTTTTCATGAGGACATTTCAAAAACACGTGTACACAGTGTTATATGCTCCTCTGTAAAACATGAAAGTGCCAAATGCTAATCACAAGACTCTGACATCCTGCAGGTACAGTAACACATGATCTCTATTAACTAATATTTTCTTTGCCATATAAACCACAATGGGGAATTATTTCAGAGTCAGAATATTAGCACAGTAGTCACGTTGCTAAGATCAGCTTCAGGTCCACCTTCAACTGCACAAAGGAAATACCTGGAAGAAATGCTTACTTTAAATGTTTCTGAGTTACCTTTACTTTCTGTCAAAAATTTCTTACAGGAAAGGTTTCTGTTTATCCTGCATGACACCAGATGTCTGTCAATCCTGCTGTGACACCAGGTGTCTGTCATCTGCTTCAGGAAAGTGCAGTCTGCTGAGATATTCCTACTTGTTGGTGGGAGAAGTGACTGACTGAGTCAGAAAGAGGCAGCCACCCACAGCCAATCCTAAAATGGGATTGTTCTTATCTTAAGAAAACAATGCAGTATGATCAAAACAAACAAACAAACAAACTGACCAATCATTCACTATCTTTACTAAAGGAGACATGACAGTGCAGTGTTGACTCACTTGTAACCTTTTGGGTAGCATGTCTATTTCATCACACTTTTGGGGTTGTTTTTCACAAGGAGGTATGCAGTAAAGCTGTGAACTAGCAGAGAATGTTAGGCATATTGCACTAAACATCTTCAGAAGCAAAGAGATGAAACATGAATCCCGTTAGGACAATGTAAAGCTCTGTGGTTTTGCTGTTGTTTTGTACTGCAAGTACCAGAGAAATCAAACCCAGTTTGCTGTGCTGTGTTTACCTTTTTCATTGCACATTCCATCTACCTGCAGTCCCAGACCGCTGAACCTTCAGGTTCAATATGGTTAGGAGTTACATATATCTAAGCCAAGAAACTTATAAACCAAGCCAAACTTCAGCACCTAGTGCATATTGAAGGAATCAAGAAATGCAGTTTTTACTTGTGGGTGGGATTTCTGACACAATTGGGTTGCTGTGAGTAATGATAGCACTGTACACATTTAAGGAACAGTAAACTGAAATTTCTTGCCATCTCCATTTCTAAAAGTGAATTTTTTAATATCAGTAAAGCTAAAGCATAAACAAGCCATTTGGATGAAGATTCATTCTTCAGAACATTGCACTTGTTTTTGTTGGCATATCATATAAAGGTATTTAAGAGGTATTTCATATTTCGATTTAAAAATAGAGAAAGTTATAGAAGAGCAAAAGAGGAGATTTTGGCATAGAGGAAAGACTGCAGGAGCAGTTAACTACGTAATTTGTTTGTGGCTGCAAAATGCTGTGGATGTGAACTAAGACTAAAAAAAGAAGATAAAGATATAAAAGACATGACATTAAGCTTAGAGCACAATGGTACAAGGTAATGGAGAGCAGCAGCTACTCCCACTCAAAGATATGAGGAAGTCTGAGATCTGTTTGTATGGGTTTGTTGCAGTGGCTAAGTCCACTTTACACCTCTCAAGTTACCCTAAAAGTGGTGTCTCCCTACAACACTGTGCTAGAAAGTTCTCCCTTTCTCTAGATTCTGCAGGTCACTGCCCCTCTCCCCCCTCCCATCCCTTTTCCCATTGGCCCCTGTGATGTCACTCAACCTTGCCTCTGCCCCCTAGCCCTCACACTATTGGTTTTGGATGCTCTGCTCCCCTTTGGGAGTTTTTGCGATAAAACTGGTGCGGGCTTTTGTTCTTGGTTCTTTGCCTCTGTTCCCTTCAAGTGTGTTGGTTCCATTAAACGCCTCGGAATTGCATTCAGAGAACCCCTCTCGCCTCTCTGTCTCCAGTTCGTGCACAGACTGTGTGTGTGAGTGGCTGTTCGCAGCCACCCGCGAGGGTGAGATCGGGGGCACGCGTAGGCGCTATCACAGTGCCAGCTAAGCGTGTCCACGAGGGACCCTGTGGAAAAAACGCGGCATCGATCCACCGAAACCCTCCTTCCACATGGGTTGTCACACAATGTTGACCCATCCTCATACCCTCCTGTTTGGCATGCATAAAAACAAGCTTTCAGCAGCACCTTGCACAAAAGCTCTTAACTTACCATGTCTATCAGCAACCTACTAGATGTTAGCACTGGAGTGGAGACACAATGAAGTCCTTTCACTGTTAATAAATTTCATCTGAAATGTGTAATTCAGCCACACAAAACGTGTCACCTGAGGCAAGGTCCCCCACCAGCCAGCTCCAAGGATGGCTATTTGTTACCCCCACTGTTAGCAAATGTGCTCCCTTGCTGGTCAGCTCCAAAAGGAGGGTATCCAGAGCTGACATGGGATCCTCCTGTGGGGCAAGCATTTGTCATGCTATTGGGGAGCCTAAGAGGGTTGAAAGCTGGGGATATGGATCATTCAGAGGCCATTAATGAAAAACTCCCCTGGTTCTGGGGAGTTTAAAGGGGAGAGGCAGTCCCTGGGAAATCTGTACAGGGAAAGAATTTTAAAAACATAAACATCAAACCAGTAACTGAAAGAAAGTGAGAAAGGAAATATATTCAATATGGGTAACGTTAAGGCTCCAGCTTGATATACAGCATGGGCATGCTCTATGTGACGCTGGGCAATCACCTGAAAGAGAAAAGCTGTTCACAAAAGTTGTAAAGGAGGATATAGCGTTGCAAACAACAAAGACATGCAAACATAATTCAACATTATGACTGGAGACATATACAGAAGATTTAGGGTAACTTCTATTTATTTAAGAGCTGGTCTGTATTTTTCATCCCATGAATAGCAAGATAGCTTCCAAAACTATGTTCAGGGTTCTGGAAAACAGGAATTTCAAAAGAAAGAGCCAAAATCCTTCTTAAGTCTTAACAGTCTTGGCCATGTGTCCATGACAAGAAGAACATGATAACATTATCTGCCTTAGGAACTCCTGGTTTCCTCCAGCATGTATCTGAATAATGTGGCCTAATTTCAGCATTTTTTCTAAATCCAGAAAACCTCTGCTTAAAAAAAATAAATTAGAATGCATACTCTTGAAAGGAAAGCCTTTCTGACTCATATACCTAAACCAAATAAGGCAAAACTCACTCCTTCCCCACAGGACTGTGTGTATTAAATGTTGTGCATTACAACGTCTGCATTGAAAATGGCAAGTCAGTCAAAACACAGAATTATCACCTTTAGCCATTTTTCATACATTTTTCAGTAGCTGGTTTTTTTACTTCTGCTTTATTCCATACTTGCATAATGTATGAAAATAAGTCTTTTCCTACTCTCAAGCTAATTTTGCAATTTCTCATTTACTGGCTTTTACACAAGATAAAAATACTTTCCAAGGTATATATTTAATTTGTTTAAGAACACCATATTTCCTTTAACAATTATGATGATCAAAATAATATCTAATACTAGTGCAGAAAAATAATTTGAAAAAATGAAGTAAGATGATAGAATGGATTGTCTAAAAGGTTCTATAGTTTAACTCATTGTCTTGGTTTGAGACAATTTAAAGGAAAACACTCTGGAATGAATTTCCTCCCTTTAAGGGTTCCAACAATCCCTTTTTAAAAGTGGAGAAACCCCAACCTAGGACACTGATCAGTAATATTTGAGTTCAAAATGACACATTGTAATGAAGAAAACAAACAAGCTAGACTCCACCTGTCTGCCCTCACATCCAGGAGGGCCAGCCATGTCCTCGGGGTTATCAGGCACAGCCGGTTGAGGGAGGAGATTGTCCTGATTATTTTGCACTGGTGCAGCCTCACCTCAACTCCTGTGTGCGGTTTTGGGCAAAACAATATAAAAAAGACATTAAGCTATTAGAGAGAGTTCAAAGGATGGCCAGAAAGATGGTGAAGGGCCGTGAGGAGAAGCCATACGAGGAGTGGCTGAGGTCACTTGGTCTGTTCAGCCTGGAAGAGACTGAGGGGAGATCTCATTGCAGTTACAACTTCCTTGTGAGGGGAAGGGGAGGGACAGGCACTGATCACTTACCTCTGTCTGGTGACCAGGGGTAGGATCTGAAGGAAAAACATGAAGCTGTTTCAGGCAAGTTTAGTTTGGATATCAGGAAAGGTTTTCTTACCCAGAGGGTGGTTGGGCACTGGAACAGGCTCCCCAGGGAAGTGGTCGCAGCACCAAGCCTAACAGTGTTCAAGAAGAGTGTGGACAACACTCTCAGGCACATGGTGTGATTTTGGGGGCTGTGCTGTGCAGGGCCAGGAGTCTGACTGCAAGGATCCTTGTGGGTCCTTTCCAATTCAGGATATTCTATGACTGTATCATTCTCTGCATTCATAACTGCATAAATAGTCTTTGAAAAACAGAAGTGGAAACACACACTATAAAAGCATCATAATCCTTTAAGTATCTAAATCTGTGGTGCTAAATATAAAGGAAAATATTTATATTTCAAATGAAACATAAGCAAAAGGCTAAAAGAATAATGCTCAAAATCCCCTCCACATCAACCTAATTTTTCAAGATGCTGTACCATTATATTACAACTCTATAACAGTTCTTCAGAATATGTGTTAGTAGCAGACTGTGTTAATCTGAATCAAGTTTCCCTGAGTAAGAGGATACAAAAATCCATTTTGAACTATTCTCCTATCTAAATATTGAGATAATACCCATTTCTCATGTGGCTAGGCTGTTCTCTGTTCAAAACCACATCTAAAAAAGATTAATAAATTTAGTAAATGTCATAAATGTCTCGTTGATGTTCTTTGTTTTCATATTTCAAAAACTTGTGACATCCATTCAGGAAATATAAACAGTGGCATGTGTCAGGGAAAGCAGTCATATCCTGCACCTCACAAATTTTGAATTCTCTGCTTCACCTGTGTGGTTGTACTGTTCTCTAACCCACCTATATATAATGAAAGTGGTTTACATACTTACAGCTTGAAATCTATGGGCTTTCCTCACTCTCACCATAACCTTTAAACAGAGCCTAGCATTACGTATGCACCCATGTCATTTGCTTACCCAAACCAGACTGGGGAAAATACCTACATTCTTTGCCAAATTCATGTCCTTGCTGGTGTTACTGGATTCATGCATATACTGGCCCAGATGAAAGCCATGTAACTATACAACCAGATGATTGCATGAACACAAGAATGACTAGAATCCTAGATAATGCTTAGAGAGTGCTGCCAAAGAAAAGCCTTTGGGAAGAATGAAATAATTAATCAAGATTGTACTATTAACAACCCACATATATTTCACTTTCGGTGCTCAGAAACTCCTCTTTAGGACTTTCTGTCCCCAAGCTCATCATGCAGCACTCAAGAAAAACAACAAGAAAGTACTTGCTTCTAGATGTAGGAGTTTGTGTCTTACATAAAGACACACTGATAGATGAATGTCTAGACTCATTAAATTAACTGGATGCTGTTTTATAGGAAGTGGCAGCTGGTCTTAACAAGCTGCTTTGAAAAAGGTCTCTGTGCTGTCTTTGCTCACAAGCAGCTAATACATTACTGTAGGCAGGAACCATGCTTACATTAACATATTAGGCAAGATCCAGCTCTACCAGTGGTTGCCACATTTCTGTTTGCTCATGTTATAATAAATTACTATTTAGTTCAGGATAAAACTGAACACCAAAGCCCCTTTATGAGTCTATCTATTTGACATTGGCAGGCAACCCTCAAGTAGCTGCACAATATCTCCACGGAAGGGGACTAGTGACCTGGAAACTCCTAGGGAAGAACCTCATGTCAGTGTTTTCACAGTGATACTAACCGAGGCAAAAAACAAGGCAGCTGACTTCTTTAAAATCCAAATGTAGAGTTCACAGAGACACAAGAGCATTCAAGGAAATGCTTCTTACATCAAACTTTTGCAAGTCAGAATTAGTAGCCAACTTGAATTTTTTTGGCACAAAGCCTCACTTTGCTGGTGAAGCTATCTCTCTACACAGAAGGTATTTATAGACCTTCAAGGAGGGACAGAGGTAAAATTTGTTTTCAATGTACAAACATTCAGCCAATAATAATTTCCTAAATTTCCTTTATTCAGGCAGAAATAAATAACTTTAAGGAAATATCCCTTGCGCAAAAAGAAAAAATAGCCCTTTACTTCCAAATGCTGTGTGCCAAGTGATGTAAAATCATTTAGTGGACCAGCTCTAACTAGGACTTAAAATTTGAGTAAAAGTCTCTTGAAAATTTTCAGCAATCACACATTTTTAAATGTGAACTTTTGTTCCATTGTTTTAAAATTAATTCTGTGGAATGTGTATATAGATGACAAGTAATAGATCTTCTAAAAATATTCCCTGGATTTTCTCTGTGCCTAAAGATTTATTTTATACTTTCTTCAAATATCTAAAATCATTGCTCCTCTCTCTCTCTCTCAAAAAAAAAAAAAAGAAAAAAAAAGAAAAAAAAAAAAGAAAATAAAACCAAGAAAGCATCAGCCTGTCTCAACAAATTAGTTCTTTGATCTGAATGCATCTGATGTGCTATATATGCTCTACACATCACTACTAGGTGTCAAAGGTCTCACATTTCAGGATAACCTTTTATTTTAAAGCATCTGAATTTATATAATCAAGTTCTGTTCCTCATCCATGACACTTTAACAAGCCCTTACAACTACGTAAGAATCTCTGATTCTTGTATGTATTTCTGAAGCCTTCTGTGCAGGAGGACTGTGGAGAAAGGCTTAAGATTTTGAGTCAATCTTAAGTCAAAAATGAACAAAGTAATGCAAAATATTGTATCTACATGTTTTTTCTTTTTTTTAAAGCCACTTCCAATGAAATCAGAAAAGTCGGTGCAGGTCTCTCTACACCGGTTTTAGTTTTACATATGTCTACCTGCATAATAATGATCAGACCAAATTATCATAGCACAACTACATCATATACATCAACCCTGTGTTCAGCACAAATCCAAAACATAGCCCCGTACTAGCCACTGGAAGAAAATTAACTCTACCCCAAACCAGCAGAGAAGGGAAAGTTGTTCCTTTCCACCAGAGGAGATAAGACTAAGCTCTGACTGCCTATAAAATACAAAGAACAAGGTCGACATAGCAATGCAGAGCAGAGTCAAGGAGCATTTTGGACCTGAAAGCTCTTGTCAGCAGATGAGAAAAACAGCATGGTGGCTAAGATCTAAATTGTCTTCAACCTCTCTCATAGCAGTGAAGAGTAGATGACTGAATATCAGAACAGGATAAATTGCAGTGTAGGGATATAATGGACCAGAAGCAGACCTCTGAGTTTAACAGCCTCTTGACATCCTCAGTGTTCCATGGCAAGAAAGGTCACTTTAATTCTGTGAAATAGGTCTATTCACTGCCTGTTTAATTTTTAAAAGCAGACATCTTTTCAATACTTCCTTCAGTGAAGACTGTTACTTTGGTCATATTTGTAACTCTTCTTTTACACTTTGTAAAATTATTATATTTTTTTGAGATAGGATTCAGGATCGTAAGCAAACCTCAAACCTAAAAGGTGTGTTGTGGATTAGTGCAGTGACAATGTGATGCTTTTTTTGAAATTTCCTAACATTCTTTTTGCTTTTTGAATTGTTGCTTTTCCTTTAAACATTGAGAGTATTGATGATTGTTCTCAAAATGTCTGATTAAAAAATGCAAAAATGTTATTGTAATTTCTGTAATTATTCAGTTTGACAGTGCTATAAAAACACCTTGATTTCATGAAAATTGCAATCACTGTAACATGTAACTGTTGACTCTACACTGTCGGTAGATGTTAGCATTTGCATGTACTCCCAAAAGATCTCTGACAGGTTGTCATCACTTCTTGAACTGTCTGTTAGCATTATGGTAAATTACACATTATAATCATAGTTTGTTCTTGTCTGCTCCCAAATTGGTTGTTAGTGTTTCAGGTATGATTGTTATCTTGTTTTTGAAAAAGTACAAATATTTGTGCTGGATGAACTTTTTTTGGCAATGACTTTAATGGCAATTTAATCTTGATATCCAAATGGCCTATCCACTGATGAGATCTAAGGATAACAGAGAGAATTAATTATCTTAAACAAGATCCATATTTTCATCATCGTTTAAAGAGTAGAAATGTTTCTTGCAAGATTCATTTTGAGTATGCTAGAAACTCTCAGCATAAAAAAAGCAAAAATCTTCTTTACCAAGCTGAAACTGTCATTCCCTGAATATGATTTCTAAGCTGGATTGCCAGCCTAGTCTAGAGATTTCCTACAGCAGTGGAAAACACCCTCTATGGATAGGACCTAACACAGCTTCACTGAGGACAAAAGAGTTGTCTCTTACCACAAGATGCTTACTTTGCTAATGCGTATGAAACACTGCCATTACCTGCCTCTCTACTGTGTCTTCTACTTGTAACTCCTCCCACATTTCTCATCTGTAATTGCAGTGCATGCAAAGGGTGCCTTGATGCAGGCACAGCACTGCACACAGAGCTGTAATCATAAATAGGGTTTGTGTCTGAAAAACAGCTGACACAGACAGCAGCTCTGTGGATGGCACTGCACATACCACATCCATCTGGGAACAGAGCAGAATGAATATAGCATAAGGGGATTTCTGAATATTTCAGTGAAACCTGCTGAGTTTCACACTAGCATTGTTGAGGGCCTCACAACCCCCATGCTCACTGATCAACAGAACTGGAAGGTTTTCTCATTATTCATGTAGAAGACCTGCACAGTTGCAATAGTTCTGGAACAATCCAAATGAAATAACAGGGCCTTTCTCTACAAACACATACAGAATGATTTGATATTCACATATTATGTTATGATATTTGTCTAAACTGATGATGCCAATGATTCCTCACATTATGAATCGTAAATGTACAATAATATTTGTGGTTTGTGAAGAGATTATTAATACACAGATATAGCAACTATATCTAATAATTGGGACACAGTCTAAACCCATTTCCTTCTTAGATTGATTGCCCCTGGCTTCAGAATCTATGAACTTAAAGACTACTACTCCTACCTAGACCTCATAACCACAACTTCTGTGTCAACTCTAAGAAAAGCCTCGAGAAGAAAAAACCTTCAAAAAATCAAAATCTCACTGTTTGATGGGCACTCTGTGTCATTAGGCTGACTCTTCTCTGAGAACTCTGCAAGCTCATATCATGTGTCTTCATTAACAGCTGACACTTTGCTGTGAGTCTCCAAGGCAAGGTGGATAAGAATGCCAGCAGGTGGAAAGCAATGTTAAGGAAGTGGTTGCCTGTGTTAAGGGAAGCCTGTGTCCATGGATTGACTACATTCAAAACTTTCATTTATTGTGCTGGAAGTGCAATAATCATATTCTTTTTCATCTTCATATTAAATGGAGGACTAATGGATGCTGCTACCATAGTATGATTAGAGTCCACTTTCCTCAAACAGGTCTCTGTATGCCTTACCTTTGTTCATATCCACACATAAATACTTAGCTGCACCTTCCTGGAAAAGACTTCAGTTCAAAGCATATTAAAATTAGTTTGAAATAGGTTTTATTTATAGAGATGAACATACATAACAGAGATGAACACAGGTTATTATAGTTCAGGCTAGGCAACCAAGTTCTGCATGGAGACTATGCAACTCATTGTGATTTATAAACTAGATGTGTATCAACAATGATGCCTGTTCCGGAAAAATAAGACAAGCATTTCATAGATATGTAAAGAAGACGTATATGAGATTTGAAGTAATCCTCTAGCTTTACTCAGCTGTACTTCAAAGGCCATGCTCTTATATATAGTGCTGACCATTAAAGACAGGGTCCAAAGCAAAAAAATTGTCATAACCTTAGAAAAATAGCCTTCAAAGAGGGAAAATGTAGTTATTCAGCATATTAAAAAGGAGAGAGAGAGAGAGAGTGAAAGACACAGTAAGTATTTTAACATGTACAAAATATATGCAAAGAGGAAGGAAATTAACCCTGCTGTTGATTTCCAAAACACATGAAAACATATACTGATGCTAATGGAGTAACATGACATCAGCTATGTTCTAAAACTTTCCTTCTAGATACACTAAGACAGAACCTGCTTTGGTCCATCCTGATGATTAGCAGACTGGAGAAAATTTGAACCTGATAGGAATTTGCTTTCTTGATCAGGGAATCCAGATACATGTACATTGGATCTAAAATTGGTACTGAAATCCTAATTGCTTTTCCTTTCTTAATTTTAAAGAAAATCTTTGCTAGATCCACAGGAACAAGTCCACCCATTCATTGTTCTCAGGTTTAACACACCCATCCATTCTCCTTTCTGATCCCATTTGTTCTATTTTAACTTCCTTATCTTCTGTACTTCCCTCTTGAATTCTAATATTTATTTTAAACTATAAAAGCTAATAAGATCTGCCAGAAACCTAGAATTCAAAACCAGAGATTACTGCCGATTATAATGTTATCTTAATTGTTATCTAACTGTTGGCAGGTACTGCAGAGTTACTACTGAAAACTTTGCTAACTGACTTTACTAAGCATAAAAATAAACAAAATCAGTAAGTTTAAAATTAAAACATTAAAAATGTTTACATTGAAGAATGAGTTACTATCAGTATTTTAATAAGATATAAAATGAACATGAATATTGTCCACTGAAACATCTTTTATTATTACATATGAATAATTGGTCATACATGTGCTCATGTATGTCTACATGCAGTAAATGAAAAATGAATGCAACAAAATTTCAGATTAAATGCCATTATTGATAACTAGATCATTGCATATAAAAAAAATTAAAAGACACATTCAGCAGATTTCAGTTTCATGAATGTACTCCACCTCATGCAGCTTTAAGACCAACAGTTCCAACTGAGTCACATGAATAAGTTGTATCCTGTTACTGTACTTATGGTGCACCATGCCTTTTGTCAGTGAATTTTCTGATACAAGCAAACTCATTTTATTCAGCACCTGTAATGTGCTAAAACCATGGCTACAGCCAGTTTTGATGGCTTATCTAGAAAGCAACAGTTTAGTTGCTTACAATCTTTATCCTAAGATAAATACTAGGTATTTAGGCTTTTCTATCACAGACAGGAGCTATAGACAATGTTATATTTATGACTAATAAAATTTGATATGCACTCATTGGGCCAAAACAAAGGACTTCACTGACATAGAACATAAACCCATGAACACTGAGATTCAAGTGATTTGCGTTGTCCTGCACAGATGATTCTGAACCTCCTTTGTATACTGTCATTACAGTGATTGTCTCTGGCAGAGGCTGACCAAAATACTGTGGACCCCAACAGACACCTGCCTGCTACTCCTTGGTCAAAGAGCAATCTCTGTCCTTTGGTGACAACTGATTGCTGTTTTGGATGATAATGAACAAAACTAGCGTATTTTAATCTTAAATCGTGAATCTATTTTTTCTATTGTGTAATCCCTTTGTCCCCTGAATCAGCATAAATAATAGCTAGTGCATGGCATTCCTTATGGTTTTCTGTTTCTCTCATGGTTCATCTCAGGAACTATAGGAAAATGCCATCAGCAATATTGTTTGAGAATGATTAGGAAAACCAAAAATTGGATTTCCTAACGGCAAATACACATTTTTTTAATACTGAAAATTATAGTAAATAAATATGATCACAAGTTAAATGTGATGTTATTGTTCTTTTCTTGAATGTAATAGGTACACAGCTAAATTTAAAAATAATGCCACAAGAATCCCTGACAGCATAAATTGCTCTTGATCACTCTTGCACACCAGGACTACACCACCGCCTCACACACAGATTAATGTTCTAATATTTGTCCTTCTCAGAGCCTATTTCATAGAGGACTCACTGTTACTGCAGACTAATTATTTACGTATGTTTTCTGAATCATCAAATTAGTGTAGGAGTCCCAGTTTGAAAAGGGAATTGTGAATTTGGGGCACAGATTCCAGCTACATGATCTTGAAAAGGATGGGATTTGAAGAAAAACGAGAGAAATCACAGGGAGAAGAAGTAGGGCTCAGAACATTCAAGTCATGCGAGAGGACCTGTTAGAATATAGACTACTAAGATGAAAAAAAGAATACCTTAGAGTACTGAGCAACTACAAGCAGATAGTACTGTAACAACTTTCAGATAGCTGTTAAGACCCATGGTAGTGCAGTAATGGGAAGCAGACAGATTTTCTCTTATTTCCCTGCACAGCTTTACCTGAAATGTCACTGTGCATCATGCAAATGTCATTGCAATTTTTTAAAATTAATTTTCACATATATGTGATGTGTGTTGAAAGCAAGGAGTATGACAACTGATATTGAGCAATTTCAGGACTTTTCTTGGAAGAAGCACTACAAGTTCCTTAATTTGTGTGACAAATTAAGGAACTTTCACTAAATGTTCGTGGTTTTTGCCAGTTACTTAGTCCACAGGAATTTCTCACAGGTGGAATTGTGCCCTTCAGTCACAGGAAAGAAGCGACAATATATTTTATTGATACAACATAATTCAGGAGTAAATGCTTCAGTGGCATGGTACACTTAACTGCATAGAAGACAGGACCAGACAAAACTGCCAAGAAGACCCTCCCATGCTGTTCAGAAAGGACATCCCTGCTTTCTAAATTCCTTCTCAGAGAGGATTGTAGGTGTGACTGGATCGATTCCTGGTTCCAGACTTGGTCAAAGGCTAATGTCTAAAGGATTATATATGTGTAATCAATCCTCTAGGTCACATAGCTAAGATTTCAAAAAGTTTAACATGCTATTAATCACTTACAAAATATCTGACACCATAAGGATTCTCTCAACCTCGAGGAGTAACCTTAAGAGGTGTCCCTACTTGGGAATATCCCAGTGTGCCACCTGCTGTAGTGCATGAGAATTCAATGGCCCTATGGCCACTGTTTATGGAGTAAGATGATTGACATATAGTGATATTTGCAATATTTGCATATTTGCATGATGTCTAGGTCACCCTTGCAGCCCAGCTTCCAGGTTGTTATTTGTCCCCCAAAGTACAGGGTAAGGTGGACGCAGCCATCACAACCCCCAGTGGTGGTTATGGCATAAGATGGGGGGCATGCCACCACGTACTTGTACTTTTAAATGCGTGCTCCAATCTTGGTATCCATATGAAAAATAATGAGATAGAGACACAGACAGAAAATAACCTATTCCCAAAGAAAATATTGAGAAACTCATTGTGGAGCAGACAACAGCATTCTAACTATGCAAGTCACTATGATGTGAAAGAATTAAATTAAAGCCCCTGGTCCAAACTATTAAGTTAGACTTTCCTTATTTGACTATTCTAAATGAATCCAGAGCCTCCTGTTGTCACAGGAGTGGAGCTTTTGACAAAATTAATATAGGTTCACTGAAATACTGCTTTATCTGAACAGCCATAGAATTGTAAAGGTTAAATCTTATCTTTTTGTATCTTCTCAAAACTCGTAAATCCCATAAGATCAGACCATAGAGGTGTCCTTATCCTTGACTGGCTTGATTGTGTACAGAGGATACTGAGTAGATTTCAATTTAATTAATGTTATTCCCCAATTTCTTTAATAATTTCTGGAAGTTTCCTAGGCCCCACCTCTTGGAAAAGTATTTTCTAATCAGTGCCAAACTGACCCACTTTAAAGACAGTGATTTTTTTGAATTTCTTATAGAAACTCCCATGACTTTGATGAAGTTCAACTTCTTCCATTTTCTATTTTTGTTATCATAGTAGAATAAATTCGCCGCTTTTCTATACTGACATTTTCTTTTTTATTGTCATCTCAGTGCAAAGCAAGATCCTAAATGTTTAGTCTGACTGTGCTACAGCAAGTTTTTAAATTTTAACAGTGGTATTACTTGCTGGGCAAGAAATGTTTTTGCCCTGTAAAACTGCTAAATTATTTAGTACTTTTATGTGTTACAATAATGTTCATTCTTAGACCAGTGGTTGCACAGAATAATTAATTTTATCAAAACTTTGAATTGTAAGATTTGTGCCAACACAGAATTCAGTCGGTCAAGAAGTCCTTTCAGTCTTTTATTAAGCAAGCAGTCATAAGAGATCTGAAGTGCACATAAAGTAACAGTGCTGCTGTACCTTAGAGTTACTCCCCATTTTATAGCAATGCTCTGTTTAGTTCACAAATATGCCCCTCATGTATAAGCAAAGCAACAAGTGAAAGAGACCATCTATTACAGAGGTCAGTTCTCAGTGCTCATGCTCCAGGAAGGCCTCTACAATCCTGCTGTAAACCTCTAGCCAAATGTTTTGCTGTCAGGCAGGAATTCCCTGTTTGTGCCCTGCTCTGCATACTTGTTTCTCAAAGCTGTCAGAAAAGGCTGCTAAGAAGTAAAAAGTATAAGAAAGAGGACAAGCACTTGTTCTCCACTGACATGGAGTCCATGAAGACCCTGGAAAAGTTTCTGGACTGCTTCACTGTGCGTCAAAGCCAAATTCTGACCCTGTGTGTAAAAAAATCATCTCAGCCTTCTTGAAATGCACTTATTCTTTACACATTGCTGTAGCTGGAAAAAAAAGGAGATAACAAAGAGTCTGTTTTGAAATCTTTGCAAGCTGATCTTGATCACCGTATTCCACAGAAGCCAGAGGGTATGTGGGACATTTGTAAAGAACTTTTTCCCACAGTCTTCTTTTAAAATAAAAATAAAAATGTGATTATATGCACAACTTTTAATTTTGTCATGGGAACACTGTTAGGAATATCTGATAACATATGAGCATATAATGAGCAGTAAAAGTATAAAAACACAAGTTAAGTGATTGCCTTTTCAGTGGAACTCACTCAAAAATGTGTTATTTCTCAGAAATGCCCATATCTACTTTCAAAAATTATTTAGGTTCTTTGCATCCAGAGTCCTGTTGCACACTAAGACTAACTGTCTTTACACCTTTTGAACATTTTATTTTGTGTGTTAGTAGTGTATTATTACCCCATTCCACTAGACTAGTTCATCAAAGCTAATTTTTTGGTGTTCTTTCTGTATAGGGAGAACTTAATAGCAGGACCACATATTTGTTTGCACATATTTTTTGTAAATTAAAAGGATTATGTCAAAATCTGATCCCTCTGAATGCAACAGGAATCAAATAGAAGGAAAGGTGTTTACTCCCTATTCCAGTATTTTAAAAAGTAATATACAAAGATTGTCTGGGCTTCATTTCAGGTTATGCTATAAGCGTTCTTTTGGCTGCCCACTACTTTTTGCTCCTTTTTGTTATCCTGTCTCTGCTGTTTCCCTCAGATACAAACACATTACTACAATCCATCCATATCAATATCTCATCCCATCTCTTTTAGCAAAACTTCTGGATCTCCTTATAGCCATGGCTTAAGTTCTATTACCTACTGTCGTACATAATCTGTTTCGACAATAAAATCATATTGCTTTGGATTAATATTTCATGGAAAATACAATTTTCTAATTTCTCTAAACAAAATTCTGCCAAACACAGTTTTCATTATGTTTTCTTATACCTAAATTTTGTTTTTTATTGAAAATGGCAAGCCTTCTCAACTAAAAAGTTCTAAGGGATTTATCTATCTTTATCACTTACTCACTGTGGTCAGAAAAAGAGAGGACTGATTTATTACAAATGCTCTACATGCTGCTATTTTCAGGAGGTCCTCAGTAAAACATAGTGATGGATCAACCTGCTGGTTGACTGAAATAATTTACCTCATCTTTTTGAAAGGATGTCAGTCAGTGCACAGTGGAAGGCACTGGGGGGAATCTCGACCATGCTAAATGTCTTTAAAGTTCTTCCGAAGCAAATGAAGAAATCTGAGGATCTGAAAAGGTAGAACAGGGCAGAGGAATTTGCATTTCCCTGGCTGGGCAAGTGATATTCAGCTGCAGAACTGCAAGGCATGTATGTTTCCCTATTCAAAATGACAGTGGTGTAAAGCCTGATACAATTACCTCTTCCTGAAGCATCTCAGGAATTTCAAACTTGAAAATGGCCAAGTTGGTTAAAAGTGTGTGTTCACTTCTTCACTAGAATGATACAGAAAAATACAATTTTAAAAAATAATTTCTTTAAGTCAACATCAGCAAAAAACAAATCTTGACTAATATGGAAATAAATTGACCTTGAAAGAACTTATTGGATGACACACTGAGAATAGATCAGACAAATACATGGTAAACGGTATACATTTAGCCTTAAACTCTATTTCAGCAATTACATCAGAAGCACTGCTTCTAAATAGGTTATTAATATGTGTCAAATGCCTCTGTCTGTCTCTGGCTTAGTATAATCAAAAGTAAGATTTTTCAAGACAGAGAAGAAATAACTACACAACACACACTAGTAAAGGAATATGAGAAAAAGTGGAATTTCCAAATGTAAATTTTATACCAGTTCCTTCTTCATTTGACTTGGGTTTAGGAAAAGCCAATGTTTATTTTCAGATTATTTCCTAGGCAGAATTGAGCAAATATAAAGACATATTCTTTTCCTGGCACAACTGTTCAAATTCACATAAAAATTAACAGATTCTGTTTATAGCAGCAGATAATTTTACCCCAAATATTTGCTCAAAATCAGTGCATTTCCTGAGTGGTTCGTATCTTATTCTACTGCAGTAAATCTGCTGAGAGTCAGTATGTCTTGTTCTGCAAATAAGACAACTTCTACAAAAATAATTCTCTCTTTTGAAAAAGATGACCTTTCCAGACTGTTTGCATCTGGCTGGCAAAAAAAAAGTACAAATTTCAGCTCATTAATTCTTCCATTGTCCACATGGATCATCCTGGAATGAATTTATTCCTTCTGTCCAGGGTACACTTCAGAAGGTTAACTTCCACTGTGTTGCTCAAGCTGTAACAGGGCATTCACAAAACTCAGGTTTTACTCCAATTCTGTCAGAATGCTCCTGCCACTCCTCTAGTATCACCTTTTTTTAAATCCTAGTGCTTATGAAAGGTTTATGCAACAATGGAGATTCCAAGACATGTATGTGGTGGTACTAATAAATCAGGACCCAAGTCATTCCCAGTTATGAAGTCTCTCTGATGCTTTTAATTTGCATTTAAATGTTTCAAGAACTTTTTGTTTAAAAGAAGATGTGAGGCAATTCATATTTTAATTCACTATGAACTAGTTACCTTAAGAATTCATGCTGGGAATCAGTATTTTGTGTACTTAGCATACACACTCTGTGTTAAACATTACGTGCCTGTAGCTGGTTTGGTGTTAGTCTTGTCTGGAAAGCTGCCAGTGAAGCTGAAACCAGCCTTTTGACACATTAAGAATAGCAGGAAACCTCTTCATGAATAATTATTTCTACAGAATTGTTTACATTCAGGAGTTTTAAATAAATATAACACTCACTTTAAGTAGAGCCACATTCATCTTAGCATGCTGTTCAAGTGCATATAAATCATAATTTACCTTTGCTGCACAACCTAATGCAATCTATTAAGGAAATAGTTCTTTTAATAACAAGACTACAGGAAACAGAGAGCTCAATCACACATAAAGAGACAATAAGATTACTGTTAATACACTTTTAACCTTTTAATAAATCATCCTGATTAGTACACAGGGCTGAAAGGATCAGTGGTTGTTGTCTTACAAATTTGCCACCCCAGAAAACCCACAGAACATGGTGTCCTCATTCATTCCTGCATCCTTCTGCTAGAAAGACTGGTATTTCTCATTCACATTCATATTTTTATAATTAACAGAAATAATTTTTAAAAGGAAAAAATGGATGCAATTCTTACATTTATCTGTGGTTCAAAACATTAAAATAGGTCTAAAATACAAAACTCAGAAGACAAATTGATACTTTAATGGTGTTCAAAAATTTTAAAATGTTAATAATTTGAAAATATTTACGAAACACTTTTGTTTTGGAGGCAACTTCCAGTACAGTGCAATCAATGAGGCACTAAGCCAATAGAGTTATATAGTGTAATAAACCTCTTCTAATTTGGTCATATAGTTGTAAAAAAGGCATACCGATGCAAAGAATACTAACCTTCACACCAGTCTCAAATTGTTTAGCCCTGAAGAGTTATAAGGGATTGAAAGTTTATAGTAAAAAACAATTTGCTTTGTCAGAACAGAATTATAACATACTACTGGCAAGTAGAAGACTATTCAAAGTTTAAATGGTGGATCAATATGGAAAAATATTGGTAATCTGAAGCAATTATACTTCAAGCATCTGCAAATATCAGAAACAAACTTGCTCTTAGTACTGACAGTATCTTTCACTTCTGGTCTCTGGCCAGTCCAGCCTGGTTGTAGTGCCAAAAAAATTATGTTTCTGAGGATTCCTTCAAAAAGCCTTAGCCACAATTGCAAACATGGCAAAAAAAGTTTTTCAAGGGGGTGGTTGGATTCAGGACTACAAGCCTATTCTCATTTTGGTTTTGTCTTGAAAATTATTTTCTTTCTTCTTTCAAGCAACTTGGTTAAACCATTGATAGCTCACAGGAAACCTTGAAGTTTGTTTCAGAAGTGCAAACAACTTTCTAATCTCCATCTGATTTATTACCTGAGAGGTTGCTGGCAGCCAAATAGCCAGTAAACACACAGATTAATATTTCACAAGCAAAAATAAAAAATAAATAAGAGAAAGCATCAAAAAGACACTTTTGATATCTAAGGGTGTTACACACAGATTTTTACAGCTTTTTTTAAAAAAAACATACATGCATAACTCATTATTTTTAACTTCCTTCCAGGAAAAGGATGTATTCATTAGATGTACCCAAGGAGTACACAGACTGCAGTGAACCGGATCACACCTTGTTCTAGCTTACAGTGTGTTCCTCCCATATTTTGCTGAAGGGTTTTGTTTAGCCACCCATGTTTGGCTGGTGACATCATCAGTATGTCTCTCTGGCCATTGAAATAAAGCTCTAAAAACCCCTTATAGATGGCAGTTAGCTTGGAGAGTGGGACTTACCAAGGTAATTTCTAGCTTTCTGATGCTACATTTACTGTCCCTGAGCTGTAGATTTTGGATTTGCTTACTCCAAATACACCCTGCTTTGTAGCTAGGCATCTTGGCTACCTCTGCAGGACACTCAGAGCATTTCAGAGCATTTCACAGGGCTCTCAATGACCAACCTGCTCCCACATGTGCCAGTCCTTTGTGATGCCTCCTCTGGGCTTTCGTAGCCCCAACAATATGCACAGACATCCATGCACATCAGTACTGACACTGCTGCAGGGACACCCCACACCCTGCTGTGACTCCACATGGAGCACTCTGAAATAAACCACCAAGAGCAGGAGACAAGGCTGTGGCTGTTTGGTGTAGATGACAGCTAGTACAGAGCACCATCCAGGAAAGAGAACCCTACGGAAACCTGTGATTTGCTGAAATATTATAACATTTTACGTGGAAGTTTGGAGGAAGGCAATGCTTCATCAACTGATGGACTTCAGCCATTAGTGTTCAGCACTGAAACCTCAAGGACCAGCACTAGCCAACTCCTACCAACACCTGATCTTTTCCCGGTGTCATGTAGACTTTAGAAGCCTGATCTTTGTGACAAATTTTGTTTACCTTCGTATCCATGACAAACAACAAAAGCTGATCATGGGCTGTTTGTGTAATCAAAAGGATTGATAAGACCAGCAGCACACAGAAAAACAACAAAGTAAAATTAAGCTTTGGTTAAAAATTGATTAGCTATATATATATCTGATAAAAACATGCAAACAAACGTATTATATGGTAAAAGCTCTAGGTAAAAAGAGAAAGCTTAGAGTTATAAAATAACCAAGAGAATATTTACACATTTAAGTGTAGACCTTGTTTCTGTATTATAGGACACTCTCGCTCGCTGACTTCTTCAAGGCTGATCCTTTCACCTCAACTCATACACTTGAGGTAAACATTGTCTCGGTTCTATCTGAATGAATGCTCACAGATAAAAACCCTTGTAACAATCTTATAATGCTATTTCAAAAAAAAGAAGAGTATATTCAGAAAATTAGTAGGTAGAAGTATTTATGTTGTCGTGCTTAGGTACTCTTCCTGTGAAGAGAAACAGGTGAATATTATTACCATAATCCAACATAATTTAAAGCTTTTCTTCTCAAAAACTAGCTAACAGGTCTCTGAACTGGATTTAGGTTTTCTTTCCTCTTTAGTGAACTCTAAAAAAACCCAAGGTTAAGTGGCAGAGCAGAATACTTGTAGTTTTCCCACATCTCCATCCAATAACAAATTTAAATATGTCACACCATATAAATGCTGAATAATAAAGATCACTAAATGTAAAGTTTAGGGATTATGAAACAGTTATAAAATCATGATAAAATTCACTTGCCTGTAGACTGAAGGGTGCTTTGAAACACTTTTGTTCACTTTGCAAAGAGTATACCTGGTGTCACTTCAGAGAGGAACACAATTCTTGTTTTCTTCATTTCCAGCTTGGCTTCTCTGATTTGGGTTAATGCTTTTTGGGATGACTGTTCTTGGAGGTGTTCTCCGTTTTGTTAAGATGATATACAGAACAATGATGTAGTGTTTCTTCTCAGACTATAGACCACGCATAGCAAACAGAAGTATTCACTTTTTCTCCACTGTTGTTTCTTTCTCAGCTAAATTTCATATGGTTGTGGTAGTCCAGTTTGCTGTACAAACAAGGCACCACCAGGAAAATAAAGCAGAGTAATATAGGGAGTAATGCGTAGCTCAGATAATATATCAGCACAGTAAGAATACCTCTAGGTGGCATAACATAATGACTTTTTCTGCCATGCAAGGCCAGTTGATAGCAACCAGAAGCCATCATCTTGTCAAGAAGCATTTAGAAATAATGTGAAACACTGACCTAATACAATATTATTAATATTGTTTTCAAATATAGGAAAATATTTGCTGGATTGCTTGACATAAAGTAACTTTTTAATTTATGAATATTTCTGTAACAGAAATTCCAGAATTGTCAAAAAATATCAATAGTCAAAAGCAAGGAAGTTCACAGGATAACTTCTACAAAATGTAATGCAGAAACCACTGGTATTTTCATTCCATATCTTTATCTTTAAAAAGATAGAACTTCTGGTAGAAAAGTTGTGTATGTATTCCTGAATGGCTTTTTTTCTGCATGTATGGGTGATAGCAGCTGGGACTGGCTGCTATGACCTCTGTCATTTAGAAAGCTGACTGTACAAGCAGTGTGTCCTTTCCTGTCCCAGCAGTTCATTGTGATGCACTGTTGAAGTCTGCAGCTTACTCCAAGGAAAGCAGGTGAGAATCAGATCGATCTCTCATTTGTCCTTCTGTGTGTCTTCTGCTCATAAAGCAGAATTTCCATGAACCCACTTATGAAATTCCCCACCATGAGGTTACTTTTCCAGGCTTCTTTTAGGTGTTCCAGAGCTTTCCCATGCTCCATATTGGCCACAAGCCATACGTTTTTGTTAATACAGTGCTAAGCCAATGCTAATAGTCTTTTCCTTTCCAGTAGATTTTATTAGATTGAGTTAAACTTAGTTACACAGCTTCCAGTTCAAATCTGGCTCAGATTTGGATGCTTTGCACAGAGGATAAAGTTTTATATTTGCAGAATTTAGTTTAACTGTAGTCTCCATTAAAATACACTGTTACAGTATTTTACTGGCTCTGGTGTTGGAATTTTTTAACTGAGATCTGCTACATATAATTTCAAAGCACAGAGTTTTCACAGTTATCTGTCATTTTAAGTAAGAGATCTAAACTCTATTTTGAAAGTTTTTGAGGCAGAGCAGGCTGACTATTCACAAAAGAGGTTGTGAATGTCATAAAACATGAGGCTTTGCTTAGAACAGAATTAAAGACTCATGTACCCATATCCTTCTTACCTGTACCAAAATGTGTCCTTTCCTGAGCTACGATATATCCTATACTTTTTATTTACTTCCTATTGCATCTGCTAACTACCTGTCTCTGATGCTTATGCTTTCCCTGTGTATGCTCTGTAGGAAAAACCTTTAGGAAATAGTCTTGAATGCAAAGTCAAAATTTGCATTCAAGAAAAGTTGAATATGTATATAGAAGTTCACCATACTGCACTTAGATGTCAACCTTGAAAGTGACTTTGAGTAAAGGAAGAGCTTTATTTTTTCTTTGGAAACCTTTTTCCTTGGCATTTCATCAAGAGATCTGGTCAACTTGATGGCTTCCCTAGTGACTGCAGTAAATATCTATCCACAGGCAGTCATTTAAATGTTATTTCAGTTAATTAAGTTGGTGTTTGCAATGAAAAAATAAACATGTATTACTTCCCATGTTATCCAGTTTTTTCCTCACATTTTAGTTCTCATTTTCTAAACTCTACTGATCATCATAAGAATTTAGTGACTACACTAAAATTTATCAATTTTCGCCCATGATTATTAGAAATTATATCTCCTAAACATGTTTTTGCCTTACTTCTCCCCAGCTAATTGATTTTAATCTACAGGTACTTAAACTGGCTTGACTTAGTTAATTAAATCCCTGACACATCATGCCTACTAAATTGTCCTTTCCAAAAGCATCCAAATGTATAATTACTTTCAACACATATCCACTCAACAAGTATCTTAGTACAGTAATCAGGTTTTCTAGTGTCACAAAGACCCACTTGCTTCCTTACTAACAGACAAATGAGGGAAAAGCATTATGCATTGACAACATTTTGTGTAGGAGCAGTCTATTTCCATGTGTAAACTCCAACACCCGTCAGAGCAGGTGAGGGACATCAGACTGACTTCATTGTGCTTTTTATACCACAGTGTGGTACGGTGCTGAAAGGTATGTAAATAATAGAACAGTGTGTGGGACTGAGTTTATGTAAGTCTGACTAGTTCACAGAGTTTGATATAAAGATACATATGCATGGATACTCACTAAAGCAACACAGCATATTTATCTTCAAACTGTTTATATGGCACTAGGCAAAAGACAGTAAGAGTTGTCCCTTGTTAGCAAAGAAGTTACGTGTATTTATATATACAAAAAGAAATCCAACAGAAAGGAATGTTGAATGTTTGAATTTCACATCCAAAGGATATAGCTGTTCATCTGTGGGGAATAGGCAGTGTGTGCAGAAGCAAAGAAGCTTTCAGATTTTAAATTAGTAAACAATCCATCCTGATCCTTGAAAACCTTTGAAGTCTAAATATTGCCTACAGAGTACAAGGTGTAATTGAAACTGTGTTTTTCTGAGATCAAACCCAAGGGAAATTGCCTGAACTTGAGTACACTAGTCAGGTCAATTTAAAACAGCCTTCTGAAGACAGCATGGGCTTTGTTTGCCTGATTGTTTACTTTTAATCCAACACCTTCCTAACAATTGTTTGGTAAAAGCCCCTAATTAAAGGTGGGTGTTATTGTGAGCAAGATTACTTTTATGAAGAAGCAGTTTCTAGGAAAGGTCTATTATGATCAGCATAGAAGGAAGCAACACTTTTGTCTTGTTTTATGTCAAATTTATTTGCTCCTTATTGACAAAAGAGTGGCATTTCAAAGCCAGACATTGAAGCTCAGGGAGAGTCATGTCAGACATATTTTGCATCACAAATGCAAGACAAGTAATTGCAACTGCCTTTAGAAAAATCCTAACAGGACATCTGCCTGTGTGTGAAGCGTAGGCATCTATCTAAGAGCACACAGACATACTGTGCACAACTTTGCAGGACACTTTATGTAACTTTCATATGCTGCAGAAAGTTAAGAAAAGAATGAAATGACAGTGGGAAAAATTCTCTAACATTTTCCCTCTCCTGCACAGTACAAAGGACTCTACAAGCTGGAAACGAGTTGATCTGATGCCTGCTTATCCAATAGTAAGCACAACAATGCCCAGAAAATTATCTTAATGGGTTTTTTTTCTTGTGTTTGGTCATTACAATTCTATCCTAGCTACATTTACTGGCAAACTTACTAAACAAACAAGGCTGTCCAAACTCTCCATCTGGTACTCTGACAGAAAGTGGAAGTTTGACTTTACACGCCCTTGTTATGGACTGATCATTATCATTTTGTATATGGTTTGTGGGGTGCTATTTTTGTGAGACAACAAGGGCCAACAGAACCACATAGAAGTACACTCTGTAGGTTTTCTATCTTCTGCCAAGTAATTGTTAGCAAAGTGAAGTATCTATTGCTTCACTTTAATTGTTGGGAAAACAATGCTTACACAGTGTGCATCTTTCAGTGGAGAGAAGGGACAGGAGCCAGAAGCAGACAACTTCTTTAAGCCATCTGGAGGAAATATACATGAACCCACATGTAAAACCTCACTTGAGCCGAATATTCCAAAGCTGAGATGTAATAATACTGGTTAGCAGGACTGGAAATACCTGTGTGTTTTAGATACCCCCTGCCAGTTAAGTGCCTTATTTCAAATTAATGATGATACTTGAACAGAACTCCTGCTTGGAGCAGAAGTATGAAAATACAGGATAGGGGGAGCATCACTCTTGCAACTCCTAAGAGTGAATTCTTTCACATCTTCTATCATAAAACCTATATCAAAATAAAGATATTAATTCAGATGATTTATTTTCACTCGGTGAAACTCTGCCACCATGAAGCTGTAGTTATGACTGAAGGATAAAAAGGAATACAAAAGTACAATCACTGATCACGGTTGGAGGCATTGAATCAGAACCATGAAAAACAGCCCACATTACCACAGCGGTCAAATGATTCTCAGAAACTTCTTCAAAAGCATTAAAAATTACTGGTGCCTTGGGCTAAATTTTAAAATTATACCATGTATTAATCTGTGTACTTCAAATTTTAGATGAGATTTGTCACGCTCATTACAAATGCAGCATCGAGGGCTTTTTTCTACCACAGTACTGCATCATATCCTGATCTTTGTAGTTTCCCAGAAAGTTGTTCCTAGGAAACTAGATCCAGGGAAATCTATAGGGGAGTTCTCTATGCTTCTCCATATATAAAGCTAGGTGTCCAACATGAAGTTGACTGAGAGATAATCTGTGGATGGGGTTCAAACCCACTCTAGTACCAGCTGCAACAATTCTGTCAAAGAAGCTGTATTGTGCCCATATTTAGGGAGAAAAGCAAACAGGGCCAAGAGCTACTTTCCTATGTTTGGCATTTGACAAAACTTTTTCACGTGCACATGGCCAAAAAGACCACGGTTTTGGGAGCAACTCATTGAACTCAGTCCAGAAAAAACATGTCAGGACCATTTTCCAAGTAGAGAATGGCTCAAGGGCCATTGCAAACAGGAACAAAACTCCATGCCGGACTGGGAATTCAGCTGAGTTTTGTATTTGTTTGTCCCAGGCCACAAACAGATGATTAAAATCTAGAGCTGCATCCCAATAACCATTGCTGGGATATGGACTGAAAGGGAGGAGGCTGAACTCCCTCCTCTTTCTGGATCTTGCCCATGCTAAATGGCCCCACTCCATGATCCTCAGCACACAAACCTTGCTTTCTTTGAGTTTTGTAAGACAGCAAGGCTGTCAACATCAAGATTTTCTCCTCTTTTTTACAGTTTGCTCCACTCAGGTTTTTACGTAGTTAGACTCTCTTCCAGCATTTCTGAATTGAAACAATTTTAACTCCCTGTACCATCTCCTTAGCAATTTTACACGATTTATCACAGGAATGCAGTGCTAATGGGTAGGCAATCCAACTTCTGCACATCAATGCAGTTGAACTGTTGTGATTAGAGTCTGACTTGAAAAGATTATGATATACCTTTGATTACAAACAGCAATTTTAATGCTTAAATGACAAGTTCTCCATTTAATAGCCACAAATGAAAACCTGAAAAAAAAAGCACATGGCAACAAGAACTATTAAAATAAAATATGAAAGGTATAATTTATTATTCAACAGATACTGAATAGCAAAACATTAAAAAGGCAGTGCAACCATAAATTGCAATCATCAAAAAATAAACTACGAGAAAGGCATGGAAAAGCAACAGTGGCTAATCCATGTCACTAGATGCTTTCTGTTTAGTGCAATAAATTGGTAGACAACAACGAGGAAAACTCTAGACACTGAACGATACTGCTCAGCTATCAACTGGAGCTATCATTTTATTTTTATTCACTTTCAGAGGATGTTAAAATTGTACCATTCCAGTTTACTAGCTGGAAAGGGAGGATGCCATGGGTAATAATTTTGGGTTGAATAATTGCACTTCAAACTTTGTAATGGAAGTTCCCTAAGCATTTATAAATGTACCAGCAGAGCAAAAATATGTTGCTTTTCACTTTATCAGAAAAATGAGATTTTACATGCACAAACTATTTACATTTCAAAATCAGTATTACATGCTGAAATGGTTCATTGAGTGGATATTTTGAAAAGTAGATTAATGGCCCACCTGGGAAAGAGATTATAACTGAAATTCAAATCTTGTTTTGTAAGAGTAATCAGAAGTTTCCTGGATATAATTTACAGTCCATAAGAGCAGAGTTAACTGAACATTAAATTCTTAGTTAACACCAATAGACTACACAGCTGCTGCTGGCAGTCTGGTCAGGAGAGAAGCTGGCTGCAACAGTTAAAACTGAATCACCGAAAATATTATTATACTGTAGTATTGCAAAATAATAGTGATCCCAGTATTCATATGACTGTGTTTTTGTAAAAGCAAGAAGACACAAAAAAATGCTCATGGGCTGGTGCACAAAAATATTTCATAGAGTTTCTAAAACACTCTAGCTCTCCCTAGCCTGCCTGATATTTGGATAATTTTTTGACCTGCCAACATCAGAGGGTGTCCCTGCTCATGGGACTGGAAGTGCAAAGGCATTTGGGACTCATCAGGGAGACATAGAATCACATAATTCCAGAATATGCTGAGTTGGAAGGGATCCACAAGGATCATAAAGTCCAGCTTCCTGCCCTGCACAGGACACCCAAATGTCACATCATGTACCTGAGAATATTGTCTAAATGTTTCTTGAACTCTGTCAGGCTTGGTGCTGTGACCACTTCCCTGGGGAGCCTGTCCCAGTGCCAAACCGAAGGAACTTTTTCCTGATATCCAGTTAACCTCCCCTGAC
This sequence comes from Corvus hawaiiensis, assembly GCF_020740725.1. Lineage (NCBI taxonomy): Eukaryota > Metazoa > Chordata > Aves > Passeriformes > Corvidae > Corvus > Corvus hawaiiensis. The sequence continues at coordinate 70,666,335 of NC_063215.1, read as the reverse complement.
TCAGTTTCAGACCATTCCCTCGGGTCCTGACACTGGTCAACACAGAAAAGAGATCAGTGTCTGCTCCTCCTCTTCCCCTCATGAGGAAGCTGTAACTGCAATGAGGTCTCCCCTCAGTCTCTTCCAGGCTGAACAGAACAAGTGACCTCAGCTGCTCCTCATACGGCTTCCCCTCAAGGGCCTTCACCATCTTTCCTGCCCTCCTTTGGACTCTCTCTAAGAGTTTAATGTCTTACATTGTGGCACTCAAAACTGCACACAGGACTCGAGGTGAGGCCGCCCCAGTGCAGAGCAGAGAGGGACAATCCCCTCCCTTGCCTGGCTGGCGATGCTGTGCCTGATGCTGACACACTTGGCCCTCCTGGCTGCCAGGGCACTGCTGCCTCATGTTCAACTTGCCATCAACCAGGATACCCTTACCGCAGTGCTGCTCTCCAGCATTGCATGCCCTGATTTGTCTCTACATCCAGAGTTGCCCCATCCCAGGTGCAAAATCCGGCACTTTCCCTTGTTGAACTTCACATGGTTGGTGATTTCCCAGGCCTGTAATTTGTTGAGATCTCTCTGCAGGGCCTCCCTGCCCTCCAGGGAGTCAACAGCTCTCCCCCAGTTTTCTATTGTCTGCAAACTTGCTTAGTATCCCCTCTAGTCCTGCATGCAAGTCATTTATGAAGATGATGAAGAGCACAGGGCCAGAGATGGAGCCCTGCAAAACCCCACTAGTGACAGGGAGAGGCCATTCTTGGAGAAGGGAGTGCAAGGCTTGAGGGCCCGCCTAGCCAAAAAAGGCCCCAACATCTGTCCTGCACTGGGGCCAGAAGGATGTAAACTTGGGAACAAGCACCCCAAATGGCTGGTGGATTCTGCAGCATGATTGCTCAGAAGAAGACTGTTGTTTCAGAGAGATTTGTTACTGATTTTCAAAGAAACTCTTTTATTAATAAATTCCCTTTTCATGGAAAATGTAAATATTGTCAATCCTCAATCTCATTCAAAATTGAAGCTTCAAAATACTGGAATTTCGCCCAGAATGAAAAGTCCAGGCTTTAGTAAGCAGGTCCCTTTGTTTATGTTTTCTTTTGCTTAATCTCTTCTTTGTTTTGAATTCTGTTTTTATATGCTTTCATATGATACCATGAGCTGGACAGTTGTTTCTTAAGCAGCTTGGTAGAAGGGTTCTGCAGAGCAACTTCTCTTTTATCATTTGAATTTTCAAAGTAATGGATGTTATTGGATTGATGCAGAAATTTCATACAGAAAATGAAAAATATATTTTCAGCTACTAAATACATTCCAAAATACTAGCTAGGGTGGAAAAAAGTGGGTTAAAGTTGATTTTCCTTTTAACAATGTCTTGTCCCAAATTTACATTTTCTCATTTCTCATGTTTGATTACACAAGAACATGAGTTTTCTCAGACATCAAATGAGCATGTCTCTTTCTCATTCCTTTCCCAAAATGGGCATCTGTCACCTTAGCATCAGTCAGATCTATGTCTGACAGGCAAAGGTTTTATGAAACAAAATTTACATACATTTTAAGTTCTTGAACTTTCTGTAGTTATCTCACTGCTGCAGTCAGTGAAAATATGCATGGTAACAGTGTGGTCAAACAGGCTAATTAGCCCTCCTTGGAATTTAGCCCACAGCATTAGCCATGGTCTCTTCCTCATAAACAAATACATCCATCCCTTCTGCAAAACCGAAAGTGTGAAACCTGGGTTAACAGCAAGCACAAGCTCTGGCCCTGTGACATTTAAGTCTTCATCATAGCTGACCTTTTGTTAAGAGGAGCTAGCCCTTCATGTTGTTTGAATAAAAGTTTGATTTAACAACTTACTCTTCAAAAGTGTAAAACACTTCATGCTTGCTTCTTAAAAAATTACTTTATTGTTACATTTCAAAGTTACCACTGATAAAAAAAACCTGCAAACCTCAAAGTAAATGAAAGGCAAAGAAAACAAAGCACTTCTGAAAAGGTTATACAAATAACTGTAAGAATTGTTAAAGCTCTTTTTTCTTTGGATAGAAAGTTTGGGATTTATTCTTAGGCCAGTCAAGAACAGCACACTGAGCAATTTTAAAACAAGTTTTAAAGTAGGCAACTCAGCTACCCTACATTAACAGGCTGGTAGAGTGCTGGATCTTCTGCGCCCCACACCACTCGTTGCATGCAGGCAAGAAGGCTTTACTCAACACCATGGCTTTGGAAAATAATACCCAGCTATTTGTCATTTGAATATCTACCTATGTTCATATCCTGGCACCCAAAGGTTTCCTTGGCTGCAGCATCTTGTTCCAAACATTCAGGGCTTCTCCATCTTCCTTTTTGCCCCTGCCACTAGGGACTGTACCATAGCCCATCCATGCCCTGAGCTGTGTGAGGGCCAAGTGGGGCACGTAGCCCCAGGGAGTCACCAGTGCAGCGTGAGCAAGCAGGAGACTCCCAGCCTCCTCTTCATCCTCCTGGGTTTCCTGTTTCCCCACATCTACTTCTCTCTCTGCTCTTTCACTTTGCTGAGGTTAAGGGTAGAATTCCTATCCTGAGATGACATTATTTTAAGCAGACAAGAAAGAGACTAAGCCCAACATGAAGCAAGATGTTCATGACAAGCATTTAGAGGATAGTTCTGTGCTTTGTGATTTCTCTCTTTTCTTCACATTTTTAGATTTTGCCTTCAAAGCCCCCTGAGTGCTCAGAGTTTCATTTTGGTTCCTTTCATGATGATTAGATTTTCCCCTTTTCCTTTCATTCTTGCAGTTTAACTCACCTTTCTTTGCTAATAAAATCACTCTGGCAGCCTTATCTTGTAGTCTTGTTTCATTTGTGACTATCCCAGCTGTTTCCTTATTTATTCTCAAGTCCGTTATTAGGTCTAAACAATGCCTTTTAGAGTCCATTTTTTGCTTTAAATATCCTTTAGCTGCCCATGACAGCTATTGGGTTGCATTTTAACACTCTGGTTCCCTCTTTTCCAAGCTGAAATGCTGAACTCATTCTCTTTTTCTTTGACACATTCATCTGAGGAACCAGGTTAATACACTCTGAATTTCTTTTGGCCAATCCCTTGTGTGCCTCTTTCAAAATTTCCTTCATAAAAGCCAACTCCTTATCCTTTTCTCATAGTCTCCTTCCTAGTTCTCCCTGTAGTGTTGCTACATTTCCTTAGAGTTTCACTTCAACACATGGCCCAGCTGCTGAAACAATACCCTGTGACTGAATGTTGTGCTTTAAACCAATAAATCAGATACAAGTTACCAGCACTGAATAAACAGTACGTTGAGGTTTCTGGTTTGTACTGCTGCATTTTTTTTTCTTAAATTCTACCAGTTCTTTACAATTGAATTACTGCTTTTTAACTTTCTCTTATTGCAAATAAATCTTCCAAAGGGCATGCTCTGCTGCAGCATGCTTACACAGTGCAAGATAGGAGAAGATGCAAGCAGGGAAAGTCTCTGCCTACAAATTTAGGCTCTGTATAGGCTACCTTTAATGCCCTTTGAATAGGATCATGCATCTGGTGCCTATCCTCCTTCCATGCCAAGCAGACACTGTGGGTTATTGCTAGGCAAATCCAGAGGCAGCTGGGGTGAGGAGAGCATGGCCAGAAGCTGTCCCACCCCAGATGCTGTGTTGAGCACAAGCCAAAAGAGAAAACTTCACCCCTGCCCTTTAGGAGGCTTATTCACAAAGAAAGTAGGGAGAAGGAATGTTATAGCCTTTGCTTTAAACATCTGGCTGGGTATCTTCTCTTTGAGCCGTGGTCAAGCAGTGGCACCTCCACAGTGCCATCAATGCACCAGCAGCAGCAGAGCAGCTGCCTGGGATGCACATTTCAGCTCTGAAAGTCCTGACTTCCCCATGATCACCTGAGACTCATAAATACTTACTGATAACTGGCTCTGAGAGTCCCAGTCCTTAAGGTTCTGTCACTTAAAAGAAGAGAGTCATAACATGATTAAAATCCTTTGAAACATAGCAGGTATGTGATCCGTTTCTGGTTTGAAGCCCCAGAGGTACAGTGAGAAGTAACTACTCATTATCCAGGGAGCTAAAAAGTCAGAGCAGAGGGGAGTGGGTTGTGAATTCTCTTCATTTCTTTTTTTTTTTTAAGTTTTGGCATTTTCATGCTGGTTTTTACCTCTTCAGAAAATATTTTCATTCAAATAAAAGCCCCAAAAAACTACAGCCACCATCAATTTAGGAAAATAACCAAAGTTAAAAGCGATTCCAACCACAAAATATTTAAGAGCTCCTTATGCAACAACAACGACAAAGTATAATTGCAAGAAGGTAAGAAAAATATGAAAACTTATGTTGTCAACACAACAGTACTTCAAATCAGTGATATCTGAAATATGGTCAGAATAAATCCCTCTGGTGTTTGCAGCAGTAAGCCAGTTACTTCTTCTGTGGATCAAATTATTTCTTAAGAAAACCTTGAGGTTTTTCCAAACTGAGTCTGAAAAGAAATACTCATTTTCAAAAATGCAAGATCTCCATAATATGTGTTAACCTCAAGGATCCTGACTGGTTTATCAAATTTTACCCTGTTCATTTTAATGTACAAAAAGATACATAGGTGGTTAGAGATTGGTGTTCGTGTCTCTGCATGTCATTCAGTGGGTCCTTGACGGGATGATTTCACACACATCTGCTCTCTGCCTATGTCTGTGCCAGCTGTTAACCCTCTCGCTCTCTTATTTGAACATACAGAGAAATTAAGGGAAAAAGTTAGTGTATGTATGTTATTGGCATAAGCCACCTTTTTTTAACCTTCTGAAAACTGGGGAAATGTTGGTGAACTACTCTGAAATGTGTGAGAGGCTGCCTCAGGAACTGCAGAGTCACCTCCAGGAGGGCACGTGACAGGTGACTTCTGTCCCCATTTTCTCCTGGCCCAAGTACCCAAAGATGCACTATCGTCCTGGAGATATGTGCCCAAAAGGCTGTTGATTCTCTGTTTGTCTCCTGCCTGTCCAACCTGAGCATTAGGCATAGCACAACTCCTAAAGGCTGTCCCAGAAACTTCAAGTAACAAATTGCTCACAAGTACAACCAAAAGCTGACATTTTCTGGAAACATAATGATTCTGTGAGTCTGGGTTTTAGAGAAACAATGATTGTTGCAAAATTTTGTGAAAACAGGGTGAAATGTGTTAGGACTGCAAGCTGGAGAATGTGGTTAGGGAGTTATCCAAAGATTTTACATGCTCACAACAGATCTTGTTCTCAGCTATCATACAGTACAGCCACCGACACTAGTGACAGACAGAGGTTGGTCGTGGATGGAGCGAGGTTTCTCAACTTGTCTATTTTCACCATGTTGGAAAGTTTTTGATGAAGTCATAAACCTCCTAAACTAAGGTACTCATATAATGTTTTCCTATGTATATCCACAAACACTTAACAGGGTTAGCTCTACAGTTCCTTTTCAGCCCAAGATCAAAATGAAAATAAACAATGCTGGAATACTTGGCTGGTCGAATCATTTAATTAAAATACAGGACCGCACCAAAATGCCTCCTCTTCTTTACTCTGCCCAGTCATTTGCACTGGGCTACTTAATGTTCTCTAATGTATTGATATCCATGTGCTTCTTCATAAAAATTAAAAATAAAAACACTTAACAACATTTATTTAATCTCTGAGGCAATTTTGCAAAGCAACCTGAACCTTTTGTTTGAAATCTTTCTGGCACAGTGTTTGTAGGTGGCATTGCCCCTGTTTGTTGTAAGCAGAAGCCAGCAAGTGGAAGTGGTTCACCCAGAAAGCCAAGGGCAGACCTTGAACCTGAGTCTCTCAAAATTTGCTCGGCACCTTGGCACATTGCCTCTCGTCAGCCTTCTCTATTTGCCTTTCACAGGGTGAATGCCCAACCATTTGTGCCCGTGGGTACAGCTCTGCTTTGGCTTCAATGGGTCTGCACAGTCCTGCCTGCCCACACTCCTTGGGCAGGGGTTAATGGGAACAGGAGTACACATAAAGTAAGGTCAATCCATTAAACACAAGACTTCAAAGGGAAGTCTCTGTTCTTAAAGCAAGAACTCTGCTGGAAGTAGTGTCACACTATAGAATAAATTCTATTTTCTTGCCCTTTTTCTACTTCCATGGTTATAGTCAATCAAAGATTTAGAAAAATCATAAGATCATCGTATTTTCTTTTGATGGGTATAAATGATGGTGATGATTCCCATGTGCTAATATTCACATTTTTGCAAGAAAAGGCTCCTAGAGAAAAATGAAATTAAGAGTGTGTGTAATAGACAAGGGTAATTTCCTTGCATTCCTTTTTTTGGCCAAGAAATAGTCTGAAAATTTAAAGTGGGGGTATTTTGCAAACTTTGAAATCCTGCATGCTAACATTACCTCCTTCAGTTAAGACACAAGTAAAGCACCTGCACATTTCAGAGGCAAAACTCTGACAATAGTAGATTGAATTTTAATGGCAATAGGCCTCTCATATAGACAACAAGAGGAACTGACAGAACATGATTATCTTGCTACAGTTGCTTGAAAATGTATTGGGTGAGGGAGCCTGGAATTCCTGGTTGGTATTCCCTTGCTGACTGTCACTGTTGTGCCAGCCTTTACGCCCACATATCACACTTCAGGAGTAGGGGCTTTCTCTTCTGCCTGCACCTTCCTCTACCCAGTCATTCCCTTTCCACACCATGTCACCTTCCTGATGAGTGCCTGGGGCACTCTCACAGCTTTTTCACCTTCAGCACATCCTTGCTTCTTAGCTTTACACTATTTCGTGACAACTGTAAGCGTAAGCGTAAAATGTGCCTCCTGGCCAGGCCCTGTAAATCTTACATGCGTTTTTCTATCTACTCAAGAGAGGTTTGGGCCATTTTCAATGTACGGCTGGGGCAGGTGGCCATGCCAGGGGGTTTTACTCTTAGCCCCAGAATTCATCTTCTCAGCATGGCATTTTACAGGCTTGCTTCAACTATATATATGGAGATTTTTTTTAAAATGCAATTTACCGTATAAAGGAGTAACACTTTTTCAAAGCACTCAGTTCAGAAACACCTCTGCTTGATCAAAGCTGTAAAAATGAGTCTTCAGATGATACGGGTGTAGAAAAGCAGAAAAATAGCTTTTTGGAGTCAACACTGTAAAGTTTCTTCAGTCAAAAAAAGCCATATTAAGCACAATATTTCAGTTTTATTTAAAAGACTTCTAATAAAATAAGTAGATTTCTAGACAGAACATTGTGCTAAGGTTTTATCACAAAAAGAATTCAGGATATTTTGACAAAATAAATCTAAATATTTAACTTTTATCAGTTAATTTTGTGGTGAAAAATTATAAATTCATCCAGTTTTATTCATGGGCCTAACTCTTGGATTATGATTTTTTAAAACATCCAACCTTTTTTGAATTAGATCTATGTCATGATTTCCATTCCAGTACAAAGCTCAAAATGGCATAAAGAGTCTTTGTAAAGGCATTCTCTTTGTAAAGAGATTACAATAAATTACTGTAATGTAAAGTTTAAAGAAGTTTAAAACTGTAAAAAGACAATGTAGCTCTTTTTTTGAAGAACTAATAAGCATTGTGTTTAACCTAAAATACTTTTCTGTTCAGCCAGTGAACTGAAAACTTAGCTATTGAGAAGTGTAATAAGAGTACTGACTATATTCTGCAAAGCATTTCTCAGTCCTTGGCATAAAACACTTTACAAAGAATATAAGCATCAGTTTCTGGCAATAATCGTGATAAAATGTTACTGATTGAGGGACTCTTTGCCAGGCAAGGGATGGGATGCGACATGATGGCAAAGCAAGGAAATGCAAGGCAAGATGGGGGGGGGGGATCTGTTATGTCAAAAGGGCAGTGCGTGAAGGCAGTATCCTCCACCTCCACTAACAGAATCCTGCTGAAAGTCTGACGTGCATTTGACATTTGGACCTGTTTCTGAAGAGCAGGTTTTTTTTTTTTTTTAGGTGTTAGAGAAGTTACTAGATTTGAAAAAGCTGATCTCCTTAGAGAGGCCTTGTATATTAGTTTCTGTTTCAATATATGTGCTGACTTGCCATGCAGGGACCAATACAAAAGCTTTGCATTTTTACTTGCTTAATTTAGTAATAAAACATGTTCATGAGATCACTGTTGTGTCTAAAAAGTTAGGAAAATATCAGACAAATAACTTCTTCCATTGAAATATCTAGAAAATTGTACTCTATTGTATCGGAAATATCCTTAAACATCGGGCGCCCTTCCATGTATAAGCAAACATATTAATGGCCAGATTTAAGAATATGGTTTCAAGCAATTCAAAGATATGAAGTTCCTGGTTTAGTAGGGTTAGCCAAATTCTCCAGTAAAATATTTTCAAATTAAAAGCAAGCATCTTTTTCATTATCCATGGTAACTGAAGTCACAGTGTCTGAAACTCTACTCATAAACATACTTTTTCACCTCTGCAAGGAAAGTTTTCTTAAATGAATAAATGAAAAATAATTATACAGATAGTCTTTTAAAAATAAAGTAATAAATATTTTTAGCATTCTAAGCCAAATATTTTACATATTGTGTTCAAATGACCATATTATTCTAAGACACAAGATTAAGATTGATTAGCCCAAACTTTCATTGGTATGCATGCTGCACATTATTTTTACAGTTGTTTTGCACTAAGTGTTTGAGAACTATGCAGTTAATTCCAAGCAGGTTGCTATCTAAGGCAACCAAATTAGGAAGAATTATGTACATAAATTATCCTTCAGAGAAAGACTGTGTCTCGGTTTTGAAAGACAGGTGTCTGCTAAGGAAGGCAGAGGCCCCCCTTGAAGTGGCAGATATAACCCCTTTTCCCTCCAAGTTATTATATTTTGAAATCAAGGGCCTTTAGGCAAAGATGTGGGAAATAGGAATAACAGTTCTTTACTCTATATATATATGTATATAACCAGTCAAACAAAACAACAACAACTATGGCAGTAACAGCAATCACAAACCCAGTGCCAGCCTTCTCGGCTGTCAGGCCCTTTCCCCTCGGGTGCAGTTCCGCTCGCAGCCGGCAGGGGCGCTGGCGGCTCCCGGTGAGCAGGGCAGGTGCGATGGTTCCCCCGCGGCTGCAGGGGGCGCTCCGGAGCGAGCTCGGGAAACCCGCGGCTCTGGTGCCCTGGGATCCCGGGAAGGATGGAACAAAGGCTTCACAAACCGCTGGGCAGCCGATCCCGGACTCTCAGGAACAGCAGGCTGGAATGGCAGGGACGAACGCAAATCCCGGGTGGCAGACGAGATGTATCCAGATGGGAAAAAACCACGGAGGCCCAGGCAGGCAGGGTGAGCAGGGCTACAGCGTAGCGAAAGCTCGAAGCAGCAGCGGAGCAGGACAGCCACAGCTCGGTCTCCAGCAGGGCAGGGAAAAGCGGCTTTTGGGGTCCCGGCGTTGCTTCCAGCAGGAAGAAAGAACGGCCAAAAAGAAAGCAGCAGCAGCTCCTTTCTCTGCAGCTTCTCTCTCCGGACGCTCAGAGCGAACTGTCCCCACACCCAGGTGTAGACAAAAGAGTAGCCAGGCCCGCCCCACTCCCCTTTTTGTCTTTCTTAAGTACAGCTATTTGTCCCCTAGCAACATGCATATGGGAGAAAATTCCTTTAACAGGAAAACCTAAGACTAAACTAAAACCCCAACAGACTGTCATTATTTTCATCTGTCATGGAGTGGAATGAACGGCGCATGTTTCTCCAATATGGTGACATTGGGAATAATATTCTCAGTTAATTTTCAAACTAACTTTATTCTATATTGTGTCTGAAATGTGCCACACAATTGTGTGATTGGTGTTCTAGAGGGTTTTATGCTGTTGAAGGAAATGTTATTTACTTCTAATGTAGGTCTATTTCTTTTTTCAGAGAATTAGACGCTGAACATTTCCATATCTGATATGTATGCAAGGGAGCCCATAATGTACCCAGAGTCCCCAGGCTTCCTGCAGGCACCTTGGGGAAGGAGCCACAGATGTCAGCTTATTACCAAGATATCGTGCTTGAACCTAACAAGTTGAGCTGTCAGTTTTATAAATTCAGGCTCAGGTGGCTCAATGCCCCACCTTCAGGGTCCAAGAAGCACATTTCAGGAGCCATCTTTGCAGCTGGACTTTTGCTAACTAGGTAGCAGAAAGGTTAGTGGAGCTGAGAAGCCCTGAACTTCAGCCAGGCGAGCAAAGTGTCCAGGGAGAGCTTAGCTCAGACATTGTAGCTGCAACCATGGCTGGATACCTCAGCCTTCACTCTTTGGTTAGAGAAGGAGGATATGCATTTTGGTCTTTTGTCTTGAAAATCATTGTGTACTAAAAGATTACTTTGATTTGGGTGAGAACAGGAAAACAAAGAATGCTAAAGATTCCTAATGACTTTTAAAATGGCATCTTTTTTTGTGTTTGAAAAATAAATATTAATAAAAAAATCATTCCTAAAACCCAACATTTGCTTCTATAACTGTAATGCAAATGACAGTGCCTATAATCTAATAATTTCAGGGACCATCTTTCCAGAATGCTTTCACAGATGGGAGTATTTGCTCTCCTATTCTCCTAAATAAGAGAAGTGGAGGGTACTGTCTGCCTGTCAAGAGACACACACTGCCTAAGATTAGCTCCATCTAGAACAGACTGCTTCTTCATCTTGCTCCTGAATTTCCTCTGGTACTCTGTGTTCCTTAAACAGAAACATTATTTTAGTTTGTAAGATGTCAAAAGTGAGGTTCTAGATGCCCACCAAAATCTTGCTCCTGCAGTAGGAACCTGAGGTTTTGTGTTGCAAGCTCTGAGATCTGGCATGAAGGGGTAGGAGGGTACAAAGCTTTCTGAAGATGTGTTGCAGGACTTCAGGATGCCAACCAGCTTTCAGTCTTGGGAATGCTGTCATTTGGAATCCATCCTTGGAGTGAGCTACCTTCAGACCGTATTTGGAGAGAACTGGGTGATGTCACCCTGAAGGAGAACTGGAGAATAAGCTAATATTGAAGTCAGAAGGGCATGGGTCCAGTACAACAGTTGCCACCAGCCTTCTTTTATTTTGCGGTACAAAAACTTTCCGGAGTCAATTAAAAAAAGAGCTTCATCACAGTCATCCATGACAGTCTATGAAGTGCACAGCCACAGCGGCACTCGGGGCTCACAGCTGCACTGAAAAGTGATGCAAGGGTAACCCACCCTCGCCTCCTTCCCTTGAAAAAAGCAAGCACAACACCTACATGCTGTTTATATCCCAGTTGCATTTTACTCTGGCCTGAATGCAATTGAGATACAGACCTTGTATTACAAGGACAATTCCTTAGTACAATAATAAATTAAATTCTAGGGGACAAGCTATATCATATGGTTGAGAAATTTTGAGACATGTTAAGGATCTATCCAAGACTTGCCAGGTGTAGCATGAGCTCTTGATGTGATCCTCTCCTCTATTCATCTACAGCACTAAATGCTGATCTGGAAGCCTCTTATGCTTTTTGCTGTTGAAATCAAAGCTATGACTCCTCACCAGTGGCATAGCTCCTGAGAGTTAACTGCAGTGTCTCAAGGAATACCTCTGCTGCAGTGTTCCATGTCAAGGCTTTAACAGCAGCTAATGGTTTTGCTATTACTTATTTTATTTTGGGATGACAATGATAGATATTTGCTTTAAATATAGATGTACTCATGCCAGTAATCTGAAATGTAATGTCTAAACTACTTGGAAGTATCTCTTTAAACACATAAGTAAGGACAAAAGACTTCCTTTTCTGTTTGAAAAGGAACGAATTTTACTGGGTGAAAAGAAACACACAGCAAAGAAAACACATGCAATCAGTTCTAGAAATACAAAAACATTCTGACACAGCACAAGACAAATATTTTTCCCTCCTTTTCTATAAATTACAATAAATTCTTTCTTAAAACAGGAAAGTGATTCTGGATTTTGGACAATGGCACATTAATTCTTGGTCCTTGCTTGGCCGAGCTCTGTACAAGCCCATCACCATGTTGTCATCCACATGTGCCTTTCCAACCATTGTTCTCTCTCTGAGGCTTGAGAGTGACATTTAGTAGAAATGGGTTTGGGGGAAGCCTGCTGCTGCAGAGATGTTTCAGGAAGTGTTCTCCCTGCCCACCTCCCCTTCTTACCAAAGTCACCCCACACACAGCTCTGAGGAGCTTGAGCCTCTTTTATAGAGAGCTCCATGTGCCACCTTTCTGCCTGGAGGGATGCACTGATGGCTGGGTGCAGCATGGACATGCTCAGTAATCAGAGTAAGGCCAAAGTCTGCTTTCTGCCCTTGCACTGCTAATTTAGGCAAGATGGGGAGAAAGGGGCTGCTTTACAAAACACATTTTCATTAAAATCTCTGAGATGAAGAATTGCCATCAGTATGAACAGACACGGAATAACTGGCTACAATACAGTATAATTGACTTCTGCTAAAACTGGGGCTTTGAAAGATAATTGCTGATATCTTTTTCCTATATAAAAAATGGCTTGCAGATTATGAGTAAATAAAATGGAGGGAATTTAAACTTTTTTTAAAAAGTTCCCAGCACAAAATGTCTTTGAGAACAGTAAGTAACTACACGAATAAAGACCATTATTTAAGAAGATGATTTCTTGTAAGGATATGTTAAATTATACACTAAATGATGTTACTATGCCTAATACTAAAAGTTAGGTCCGTGCTATCTTAGATGCTGCAATGAGAGGGCCTAAAAAAGTGAAGATGGTGAAAATCATTGTGTCTCTTCCTTTGAGTATGCCACTGTCAGTCACCCTGCTGATAGCGAGGAGGGTTGTAGGGAGGCCCTGATCCATCTCTCTTCTCTCCAATCTGCCCACGCATAGGCCAGCTCTGGTCTAAAAGCTGCAGACCTGAGGCAGGGTCATGCAGAGCCCAGGCTTCACTCACGTCAGCAACTGGATTAAGTCCATGCATTTATAATGCAGAAGTAAAGTAAGTTCCTGTACATCTTCCAAGATTTGTGCAAACATGCCTGTGGTGTCCGAGTAGCAAGTAAAATCCTTTGGATGTCTGTTTTCACTGCAGGGTGTGTACAGTGTAATTCAGCTTCTGTTTCTTTGTATTCTGGAGCTGTTGAGAAAAAAACACTTGACAGGTTTCCTCAGGTGGAATTTTCCTTCATGTCACAACTACCCACATTTTTTGGGGTTTTTGAACTCTAAAAGAAGGATACCTAAAGATAACACAAGTGTCCACCATGCAAGTAATAAATAGGTCACTTAAGAGATAAGAATGGCATATATTATTTAGTTGATTCTAGAAGTTAGCTACAAATTTCACTCCAATAAGACAAAAAAAGAGTGATAGGAATTAGTGTAAAACTAACATAAGCCTTTAAATTTTTTTTAATTGATTGATTGTGTACTTCGTTAATTTTTTTTCTTCAGAAAATGAAGAAATCACTAACATCATTTAAACAGGAATAATACTGCTAGTAATACCAATACATAGCACATAATACTGAGATTTTGTGGTTTGCAATTAATTTGACATTTAGAGCTATATTGAAAGTCTAATCCACATGACCTGTGCTATATTGCCAAATTTGCCCATTAAAGCTTGTTAGGAATTTTTCAATTAAGTAATTTTTAATTCAAAACTTTTCCTGGAAAAGATTCAGACAAGAATTCCAATTAAATGAAAGGAAAAATAAGTGAACAAGATGTACAGAAAATACCCCATGACTAAGTAGTCATGGCACTCTTCAGGACAAGGGAAGCTCTGGTTCATGTCCTTCCTGTACTTCTGAGCTCATTTTTCCGTATTATTGACATAATAATTTCTAAAAACTGAATAGGAATTTTAAAAAGATTTGAAATATCATCGTTGTGCAGGATACAGAAATCATCTATTCTGCAGTCTCTGTAGCCTGCCTACCTGAAAAAAATTGTGTTGTCACAGAGCACATGCGTAGAACTGAGAGTGTCTTTTCACTGAACAAGAGTAATCATCAGGCCTACAGAACAAATCTGGGTCAATAAGATCTGTGTCATAACTTCATTCCATTCCAGAGCTGCCTTTATGCATCAGACAAACAATAACACTGTATCTACTGGCAGCTAGTATTTGTTTGCATTGTGTAATTTCAGATATATAGCAGCAGCAAAGCAAATGGTGGTAGCAAAACAGTGGCAACGTAGTTAACCTTTCTTTACTCTTAGAAGGTTATATGTGGAAAAGAGAACTGATTTTACCAGTGGTTTCTAAAGAAGCCACAATATAAATACTCAGCTACCTCCAGTGTTGCTTGCTTAATTCAGTGTCAAATCCTTCCCTAGCAAACAGGAACTCAGTATTTACCTAAATGGAATAGCACATATGAAACAAAATTTTGTCTGATTATTAGATATAATGCTTACCAGCATGACCAGAACTTGTATGATTATGTGACATCAAGGAAAGGAACATCCCACATAAATATTTATTTTCACAATCTTCAGTGGTTTGAAAAATATATTTACCTGTGAGAAGCAGATTTTGCCATAGCAACTCATGCTTTTTTCCTCCAGTTCAGGTCATTCCTTGGGATAAATTACTCTAAGCTGTCTACAAACGCCATGGAGAATGATCAGGAAGTGTCTCTGGCCACTTCCAAACCAGTATAAAAGGGAAAGAACAACCCATGCCTGTGAATCAGGGAGCACTGCTCAGAGGACTTGCTTGAGAGGTAAATAACTTGGTCAAGAGATATTCCAGAGACCTCATCCTCTCTGACTACTGCTGCCAAGAGGCCATGTCCTTAAAATTCAAAGCTACTGTTCATTTGTCTTGACTCAGTTATATCAGGTAGAAAACGCAACACATTTCAGAAGCTTAGCAGGAGGAAAGAAATTTTAAAAGCCTGGGAAGCTTCCAGTGGCATGATGCAGGACAGAAGATCTCATCACCTGCTGCAGTTGAAAAATGAAATGAGGAAACTGCCTGTATTCCCTCTGCCTATGACAGTATGGATGTTTCCCAGAAACAGAAATTAGAGAAAATATCAGGGTGGGAGTAGCATATTACACTCTCTCTCCCTTCTGCAAGAAAGGGAAAACTACACCTAAACTATTCCTAATGGAGGAATATCTACCGAATCAAAGCATAGTGGGTTCCCCCTTTGATGCCCATCTCTGAGACATCCTGGCCAGCCTGTTCCATGCCCTTCTGAGCACACACCCACCAGCAGCTGGATTGGGAAGCTGTGGGATTTCTCTGTACCAGAAGACAGGAAGAAGGAAAGGGCCAGCCTGCAAGGCTCTTCTCCTCAGCACTGAAGGACAAGCATGGATGGAGGGGCAGGATCAGCTCCTGCCATGCAGTAATCTCCCAGCAGCAGCAGCAATGGCAGCAATCTCCTGCAGTCCCCTCTCGCTCCCTTCATCTCCATTTTTTCTCTACCCACAGTAGTAGGATGAGACTCAGGCTGGTTTTGGAATTGTATCAACTTCAAACATTGCCAGGCTTGGGGGAGTGGACAGGCTCTTGGAGGGGGTAGTTCAGCTCTTCAGTTTCTTCTACAGAACCTCAAACATATCCCCAAGATGCTCCAGCCTCAGGACACCCCCATACAACTGCTTCACCTTTTTTGCATCTTGCAGGCCTCCAGGGACAGGCCTCCTGCATGTGATCTCTAACCCAGAGCCTTCATCCATCTGGGAATTTTACCGTGCCCCACATGCCTCCCTCAGCACCCCTTCCTTGCCCCCATACCCCAACAGCTTCACCTTTTCTGTGCCTGATCCCTGCAAGATCTTTTTTCCGACAATGTCTCTCTGTAGCAGGGCTTCACTTCAAGCATGGCACATTGATTTCCCTATCACACTTGTACAAAGAGCCCATTAACAGAGACATACGTCTGCACTTCCATAGCACCTTATCTAACAGAAACAATCTTTCCTCTTAATAAATTGCATATGGCACAGCCATTAATAGTGAAAGCTTTGCAGCACCACTATTTGTTTTCAGAATGCGTTAACACTTGCTTCTACGCTTTTGGTGTTTGCCCCTTCATCCACTTTCCTTTGTGTTTGAGCTTTGGCTGAGCACAGAAAACAGTTCAAATAATTATTCCTCTATTTGGACAAAAATGGATAGCCTCTCTATAGTTACAACTGAAATCAGCCCATCTTTTTTTACACTTCTACAATTTAAATTCCACAAAATTCGTTTGACATGCAATTTTAATCCAATATTACCTCCAGATTCAGAGAGAAATAATTAAGCTGTCTTTAAGCTAAATTTAAAGAGCACAAAGGAAAAGGCAGTAAAAACTTGTTCAAGGTTTGCATTTTCAAGTAACATTCCTTTGTCTACCACAAGCTTCTTAAAAATTCATGCTTAAGGTATATTTGGCAGTAGTTTTATAATTACAAAGCTATTAAGCTTTCATAAGGAAAAAGTGAAACTGTTTTTTTCCTAATTAGCTAATCATGAATTTTTCAAGGAAATCGTCTTCTGCTAGAAAACGATGATTTGAAGAGGCAAAATCATCAATGGTATTATGCTGATTATAATATATTCTTCTTACAAAAATCAGTATATCTCCCCAGTTAATTAAGTCTGTCCTTTGATAGCAAGTTCACTTCTCTGCCTGGATAACTCATATCCTACCTCCCACTACTGCCTTTATATATGCTGCACAGTGAGATGCTAGGAAATCAAGCAGTTACAGTGCTCACCACCTCATTAATTCCATTCTGAAAAGTTGACAGAAACTTCTGAATCATCGTTTCTCAGTGAATTTTCTAAATTCAGTGGGAAATATTTATGTCTATAAAGGAATATTTAGTGATTTGGAAAATTCTTCTTAAACAGATCACTGAACTCTCCAGCTAATACAATATAATTGTAGTTTAGACTTGTAATTCATTTTCCCAAAGGCCATATAGATCTTATGCATATTAGCTTTCTATTACAGACATGTGATGGCCAGACCGAGGACACATTTATAAAAATGATAGCTCTTCACTGCAAAGGAGGTACTAATATCTGGCCTCATGATTATAGTGTTGCATTACAGAAAATTACCAGCAGTAATTTTTAAAAATTACCAGCAGGAAAAGTAGCTTGTTGGTTAACTGCAAAGTGATTATTGGGTGTATTTTCATCAATACATGCGAGCCCTTCCTTCTGCTTGCAGAACCTCTCTTAAAGATACAAAAATAATTTTTCTCCAGATATTTTACAACTCAGCATCAGATTAATATGTTCCAGGTGGGTTTTAGACATTAATAAAAATAAAAATGGGCTTGCAAAGAGAACAAGGTGGCTGTATTCAACGTACAGAAAAAAACAAACACTTTCTACACCCATTCAGTCACACCCCCCCTACTTGCATGCATCAACAGTAACCAAATTTCCTGTCACAAAGAATTTCTACCTGCTTTTGCAAGATATTATGAGAACTCTTATTTAAAACATATATTTGATATCTGATACCAAGTTGCCGAAAAACTCCTGCAGATTTTTTAGGCTCAAAGCAAAATCCTTTCTGCAAACACCAAAGAAATCTGAAAGCAGAGTATATGTTTTTATTATCTAAACTGACTTAGGGATCTTGCTAGCGCTAACTTGATTGTTTCTTGAATACCTAAAGTACAACATCTTTCTCCCTGATCTGTAAAACTAAAGTTAAATGTGGCAAGTGGGGAGACAAAAGTGAAAATTACAAGAAATTAGTGCATCTCCTGTGGGAAAGCTTTCTATTGCTCAGTAGTGAGAACTGGGAAATGAAAACAGGAGACCTTATGAAATGATCTTCTAAACCCCACAATGAAGAGGGGTCTTTTTCCCTATCCCCAGAACAGACTTATCCCACTTCTCAAGGTTTTTAGTCCAAGCTGATCTCAATACTTCCCCCTTGTTCCTAAATTAAAAAACTCAGAGAAAAGCCCATTTCCTTTGCCTAGCAGTACTCAGAGAGAAGCTGTTTCCAGCAGCTCAAGATGTGTCTTGCAGAGAGATCACAAGCCGCAGGGTGCTGGTGGCCCACTGTGAGCCTGGAAGAGGGCAGAATTTTTTAATATTGTTTCAGCATGGGAGAGATGAATGATTTCTACCAAAGGATGAAAAGAAGTGTGAAGTGGATGGGACTCATAGGAGGACACAAAGCAAGCCTGTTGCTCAGGAGACTCATTCCCTTCTTCCAGAGCCGGAACAGCTTTATGCCACCCTCTGTCTTTCTATTCCTTGCCAGGTTTCCCATTGCCAATCTCTTTTTCCGGCACCTCCATGTAGAACTCCAAGAAAATTACCTTCTGTGTCCCACACATGGGCTCACTTAAGCAGCCCTTGGCAGTTGCATTCATTGAAAAGCTTCATTTTTCCTCAGCCCAGGACAGAGCATAAGGATGGAGGCTTGCAAATGGAGGGAGTAGGTAATGCAGGCTTACTCTGGTGGCTCCTCTAGAAGAGGTGAAAATACTTGGCAGTGTAGTTCAACCTTCTCACATCGCCATGTGAGAAAGCCCGGGGATGAGCATTCAAATGTTGCAAAGAGATGACTTCTTGTCCAAATGAAAATGTGAGGCCTGAAGATAGGTTGAGAAAATTCTGCAACTGTGATATGTAAAATAGCTGCTGCCTAAAGTGAAATAACTATGGATTTAATAAGATTGTGTCAGGCTCTGTCATTTTCCTTAGGAAGAATTTTACTCTGTGAAAGATGTGAGTTACAGGAAAATCAGGTTGGAAGAGTAAGTTCAAGGTTGTGAAAAGATGTCTTCTTCAATAAAGCAGCAGAAAGAGAGTTTTCATAGTTATAAGGAGAGTAAAATGAAGAGGACCTGGAAAGAAAATGTTTGCTGGTCCTATGTCAGTATAGTTAATATTTCAGATTATATCAATTAATTATTATGTAAATAGCTATTTAAACTAAATGACAAGTCACTGTGATCTATTATGAGCACTGTATGTGTAACCATAGATGCACTGCCAGCTTGGCTCTGATAGAATAATCAAGGCCCAAATTAATAAAGGATGATGAGAGATATTGTTGACTGACATGTCTTCCATTTTGAAGGCTGGCTTTAGCCAATTTGGCCTTAAATGAAAGAGAAATCTTTTTTGATCCACATATCCATTCTGTTTTGTTCGCAGATTGTGTACTTTTGTTTGCAGATTCGCATGGGTTCCTGATGACAGCCGACTCACACATACTGTAAACCAAGAAATATCAAGTACAGTGCTGTTTGGCAGCAGAGTAACTAAAACATATAATCATTTAAATATTGACACTTGACTTTTGTCAGCATATTTTTTATGTGTCTTTTTCTTTTAAATAAATTCTTAAGATCCTATTGGTGAGCAGTATTTTGTCTACCATGCTTGATCATGCAATGGGCAGAGCAGCATTCAAGTTAAAGGGGGAATTGAAGGGAGCCTGCAGCTGCTCAGACCAGGCACCAAAACACTGAGGTTCTCTAATAAATGACCCATATAGCTTTAGAGATGGACAAGACAGACAGAAAGAATAAAGTATCAAAAACTTAGTGCTTCCTAGTTCAATAGTACCTGCTATTCAATTGGAGTTAATGTGTTAGGACATGTTGCCAAAGCACTGAGGAGAATAAAGATGAGACCAACCAGTTTTCTCATTCATATAAGGAAGGGAAGATACGTTATGCCTCATGTCATCTTTAAAAGAAAAATGCCCTTAAAGATCTGATACGAGCATCATGCACTGACAGATTGTATTTATTCTCAAGCATCGTCATTTTTATAACATTATTATACAGAAATTATTAAAGGGAGTGTATACAGAAAGAAAAGTTTCATAGTCAGTTAAATACAAAGGTTTTCTGAGTTCTATTTTCAGTTCATGAGCATGGAAAGTGAATGTGCAGATGTGAACTGAGAAGCCACGCATCTTAATATGCCTAAGAAATTATTTCTCACTTTGAACTGTTTAAGGAAAATTACTTTAACTAAACAGTTTTTTTGATAAGAGTTACATTCAAAGACATGAAAAATTATTTAATATATTTCAATTTTACCAGATCATTCATTTTGGTTTCATAATGTTTTCTTCTGACATTTTGATGAAATTTTAATGTAAAGACTTGTAATAAAACTTAATAAAATAAAACCAAAAATAATATTTGTGAATTGTCAAAAAGTTGACTTTTCCTTGGTTTTGACCTGATTACAGTTGAAATGTTGCCAGCTGAACAACCCAATCAACCAACTAAAGAAACCAATTCGTTTCACATGCGTAACTTGGAAGAGCAGCAGGAAAGCCATTTTGTAGGTATCTCAGTGGTATAGGAAGGGATAAGTGCTAATGATGTAGTAAAGTTTATTCTCTTCTCACATGCTTCACACATCCTAGTTGACTTTCTCTTTTGTGTTGCACCACTAACATATCTCACCATTACAGAAATTATATGGTGTCATACTCCCTTAAACTATACATCCCACAAATCTTTTTCTGCACATTATCATATGTGGCTGTAACTATGTAACCACAACTGCCAAAAATGATGTCAAATTAAGTAAGTCTTGAGTCTAAGTCCTTCAACACTTTATTAGGGGTAATTGTCTCAAAAGACAGAGACTTTGAAGAGCTACTAATAAAGTGAAAGTTGTGTTGCTGTTCTTAGACAGGACTACTGTTCTTTTATTTCCTAATAGAGCTCAGTAGCAACTCCTGTGACTAAATGGATCCTAGCATTAGAACGTGACTTACAAGAGCTCAAATGGCTCTACTGGTGTACTAGTTTGAAAGCAAACCAGTGGGAGGCACCAAGTCAGAATAACAATTTAATAGGAAAATTTTTAAAAATAAATAAATAAAGGCAGAAAACACTGGTTCAAACTGACAGTCAGAATACAACCTAACACCCTGTTAGTCAGGGTGGTGGTAGCAGTCCAATAAAATGGTGGCTGCAGTCCTCTTGAGGTGATAGATGTGGTTCTGTCGAAGCGGTAGTCCTGTAGAAGGGTCTGCTCTTCCTCAGAAGGTTCAGTGGTGGTTATGTAGCTCCTGCCCTCTAGGAACCCAGTACATAAGGGCTGACTGTGGTGTTCCAAACCTCAGATTATATCCAGATTATATGCAATGCTTGGTTCCTCCCTCTGGGTGGATCAACTCACAATGGGATGATGAGTCATGAGGCAAGGTGTTGATGGGCTCATTAACAGAAGATAGTCTGGAGGTAGTTATCTGTGAGTCATGCGGCAGGGCATTGATGAGCCATTAACAGAAGATAGTCTGGACGGTGGAGGCAAGGAAACACTGCCCCACCTGGTTTCAACAGCTCATTATCATGTGGCAATAGAATACCCTGCAACCCAGGACAACTGGGAGTAAAGTCAAATGATGAAAATAACTTACAGAAGAAAACTAGTCAAGTATTTTCCTAACTGCCGTAGATTCCAGGCTACTGCATTATTAAGGTAAAAAAAAATATTTTTAACTACACTTTTGACTTTCAAAACACTGAAAATAGTGTGAAATGTACATTCTTATGGTTTTTGTTGTTGAGAGTCTATGTAAGAGGTTTAGATAGATGTGGTGTTGTATTTCCCACTGATTCACTTATTAAACGCATGCCTTCCACATTGTTCCCCCCCTGCCCCTAGCCCTGGCCACTCCCTCCGGTTCTCCCTATTGGTTCCAGTACCCCAACTCCGCCCATGTATCGCCCCTGTGCCCTGAGACAGCCCCCTGCTGCCCGACTACAAGGTCTTTCTGCCTCTGGGAATCAGCTTTTCACCATGCAATAAAAGCTCCTCTGAGGTCCATATGGAGGGACCCTTCTTGCCTCCTTTACTGTCACTGTGTTGCAGGGCCGACAGCTAGCCTGAACAGGAGTGTCCGGAAGGACTACGGGAGAGCGGAACTGCTGCTCTGTCCTAAGCAGCCCCGCTGCTCTTTCCGGGAAGGCTGCGGCTTGCTAAACCAAACCAAGCACTGCAACAGATAGAAAGATTTTTTTTAAGTTTAAAAACCTCAGGCATTCCTAAAATATCTGGTGGGCGTATCAAGCTTTTCTGGTTGTCATTAATACTGACCCACACAGATCTGATCTGGGCTATGCTGTGCTTCTGGCCTTCTACAAGAAGCATGGTAGAAATAAACATCTTTAAGGAAGAACACTGGCATATCTCACACAGGTGTTATTTTTCCTCCTACTCCTTGTTTATGCTTGAAGATACAAAATCACAGCATCCCTTTGTAAGTCAGCACCATTTTGCCATGACTGTGAGCAAACAGACCACCAGCAGCTCTGTGGTGCAAAGCTGCCACAACTGCACAGGCTCTTCAGTCTCTGTGGTCCTTGAGCATCACAGAGCCTGGGCACACCAGGAGCAGAAATAGAAGCAAGAATTGGATAGAAATGGTAATTCCTAATACATAGTCAAGTTTGCCAGAGTTAGGCTCATCCGTAAATGCTGCTTTTTCTGAGAATGCATTTACATTTTATATAGCATTTCATTAACTAAGAGAATCAGTTTTAGTCATTGCTCCTGATAAAACTGTTTCTTGCCCAGCTGCAAGGAAGCTAAACTTTGCTGTGACTGCTTTTTTTTTACTGTGAAAACTATAGCACATTCACCTTCACATAGTTTACATAAGTATGATAAGAAATGCATATAAAAACACTGTTTTCTCTTTCTCTTGCCTCTAATGTCAATATGTTGTGTGAGAGAGGAAGCTGGGAGGAAATTGAAGTTTTCCTCTGAAAGATCATAAATCTAGATCTGTTACTCATTAATGAACTCCAAGTAGCTCTTAATTACCAGTAGATTTTCTCTGTAGAAAAAGAGCACAATGGAGAATCAGGAAGACACAAAGGCAGCAGGTGACCACAGGTGCAACTGGTGTCTTCTCTACTGTAGCTTGCTAAAGTGCCTGATAAATATACTGAAAACGTATAAAAATTTTGATTGAACCAAGTCTACTTGGCCTGCATTTGTCATCAAATTGATATTAAAACCACAAGTATTTTCTGCTTAGGACAAGTCCTCAGAGGAAAAGAACCCTCTGCCTGTTAGGATGAGTTTGGTGATGAAGCTGGCCACCTCATTGCTTTATCAGCTGCTGGATTTGTGAGGGCTGGTGCTTAGCTTGTGGTCCTTTTTGTCAAAACTGCTGAAAGAAGTCATCATAAAGACAAAGCAGTTTTTCACAGACTCACACATCTCAGCTGTAAAAATTGAGAGTTTTAGGCCATAAGTAGCTATTTAAATTAGCTGCATGATATACACAATTGCAAAACCCCAGTATGTCATATTACTGGGAATTAAAGCCTTGGTGCCTGTGAGCATCACAGAATCATCTAGGTTAGAAAAGATCTTTAAGATCTTGAAACCAACAGTAATCTATTTGGAATGGCTAAAATGTGAAAAGATGATCTTGCCTGGGATGTCCATGAAGAAACAGCGTGTTTTGCATTTTGATAAGAGGTACTGAAATAATATGTACAGAAACAAACGAGGGTGATGAACCGCTGAAAGACAGAAGATAACAGAGTTTTTTTGTTTAAGTTGCCATTTGAATCTAACAGAGCTGTTATTGACAAGACAATGAAGAAACATATTTTTCTAAAATTTCTTATCACATCCAACGGATACAGGCTAGAACAACTAAAATTTCTAACCCAAACAAATATGGGCTGTTTCCAAAGGCAGACCAGTTAATTAGTTTTCACATCAGTACTTTTCAGCAATGACAGTGAGAACTCTGTTGTATCACACTTGGGTTTATGCATGACAGCAGGCAAGGGAGAGTTATGTGAAAACCCTGTATTTTGTATGTTTATGATACCCAAATTGCTGCTAGGCACTGGGTGATGGGAGTTCTGTATGAAACAGCACTCTGCAACATGTATGCTCCCTGTCTCAGTTTGCTGCCCAGACTCAGTGTGCATCACCCTCAGGGCAAGTAGAAAGACACAAAGCAGAACTCACCTAATGCCTCATCTTGCTTAAAACACACTGAGTGCTTTGTTTTAATCAGGACCTTAATGCTAAACCATGCAAAGACTGTTTGGATGCCTAAAGCACACTTTTTCTTTTTTTATATCAGGAGAGTCTTATAGAAAAGATTAAACAGATAAACACTATAAAGGGTCCTGCAGTTGGGACAGCTGGGGGGCTCATGGTTCTCTCCTGCTGTGCATTGATGCGCTTCATTGTTCTGGAGTAGCCAAATGAGCAGGCTGCCATAAAACGTCAACATTTTGTTACTTCCTTTTCTTTTGCTTGTCTTTTAAACAAATTGTTTTCAGCCAATTGATAAATTAAGAAGTTGGAGTTGAAGCAACAATGGATATATGACCACCTCTTCAGGACAAAGAACTGGGAGAACTGGGTATGGCTTAAGTGAACAAAATCTATTTATTTGCTTGATAGCAGAACAGTGCATACAGGTGTTACAAAGGAAGTGGGCATCTTTAACATATGGTGCACCTCGTGTTTGCATTTCCCCTGCAGTGCAGACTTAGCCTTTGATTACTGCTTCCAGCTCAGCTGTGGCTCAGCTTGGATTTATCCTCTTGTTCCCATCTACTATCCTTTTCTTTATTTCCACCCTCAGTCTGCAGAAAAAAAGCTGAGCTAAAGTATGTGCTTAGGTTTTATCTTTCAGCAGTTGCTTCTGCTTGTTTACTCCTCAGCTTCCAGAACTTTATACTCTCCTTTGTAATTTTTAATTCTTCCTAATTTTTCTTTATTTTTTCTGTTGACCTTTATACCACTTGACCTTTAAGTTCCAACAATTTGCCAGGAATACTTTTTCTGCTCCTTGGGCTCCCTTCTTAGATATTACATCTGTCATACAGGAGAAGAATATGAAGAAAATGGGGATGAAGGAGAGGAGAGGAAGATCTGTTTTCACCAAAAGGTTTTTCCCTTTTGCTTAACATACAGATTAAATCTGTACTGATCCATGTAGGTAATTGACTAAAATTTATTAAATCAGAAAACAAACAAAAGAAACCTATCAAACAACCCCAAAAGACTATAAGCATATATAAGGATAACAGAATGTGTGCTCAGTTGCTCAGTTCTGATTTATCCCTGGTTAGAAAACTGTATCTACATTTAAAATGCCACTACATATCAGTCACACTTTTGAGACAGTACACATCTTGCATTTAGTGATCTTAGACACATTCTTTACAAGAATTATTTCTTAAATGCCTTTTTTCCTTTTGTGGAAATTACAGAATTGTTCTAATTTTAAAGTTTTCTTAAAAAACCTAAAAACTTTCACTGTTAGACAGTTAAGCTATGAAGCAAACTTCCTTGCAAGAACTTTCTTCAGACAGGTGCTGTCTCTTGGAATTGTCAAATAAATTTTAGTTGCTCCAACGGACCATATAAACAGGCTATTTTACTTACATATAAAAGATGGTTAGAGCTGTTATAGTTATAATACAGTCCGATTGCAAAATGGCATGGTATAATTCATGATGTGTGTAAAACAACCTTGCCACTTTTATTGAGGTACTCAAGTGTCCAAAATACTAGCTAAATAAAAGCAGAAACATGGATTAATTTGTGTAGCTTCTGTACACTGACTAGTCTTTCATACAAACGTCTGGTTTTAATCCTAGTCAGCAAAGCAACTTAATCTTTAAAACTAAATTGGACTTAATCTTCCATAGGTGAAAACTAGGTGATCTCTGATGAAACTCATAGTTTGCTTGAAGTATCTCATCCATGCTGAAAAATCTAAGGCATAATATCTGTAGCAATGGCTGTGTAAGTGTATTGGTGAGCCCCCTTAGTGCCTCATAAGATACTATGATCAAGTTTGCTCCACTGTGGGAGCTGGTAATGCAACAGAGAGTTTCCAAGCAGCTCAGGAAAAAAAGTCTCTGACTCCCTTCCCTTTTAGGACAAAACCAGAGAGAGAATCTTAGAAAAGATCACTGTAGATAGTATGAAATGTTTTCAGCTGAGGAAAACGTAACACAAAAAAAACTTATGTAACTGCAGAGCAAGGAGGTGGTGAGTATAGGGAAAAAAACCCCAATTCTACTATTGTTAATCAAAGTCTAATTTATTACTCATTCCACTGTTCTCTGTAGTTCCATCTATGTTAAAACTGACAAAATCGGGATTAAAAAGAAACTTTCCACTAAGATGACTAAGACAGGATCATTTACCATCTCATACCTCTTTTCTTCTCTTTGAGGTTTAGGAAGTTATCACAAGAAAATTCATTTTCCTCTGCTCTAAATTTATGTATCACACAATAGAGCTGTCTACAGAGCAACATCACATCTAATCCAGAACACGAATGTTAAAAATAAGGGGTTTTTATTATAGGCTCTCAACAGTGTTTTGTAACGCACGGTTTTTACTTAATCTTTTTTAAACCATTTCATCCTCATCTCCTCCTCTTGATAATTAATGCAACTGATAAACATGAAGATTTGGGGTTTTCTACAGCTTTTTAGTGAGCTCTATGGAAAAATTGAAAAACTCAGTTAGAAATTTGTTTTTTCACCATTTTTGGTTGTTGAGAACTAAGATTTGCATTCAGATTGATTTTCAGTTACACGGATCTACAAGTCAATAATGTCATTGATAAAGTATGGTTTCAAAACAGCAGGATATTAAGAAGTCTGTGTAAAAGAACAATTTGGATCCAAGAATCAGACTGTTCTTTTGAAAAGATAAGAGAGATTCAATAAAATTCAAAGACATCAAGAAAACTTTACAGTTGTTATACTTTTTATTACCATAGGATTCATTGGCAATGAATAACTGGTTTATTACTTTCTTTTTCTCATTTGGAAACAAACACATGAATTTGGTTGCATGTGGAGAAATTTTACTTGTGCTGGCATAGGAAAAGATTTTAAACTTCGTCATTGAAAAGTAAATGGTCCCATACAAAAAGTTCTTACAAGCTTTGTGAGCAAAATCCCCACAAAAATTAAACTTCAGTGAAATGCAACATGATAAACGCCTGAGTCACATCTGATTAAATCAGCAAATCAATACTGGTTCTGAAGACACCCCTAGATCAGGCAGAGGTGAGCACAGCTCTTCCTTGGTGCACAGTTACACATTTCAAATCCATCCAGCAGAAGCGAAGTGCTTGATCTCAGGTTCCTGTGAGCAGAGCCTACCTCGCCATATCCCAGATAGGCCAGTTTGGAAGGCAAGTGGTTCTTCCCAGGCCCCTGACATTTCTCTGTCAGATGTCTGTGATTCTCACAGAAAATAATCATGATATCCAAAGCTGGATAAAAATCATTGCTGTTTCATTTGAAAAAATATTTTTAATAGTTTATCTCCTATTTATCTCATACATGGAAATTACAAAGAAGTTCACTAAGAGAGGCCTTCAAAAGACTGTGGAATTTTCTGGATATATGATCAAATATTTGCCTATTGCCTCAACCACAAGTCTGTCATTGTAGAGGGAGAGTTGAAGAGAATATGGTCAGCACATGGACCCAGACTCCCTTGAACATGTTGCTGATGCAGTTACTCAAATCCACTGCCCAGAAGTAACTGCTGTCCTCCCCTGCCCTGATAAATGATGTCAGCATTTTACATTTTATTCAGTTTGAACACATACTTTAAAAATACAGATAAAAGCACTTCCTGCTTTTCTTTTTTATAATGGTATGCAATTAAAGGCAAACAAAAATGCAAACATTCATTATCTTTCTCTGCCCTTCAAAATATACAGACTTTCTTTGACTTCAGTTACAGAAATTTGACAAGGTTTTCTTACTCCGGTATAAAAGCAGCTTCTTTCTGTCTTTATCAGTGTATGAACAGATTCTCACTCATCTGTCTGGGGAAGCCAGGCAAAAGAAGGCCTGAAAAGAGCATTGAAGAATAGTCACTTGCTAGTTTCCTTGCTAGCAGTCTGTTCTCATTTACCTGTGTTTTTTTTTTCCTTCTGTAGTTCAATATTTTTAGGCCTTTTCAGCAGGGGCTGATACATCTTCTCATTCTAGAGTTTTCTTTGAGAATATAATTTAGTTCTGTGGCTACAAAAAACAAAAAAAAGCCCCCCAAAACCCCACAGGTATATATTTTTCTTTTAATTTATCTTTGATTATCAGATAATGTAAATTAATTTACACATATTCACAATGTTACTAAATCTCTTCTAGTACTTTCTCGGGAAGTGATTCTAGAGTGCTTCCTGCAGACTTAAGTTGATGCTATAACAAAAATTTACAAAGACACATATTAAGTGGCAAAAGGAATTACATGGGGTTATCTAGGTAAAATAATTATTGAGATATTGGATAGTGAGGAAAGTGATTAATTTCTAGAGGATATTCACATTTTCCATGCATGATTTCCTGTGGGAAGATTTTATTCACACACTTTGTTTGGGTTTGAAAAAAACCCAGTTTAATAAATGTTTTCCTTTCTCTCCCTGTTTTGCATTTGATATTTTTAATCTTTTCTTCTAGTGTTTGCTGCTGTGTACTGTAGTACTGCAGGGGTGCTCTTTGCTTTGTCTTTTATTTTCCCATACTTACTCTTCCTACTTACTACCACTAGTTCTTCAACTGTAGAAAAGTTGCAGAATGCTACAGAGAATAAAAGGGTTAAAGGGAAAAGCTGGTTTTTTTGCATCACCTGTTATATTTGTAGCATGTTGATAAAATGCATTTATGCATAAACCACTTTGTAAAACTGTTTCTTCCTCCCCTTCAATACACTAATACATGTGTAAAATACCTTTTAAAGCATTTTAAACAATCCTTATAATAATTGATATTTCTCATCTCAGTCTGTGACTTTTTTATCACTATGTGTTTTTTATCACTATAGAAGTTGTGTTCAGTCCTAGAATCTGATTTACAGGCACCTATAATATGCAGGTATTGCATTAGTTACAACCACACAAAGATACAAGAAAATATGGCCTCTATATTGTGATGAAGTTCAGGTTCAGACAAGCAAAAAGGTGATGTGATAGTTCTCTTTATTTTATAATAATGCACAGACAGTTTTTCCTTTTGTGTCTAGTGGTAACCTAATTTCATGGTCTACTGTGTAACTAGACTCTACAGACTAGTAGAAAGTATGTGGGAGATTAAATTATTGATGTCAGCATGTTCCTCATACAGATGTTTACAGAGAAAGAATTACTTGAGAAAACAATTATTGCCTTCTAAAACCATGAGGGCAAATTCATTCTACAAGGCATAACTTTGGAAACACAAGAATCCTGAAGTTATATCAGAACTATGTAACCTAATTTTTTGTCGAGCTTGAAAGAAGTGTACTTGGAGGAGCCCTGCGCAGGGTAAGAGCTAAAAGACACTAGATTCCTTCTGCAGTGTTTTGGGCCTTACTGCACAATCCTGCTTCCAAAATTCGCCCCCCCCACACCCCCCCATCCCAAACTGATTTGCTATATTTTAAAAACAAGTCTAAGTTCTACTGCCTTTTTTGCTGCCTGCTGCCAGAGCAAAATTTATCCTCTTCTGTACATCTTACTGTGTATACACAGAGACTGGCAAAACCTGCACCTCTTCCTACAGACAAAGTCTTTAAATCTTTCTGTATAGTTTATACAGAGGTGCCCTAGCTCAAAAGGCCAGTGAAAAAAATAAAGGTATTCTGCTGGAAGACTTTTATTCAGATGAAACCTGAGGGCTTTTTAGGATTCCTTTTTTTTTTTTTTTTTTTTTGCCAGGTTGGGATAAAGTTAGTTCAGGAAATCCTTGCTGAAGGGAGATGAGAATGTTGTCATTAGCTAACATTTAGCAGCTTGGCTCCAGCTAAAGTGTATCGTATGGCTTCCTCCTCCAAAATCCCAGAAAAGAATTTCTGTAATTCACATTGCAAATTTTTAGCAATGTTTGATACATATTGAAGTGTTTGAAATAAAATCATCCTAGTTAACTAAGAAATTTATTTCAGTAACTGGAATAAATATTTACTAAAAAAACTTGAATAAATATTTATTGATGGCAGGTATTTGTAATGTTTGCTAAGAAGGTAGGGAGCTTAATGTCTCATTAACTTTGTGTGTAAGAAGATCATTACTAAAATTGTATAAGCTTTGAGTTTCTAACTGAAATGTGAGGTCTTAGTGATATAGATCTTTATCTGAAAAATGAATCAAAAGATGAACTTCAGTTTCATGTACTAGAAACACCCCACCTTTCAGTTTTACTGGGGAAGATGGACTATTTCTGGCTTGCCTACTTTTCGCACCAAGCTTTCTGAAATCCGGGGTTCATAGGTGTTCGTTCCTGGGTAGGACTAAGATGCATCTGGAGTTCTATTTGAACAGAATTTGTATTTGAATTAGAATAAGAGCCTTGAATATGCAGTAGCTCTAGGGATTCACCAACCATGACCTTTGAACAGCAAAATCAAAAATAAATTATCCAGCAATGGACCATGACAGAAAATCTGGACCTATATCAGATGAGCTGGATCCCACCCACCGATTTTTCCTATTGTGAAAACTGCCATCATTGAAGGAATGAAGAGACCATCACAAAAATAGTCTGTTGGATGTAAAAGAGAATTTTTATTGTGCTTAACAAGAATCAAAGAATAAAATTACCTATGTCGTCATATGCATAAAGAGTGTTGGACTTTAAGGTGGGTACAGTCCTGTACTGTTTTATAATGTTTAACATCTGATGAACTGAGATTCAAAACCAGCTGGATGGCTGAAGAGATTTTATGGATGTTAACTCTCATAATACCATGGTATCAGTTGATGTTATCAATAACAATGAATTCTAAGATTAACATACAGAAAAATGAAAATGTAATGTCCAACCAGTCATTATGGAAATATTGTTTGCATATGAAATTAAATTGAGATAATCACATCTGGAAACTGCTTAATGGCACCACACCAACTTTATAAATCTACATGCTATATGGTGACTTTTTTTTCTACTTTATTTCTTTTCTTTTTTTTCCCCACTTAAGTGTATATCTAACCCTGAATGAAGGTTAAAAAAGCATCAGGATCTATATGCCTCATTTGGAACCTATTTTCTGACCCTGTCATGGCTTTTGCTGAGCCTAATTTGGATGAAGGAAACATGAGAGAAGGAACTTTTCACAGGTAAGCCATTTTTACCTATTTTCACTATCATAATTTCCTAACAAAAAAAACCCCATCCAAACTATTTTTTTCCTTTCTCTGTTATTCTAAAGTCATGGTTCAAATTCCAAATAGATACATTGAACTAATGAAGTCTAAATATCAGGGATGGGTTTTTTTCCTTTTAGCTCCCTGAATGTACAGTGAGTTTTTCCTACTTCACGGAATAATTGAGCACTATGCTCTGTGTTGTTTTGTGGATTTCCGTGTGCCATCCTAAAAACTATATCTCCTGAAGTTACTGTGTGAAAATAGTGTGGTATTTTCTGTAAGTGGAGGATTTGTTACAATGCCTTCATGGAGAGTTTCTCCATTGCTTCTAGGATCTCTCAACGGGCTGGTTTTTCACTACAGAAATTACTCTCTCACTACTTTGAGATAAAGGTTTCTTTACACCCAAGGAACCAGACTGCTCAATTGTCTAGATGCCTATTGATAATACTTGCTATAAGAAAATTTTTTAATTATCACAACATTTACCACATTTTTCATGATACTAATGATTTAAAATCTGAACATATATGAACCTGCAGTACAAAATATTACAAAACTCCCAATTTTAAAACATAGACCACAGTTTTCTGATGTGATAAATCTAATATCATACTGTTCTCCAGAAAAATCTCACCTTTTTATGAAGAAAATATGTAAAAAGTGATGTCAAATATTATCAAACAGAAGCTCTGGTAAAATACAAGTGGCAGAATCAGTCACTACACCTACCTTGCAATTTGAGCTGGTCAGAGATAGCCTGGCAGAAAACTTTTCATTTAAAATAATACAAAAACTTCTGCAAGCATGCCTTCATTTTATGTCTGCATGCATCTCTACACACATGTACCAAACAAGCGTCCAAAGAAGGGCAATAAAGCTGGAGAAGGGTCTCGAGCACAAGTCTTAGGAGTAGTGGGTGAGGGAGCTGGGGTTGTTTAGTCTGAGAAAAAGAGGCTCAGGGAGGCCTAGAAACCTCCTCTCGTGTTATGAAATTAATCAGTCCGTTAATTAGACAGACACCCTCAGAGTTATTTTGGTAGACGTTTTATCGCTCTCTTAGTTTCCTTTATTAAGGATTATTTACTTTATATCAATAAACTTAATATTTTTTTGTCTAAATGAAGAAAGTGTGATTTACTCTGTTATCTAGCAGTTGCATCACTTACCAGAGATACAGGAAGCCAAAGTTCAAGTCCTTGCTCTGGTTTAGGCACGTGTGCCAAACTTGTTTTTAACAAAAAGAGTGACTTGCAATCCTCAAAAATCATGGTATATTTTAATGCAGACACTGGGAAATCCACTGCTGGTTTGATACCACATTGCCTTCAAATCCTCAGAACAAGCCTTTGGGCAAAGGACAAAGAGTGCTATAAATTCACAGGTCTGCTGTGAGCTGCAGCAGTCCATGCTGCACGTACCAAATTCTGCCTTTCAGTTGAGCTGCTAACTTATCACCTGCCTCCAGCACCTTCTGCAATGAAACAGGAGTTTTTTTCCAGTGGGAAAAAATGAGTAATTAGACCAGTGCAGTGCATGTAGCAATGAACTAACAAGAAGGTTTATGTCAAATAAAATAAGACATCTAGACAGAATTTACTTCTTTCCTTGAATTTCAACAAAAAAAAAAACAAAATGGAAGGCATTACAAAACATTCAGATTTCACATTTTCAGATATTTGGATTTCCATTCAAATAGTGACCATGAATTTAGAACCATGTACTTAATATTTTGTTTTGATTTAGATTCTCTAGATTTCAAAATTGAAGTCTTGCATCTGAAAATATGGACTTGACAAAGAAAATGAAGAATGTAGGAAAGTTAAGACATAAACAATATGAAAATTAAATATTACTTGCAGTTTTCACAAATAAAACATAAAAATTTTATACTGATTTTTCTTTTACGATGAGGGACAGTGAACCATTCTTGGTTTGCAGAACTCAGGTAGGTGTATCACTGAACATGTATCAGTATGTCAGAGTACCTTTGCAAATATTTCCTTATAATCTTTTGTTTTTCTAATACTGAGGTGGAGCTTAAATCTGCCAGGCTGTGTTTCTCCTGGCATACAGTGATGGCATAAAACTGATGAGTAATAGATGAGTGAAGACTTGCTCTTGTGTAAGTGAATCCTTATGGAATACCCTCTGAGCATAGACAGGTTACAAAGGTTGGGATGCAAAAGTAAATGTGGGAAGGCAAATGTGTTGCAAAAACCTTCTTCCGAAGGAAAACATATTACAGATTTGGCAAGGTCCAAAATCAAGAAATTGTTGGCTTTTTTATTGAGCAAATTAAAATTTCTGGAATTCAGAGTTTGATCAAACACACAAACTGGGAAAATAACTTTCGTAAGCCCCTTTGCTCTTTTTGGAAAAGAGCTTAGAGCACTGAAATAATGATGTACTAAGCAATAGAAGTGGCATTTTCTCAACCACTACATCTTGCAGGCTGCAATTTTCGGCCTGCCCAGGGACTCTTGATCATGCAAACTAAATTGAACTATTGCATGAACGATTTAAAAGGTGCTTTTATCGAGGGCTGAGTTCTGTAGCTGAAATGCCCTAAATTAGACCATTTTGCTGGCACTATCATGTCTACGTCCAAAACCCTCCATGGTTATTTGCATTCCCAAGTTAAATAGGGACTATACTGGAAAGGGTTTGGGGCAAAAGATGGAAACAGAAGAGATTTTGCACTATTTTAAAATTAGCAGAAGACATATCTGAAAGTAGATATCCCTCCCTGGTCAATAGTGTGGAATATATCAAGTGCTACCAGAGGATGTCTGAATGCACAGTGGGTTACCCAACGAATCACGAGACCCCTCTTACATCCCAAATGGGTGACAAAATCCAGCAAGATAATCTTATCTGTAATAATTTTCTTTCATTAGAGTTTCCATCCACCATATACAATAAAGATAGGGGGGAAAAAAAGGAAAAAGCCAACCACGAAAATCAAACCATAGCCCACATTTGTCAATCACTTGTATTCAGACATAAAGAAACTGAAGCAACGGTTGGGTGTTTGTGATCTTGTACCTTTTTACCTTCATTGATTTTGTTTCTATTTATTAGTTCTGTGCTGGTTTCACCAGTGCTACTGTACTTAGAAATTGGGAGAACTTTGACATGTTTGCATCCATGTCCTGCCATCACAACACCCCAGTCTGGGAGAACACTTCCTTGATGTGTGAGCAAAACAACAGCAACAAAGTGATGTCATGTATGCAGCAGGCTACCTATTTAACTGGTCAGAAACCACCACCTAAAGAACAAAAAATGTCACTGAGCAGCAGAAAATCGTATTTATTAAAGGTCAGAGGAAAACAGGTCAGAGTTTAAAGACCCCAATCTATACAGGGACTCCTAAGAAGATTAACATCAAATTTCTTGCAATATTTTTTATACAAATAAATAATATGTGTCAGTATTTCATAAAGAATAGAATGTTATTGTGCATTAATATTTTGGCTATAAAACAATGAAAACTAAATTAAAACTATTTAGCCTTATAAAGGGGAAAGAAAGAGGAAATTAATCCACTTGAGGACGTATACTGCACTAACACTTCACATGTTAATGGAGATTGGCATATATCCCTCCAGAGAGTAGGACAAAATAATGGTTCTCAGCCTGGTATGAATTTTTATTTTCCCTTAATTCCATTGCTGAACTAAAAAATTAGTTTGTAGGGTTCTGGCCAGAAACATCATATTACCCTAGCAAAAGATTTTCATCCTGCAAAGTTAGCCGCACTCCTATAAAACCTATCAACAGACAGGAGATCTGCTTCAAACATCTTTTTAAGTTTGCCTTTTGCTCAGATAAAGTCAATGGCAGGCTAAATCCAGAGTTCATGAAACTTGTGCACCTGCCTGCCTATATAACATCCATGTCATTCTCTCCAATCATTTATAAACATGTAAAATTGGGACTTCAGAATCAAAGCTTACATTAAGTCTCAAGAAGTGAAAGACTCATGCATTTGGTGTGCTGCATAATTTTTTACTGGATTTACCTTTCCAGCCCTCCCAGAAGTCGTGATTTTTTTTTTTTATTTTTTTTTTTTTTTTTTTTTTTTTAATTGAAAACAATTCTGAAGCTCAAGCCAGAGCCAGCACGGGGAGATTCTGCAGCCACTGGTAGACAGTCAGGAGAGGCAAATTAACAGCTCCTGTCGAATACAGCGAATCTGTATTTCTGAGAATTCTTTGTTTTGACTACACCTGTTGGTATGAGGGAGAATCCAGAGATAAAAACAAGCCAAAACACAATAAATCACCTTTAGTTGGCTATTTAAAGTAGCTTTAGCTCATACACCAATGCATTCATGATGCACAAGTAAAGTCCTAAGCAGACATTTTTTCCTGGAAAATAAAATAAGTCTGTAAGGAATTTGATCAATACAGCTGTAGAAATTAAACACGCTGCAATGTAACACATCATGGAGTATGTAGTGTTCTTGCAGCAAAAAGGTAAACACAGTAACATTTACATGGCCAGAGCACCAATTTATGCCTAAATTCAGCAAAGAACTCTATGCAAAAGTAAAACTTTGGATGTGTAAGTCATAGAAAATAGTAATCTTTTTCCCTGCTGCTTCTTAGAGTGTCGTTTGCTTCAACACATTTGCATTCTGCTTGGATCTCCCAAGTAAGCCCTAAGGAAGCCTGGGGATCATGCCTTCAGCAATTTCTGGTTAAAAGAGGAGTGGGCTGCTCTTCTATTTTGTTGCCATGGCACCTGGAAAATAATTGGCATGTTATCACAAATGGTGGCTTTCAGCAGCTGTGGCATTCAAGGATTATAGCCTTAGCAGATATATTGGTTCCCCAGCTGACATTTTCAAGAGGGCTTCATGATGCATGAGCAGGATTGAAATGTGGGCCCAGGGATAAGAGAGAGGCCTCATATTTTCATCTGGAGTGACAAAACTACTTCTGACATGTATGAGAGCAAGAGGCTGGCTTTTAGATCACTTACTTTTCTTGAACTAGGATACCCAGTGGTCACCACTGTTACTAGTTGCTCAGGTGAATAAAGTGGCCCTGGTTTTCAATAGAAAATTTTGCTTTCTGTTCCACAGCTGTTCTTGCAACACTGTTTTTCAGGAACTCAGTCTGCTTCAGCTTGATCATCTTTGCAGAAAGTGCACTTCCTACCAAAAAAAAATTTCTCTACCAAGGAGGGAGAATTCTGAAACAGTTACTATTTTGATCCAACCTGCTTAATTATCCAAAACTCAGCCATTCATGTATAATTTACAAGGGCTTCTCAGAAATCATAAACTTTATTTAACAAGTTTTCACAGTGAAAAGTCATGAAAGAATAAGCTCCCTAGCTAAAGACTGGATGAGAACATAATTCAAAAAAATCATTCAACTCATACGTCTATATTATTCTCCAGACTTTTAGTTTAGGGTTTGGGGTGATTTTTTTTTCTTAAATTGCAAATTCTTTGGAACAAGGGCCATTTTATGTGTGTACATGTTCTCATAGTAGCTCAACTTGAATCTTAGTCTTGGCTAGATTTTCAGGAAAACCTATCAGCTCAAATCACTCTGTAAGAGAGTTCTGCTTCCACATTAGAAAAGCAATCAAGACTGCAATAATTATGTAGTCTGAAGCACACTAATGATGACAATTTAAAATGTAATTTCACATCTTCCCACCTTTCTGTCCCACTTCTCAAGCTCTGAGCAGAGACAGCAGAATGGAAGGAAGGTGGGACAGAATTAATCAACTCTCATCTGCCTCTATTGTGCCATTTTAATGACAGGTTCACCTTTCACATTCCTCTGTGAAACAGAGCAAGACAACAGAAGATCAAGTGAAATAAAGTAGTAGTGAAAGTGCAAAATAAGTCAGAATAAAGTAGACCATGGTCAACAGCTAGAATAGATTAAATGGGGAGAGGGGGAACGGAAGCGGACAGGTGGAAGTGGAGTGAAAAGTGAAGCAGATAAATCTTAATGAGGCCTGAGAAAGTGCAGCAAATTTAAAGGTGCAGAAATTGAGATGGAAAAAGCAATCATTAAAAAGAAGACTGTTTTCTCAGAGTACAGAAGCAGAAAAGAAATGGTGTCTAAGAAGGCGTAGGAGAATTATTCATCAAACAAAGGCATGGGGGAGAGGAAACAGGAGTAAGAAAAAATAACAAAAAGACTGGGAATTAAGAATGTCGTTGAAGAACTGGAAAGCAAATCAAAAGATGCCAAAGAGCTGGAGGTAGGAAAGCAGATAGTGTCAAGAAGCGAATGAGAGCATAAGTAACGAAGAACACGTTTCATAAATAGAATCAAAATATGGAATAAATAAAAGATATAAGGACAAATATTAAGATTAACCACAAAAGACAATAGCTTTGTGCCATGTGAGTATTACTTAAGTTTGCCCTAATAACTGGTTGTATTTTTTCCAGTGCTGGTGTGGAATTTGTTGATTAAAAATATTAATATATTATACTAGTGAAAACATTTTTCACAGTGAAAATATGTGAAATTTGCACTTTTCACAGTGAAATTGCTGGGTATCCAGAATAGAAATGGACTTGATATCTACATAGCCTGAGCACATAGCTTCAGATAACTTGTCTTCTGTGCTTCATTATGCTCCCTTACCTATGGCTTTATCCTATCATGCTGATACATGCTGAGTTGTACCATGACCTGTAAATGATTTGGGTGAAATCAATAGGACCTCTTGCTGAGCAAGGATAGGATTGTTGCTTTGCCTAGGGTCAACAGCAGAATTCCCATTACTTCCTGAATAACGATCAGGCTGTAAGATAATAGTGAGAAAGAATGACAGAACTGCAT
Source organism: Corvus hawaiiensis (assembly GCF_020740725.1). NCBI lineage: Eukaryota > Metazoa > Chordata > Aves > Passeriformes > Corvidae > Corvus > Corvus hawaiiensis. Next base: position 70,628,457 of record NC_063215.1, on the reverse strand, counting down.
ACAATACATAATGAGTACATGCACTGATATGTGTGCACAGCAACACTTTATGTTATATATAAATATCACATGTTAACAGCTCTTAGGAATGTTTCCCTTTTCCACAACAAAGTGCAGATGAAAACCACTGCAGAATAATAGGATATCAAATGAATGCCTTAATTTTCAAAAATATTGCACTCATAAACACTAGCCAGACATCGTCCAAAAGGTATAATGTGGTCTTCAGCACACCCTATTTATAATCTGATGTTAGAAAATTATATTCATTTTGAAATGTATAAAAAATTTTTATTAAAATCTTGTATTACATAGTGAGTAGATTATGGATGGATAGCAAACACAGCTCCCTTTGTCTTAATGCAGTGTAAATAAATAAAATGGGTCCTGAGGAAGAGCAGCTGGAATGCATTTAATTACACCTAGCTAACAGGCTTCCACCACCTTGAAATTCTTTTTTCCACCAAATCAGCAAAACATTTAAAGATCTTTGTAAGGTAAGCAATAGTCCATTGACAAACTTTTTAAAACTTGACCCTTCTGGTCTTAAGGTATCTTCTGTTTTATATGGATAAAAAGGAAATAGTCTCTGACTTAATGCCATTAAAAAAAAAAAATCGGGAATTTTTTGCAGAACTGGTTTCACTGCATTGAACTGAGTGAGAATATTCATTTGATTCATCTGTAACTTTCTTTCCGCTTCATGCATTGAGTCAAGCACTGAGAGGAATAAGACCGTTTCTTTTTTAACTGAAGCTCTCATTTTATTTACTTATTTGTCAGTCTCCTAATATTTCAGAGGCTCATTTCTGAGCACACAAACTCAGTAATGGTTTGAAGCTTTCATAGCCAATGATCAAATCACATTTGTACCTAAAATGTACGTTTACTAAACCTAAATTTCAGAGTACACCTCTAGGGGGAAAAAAACCCCTGTAGGTCACTCAAGAAACAAAGCAAGTGGATACATAATAGTGAAACCAGAGAGTTCAAATGGCATGACTAAACAATCAAAGAAGACTGCAAAGACTAGATAAAGATGTGTCTAGGCTTATAACAGCTGGAAGTTTTCTGACCATTCAAATGAATTGTCTTTCCATATCCACAGTATTAAATACTGAAACTTACGGGTTTTGTTAGCTTGACTAGAAAATTGCACATAAGGGAACATTTGGAATGATGAATCAAGGGGAGAAAAATGAGAAATAGCAACAAGAAGATAAATACTATCATTGTACTACCCATCCCTGTCACACAATGCCTCCTACTTAACTCCATGCTATTGGAAATCCATCCGAGATCCTGTTTGCTAACTGACAAAAAATTTCACACAAGGACACTCTTTCCAGATAGATCTTTGCTAAACAGATCTTCTATACCTAGGAATAACTTTGTTGTACAGTTGTTTTGCTTGCAATGAGCCAACACACTATGAAGACCTATTCGTGAGTGAAAGTAACTTCATATATCTTCATATATGGCTACAGTCATGCAGAAAACAGCTATCAGTCAAAATAAAAGTAATAAAAAAAAATAATGCCAGAAATTAATGTAGTGCTATGAATTTTGTCACACTGTCTGGGTTTGTGATTCAGTAGGATTTCACAAATTAAATAATCTGTGGCCTAGTATAATAAACTTGTGTGCTTACAGACAGATTCATTTACCAGATCCATCATGTAGGCGCCTCATGACTCATGGCTGGAGGCCAGCCCTACCACCCCAAAGCCACCAACCTCTTGGGCATACTGGGAGTTCAGTATATAGTGAGATAACATATGACTTATCTGAACCCTTGGAGACTATTATTTATATCTATTTCCAAGCCCTAATTCCTCTGTAAATACACATCTCTGCATTTTGTCGTGCATGTTGGATCAATGTGCAGATGGGCTGCTTCTCAGAAAAATCTATTTACTCTGGAAAAGATTCAGAAAGCATCATTAATCCGCACTCTACAATTGCTTGGTGCTCCAGTAGGGCACTAGAGTTACTATGTCTCACAGAAATAGAAAAAATATAAGGTTGTTAGGTCTTGGTAAGATTACAAGTCAGGGAGAGAAAGTTCATCTTAGCAGGCTCTGCTATCCATAGATTCTCCCATATTTCTTTTGCTATACCGTCCATTATTTCTATATGCCATAGTATTATTCACTTCCCTAGATCTTTGTTCTACATGTCCTAGAACAAGCCATCACAGTAGGAGACTGGTCCCACTGAATTCAGAGGAAACACTTATATTGTATGGTTTAAGATTTCCCAGATTTGTTGCTACCTGGTTAGTAGCATTGAAGAACTTTGCTGCAAAACAAAGGACATATTCCACTTCTAAGTGTCTAGTTTTAGGACTAAGGTATTTTCAATACTAGTATGAATTTATGTCCCTCACTGATTTTAGTGCATACGGTACACCTATTCTTGCTTAAATACTGTAGTAAGCTGAACCTAAGTCGTCTATTTCTCTCCTCTCCTTGTGTAATGCTTTCAATCACTCTGTTACATAATTTCACATTGTAAAGGCTTAAAAGAAACCGTGCACAGCAACAACAACAACAGCAACAACAACAGAAACAACAAAAATCCAACCCTGAGGAACTTGTCCTCAAATGTTTCAAAACTCAGTTAGCAACAGTAATCTAATCAGAAATATTAGGAACTGGCAACTCAGGATCCCTCGTTGTTTTTAATTGCAACCTTGCAGCAACTTGACTAGCTCATTAAAAAATCTTCCTGTCCTCTTGGAACAATTTCATGTGTCTTTAACAGGAGGTCTGGCTATATCTGCAGCTTTTGGAACCAGAGCTGGCCTTTGCTATTTCAGTCCCCTGAATAATGGGAATGCATCCACTGTCTCCTCTGTATCCCCATAATTTACTGTGCTCACCAATCAAAAACCTCTGAATGAAATTGTGAGAGCTGCACAGTCTATATGTAGATGGAAAACCTAAAAATGTAAATATGAGTGTATTTCAGAAACAGAACAAGCAAATAAAAATTCACCATCCAAGTAAACAGTTTTGCTGTTTTGGTGTGGTGTCCTCACATCATCACAGACACACATTTTTGATGAGACTCTTCAAGTCACTCCACACCCATCCTTTTACTGGAAAACACTTTACGGAAAGACAAGAAACTGCCTTTTTGTTGCTTTGCTTCTCCATTATGCTAATACTAGAAGGCAGCTAAAAGAAGACATTCATGAGGCATCTCAGCGGTAAATCAGAGAGTGGACACTCCTTCTCAGCCCTAGCCAGGTCCTCTTTGTGGCTGGAGACCCAGCTCCTTCCAGACCTAAACAGATGATGCATTAACTTTATCTTGCTTTGCCTTCTGTACTATAGTCCTCTGTAAAGATATCCTTGAGCAGGACTCTGGAAAGTGAAGAGAGTATTGGGATGACTGACTGTCACTAGGGAAAAGAAAACTGAAATCTTAGTAGATTATAAGCAGAGATATATTAGAGCACCAAGTAATATAGAAAATCTGTATATATGTACTGGTTTTCACTGGGATGGGGCTGGTTTTCTTCATAGCATCTCATGTGATGCTGTTCCAGATTTGTGACCAAATCAGTGTTGATAACACACCAGGGTTTTAATTGCTGCTGAGCCTGTTTTACATGGATAAGTACTTTTAGGATGCAGGGCTTGAAAATAAGAATCAAAATGCTGGAAATTTGAGTTTTAATCAATTTTGTTGTCTAAAAGTTTCTATTAGTTTGTGTTAAAGTAATTTTGTATGCTAATAGTAGCTATTTATCACTGTTGAATAATCTCATTACATGACATCATATTAAAAACTAACATAACAGAACATTTTGGATTTTTCACTGTCTTTTTATTTTTTTCTTTTAATATGCACTTAAGTTGCTGTATCATAGGGTTAATTAAGAGATTTATCTTTTCCTGGATAAAATATTGATGAAAGATTCAGAAATTATGAGTGATAAAGGTCATGGGAACATTGTGATTTTTTTCATTCCTGATGTAATCTTTAAGCCAAGGAGAGCAGCAACAAATTTTGTAAGACCATTAGCAAGTTGTGAAACAAAGCACTTCCATTTAATTGGCACTTCATTCTCTCTAGATTAAAAAGTATGCCTTGGAGCCCAAATGTATTACTTACATATATTTCATGATTTTTATACTGCTGATTTTAAGAACAAAATAATGATTTCTGTCACCTCCCACAGTGTGTGTATATGCACTCTGCATCATACATGTGTCCCACGTGGAAAACAAAAGAGTAACAAAAATGATTTTTTTTAATAACAAAGCTTTCCACTTTCAGCCTTCATTCTGGTGAAAGGTTGCAGATAATAATGCCTGACTAAGATGTCTCCTTTTTTACCCGCTTGAAAACATTTTCTTCATTCTTTTAAGTCGCAATTAAGTACTACAAATTACCAAAATTGAATTTTTTCTAACTGAAAAATCAAAGAGTCTGATGGAGGGGGACAGAAGGAAAGGATGCAGAGTGGGAAGAAAGGAGTTTTTCAATAATGTTGTCATCAGAGATTGTTCTGTGACTCATTTGTTTGGAGACACAACAATAAAGTAGGACAGTGGGATGCTGAGATGCTAATCAGGAAAAGAGACTTCTTTCCCACACACTGCAGTGTCACTGCAGTTCTGCTCTCATCTCTGAAACTCAGTCCTCAAAACATACGTTCAGTTGGGTGATATAAAAATAAGTCTTAAATTACAGCCTTTACCATGGTAATTTTTTTTTCCTAAGTTTTACATCTTGATGTTCTTCATCCTTCCATGTATTTGTCATTGCCTTTGTTCTTGCTGGAACAGGGGGACCAGCATTATCCCCAAATAAGGAAGAAGTCAAATAGCCCAAGTTGTCTTAGTCTTCTTTTTATTAAGCCTCTATTCTCAGACATAATAATGTCTCTTCGATCACTGCTATGCTTTGGTGGGATCTGACTCAGGATCAGTCTTTTATCTCCTGTCTTGGTACTCAATATCACATAGACTTTATAATGTCCAAACATATACAGATTTGCCTATCCTTTGTAGTGATTTTGGTACCAGCATCTCTTCTAATATATCTTTATTCATTAATTTCTAAATATTTTGCTCCAACAGCTTCACTAAATGTTGCTCATTTTGCCTTCCATCTTATTATTTAATGTCACAGTTCATTTTTTCATCGTGTGTTTTTACTCACACAGGTTGTAGAAACTTAAATAATAAACACACATGGTACTCCTTCAATGGTTGTAGCCAGAGTGGCTGGAGAGGTGACTGACATAAAATAATATACAGTAAAGGATCAAAGGAAAATAAGCATACAGAATGAATTGAACAGAATTTATTTGTATTTCCACACAAACAATTCCTAATACCAACTGTCTGTCCGGCAGACTTATGTGCCTGTATATGGAAAATCAAACTAAGTAGGTGTAAGAAATCACACAACAGATTTTAAAGTTGATCTCCTAATGATCTTTCTCTGTCATAGCTTAGCTATAATATCCTCCCCTATTTTATTGGCAACCCTGTAAAAGATCTGCTTTCTGTCCACATGCAAAAAAGTGAAATTCAAGCAATCAGTGAAGGAAACCAAAAGACTTCCACAAAATTCAGCATGTCCACTATTTAGCTAGAAAACAAATGTTTGTCAAATAGAACAAGGAAAAATTTGAAGGATAAGTGAAAGGTCCAAATTATCTGGAGATAGAAGTACAAATCTATCATTCACTGATTTTTCATTCCAGCTGTTTCCTTGAGTAGCAGTCTGAGTTTCCTTTCTGCACATAACCCAAAGCCTGGCATAAGTGGGCTGAGAAGGGCAGTAACTGCAGGTGAATGTCGTGCTGGGCACTGCCTCCTGAGCTTGGGTAGCTGACCTGATGATGGTTGGGAAAAAGGCTTGGGAGGAGACAGGGACACTGGTGTTCTCAAAGTTCCAAAATATTCTGCTAAATACTATGGCTTTTTACTAGGAAAAAGAATTATGGATTCAAGGGAAAATGAGAAACTAGACATGGTTCTCTGGTCATAACAGTTTGGTGCAGGTCTTGGGAAAGTTTGAGAGATCAGGTTTGCAGTTTGCAATGACAACCTAAGGGTTACCTGGACATTCTCAATACCTCAGATGTCAGGTTTCTCCCTGAGATCCATATTTCTGACTGCTTCCCAAACTCTGGGGCAGCAGCTGCACCCTGCCATTGTACACAATGAAGTTATGAAGAAGAAACTACTTTTCCTCTGAACCCTTGCTACAGTGTGAATACTGTAACACGATGTATCAAACCAGGAGTCCCGTGGAAAAGAAATATATATGGACCGATTCTTGGTAGATGTTTCAGAGATGTTTATTTCTCCAGCCGCATGGCCGGGGCTCTGCAGAGGAACTGTTCCAGTCACGGGACCAAGGGTCCTTCTGCCCGCGCAGGGAACACAAACCAACCAATGGGAACGAGGCTGAGCAGGGGCAGGGAAACCCCGTGTCTCCCACCCAGGGCTACATGGCAGGGGGGATGAACCCCAACAAACCCTGTACAATTGTGTCATGGTTTAACACCAGCCAGCAATTAAGTAAAATAAAGTAGGTGAAGGTGGGGATCTGGGTTAGGTGAGTGACCAGGTTACGGGACACTGGGCCAAAGGGCAGCAGGCTCTATCTCCATCCCCACCTGCTTGAGAATTTTGGGAGTGATGCCATGTGGTATGGAATATCCCTTGGGTCAGTTGGGATCAGCTGTCCTGGCTGTGTCCCCTCCCAACTTCTTGTGCACCCCCAGTCTCCTTGCTGGTGGGGTGGGAAGCACAAAAGGCGTTGACGCTGTGCAAGCCCTGCTCTGTGCATTATCAGAGATAATGCTACTATATTATCAGCACTATTTAAACCACAAACCTATAACACAGCCCCATACCAGCTACTGTGAATAAAATCAACTCTACCCCAGAAAAAACAGTACAAATTTTTGTAGATTGTCTTTAACAGCAGACAGTTGGCATTTGAAGGAGGGAATGAACAGTGAGATGAGAGGGATGGTGGTGTTATTAGTGTGAAAGACACTGGAGGTCTTCTGTGTGCAAGGAATGTCACTGTATCCTTGACAATCACTTAAGTAGGAACAATGAGTCAGTTTGTGGTCTCTTAAAAACTTCCTTCTTCACTGTACATTTAGTTTTCAGCATGACAAAATGTGCTATAAGATTCTGCTGCTTAGATTCTCCAGCCACAGTGTGCATCCCACCGGCATCTGTGGGAACAAATCCTCACAATTGTGATGGATTCATTCATAATGTGATGGCTTTGGCAGACCAGACAGTGTCAATTATGGGGATCTCTCAGACCAAGAACCAAAATTAAAATTCATGGATCCAATAATATCTAAAATTCCTAGGATATTTTTGAGGAGCTTATTTTCAGTTGTGTGTTTAATATGCATTAGGAAATCAGCTCAGTGGGAAAAGATGCTTCCTGAAGGTGCAGATAGAGACTGAACAGCACTGATTTTCTCACTGCTAATGCAAAGCTTCTTCACTGCTCACATTACCATCTAGCAGTTAACTTAGCAATTATACAACAGGAAGGAGGCTGGAGAACATCAGTTAATATCGACCCCAGTGCAGCACAAGCCTTGCAAATAGTACATTTTGCATTTGCTGCTGTATTTGTAAGTATTTGTCTATTGAAGAGGAAACACTCAATCAAGGCTGTAAATAGTGATTTTTTTAATTAATTCTTTTATCCAGGAAAGAAATATCACTGATTTGAGATGTTAACATTTGAGAATGTAAAACATTCTCAGACTATTCTAGATATCTGACATTTCACAAATTAGTGAGTTGAGAGGAAGTGCTTACACAAAATTAAGTTAAAACAGCTACAAGTCTAGACATAGCTATTAGAAATTATGCAATAAATGATATTACATTATAATGTTTACAGTCAAAATTTTTCTATCAATTCTTTTCTTTTTAACAAAATTTTTGACAAAATGCAACCTTTTATGGAATGCTTAATTGAAAAATGTAGATGTACTTTTAGGAGATTAAAGCACTCCAAATGAAAAAATTCCTGGACCAAAAAAAAAAACTCTCCCAATTTTCATGCTGTGACAAATAAAAAGCAAGGGAAAAAACAAGCCTTTCTTTCCAGACTAGACAAATTAGATTTTTATTATGCCTCTTCCACTTGGGAAAGCAATCTATCCAAATGGTATCTGGCAATCCTACTTGTAAATATGTCATAAAAATATGTTTTATTTGCAAAGCTTCAGATAGCTCTTATTAAATAGTTCAAGTTTGTAATCAGTAGATACAAAAAAGCCCCACCCCTTTTTTCCTATTTCTTCCAACAAAATAGTGACTGTATGCAGGAAACCCACTCCATTTCTTAGGAAATGTCCAAACAATTTCCATTTTAAAATACTTTATTTATATTTCTAAAAAGGAGACTTTTCCTTTTGTTTTCCTGTCTTCAGTAGGAAGGTATTAGTTTTAAGTCTGAAGACAATTCAGTGTTAAACTGTCTAGGTGAAATATAAAGAACAAGACCTTTGGTGCTTCTAATAAAACCACTGTCTAACTAATAACTCCTAACATTAACTACTTTGGCTTCCAGAAGTAAAAATGTATCCATGCAGTTAATTACTGTGAAGATGCAGTTTCAGATGTGAAATTTTAGAATCTATTTACTTCATCTAAAGTTCAATCATGATTTTTAGTTTCATTTTTAAATTTTTGTGCACTTAAATGTAGTTTAGCATAGAAGTACATGCATAATGATGCTGAGATGAAATTATTCTTTTCTTGTACCTGCTTCAAGTTATCTTATAGAGAGTATAAAATAATTCATAATAATAATTATAAAATGATTTTATTTTTCAAAAGTTTTTTAATTTCCTAAGTAAGATCTAATATACATTTTTTATCTTTTCCTCAAGAGCAGCACTGCACTAGCATTGCACCAGCATTGTGGGACACTGCATCATCTTTCCCTGCCATCATTTGGAAATTTGATGTTTCTTCTGTGCAACTACAATGCAGACAATGGGGCTCTCCCATCTGGAGCTCCGTTTGCTCCTCTTCCCATTTGCTGTTTGGCAAAGCAGAAGCTTGGAAGTTAACTCTTAACTTTTACAACTTCTCCCTGCAGTTGCTGAGCTACAGTTCCAATGGAATGCTCAGTTTATCCATGAAAAATCTGGAATGGGAAGTTTACTTTGAATTCCCGTCTTCTCTCCTCTCATGGTTCAGAGTTCTGCATGGGCTCTGAGTCAGGGCCACACCATGGGCAAGCCCCATGGAATTGGGTCACGGTCCTGGACAAATGTTCCCACATGGGGCACAGCAGCTCTGCCCCAGCTTTCCCACAGTGCCTCTGCAGCTGCATCCCAGCTTCTTGACCTTTGATTTTGACACCAATTTCAACATTAAATGGTACAAAGATAAAACAAGTAGGTAGTATTAATGCTGGCCCAGGCAAATTACGATGGTTGCAAGGCAAAATTAACCAAAATACTCTAGAGTGCATCAGGCTTTGGCAGACTGCCAGCTGTCAAAGTCTAAGGATAAAATCTGTCTTGACCTGATAACAGAAGGGATTGAATATTGACAAAAAGCACTGTGGAGTCTGTGGAATTTCAGCAGTGTTAAAGACCAAAACATGACTTGGTATTCTGAAAAAGACAATACCTGACCATAAACATTCCTGAAATGAAATATTTTCATGACAATAACATCTGACCAGCTCAATTATGTAAAAGCTGTGAGCATTGTCATCCTATTCCTGTACATTTTTCTCACACATTATATTACTATTGATTTCTAATCAAATTGGAATTAATTTAAAACATGACTCAGAGCACACACTGAAGGCTTATAACAGCAACGTCTAGTAGCAGGCTTTCCTTATTTTTCCTGGTTCTGAAAGTTGGCTTTTAATTGCTTTAAACTGTTCGTAAAGCATAGTTTCTTGAACAGATAGGTGGAACCACCAAATAAGCAAGTTTTGCACTCTAAGGCTCCAAATATGTGGTCTTCATTTAAAAAGGAATGAAGCTATTCTAGAAAACAGCTTTCAGTTGTCTTTCCTAAGTACTTCAAAATGGGTCATGAATTCTTCTGAGACATTTTGGGTTTCTATTCACTTGATACACATGAGCCCTTCCTTGGTGTGCAGTCTGGGCTATGTTGTGATTCCAAGAGATCTGGGTTTTGCTTTTTTTTCAATTTTGTTTAAGGTCTGCTTCAAAAGCTTAATACTCTATGGCAAAGAAAAACTACATATCAAAGATTAATACATGGGTTGAAGAGCTCTGTGAAATATATATAATAGTAAGACAGGTTTAATAATATCATTGTGACTTGTTTGTTAAAAGATTTTTGAAGGATTTTTAATGTTATTGGTCAAAATTTTGGGGGATTTTTAAATGTTCAGACACAATATTGATACTTGTTTTTAGCACTTAGCTTCACCCAGCAGGAACTATAGTTCATAGCTTGAAATAAACATTGTTTCCTATGTCCTTTTGACTTTTTGTTGGTTTTCTGATTAAAAAACTTAATGGATAACAAATGAAAAAGCAGCTAATAAAATGAGGCAAATATTAATAACATATGTATCTATACATTTTCATTGTGCATATCTAAACCAAGGAAAGGTCTCAGAATTGTTTCAAGTGTTTTATGACAGATGTTATGGAATTTGCTACCCTCATGAACACACCTGAGTGTGCTGGGAGAAGCACTGAGGGAATATCTGCAGCTGCCTTGGGGCAGGACTGCTGCTGTGGATGGACACCTGCTGCATGGGTGTCAAAGGAAAATGTTGTTCTACTCTTCCTTTTTATGGGCAGAAAACACAGCTTGAGTGTGATGTGATTTTGCCATCACGTGCCTCCTTGCAATAAGATGGTGCTCTTATTGTGCTATTTATGAGGGATGACATGCCTTTGACAAAATAAACAGAGATAGCAGAAGTAACCCATGTACTCCCTCCCTCATCTTGCAGAACTTCAGGGACTCTTAGGGATTCACTATGGCTAGCTGGGCTCCTGAGGTCTAGTGCCATCTCTAATTAAATTTAAATAAGTTAAACCACAGCCTTTCATGTCCTCTCACATGAATCAATCTAATTCTGTTCTGGGATTTCTAACAGTTTTGTGAATTAAATTGATTTTTACTTTTCCTATTCATCTGCATAGCTACATGAATAAATTTAAAGTGAGTTAGTGCTGTAAGCTGGGTTAGAAATTTACTTCATATGATTTCTTGAACTAGACTGAGAAATGTTCAGTACTTCCAGAACTAGGTTTTCAAAACGTAAAGGAATTTAAAGAACTTGCTTTATTGTTGAGTCCAATCCCTCTGCTGTCATAAGCAGATGTAGTACGTGTGGACTCTTCTTCTATTTAGCCAAAACAACTGGCCAGATTTTCAGAATAAAATATTTAATTGGGAGTCATTCAGCACAGATTTGCCTCTGATAGCAGAGGAATTAGTGACCCCATATTCTTAAGGCCATGGGATATAGTCCTGACAGAGAGAATAATAACCAACATTAGAGAACTTGAAATAATAACCAGGTCTTTCAGAAAGACACAGAGACCAAAAATGTTATGAAAATAAATCAGGACAGCAGCTGGACAGATCTGGATGTACTCAGACCTGGAAAGGACAAAGCATTTTTAATTTTTTTTTACACACAATCACTGAAAATATATTTGTTGTACTTTTCCTTTTGTGTGGCTTAATTTTCCTGCAAACTTAAACCAGTATCATGTACATTTCAATAGTCATTGCATTCATTAAGGACCAGCTGTCAAGTAAAACTGTAGCAGCCGTGGGTATGTGATTGAGACAGGCTCCAGGCAGTTGTAATGCAAGTTATGATGAAAAGCCTTTATCAGGACTGAAATGAGGGGATTGTTTTTGTTACATGTGTCAACTTCTCCCTTCCTGAAATACTTCTACAGAATGTTACAATCCCTTAGTTAAACCCTGAGCTTAAGTTGGAATACATAAATCAATTAAGAGATACTTTTGGATTGTTTTGGAAGATAAATTATCTCCTTGCTTACTTAACTGTTTCATAGAAAAATGTTTCTTATTTATTATCTTTTGCATTTCATGTCGAGAAACAAGGTGTGTGAAAGTGACTTGACTCAGAAATCCTGATAGTTTGGAAGAGTAACTGTAAGACTTTTCTCTTTTTCCAGCCTCTCTAACACTCTCAGTGAAAGCAGTGGAAAATGTGACTTTACTAGGAAAGAAAGAGATCAATATTTCAAATTATTTATTTATATAATTAACTATCTTGAAATAAATCAAGCTGTAGCTCCAAAAACCTTCATATTTCTTACAGACAACTGATCAGATACTTGCAGTGAAAGCCATTAGCAAATCCCATGTGCAGTATTCACCATTTGTGCGGTGCATTTACAGTTCTTTGCTAAGCAAGTGGTGGAAGGGTGAATAATTTGCCTTATGGAGCAATATGAGACTGTTTTTCATTAAATGCAGAACTACATGAGCTGCTTACAGAAGGGAGACAGCTTGGAGTTAAATCTCCAGGGAGAAAGTCACTGCTTCAGCATGAGAGACATTTTGAAAACTTTCCTAAAACATGAATGTGAAAACCTCACTACCCCAGATGCACCAGATTTCAGTCACCATATGGATTGTTCATTGTGCTCATCACAGCCTGGATTTTGTAGAGTTATGAACAAGTGTGGCACAATGGTTGGACCATAAAATACCACTAAAGGCTCTGCTGCCACTGATCCAAGCTCTCAGCTGAGCTACAGATAAAAAGTTCCCTGTGTCAGAATTAGTGCCATAGGTGGCAACTCTGAAAGCCTAAGGTGTGGGTGGGGTATCCAAGGTCACCAGCAGGAAATAATGTGAAGAAAGGCTACATCTAAACCCTCTTTAAGAGAGATTTGAAGGACACGGACCCATTTGGGACAATTAGAGAGAGAGTATTCAATATGTAAGAAACACCCTGGAAGAAAGCACAAAGAGGTTTGCAAAGTAGAGAGGAAGGGACTGAAGGACAGTGGCACTGGCACAGTAACACTGATTTTTGATTCTGTATAGAAATACAGAAGTTGGTTTCCGTGTGGAGCAATCCAAGAAGTATTAATGAAGAAAACAGCACTGCTACTGCCCAAGTCATGTAAGAAAACCTCAAAATATGAGGTATATTTTCAGCTCTGTGTGCCTGCTGGCTTTAGGAGAAGCACATGGTCTGTGAGCTCAGTTACCTTCCTTACAGAGCCTGTGCAGCTCCACTCAGGACACTGGGTCCCTGCCATCTGCACTCAGAAGGGACATCAAATAGAGATGGTGCTGACACACCACCTGATGAGGCAAAATTATTACATGCAGAAAATAAAGCAGTATCTTTGTGTATAACAACCCAAACATCCAACCCTAGATATAAATTACCAAGTTTTTCCTGGAGAAATTAAAAGTGAGGTCAACCTAATTGCTTACTGCTTGGTCAAAGGTCACATTTAGAGTTGCACAGACCTGACTTGGTTCAGTTCACATGATCAAACAAATGATGTGAAAAAAAATTTAAGAGATTATAAACAATATTGTAACAAATAAACCAAGAGCCAGATTGCATTCTGGTAATGCTGAAAGACATAGATATAGATATATAAAATGTTATATTTATGGAATATGTTCCTTTGCTGAAAGTTGTTACCAATGATCTCTGTGTACAGATTGGAGACTGAAATTTTAATCACTTGTGACATTTCTGTACATCTACTCTTCATGTTTTTAGCTTTGTATCTGCTACTCAAATGGAGAGGGAAAGTTCACAGTTTGGTAGAAAGCAAAGTGTCTCTTTATTCTTGGAATTCACCCACAGGAATTCCTCCTCTAAAAATAAATTCCCTGGAAAGAAAAGAGAAGGGGGAGAGGAGAGTAAGCAACAATTGTTTTATTTATCAATCCAAAATGAATAGTGACATTTATGCAGCATATAAGCATAAATATCTTAAGATTTATTATGTTTCCCATGTCAAAACAAGTTATGAAGTATATATGCTATGATCATGAGCTTTTCTGGGGTCTTGTCCTTTATTTGGATTAACAATCTCCTATACCAATGGAGCCAGCTGGAAGAGTGAGTACAAGAAAGAATGAGAACATATGAAAGAATAGGAATCTTAAAGAGAAAGGAAATACAGGAGCTGAAATTAGAAATTAATAAACTGATTTTAGAAAAAAAATCTCTAGTATTTAAAAGAAACTATGTGGGAGAAAGTTGACATGAAAATTTTGCTGAGCTGCTGATACCAAGCTCCAAATCTGAACCAATCTTTAGATTAATTTGCAGTGGTTTTTTGTTTTTTAGCTTAATCGGATTTAGTTCCTTTAGTTGCTTAGTTGCTTTCCTGCTTAGCAGGAAAGCAAAAGAACAATTGCCCCCTTTATATTATTTGCTGTGCTCTACTTTTACTTTATAGCATATCTTTATAGGATGTCTCCTCTTACTCATTCTCTCTCTAAATGAGACAATATTTCAATTTCCTTCCATAGAGTAGCCTTTTTGATAACACTTCTTATCTGTTTGTGAACCTTCCATTACTGTCACATCCTTTTCTGAGATAGAATGATAAGAAGTGAGCCAAATATTCTGAAGAAGAATCTATAATTGATCTTCGTAATGACACTATCAGTTTCTTTGTGCTGTTTTCTAGCTTATTTTCACATCTTGTTCTTGCAAGCAATGCTTTGGACTTGAACAATTATTAGAGCAGAAGACATGAGCAGCTTAAATTTCCTTTCTATTGTACAACATCTTGATTTTTTCAATAATTCAATTAACTGTCAGCTCTATACCCTTCCTCCAAACATTCTGACCTCTCTGAAGGTGTTCAGAGCTTTCTTTTGTTATTTACAGCTCAAATGTTTGCTCCTCAAATATCCATGTCGAAGTAGTCCATCCTGCATCACAAGATGTATGTAAATCTCCTTTCTCCTCTCAGCTCCCATGCAGTGAGTTGCATTTCATAACTTTCCAAAAATAATTTTTAAAAAAACCCCCAAAACTCAGAACAAAAGCAAGGACGTCAGATTTCAGGTTCACTTTCCATTATAACTCTCTGAGGGGATGCAAATGCATCAGCTCAAATTCTTTTTACTAACTTTTTTCACGAGCTGTGAGAAGGAAAGACACCTTGCCATCAAATGTTCTGAAAATTCAAAATATTATTTATACATGATAATAAAAGAAAATTTCTCAAAACTGTACTCCCAAACAGTTCCCTCCTTCCCCTCAATCTGGAAGCCAGTACCCAGAGACTGACAGCAGTGGTGCCAGGGGAAAACCTACGTGCCTGTCTTGTGCATATCTTCCTACCACCAAGCCACCTACAGCTTTCCCTGGCACCTAACCAAGGCCTCTCTTGAGGTGTCATTGCATGTGTAATGTGGTGCTGCTCCTCTCTTTTCCCCTCTTACTTCCCTTCCATTTCTGCTGTCTTTCACCCTCAGTAGTCCCCAGCTCCTCGTTCCCAGCTCTCTCCTCCCACTGTGCATCCCCTGCCTTCTCCATTAGCAAGCTGCACCACCTGCTGTCCCCTTCACCCTGGGGATAAAAGTGTCTGGGGAAGGGGACCATGCCTCCACTCTGTCCCCTCCATCACTCCTGCTGACCTTGGTCCAGACGGTGTCCTGATCTTAACATAAGCCCTCCTGCAGGTGTCACCCCAAGAAGAGCTTAGCCTTTTGTATAACCACTTTAGCCTTTTGTTCCCACGAGACTTTCTCATTCAGAAAGTGCACACAGCCAACACAATTAGCAATGCTTTCCTGTAGCTTTTTGCAATTCATTGCATCCACTGCCTTTTCAAAGTCTCATGGTATAAAACTTGCTGTTCTTTCTCCAGGTAGGAATTCTAAAATTCCCTTTGAATAAATCAGGGCAAATTTATGCTGCTTGTTGGTTACACCTCTATCATTTTCTGTTTACATTTAAGGGTTATTATGTTGTCATTTTCCTTACAGAGTGGAATTTTATAAATACATAAATATATTAAATATGTTTGTTGTAAAGTGTTGCCCACATTTACTCACATGCTGGTGCACCTCTTGATTAAATGACTCATACAGATCAGTGACTCAAAGCCACTTTATATGCAGATATATTCTGTGTTTATCCTGGAGACCACCCACTGCTAGCAAGTATAATTATAATGTCATAACTGGAAGAGAGCTGGAGAAATGCAGGGTGTGTCTGCCTCGCTTGCTATGTATGTCTGTTTATGTATGTACCAGTACATGGATGTATAAAATGCATACGTGCATACTCACTGAGGGTGAAAAATAAAGGAAATTAACTGAATTAAATGTCCTGGGCAATATGATTGCAACACATTCAAAAAGTATCATATTGGCACCAAGTGCACTGCAAATGACTGTGGAGGTCTCCATTAAGTGCAAGGCTAATGGCACTCCAAACCTCCTGCTCTGGTTTGCCTGGCTTTGGTAGAACGTTTAAAGCACAGCACACAGGGAAGGGGATGGAGGAAGGGCAGTGCACTGGTTCTGCCTCACCCAAAAGCCCACTTCTCTGTCACTTCATATCTTTTACACAATTAAGATTAATTAAGGAAATAATTGCAGAGGATTAAATAATAGCATTAAATTCTGCAGGAATGTGTTTTTCCAAAGGCTTATAAAAGTAAGGCAATACAAGAGCAGCAAAAATAATATAATTAGAAATAATAATTTTGAAAGAAGACACCTTGCTGTGATGTGATTTGTAGAAACAGCTATGATACAGTCACAGTGACTAAGTGTTTGCAGTGCTAGTAGGTGTTTACTGCCATACAGAGATGGCTGTGAATTCTTCATCAAAACATCTTTTGAAATAATCATGCTGATTTTGTCTAAATCAAAGTTTAATTCTCTTGAAAAAAATTAAACGTGGCATAAATTTTATGTCCTTTGTGAAAAGTCATAATAACTTATTAGTAAAATACTCTTTTCTTTTCTGGTACCTCATTTTCTCGTAATAATTTGTGTTTGCATTACCATTAAAACTGAACACCGAATTGTACAAGAGAAGAGGAAGGATGTGCTTGTTCTGAAAAAATAAGAGAAAATGTTTCAGTGAGGTAGCAGCTCTCTTTAGCCACATTAATAAAATTGAAGTAGAGCATCCTAACAGCATTAACAAGAACTAGCATTATGCTAGTGACTGCAATTTCTGACAGTAAAAACCACTGAAATAAGAGACGTGACTTAGAAGATTTGAAACAATTTTGAATTTTTCCAAACAACTCAAAATCCAAATGTTGAGTTTCCCTATAAAAAATGCTTTTGTAATATCGAAAGTGGAAACATATTTGAAAGAGAGTGGAAATGAAAACAAGGATTCTTAGTTTCACTATTTATTTTACATACATATTTGTAGACACGCATTACAACATGAAGACAAATGTATTGCATAAAGTAGGCCACTATCATTCTTATGTCAGCAGAAGAGACTTTTCCAGGCTTCATAGCAAAGCTATCACAGGGAAGAGGAATGGATCCCATGGAGCTAGGAAGCAGAAAACAGTTTTGACAACCAAGACCTTCAGTGCCTGGGAAGAGCAGAGGAGCAGCACCATGGCTCTTTCCTTCCATGGAGAAACCATGGCTCTTTTCTTCCATGGAGAAATCATGGGTGTGGGTGTGAACTCCCAGGCAGCCAGCACAGCACCAGGGGACTGAGAAGAGCATGATGCAGTGAGTTAATGTGTGAGATTGTGACAGCTCTGAAAATGTAAAACTCCAGGTGTGTGCATGCAAGTGTGGTGTACATCTCTGTCCTTCTCTTTTATAGATAATAATTCTTCAGTGACTTTTTAAGAATAGTAAGGTAGAGCAACTTCAGTCAGCTGATAGGTACTCGTCACAAATAAGTTTCTGTGTAGCTGCTTACATGTGTATTTCAGGCCATATATTAAGGTGTTAGCAATATTTTTTAATGCACCTATTCTTCAGCAATCTCACCAGATTATTCCACTGTCAGGGGCTGGTCCCTCTCACAGTCCCATATGGTTTCTAGATGAAGAAATTTAGCAAGGAAATGTCATTTGAATTTATTCTCCTGTAAGCTTTAGGCAATGAGTTGTTTGATTTTCAGTTCATGTAATTTGGATAATTATTTTCCCATTTTTCCAGGTAACCACTTTTAAAATTAGAGGTCTGCACTGGACTCATGTGGTGGTGTGACTGAGAGGGGACACCATGACCTGCACATACCCATACCAGTGGAGAACTTTGCTTAGGGTCTGGGACTGGAGCTTTTGTTTTCCTCTCATGGACCTTTCCATTTTCATCCCACTGTCTGTTTAAATCAGGTGGTGAGGCTACAAAAATAACCCCAAGCACTTCTTTTCCTACAAAAGGTCCTCTAACAAAAACAGCTGATGGAGTGGACACAATGGATTTTACATTACGGGATTTTGTGGTCACTTCTCTTTTATTTTCAGCTATTTGAAAATGCAGTGCAGATATCAAGACCATGGTTTTAAGAACAACGTAACTGCTTTATTTAAAAGGATGAAAAAGTGATATATGCTCTTATATTAATGAAGACTACCATCTTAATTTCATGAAAGTTAGAATAACTATTCAAGATTGAGATTTTGGACATATAAGGTTAGAAGAAATCTTCCAAACTACTTAAAATAATTTAAATATTCAGTGAAAAAACACACACTTTCTGCAAACAGCCTGTTAACGTCAAATTTCTAGTGCCTGCCAAACTCCAACAGCTTATTTTTTTCTCCTTTTTTAAGTCAAGATTCACTCATTCAAGTCATTTATGTCAGTGTCTGGAGAAGGTGACACAGAGTGATTCCAGTGAAATCCTGTGTGTTGTGTCAAATCTGCTGCCTGCTGTGTCTCATCAACCATAGCATTTATTTCACATCTTATGCATTGTGTCATTGCAAAGGGAAAATATTTTCTCTTCTGTTTCCCCAGTTTTTAGTGTCAGTGCATCACTGTGTCACTCAGAATATGTCACAGACCACTCGCCAGTAAAGGTAATAAAGTGAGATCGCCCACATCATGATTTTTGGGAGTTAAATCCGCATGCCTTAGTAATAAGTCAAGCATGCCAGCTGTTTGCCAGCAACATTATTTAAACCTTATTTAACATGCTACAAGGGTCCTGCCAAGAGGGTAGTCAACATAAATGAGCATCTTGAACTGAGAGGCTTCCTGGGGATGGGCAATTAAAAACCTGCAGTCTTCATAAAGGGAATATAGGCAGTGGTGGCAAAACATTGAATTGGTGTGTTTCAGCCTCAGACTGCGTGGATCACCCCCACGGATACAAGGAGATGCAATTTTTCATGCTTATCTTGCAAGTCCTGACTGTGACCATGGGTTTCTATTAATATGGGGCACTGGAAACAGTTTATTTACACAGGCAGGCTTTCTGATAAGCTGTCTCCATCTTTTCATCTTTGTTGCATCACATTGAGGCAAAACACTGAAAAGTCCAAACAGAATTAATTGCTGCAGAAATAGCTCTTGACAATGACCTACCTGTGAAAATATATTTATGCTGAACCTCCCAAGCAAAGGAGTAATTTACCTGATTAATACTGGTTATTTCTCCTCTTTCTCTTACTTCTTTGAAGTGTGTGTCCTTACACCTTGCTGAAATGTAGCAAAACCCCCACTGATCAATCAGGGTCGTGCATGACACCTTTCAAAGACCTTTCTTGCACTCTTGACTAGCTTAATCTAGACTTAAATTGGATACTGCATGCAAAAAATTACCTACTATATTTAATCAGTCTCCTGAAACATCTAGTCCTGTTCAAGAGCTTCCTTTACATGCAGTTATTAAAATATAGTGTGGTGTAAAAATGTCCTCTTCCTATGTGACAGCCCACATCATGAAGCTACCAAGGAATTTTCTGAGTATTTTCAAAATATTTGCAAAGCCACCTTTCACTTTGGCAAGGACTACTGAGAACTTCACCCAGAACAATCTGTGACACAAAAAACCTGATGGCTGCTGCTTGCTGTGATGTAAGAAGGAATCATCATTTTCCAGACTAAGTGCAAGCAGTAAAGCTCGTAGGGAAGGTGAACCAAGCAGCTCCTTTCACCTCTTAAATTATTTTTACTGTTTTAGTTTGCCTTAGCTCTGTTGCAGCCCTCCAGTCAGATTTTTCACTTGCATCAGCCCTACTTTAAATACTTTTCTCTCTTCTGTTGCTCTGATGTCCTGATCAAGATTGCAACAAAGAAAACATACAAATTAGTTTTAACAAGACATTGTTGTGTGCCCACCATCTTTCTGGTTTATGCTCTTTGCCCAGTCACTAGGTACAGGCATATTTGGCCTGGAAAAACAAATCAAAACAAATTTTTCACTGATTAACATGTTGGGGTTTATTACGGTAAAGTTTATGAGGAAAGGAAGCATGCAATTGCACCAATTTCTCCTGACCTTTTGGACAATTTATGTTTGCACATTCTCAACTTTAAGCTTTCCTACAGCTGCAAGAACTTCGTCCAACACATTCCTGCATTGCACTGTAGGACTTTTCATCACTCCTCAGCCAGACTCATTTCTTATACAGTGTTGTGTTTGATTGTAGTTGCCTTCAAATTTTCAATTTGCATCTTCCCATTAAGTTTTAGACCCACTGAAGGATTAGAACAACTCTCTTCAATTAAAGCTGTTCTTTGTACATGGCTGGTGATGGCAATAATTCAAGAACAATAATAGAAATCAGACAAAGGTGGCTATGATGATTCTGAGTGCTTGTTCTGGTTTTGACTGAAATCAAAGTAACTTTCCTCATAGTAGCTGGTCAAGGCTATGCTTTGTATTTGTGCTGGAAACAGTGTTGATAACATAGGGATGTTTTAGGTATTGCTGATCAGGGCTTGTGCAGCTTCAAGGCTTTTTCTGCTTCTCACCTCACCCACAAGGGAAAAGACAGGGGGGCGCACAGAAGTTGGGAGAGGTCACAGCCCGGACAGCTGACCCCAGCTGACCCAAGGGATATTCCAGACCATATGGCATCATGCTCAGCATGTAAAGCTGGAGGAAGAAGAAGGAAGGAGGACTTGTTTAGAGGAACAATGTTTGTCTCCCAAGTTACTGTGATTTGTGACAGAGCCCTGTTTCCCTGGGAATACTGAGCACCTGCCTGCTTGTGGGAAGCGACAGATTAATTCCTTGTTTTGCTTTGCTTGTGTACATGGCTTTTGCTTTACCTATTAAACTGTCTTTATCTCAACCAACAAGTTTTCTCACTTTTACCCTTTTGTTCTCTCCTCCACCCCATTAGAGGAGAGTAAGCAAGTGGCTGTGTGGGGCACAGTTGCTGTGCAGAAATTACCCATGATGATGCTTTTTAAAACAGCTACATTTTCAGCTAGAAACACAAGAAAAATATTTCTTTGTGGCCTTAATCAATCTCAAATTGTCCCATAGATGAAATGCACTTTTCATTTTGGATGTATAGCTTCTTCCAAAGCATTAGTGCTTTTGGCTGGCTAACCACTACATCTCTCCTACCAAATTATTAATGATACAATTTATCAAAGCAAGTAGTCAGATAAATGGTTTGTCCTGTCTCCTTTGCCTTTTTGCTGTCTCAAATCTTCTTCCCGCTCACATGGAAGGATGAATATCACAACATATTCTTCTTCAACCTTAACCTGAAAGAATTTGGGATTTGGTGTTCATTGCTTAAGGGTGGGAGGAAGGAATGAGCTTTTGGGACAGCCTTTACATGAAAAATTAATGCGGGCTACAGTGCTAAACCTGAATGTTCTGATAGGAGGAAAGCCTGGAGGGAGTTTTGGAAGGAGGAATCTCGATCGTAATTTTTTTTTGTACTGTTATGACACTCATTTCTCCACCATTGCCAACTCATTTGACCCTGCTGAACTGGTGTAATAAACTTTTCAGAAATTAAGTTAGTAACAATTTAAAAATAAAAATTGATATTTTGGTTCTAATTCAGCAGTAAAAAAATCATTCTTCTTCTAAAACAAAGGGATCTAGGATCTGGCAATTCCTATTTTACACTTCTTGACAGAACAGCATAACTCTGTGTCCTGGGGTGATGTTATGAAGCCGCTTTATTCCTTACCCACCCCTCATTGCCCAAGGATGCTATGCCTTTAGGATGGACCCGGGGGCGGGGCCGGAGCCAGGGCCCGAGGGGGCGGTTGAACGGTTCAGCCCAAGGGCTTCAGGCTCCGGGCAGGGCTCGGGAGGGAGCGCGCCGGGAGCGCTGTGCTGCTTTTTGGTTTCCTTTGGGTTCCAGCTAGCTGGGAAAAGGTTCTGTTGGGGTTTTTTCTTGTTCTTTTTTCCCTTTCCTTCCCCTTGCCTCACTGCCTCCCTTCCCTCCTCGCCAGTCCGGGGAGCCTGTGGGGTGGCCCCGGCTGGTCTGAGCCCGCGTGGTTGTTCCCTCTCGGGGAACTTGTTGTATTTTGAGGGGGTTTTTTATCCTGTTCTACCTTGTTTTGCTTGTGTGTTAATAAACAGTTTGTTTTTTTCCACTTTCACTTGTTGTGACCCACTTGTCTTATTGGTGAGGAAAGAGGGGAGGCCCTTTCCTCCTGAAGTTTTGTCTCCAAAACCAAGACACTCTGCCCTCTAGGACTCTGAACAGCTCCTTCCAGTGTCCATTACTAGTAACACTATTCTAGAATCCATTCTGTCTTAATTCTTCTGCTGTTTGTTCAAAATCATGCAAATCACACACAGCTCAAAGCTAAGTTTAAGTCTTTGCCTTTGTGCTCGTGTACAGCCACTAGTTATCCAATCTGGCCAGCTTTCATAGAAGAATTATTCATTTTGTTTACTATTCTTCTTTTCATTATTCTTCTTAGAAAAATAATTATTTCCCTGTAATCTCCAAAAAACTTCATAAAGTAGTTTAATTCTGTGAGTTCAGCAGACATTCAACTCTTAATAGTTCCTTCTGGGCCAAGGAATAAGTAATGAACTCAATGCCGCTACACCTCTTCTTTATTAAGAGTGTGTTTTGGGAAGTGGAAAATATAGTCTGTCTTGCTTGAAATACTGTGATCCCACACCAGCTCTGGGTTTTAATTTTGATCTTCTGATTAATATAAAAAGTGCATCTGAGAAAGTGAGGAATTTTCCAAGTGCTTTCTCTTCTTACACTGTATTCAGCACAGAGTGAGTCTTTCCCAGACCCATGTCCTGCTGTTCCTGAAGCTCAGCCCTGATGACGACATGACCACCTCCAGCTACACAACACACTGACTTCACCTAATGAACCCATCGCCTCGGTCCTACACAATAAAGGTGATAAAACTGTATGTCTTTCACTCCTTAACTCTTCTCTGTCAAATTTGGACTAGGAAAGACCTACCAGTGGAGGTGTCCAAGTTACATCTCCTTGGAAGCCACCTGGATGCTAACGTGTGCCACTGAGCAGTTTGGCTCTGGATTTTAATGTTTCTTTTGCTTTGATCCCTTTCATGAACATGGGTTGTACCAATCTAGCATTTGTCACTTCAAATTTCACAAGTGAGGAAGTGAAGCACTTGCTTTGTCTCCAGAAGCTGTGATGAGACGACGATGGTGTTTCTACCTGAGAGCTGATGATTTTCCCCTGCCACAGTGAAAATTGCAGCAATTTATGAAGTAGTCATCTCTGTAGCTGACAGAACAACACATATCCAAAAATTTTAGTATGGGCACAGACAGGTGTTCAATGTGATCAAACATTTCTAGATGGAGAATTCTCAATTTTTCATGGGAAAAATATTTAAGGGGCAGAAAGAATTTGGAATAGGTTAGAATAAATCTTCCAGGTTATTAGGGGTTATTGTTCTTGATGAATAAAGTTTTACTAAATAATTTTTTTAAAGTTTGCTATGGTTGTATTGATTGCAAGGAGATGACACAGGCAGCTTATACTTTACTTGTATACCTTTGTTATCAGTTAACCCTGAATTAGGACCACTTTTTTTTTCTGTGCTGATGACATCAAAGAGAAAAGAGACAGGTTTTAAGGGGAACAAATTTAAGTTTCAAAGCCATGAAGGGCTCCTTAAAGCTGTCACTACACTAAAAAAAAGTAGTACTTCAGTCACAGTCCACTCATCAGTGCTTTCTACTGGGTAATGGAAGCTGTTCAACATGCAATATGATGAGAGTCTTTCTTCTGTGTAGAAGATCACTATGCATTTTCTAAGAGAAATATAGAACAGTGGGTGCCTGTTCTGGCTGCAGACACATAAATGTAGGTTTGATGACATTTGCTGTACCATCCCTTGATAAGCAGTACTCGAGGCTGCATAGAATATTCCGAGTTATTTCAAGAGGCAAATGTTGCCTTTTAGGTGGAAGAGTTATAGTCTGTATGGTATCTGTTTTCCGTCTTTGGAGACAGCTTATGTGTGCAGAATGAGAAAAAAAATTATGCTCACGTAGTGATTTTGTCAGGTTAATTGGATCCAATCCAGCATGAGATTTCTAATTTCAATTTAGATTCTATTATTTTGACAAAGATGCTACATATATAGGGCAAAAATAATAACTACATTATATTACCTGCCAGACTGAACTGATGGAAGTGATGAATTCTGAGTTTGAAGCCACTACAATTTTAATTAAATTTAAGAACCCTGATGCAGTCGGGCCGCATTACTAAATTCACTGTCTTATTGTTAAATGATTTTTGCTATTAAAAGATAAGAAAGTTGTCATATGCATTTCTTTCATTCAATATGCTTTCAAATCTGTGGGTAATATGCAAGTGTTGCTCTTAAATAACTAAGTTGTTTCAAAGTTGAGTTAATTTAAAGGTGTTTTTTTTTAAATGTACTCATTATTCCTCATGCCATTATTTTCTTGCTACTGTAAGGAGAACTGATTGCTTTCTTTAGTCAAATATTGACCAGAAGAGCATCTGCAATTGTAATCATCTAGTATGCTTTCTCCAGACTAAATATTTATAGATTAAAAAAAAAAATTAAAAATCCTAGTCCTGTTACCAAGTTGTTCT
This sequence comes from Corvus hawaiiensis, assembly GCF_020740725.1. Lineage (NCBI taxonomy): Eukaryota > Metazoa > Chordata > Aves > Passeriformes > Corvidae > Corvus > Corvus hawaiiensis. The sequence goes on along the minus strand of NC_063215.1, from coordinate 70,603,448 downwards.
AACTTCATGGACTCATCTACAGCCATTTTCATTCCTTCACTGTCACAGTGGGAGCCTCATGGACTGTGCCTTTTAATAGAATTTTACAGTATTCCTGCCCTGTGTCTTCTGGTTCAGGCAGAAGAGTAAACTCCTACTGCTGCTGACAGGTACTGCCTAAAAAGAGTGCTGGAACAGTGTAGAGGTTTCTTTTCCTTCAGTACAAGGCCCTAGGAAGTATTTATTATGGCCCCTTGGAAATGGAGAGGTGGCAGCTTTTGGATGATATGGAAGGGAATATAACAGCAATAGAAGCAGCTCAAGATTTCAAATCCTCTTGCTCCTTTCTAATCTTTACCTTCAAGTGGTACTCCCTGGAGAGCCTGGGGTCAACTCTTCCTTGCTGAGCCAGTGTTTCTAAGGTCAAGAAACTAAGTTTGACTTGTAGCTGAAGTAAGCAAGGGACTCCCAGTTGGCAATGCACAGAACTGTATTCAGAGCTCAAGGGAATGTGGATGTTCATGTGTACATAGTTGATGCCACAGATTTCTGATTACTCATGTCAATCCACAAGTCACATTTAGATGCTACAGCTGCCCCAGTTCTCCACTATATACCACAACTCCTAGAATAGGCCATGTTCAAGAAATGATAAGGCAAAAGTGGAAAGAAAGCCCTCCACCAGCTCTTTTTTCCAGCCAATCCCATTTGGTTCAGTTTAAATACTTCACACAATTCAATTTCTGTGAAGCTTAGAAAGAAAACAAGCAGGTCTCTTACCTAGAAGGCAGATAAAGGTTTGAAAGAACTAAGGACCTACTCACCAAGTGCTGGCTTCCCCTTATGCTGAGATGCCAAGTTACGTATTCTGGGATTGGGATCTGAGACCTCAGGGTTTCACAGTGAATTCTGAAACATGAGGCACAGGAGAGACCTCTCCATAACCCCCATGTTTCACCTTAATTCCTTTCCTTCCTGAGTTTTTGAGAACTGATTTTGTTATTCTCGTTTGTTGACAGCTCTGTTCTTGCTTGATAAAGGAAGGTATTTGCCAACTGGAAAAAAATGAAACGATGGAATGAAACAAAAAGGTGTCCTAAATGTATATGCCTTGGTGAAAGCATGATGGTCTATAAATAGCTAGGGGTTTAAAGGATGGAGTTTAAAGACAGTGTTTGGATAACAGAAGTCATCTTTTATGAAATATCAAGATTTTATCATCGTTATTGAGGTACATTTTGAAATGGTTAAAAAGAATGGGCTATTGGAAGTCTACCACAAAAGGAATAAGCCATCCTTTTCTATGGATTATGTAATTACATGCTCAAGCAGCATTTGAAAATATTACAGTTAATACCCAAAGAAGATGCTCTTAAATGCAAAATGTGTCCAGAAAATGAAGATGACCATAATCAGAGCTAGAAGCTGCTGAAGTCATGATCAGGTATCAGTTAAATGCCCTTGTCAGTAAGGAGTGGGACACAATCACTACCCTTGGTAGAAGGGATGGCTCAAGAGGGAACATGGATCCATGAATTCACATTTAGGGTGCACTCCTTGGGAGAAGTTCACAGGAGCTAGGTATGAATTTTTAAATAATGTCTAGAGAAAAAATCTTGGCAGCCACTCCCAGAACTACTTCTGATGTGCAACCAATGCAGCCAAGCCTATCAACCGGGCTTGCACAGCCATATTCCTTCTTATGCTTTTGGGGTTTACCACTGTGAATCTTTCATTGCTTTCTGAATCTTTCATCGCTTTCTGAATCTTTCATCGCTTTCTGAATCTTTCATCTTTCTACACAGAAAGCAATCCTGTTGTAGTCCCATCGGGAGGAACAGACATGACCTACTACAAAGCCTGTGACTTGGACTGAGTGTCTGGCAATGGTTACAGCACAGTCAATAGGCTTCTGGCAGATGTTCTTTGTCTTAGTTTTGCCCAGAAGAACACCAGTTTCTGGGCTCCCAGGCTGTTCCACACTGCAAACCAAAACACTGTGAAAGCTGATTAGAACATTTGCTTTGAAGATGCACTCTTGATCAAATGAAGCTTTTGAGATAAATAAAAGTCCTCTTAAAAATAGGATACATTACTTGGACACTCTGAGGATGACAAATGAATCAAACTTCAGTCCCTATCACCCTGTGCAAATGTTTTAGCCATTCTGTTCAGGCATAAAATTATACAATAATAACTTTATTCTCTTCCGGGTCACTGTAGGTTTGGGGTTATTGTTCCATCCATGAAGATAGCAGTTCTTAGGGCATTAGTCACTGCTGAGACTTGGTACCTGTTGGCAGCCAGGGCTCCCTGAGCCAGGGGGTTTAAATGTCCTTTTTGTAAAGCTCTGGATGTTGTCTTACTTAATGGAAGAAAGTTTTTTGGATCTGAGTTTGATATCTTCCATGGAGACTAATGACGTAGTTTGGGGGCTTGGTACCTGGAAGTCGGATACTACAGTATCCAACAAACAGAGAAAGAAAAAAACCCCACAAACCAAACCAAGGGAAAAAAAGGAAAAAAAATTCTATCTTCTGCATAACAGAATTTCATAGAAGCTAAAAGTTTCAGAATCAGAACATACGGATGCCATATTTCAGGTTCAAAACCACACAGGTAGTAGATTCTTAAAAGGAGCAGCATTTTCATGGTATTTCTTGCTGACTTATTGGGCATCCCTGACTCCTGTCTGCTGATGACAGTGCTTAATTGGCTACTTCTGTCTCTTGTGCCTGCTTTCAATCTCTCATACAAACACAGCCAGTCCCTAGCAGCAGCCTTTTACAGATAATTTCAGACATTTATTCTTTTGACCAAGAGCAGGTGAAACTTCCATATTCACCTCTCCACAGTTTAGCAGGCTGTCATACTAAAAAATAATTTAAAATATCCACACCACTAAAATTTAAGCACCAAACCTACACTCCTGAAATAAATTAGTACAATACAGCCAACTTTGCAAAAATAACTAAAAATAAAACAGTTCACCATATGGGACTCTGTCAAGCTCTGTGCCTGTGGGTGTAGGCTAGTCATCCCAAAACACCTCTTTGTATCTGACTGTTTTTATTTTTAAAACATACAAAGGCAAAGCAGCAGCAACAACAATAATAATGATATAAGAGCTGACTTGGTATTTTTCACAACAGGGTGCTTCCTATGCAGCAGATGTATATGAAGCCACAGTAAGACAGGCAAGTGCATACACCCACTCTCTGTTCACCCACATACACAAGGGCAAATACAGCTCAAATGATGAGTTTAAAAGAATTTTTCCCAGCTTTTGTGATTTTTATTGCAGAACATCCTCTAGTCTGAATAAGGGCTAAAGAAGTTCCCTTATAATTTACATATATAGATCATAACTTCTACTTAATCTGCAGCATATCTTTTAGACAGACTACCTTTTGGATAGCAAGCTTTAAAGGATGGAGGATCCTGTATTTTTCTAGGCAAATTAGTACAGTATTTTTTACTCTTGCGACTAAATTGCATATAATTTCTATTCTGAATTTGTCTAAATCCAATTTCCAGGCATTGGATTTCATTATCCTTGTTTTACTAAATTAAAGAAGTCATTATAGGAAGTCTTCTCTCCACTGAAGTACTTCTGAAGGCCATGATCACATCACATGTTAGACTAATTAACTACCCTGAGTCCCTTAATTCTCTCTAGACCTCAAATCAAGTTTGTAGCTCTTTCCTGAACTTCTCTAATCTTTCAGCATCCTTTTCCAAAGTGTGGATGGAATCAGGCATGCCCCTGCTCCGTAGGTGGCTCACTGTGGTGACAGAGGACTGTTACGTCCCCATCCTTTCCTGGCAATTCTCAGCTCAAACTTCCAAGGACTGAGTTGACCTTTGTGGCTTCAACAATGCCGTGGGAATTTGTATGCAAGTTATTTGGCTCCTAGATGTCTGACTTTTTATTTAGATAAGCCAAAAGGCATTTCTCTCTGATGAACCTGCACAACTGCTTTGTCCTTAGCTACATATAGCAATTTGCCTGTTTTTGCGTAATTTACTATGTTTTCTGATAAGGACACTTTATATGTTCTCCAGATCATGTTTAGGGTTACTAAAAAGCACAAGGAGCTGAAAAAATATATATGCATAAAAAGATTATACAATTTGAAAGTAATGAAGCAATGTTTAGTTTGTACAATGAAGACTGTCAGCTTGTTTGCTTCTTGAAACAACCAATTTGAAGATGTTTAAAGTCGGTATAATACAATGTTATTAAAAAAAATTCTAGTTTTAATTGAAAATGGAATCTAATTTGTTTGGCAATAAATTCCCTACGCAGGCTCATGTGAATTTGCATGAACCATAATTCCATCCTTTGAGTTGCCCCAAAGAACATTCCCATGCAGCACATATACAGCTCAGGCTGCACACCATGTCACATAGTCAAGGTTGAATCCTGAATAGTCTTCTTTACTTCCAAATTTCTATAATTTTTCTTCAAATCTTTCTTCACTAGTGAGCTCGAAATGCTTAAACACTTTCAATTCCCTTCCTGTGTCTGGATTTTATTCATGATGTTTATTTCAGTGCTGTATTTTAACTTCCTTTACCCTTAAAAAGAGGCATCCTGCAAACTTAATCAGGAAACCTAATGCCTGCACAAACAGCAAATGCAGGGCTCACAGCAAACTCTACTTTGCAGTGGGTTTGACTCACATTTTCAGTCCTAAATCCATTAAATGCTCACTCCAAAATGATGACTTCAGTGGAGGAAAAGCCATTATTTGAAATTAGTTTAGTCTGAAAGTGTACCTGTAAATTTGTTTGATTTCTGTTCAGAAGACCTAGTGCCTAAAAGCATTCAGTTAAATATCAGGCGCCCAGTGGGAGTGGGGTTTGGTTGTCCGTTTGGAAGGGCAGTGTACCAAAAGTGCCAGAAAGCATATCTGGGTCTGGGCTGTATCCCAGCTGCCACTTCAGTCCTTCCTCATTCCTTCTTCAGAGCTCACAGCAGAAGTTCAGGTTGGAGAGCAGGGAGTCAGAAAGATCTCTGTCTGATTTCAGTATTCATTCGGGGCTTGTTGAACAGGGGGTTTGGAAAGACTACTTTCTCCATGTAAATGGAACATCAATCTTATCTGCAAATCTCAGAGAGAAAATGGTAAGTGGAATCCACAATGCCACTTCCAAAATAATTTTGTGGATTGGTTGTGCTTTCAGAGCATTTAAGAGGGTACCTCGACTGCTAATTTCAACAGACTTTAACTATAAAAACTATTCATTTGAAAAATACGTGTGACAGATCCTCTGTAGATTTATTAATATAATCATGATGAGCAAATTAAATGAAGAAGACTTCCAGGGAGGGTAAATTCACTTAACAATATGGGGAAAAGGTAATTTATACTTAAATAAAACTCTGCTAAAGATGAATACAGGTTTTTTTTCATATTTTGGGAGAGAGTTTCCTCCAATTCAGACTTCTTTGAGTTTTTGTCTTTCCTTCATAGGATAGCTAACTGATAAAAAAATTACAAAAGTAGTTTTTAAGACTGTTAAGGTGTCAGGTTTCCTACTTCAGTATAGTGACATGATTAATTCCTGGCTGAGAAATAGGTACTTTCAATCACACTTAAGAGATTTCCATGAGAGGGAAGGTGCAATCACTGTATCCAATAAAATAAAAGTTAAATTACATCCCAGTCTTGTCTAATTAAGATTGTATACACTGAGAAAGCAGCTGGATGCTCTGTCAGAGCAAATATATAATTTTCCTATATTCCGAACGCGTAACTGGAGGAACAACATGCTCAGACATTACATTATGTATGTACACATACATAACCCAAAGTTCAGGAGCATTCTTTCCAATATGGAAATGCTATCTCTTCTTGAGTCCTAAAAAATCAAGGGATTTCTTCTCAGGTAGTCTGAAAAAAGTTTTTGAGATCATCTGAAAATTGCCCAGGCTAGGGATACATATTCCTGTCCTAAGTCTTATTAGAAACATAAGTCATCATTTCCTTCGACCTTAATGAAAGCAGTGTAGTTAAGTCCAGGGTAATCATTTTATGAGACAGAGCTACATCTCTCCAGAATATTTGTACCATAATCAACTGAAGCAAATTGTCAGTAATGTCAGAGCAGCAGAAGCAGATCAGCAGAACATACCAAAGCCATATAGATAGGCTGGTACCCTTATTTGTCATATGTTTATATAACTAACCAGCTCAATTACTTCCATTGAAGGTATCTGAAATAGAGAAAAATCACTTGAGTTTGGAAAATAGTTATTCTTACAGCTGTTACTCTAAGTGCTGTTTGACAAATAATGTATCAATATAATATAAAAAATATTAATGTAGTCATACAACTGTTCCTGCGAATGTGCTCCTTATTTACCCAGCTGTGAAAATAAATTCAGATATTCCCTTGATAATTGGTATGAATGTATCATTATGTTAATGACATCTCTTGAGGATGAGCTACAAAATAAAGTTTACTTGGGAGTATTTCCAGCAACATATATAATTGCAGATTTCAGAAAACATTTTCTTTGAAAAACCCGCACTACTTCCTATGATCATCATTCTTGTGCGTAATTTTCTTTTAATAGTCCCTTTAGAAAGCTGATAGGTCTAATCAGAGCTTGCATAATTTCTGTTTAACATTTAGGAAAGTTAGCTAGTTTTTACCAAAGGAAAACATCTCTGGCAAATAGTACACCTCAGCTCATTACTGAAAGAGATATATGAATGTATCACTGAGAGTTTTCCTTTCCTGGTAAAATTCATGTTTTGTTAAATCAAACTAAATTTGACTATAGGAAGTCTGGAGATTTATAACTTCTTAAAATAAATTAATATTCCTAAGTATGAAATGTACAGGAAACAGAATTCTTGCCAGCAGACAGATATAATCATCTATCTAATCGGCAAGAACATTGGTTAAAAAACGCCAGTCTTTGGTTAATGGCTCCATCCCGGTGATCTTCAGCTGGTGCATTTCCAGAGGCAGTCCTGCACAGGGACAGTCACAGACTCATAGACTTCTACCAAAATGCAACCTGGAGCTTGAGCTGGTGTAGTGGCAGCCCTTTAGTTCTGTCACTGCGAGATTTACTGAATGATAGACTTCCTCTTTTGCTTATTGATGCAAAAATTGCTTGCTAGAAATGCTCTGATTATACTCAACTGCCTTTAATTTTATAGAGACAGAAGTGCCTTTTACTGATAATGCAAAGCCTGCACCCTTCCTGGCCCATGTCTACTATTGCTCTCAAAATCACAATTTCTGATGCTGTGAGGTATTCACACAGTCTACAGTTTGATGAAATTTCTTTCCTGAATCTTATCGTGCATAAAGAGATAACCTAGCCCACTGGGATATGTGAATACAAATAGTTTTATTATTTGTGCCTTCTTTAATTGTATCAAAATGTTTTTAATGCAGATGGATATTTACTGTATGTGATGCCTTTTCCTGGTCTTAAAATCAAGAGTCATACACGGTTAGAAGGGGAAAAGGGATTTTACCTTGGTATTTATTTTAAGGATCCTTAGTTGTACACGTCCAGGTCATATGCATTGAGATGCACCCCGCCGAGTCTATCTCTGTGTCCCCTCCCCCCAACATTGGGTATAACATTTTAGGTTTTACTAATTAGCATATCTATCAAAGATTCCCCAAGGAGAGGCTCAAGTGAGCCTCCCCTACCCAAGGAACCTTCCCCTGGATGGTTCTATCTTGGTTTACAGAATGTGTTCTGGAGAGGACCTTGGGGTCTGGGGCACACTGATCCCTAGCTACGAAGCTTCTAAAATGTTTGGTCTCTTACCTTGACAAACAAGTCCAAGAATGTAGGCAAAAAGCACTGGGAATACAGAAGTTGTAAAAAGGTATAACAGGGGTATAAAAGAAAAGGCAAAAATCTTCATGGCATCATATGCAGTTCCAGCATCTTGAACAAACAAGTCTGAAATGTTTTCAAAGCATTTTGATGGGTAAAAGTATAAGTAAACAAATGTTGTTTGTGCAGTAGTGGGTGAGAGACTGTTTCATGTGTGCTCACTTTTTTTTTTTTTTTAATTAAATTTAATTTGAAATGCTATCTGTATAGAAGATTTCTTTGCAGACTAGATTGTTGATGCACTGTGGAAAACCAGATTGAACAGAGTTATGAAGCAAGGTACAGGACTACCCAGCTTTTTGTGATGTGATGGGGGCTTTGAGCATTTTCTTGTTCGTATGATCTTTAACATCCAGAAGGTCTTCAAGTTACAGCTAAATATACCTCTTCTAAATGACAATGCATGTAGTTTTAACAAGAATTAGAATGCAAAAGACATATTTTGCCATAAATACAGTACAGAAATGATGGCTTTGTGGTTAGGATGTAGTAGTGAAATTCACAAACCCCAGGATGTATCTTCCTTTGTGTTTCATTCTACTGCATTATGCATGTTAATGTAAGGGCTACCATCAAAACCACACTTTCTGAAAGTTACTGCTTTTAGGGAGAAAATAACTGCATGACAAGAATCATAGAATACTGGGTTGGAAGGGACATGAAGGATCATCTAGTCCACGCTTTTTTTGCCAAAAACACAATCTAGACAAGGTGATCCAGCATCCTGTCTAGCTGAAACTTAGAAATGTCCAACACTGTGGAATCCACATCTTTGCTGTCCCCACCCCTGAAACAAGGTGGTAAAATCCCCCCTAAGCCTTCTTTTCCCAAGACTGAACACATGCAGTTTTCTCAAAATTTTCTCAAGTGACAGATTTTTCAGTCCTTTGGTCATCTTTGTGACCTTTCTCTGGACCCTAATAGATTCTGTGAAATTAATATTTATCCCTACAATAATGCCTGTTGTGAATTCCAGTGAGTTCAGAGGAAATTACTCAACATCTCATCTGTTCCTTTCAGTGTAAAATAAGCATAACACCTATTTATCCACCTGTCAGGTGGATTTGAGACAAACATACAGATACTGGGAAAGAAGAAGCTTCAAAAACACAAATCCAGATAAGCTATCCCCAGCCTTAGATACTGTCTAGATGTTGTGCATTCCTCTTCCTGACTCATCAGAAAAATTAGATTTCACTCAGCATACCTTTGACACTGGACTTGTGCACCACCTTAGCTGTGACTTTCTGGATTTGTTTCTTTGCTCTTCTCACAGCTGTTACTTCTTTTCAGGCATCACACATGTACGTCATGTAACTACTTAAAGCTACTACCTGATCATTTTAAAATACATTTTTTCTTAAAACTTATTTAGAAGAAGAGGAATAAATTTAATTTTTTATGTTATTTCTATGCCTTTCCAACATATACAAAAGAGAGGTAAAGCATTGGTTTTCTGTGTGTGTGGTGATGCAATACCTTTATTGTATTTTTATATAAGTTTTCTGTACCCCAATGGTTCATCCTTACCTTCCCCACTCCTATTCCCAGTTGGTTTGCCCCAGACCCAAGCCGCTCCCCAGTGCTCCCTACGTGGTTGTTCTCCTCCCCTTGTTCTAGCTCTTTCCCTATCAATCACCCAAACCCCTCCTGTTGTTCCCGAAGGTCCAGTATCCATCATCTGAAGCCTCCCAATTTACCTGGTCCCCATCAATCCCCCGAGACCCTACGCCTCTAGATACCTCCCCCTTTGGAAATCCCCTAAACCTCGATGCCCCATTGGGGCATGTGATCCCTTTCCCTCCTCCCCTTGAGGCTATTGGCCCAAGGAAATGTCTATCCTCATCCATATCCCTCCCTTAGAGATTTCTATTGGTCCCCAGTTAAGCCATCCCCATTGTAACACCTCCCTTTATAAGAGGTTCCCTGGAGCTGCTTGAGGCTTGTCCCCTGTTCGTTGCCTCCAATAAACTTGGATTATCCCGTGTGGCAAGCCTCCTTGCTACTTTTTATCCTCTCCCTCGTCCGGACTGCTGACAGCCACTGTGCCTGGAGCTTCAGCTCCCCTGGGCAGAGCTGAACTCCTGAGGAGCAGCTTTAAAGCCGAGAGCCTCCAGCTGCTCCCCACTCCTGTCGCACACCGCAGGAGCTAGCCTGGGCAGTGGTCAGTGGCGGTCATTGCGACATGTGTGTGTCATTTTAAAATAGGATCTTAAAATATAATGCAATCTAGAGATTATTCACTAATGAAATTCTAGAATTTCTTTTTTTTTCCCACAGAAAATTATTACTTCTCAGATAATTCAGGATAATTTAAATAAAGCTTCCTTATGAATTCCAGGTATATATTTTTACATCAAAAACTCCTAATCAGAATAGGATTAACGAAAACTCCCTACAGAGATAAATCAGCCAATGGAGATTTGAATCACTAAAGATGCAATAAACAGGTGCTCATCATGAGATATATAGCTCATACTCAAAAGATAAATAACTCCAAGGCTTTCATTACAATGCCTTGGGTAGCTAAATTTTCTTATAAGGAATTGATAGGTGCCTGCCTGAAACAAGGTGGTCAGCCCTGGGCTGATAGATTCCTTTACAATCCCAGCCCCAAAAATCCTGCTTCTTGCTTCTCATTCTCTTTTTCCTCAGAACAAAAATTTAATGGTACAGAAGAAGTAAGGAGCTAGCTTCTTAATTTAGCTCTGACTTAGCAATTTTTAGAGGCTTTACTACATTTGAAAGGATACCAAATAGTGGCTATTTGAAACTAATATTTTTTTTTTCTCTTGTAATCAAATGGTCAGATTGGGTGGTGCATCAATCCAGGATGGTGATCTGGCTTTTCCCATGCCACTGTCCTGGCATCTGTCTCTGTACTTCGGAGAACTCTTTAAGACTGGGACAATTTCCTTATATGCCCTATTAAGTGATAGTAAAATACAGCTGCAGCACTATTATACTGTAACTTCATTTATGGTCTGTGTACCTGTGTGCTCATGTGTTTGTAGGTGCATCAGTGAAGAGGAAAGCCTGTACATCACTGTTCCATGCTCCCCAGCACAATCTGCAACAAACATTATCTGTTCAGCTGTGTCTCTACAACAGACACTCTGTCTGAGCAAAGACACTCTCTGAGCATGAATTAAGTTACCCTCAGTATGAAAAGCAATTTATTGATCCAGTCCCTGATAGATATCCTTTTGACTCAATTTTTACCTACTGTTAGCAAACCATAGAGCTTTAAAGGGAAAATTCAATAACTGCTGTTCCTCTTGGGTACTTTGTATCTGGACGACATAGAGCTTTAAAAGCATATGAACTTGTAAGAGCTGTACTGGGGAAAAAATGGCAAAAAAGAAACAGAGAGAAAGTGATACCTTGCTTCTTTGGGAAGATCAGGATTTAAATCTTTGCTTTTTCTGAGCCAAATCTTAGAGAAGATTTTAAGTAGCATCCCAATTCGTCACCATCAGGCTGTAAGCTATTTATTTTCCCATGCTTCAAAGAAAAGAGGGGCCTGTGTCAATCTCTGGACAAAACAAAAAGAAGCTAAAATCTTAGAAATACTTCCAGCTTTAAGATGTATAACTACTATTGGCATTTTCCTTTGGAAGAAGTATTCTTCAAAAGAATATATTCTTCAAATGAACAATGCCTTGATTTATGATGACAACCTGTTTATAAAGTTTATGCTACACCAGGAAGATTCTTGCTGTTCTGTTTGCTTTAAAGTGGAGCTAATACATTTTTGAAAGCTTTCGTGTCATCCTAGTGCGGTGTATTAGCCAGGGGTTGGGAGCAGAGCCTCGCTTTTTCCGTATACAACTTCCTTTTTCCTCCTCTCCCCCATGTCTAGGTGTATTCTTTCTTCCAGTGCTTCTTAGGAAAAAAATATTTGTATTCTTTCTTCATTCAGATGAGTGATTATAACTTCTAATCTTTCTCTAATATGTGTGATATGTTGGACTTGGGCCCTGGTTCTACAACTGAATCTGGCAGCATGCATGCCCCTCTGCAGGGACTGGCTTTGGCATGCTGCTGTCAGCATGCAGCCGTTCACGTTCATGCTACCTACCATATTTCTTGTGAGTAACCATTTGGCCTCTCTCCATGTAGCTCGCTTTGCTTTCATGCCAGTTAACCAAACAATAACTACTTTCTTTTCCCTCTTTTTTATTGCTTTCTTGTGTTATTGCTGCTTTAGTAATTGCAGGTGAGTGATATTGGCAACAGTCTTCCCACAAATGCCAAAATACTAATTGCTTGCTGCCACGGGACAGTATAGTCTTCAAATGTCCAGGACTCATTGCTCTAACACAAAACATAAGGACTTCTGTTAAGACAAATACAACATATTAATAAAAAGAACAGTCATTAATGATAAATGGCTCCAAGTGCCCATTATGTAATAGACATATGCAGGGGTTTGTGACCTCAAATACTCACATGCACTCAATGTTTACAAAGAATTATATTCTTCCACAATAGCCATAATACAAGGAAGTTTATTTTGTCATGCTCAGACTTCATAAAATAACATCTTCAAGTATAACTTCCCTATCCTGAGTAAAACAAGAAAGCTTTTGTGTATTGCAGTACTAACACAGAATTCGGATCCTGAGGAGCATCTTAGATATACAGAGAAGAGCAAATGATTCTATGATTTTAATATGATTTGATACAAAATATGGCAAAAATTATAAGGCAGCATTTGCCAGAATTTCTTCAGCAAAGTTGTAGTCACCAGAGGAGACAATTACTATGAAAATCATACCATAGGCTTTGATGAATGGTGAGGATAAACTTTGTGAGTTAACAAAAAACTGGGATCGGAGTATATTTGATGGATTCAGAACAGGAGTTGAAGTTAAAGAATGACACATAGACAGAAGGAAAGATTTCAGAGCACCAGGAAATGAAAAGCCCATATTTACAGGAATAGACAGGTAGGAATTCTTTTCCAAGTTCTGTGCTTGACCTGCAACATGATCTTGACATCTCTGACATCTTTTGATGTCTCTGTCAGGTTTGGTATAATGGTGTGGTAATTTTCTTGCAGAAAGTGCCTATTAAAAAGATGCTTTCCACTGATTTTTTTGGTTTGTTTTCACTGGAAACAAAAAATCACTGAATCTGCAAACATTTTAAGTAAAAAACCCTGAAAACTTAAAATAAAAAGTTAGATGTTCCAAAAGAATTCTTCCTTTGCATCGCCATCAAGGATTTTCAAGGAATGCTACCACTTTCTGAAAAAAAGAAAAAAAAAGAAAAAGAAGAAAAAAAAAGTATTTGTCAAGAAGCACATCTGCCCATTAAAATTAAGCTTTACTAGAAACCACAGAGCAAATTTGGCCAGCCAACATCAGTACATGCCTACTCATCCATCCATCTATCTATCTGTCTATCTGTCTATCTATCTATCTATCTATCACGAAACAAGAGTTTTCAGTGCCCATAAGAATGTGGCTTTCAGCTGGCCAGATGGACTGAAATACACAGAGCTAGCATGTGACAATCTCCCTGCAGTCTCTGACCAGCAGCATGCCATACACTTGGATGCATCCATGACAAACCTCCTAACAATATCCAGCTCAAAACAACCTTCTCTTAGCAACAACTCAACACAATTCCTTCAATGACACTCATTTATTTCAATCACTTTGCTTTTAATTAGCCCAAATAACTGTTCACTGCTTTCTCACACAGCTCCCACTACCTCATGTATAAACTGGCAGGGTAGTGACAAGACTGTCTGCTCAGCTGACGAGATAGAATTATTTCTGGATTCATTCAAACTGCAGCACATATAATGACACACATCTGATAGGGATGTGATGAACACTCCACAGTGTACAGAGAGTTAATTGGCACAACTTGGAACAAAATGTGTGCAGGACATAGACAGCAGATTTCCAGAGCCTGAGATGAAACATGAAACTGGCTACAATTTCATAGTCATAAGTAAGGAGGAAACACTGAAAGCTGGTGAACAGAACACAAAGTTCATAGGATTTCCAAAGATTCTCTCTGAGATGTCTTCCTTACTCTCTCATTTCCTGATGAAGCCAACAAAATGTGACTAACTTCTCAGCTTCATCACACATTTGTTTCTGCTTCAAAGCTAATTCCTTGGGTTTTTTACTTTCTGGCTTCCTGGAGATTCACATGGCAATGAGTTTGTTTTGTTTTACTTATGAAGGACTGGTTTTTTGGTGCTAACTGTTCATACATCTGTCCTGAAGAGGTCTGTAGCTTTTAGCCACTGGTTTGTCTTTGACTGAGCCAAAATTGAGGTTCCCCTAATATTTTCCTGGGTTCACTGAGGCTGAAGTTAGTTTTTGAGAAAGACAAGACAGGAAGTGTTTGCTGCTTTCACTCTGCCTTTGCACCCTTGGTACATAAATAAAGCATGGACAGTAATTTATACCACCTCTAAAATTATCTGCTTGTTATCTTTTTGTGCTCATTTTTGCTTCTGAATCCAGTCTAAATAAACTCTTATGTCATGGCTACAGTGGCACAGTTACACCTTTCTCATGCAGAAAAAAAATCCTAGATGGCTGTGAGCTTGATTCCTGCCTGACTTCTCTAGTCATGTAAGGTAAGTGGGTATGATGAGGAATAGGTAAATTTGCTTATAAGGAATTGATCAGTGCCTGCCTGAAACAAGGTGATCAGCCCTGGGCTCACAGACTCTCTTACAATTACTTACTTAATTTTTCTGAATATTTGGCTTAATCATCAAGTCAAGAGACTAATTCCAGGCTTAAGCCTAGTTTTGTGATGTCTGATTTGAACTATAGCTTTTGCAATGATAGCTTTTGAACTGTAGTGCGCCAATACAAATTAAGCAGTGTAATCTGTCATGAAAAAATATCATCCAGAACTTCCCAGCCATAGTTCCAAGGCCTCACAGTTCCCCCCAAAACTCCTGCTTTTTCTTTCCTATTGTTGTTTTCCTCAAATTGAAAAACTAGTGGCTCAGAAGAAGTAAGGAACTAGCTTCTTAACTTAGCACTGTATTACTCAGCAGTTTTAGAGGCTCTAAAATCATCTGCTTGTTATCTCATTGTCCTCATTATTGCTTCTGCTGAATCCAGACTAAATAAACTCTTATGTCATGGCCACAGCTGTGCAGTTACATCTTTTTCATGAAGAAAAAAATCCTAGATGACTGTGAGCTTGTTTTCTGTCTGTCTTCTGTAGCCATGTATAAGCCAGTGGCTATGAGTTGTTGCTTTTCTAATTTAATATTTTGCACTTACTTTGGAAGACATAAATATAGGAAAGCAGAAAGCATTTCAGAAAGATTAAATCACTGGAGAATAGTTCTATGTAATCTATGTAAATTAACTAATCTAGACCAATTTAATTTATTAGAAATAGCACAGGTCTGTGCTGATAGCTTTTTAAAATACTTTTTCTTTATTTTCCATCAAAGGTTACCTTTGATTGCTGCAAACAAAATGAACCACGTGTTCTTTAAGAAAATATTTATTATAAAGATGACTAGCCTTTTAGTTAATCTTTTTCTGACTTAAGTCATTATTTAGATAATACAAAAAGTAAACGTTTTAGGCAAAGGCATTATTTACAAGAGAAAATAGACTTACATATATTGCAATAGGATACTCAAGTTTTCAAACACGTAAGAAATTTCCAGTTTGAGTCTAGCCCTGAAATGGATGACACTGAGTTCTGAAAAGCAGTCCTTCATAATGCCTGTTAACTTGTTACAGGTAGCCACGTAAGGGCTGTCCAAGCATTCTCAAATGCTGCCATGACATCTCTGAACTTCCTTGACTGCTTGCTAACCAATAAATGTGCTCCAGCACCGTCTCCCTGGCCCATGCCCAGCACCGACAGGACTGAGTGATAACATGAGTTCCTGCTCACACCAGCACTTTTGCTTGTAACAATTCCTTGGTATATACAGATATGAAAAATTATAGCATTCTTCAAGGACAGATTTAAGGGGGTTTTGAGGTTTGTGGGGTTTTTTGGTTTTTTTTCTATATCTCTATCATCTATCTATCCATCCATCTGTTATACTATAAAATTAAGAAATTGGAAGGCAAGCGCTACTGATGATGTATCTGAGATTTTACTTCTGATCTGAAAATCCTAAGATTCAGTCTATCACTACTGATACTTGATTTTCACTAAGAGACAGTAAAGCAGCATTTCTGGAAAAAAAAAAGTAAAAAACAATCTTTGTCCCATATTAGACATGCTTTGAACCATTTTAAAATGCTTGGCTTATGTAATGTGGCTTTTACCAAAACCTGGGATACGAGACAGGAGCAGAACCCAAGAATATTTTCCCAATAAAGTCAAAGAAATCTCCACTTTTATAATGTGATAGGTAGTGCTGAATATCAGCTGGATATATGGTTAAATTATTATATAACTTAAAAATATAATATCGTAAGTAAAGAACAGCATAAAAAGAAAATACATGATATAGGCAATTCACTCAATTTATGAGTACACAAACCACAGATGAGAAGAAACATACATGTAACAAACATTTATGTTTAAAATTAGAAAAATTCTCAAAAAGTATAAAAATATGGTACTAACCTACGAGGGAATCAAACCTTTCCCTAACTTAGAGGCTAAATTAGAGGTTTAATTAAAGGTTTGGGGGTATGCACAGATGGAAAATCTCAGTTTGAACATCGCTTCAAGATCAGAGAGACACCATGTTGGAATAAAGATTTAGTTATTGTTAACATAAAAGGAATATTTTTAGAGTAAATAAATCTCTCACATTAAAAGAGAACCATATGTATATAAAGATAAGATCCCTAAGCAACCTTTGTGATTTCTATCCTTGCTATTTTTTCCTTCTGAAACATTTATTGTTTGATGGTTCCCTATCACATAATTTCCTGTTATCATAATGAAAATTAAGTCAAATGTATGCTGCTTATTATAGTTCCTCACCTTTGCTAAGCTTTTCCTGATTTTATATTCTCACTGAGGGATATTTTACACTGTTTTTATATAATCTTATGCCATTTAACACCTATAGACTGACTAAGTGAATGAGCATTAAGTAAAAGGGTAGTAGCAGAAGCGTAGCAGGAAAAAACGCCGCAATCGCAGCCTGCTCTGAACACCTGCTCAGGAAACTCTGCATTAAGGTTGATATAAGTTGATAAAAAAAAATGCTGCCCTTCACGGGCTCATCCTTTTGTACTTGCTTCCTTTATGTTTCCTGTGGTATTTGCACCTTGATCTCTAGCAGGCTTACAGTTCTTCAGAACTACTTTCACAGGCCTATGGAACTACACTGTGTGTAATGGTCAGCATTAATCTCCTGCTCTCAAATCATATTTATTTGTGTGTTTTTGCATGGTATAACTTGTACTGACAGAAGTTCTTCAGATGTGCTTCAAAGTCGGAGGTTTTCCACTCATTCTTCACTCAACAGAATATTCTTCACTCAATATTCTTGCTGTGACAAAAGATAACAGAGCATGTTACACTAAATCTTTATGTTTACATATACAATTAAAGCCATAATATTACCATGGCACAACTAAAGGCTACGAGGTATAGAGTTCTTGAAAAAACTATTTCTACACACTGTAAAATTTCATTACTCCTGCTGCTACCTCAGGATCCAGGATTTGCTTTCCTAAGGGCTTTGTAAAAGGCTTCTGAAAGGGTCTCTGTTTTCTTTCTATGAGAATTCTGAACACAATAAAGAAGGAAGTTAATCAGAGCAGTTAATCCGGTAACTCCATGTTTTGTCTTTTTCTATTAACATTCCATATCTAGCAGTCCCTGTCTACTGATATGTAAATTTGGAGTAGCTCCTTTCCTACCTTTTAACTGACCGTGATCTCTATGAACATATGCATGCTTATCAGTATAAATATGTACATTTTAGGCCTTGGCTTCACAAACAATTAAACCAAATATTTACAGAATATACACAGTAGAATTCTACATTTGTTAGTGTGATTCATGTTTAACACTAGTGTGTAATAAATCCATGTCTGTGTTGGCATAACCCTTTGCTTGCACTTTTAAAAATTCTCAGGATTAAAAAAAAAGGAAATTGTCAATCTTCTCTCTCAGATGTGCTACCCTGATGAAAAATAATTTCTAGAAAAAGTTCTGCACCAAACTTTGAGAACAGGTTGCCATGAGCAAAAATGAAATGTGTGGGAATGTGGGAGTTATTATCAGTCAGATTACAAGCACAGAAAACTGGGGGAGAAAAAAAAAAAAAGGAATAATAATGAGAAAATTCCATCTTTTTTTGTTTGTTAGGGTTTTTTTTAAATATAAACTGTGGCACATCCTCTGCCTGAATCTTTATCTGCATTAGTGCAAAGTGTTTTTCAAATCTATTCGTTTCCTGATCAACTTTCCTAACTGATTTAAATATCTGCTGGAATGCCCCAGAAGAATATATTATTTTATGGTCATGACTTTTGCATATGAATATGAACATAGAAAATGTATGAAAAATCCATTACTGACTCTGAAGCAGATAATTAGCCTCAAACTGAAAGTTGTTGAAAAAAACCCCAATAGCTTGATTTGTGAATCTTTTGGCTGCATAATTCTCATAAATTTAATTATTCTGCAAATTCAGAAGAGTGGGATTTCAGCACTTTTAGGTTGCTTTTTTTTATTCAGAGACCTCAAAATAGATCACAAATACTAATTTATTAATCCATGAACTCATAAAAAAAAAATAAATGGTCTCCCTGCCCCTCTTTCCATCTTTCCTTCCAAGAGACCCCTGCTTCTTCTTGCTGCCTCAGCCCTGGAACTAGCATATTGCTGGGGCCCTTGGAAATTACTTCAGCCATACACACAAATTTTTCCCTCTGAATAATTTCCAGTTGAATATACATATCTTAAGGAAACTGCCAAATCCTTTTCCTACACTGCTCAGCTGCAGAGATGGCATCTAACTATACCTCAGGGGACTTTTATGAGAATTTAAGACTCCTGAGGATGAAAGCCAACCACAATTGTTCATTCTCTTTTCAGATCTCAACAGGATCTCAACTTATTTCTCTCTAATCTACAGCAAGACGTGGTCTTTTGAAGTGATATAGCAGCAAAATACACATTTTTTCTGTACTGAGTGAATTGGAAAATCATGTGGTTTTAATTAGCTGTAAAAGGACAGTACAGCAGCTGGTACTACAAAGCATATGAAAAGATTTGCCTTGCTTTGGTTTTGCACTTAGAGAATCAAAGAGTTAAGTGCCTGCTTTTGTACAGTGAGTGATGTCTGTGAATTATTTGGATTGGAGAAGGCGTGGGGTTTTAAACACAGACTCTTCCCATTTCACTTTGGTGCTGCTGGGTGGCTGCTAATTAACGCCTGCTCTAGTGCCTGTTTCTGGATCATTACTGAAACTGTGTTAGTCATAGACTCCCTGAGATGTTTTACAACATTTCTTGAATAACAGGCAGCTGGTGTACAGTGACAGCACAGCATACAGACTCCAGTCAACTCTATACTCCCTTGTATGCTCCCAGGCAGAGGCAGGCAAAACAGAGAAACCTGCAGAAAAATCTCTGAGAGGTAAAAAAGGAGACGTCTCCAGAGTGGGATTTCTGCCTCCCTGTTCTGTAAACTGCTGTGGTTCTGTAAACTGCTGTGGTCTGAAAGAAAGAAAACAGGAATTTCAGGTGGTCAGGTGGCACATTTCCCTTCCTTGACTGTCTGCTTTTGGAGAAGCTAAGGAACAGTGCCAAATGTGCTCCATTAATATTTCTTGAAGCTGTATGAATATATTTCATGTATTCAGTGGTACTCATTTTAGGAGAAACAAACTTCTCTCAGGGTCCAGCTTCCCAGCAATCTGCATTAGCCTCATTCAGATGAAAAGGACACTGCACAGGAGCATTGAAGATTGGAATGTGCAAACAATGAATATTAGAGGCTAACTAATATTTTCTCTGTTTTGCCAGAGTTTGCCTTCAACCTTTGAAAGTGTATAGAAGCAACTTTTATAGAATCACAGACCGGCTTGGGTGGGATAGGACATTAAAGATCATTTAGTTCAAATCTTCCTGCCGTGTGCAGGGACACATTTCACTAGACCAGGTGGCTCAAAGCCCCATCCAACCTGGCCTTGACAACTTCCACAGATGGGGCATGCATAGCTTCTCTGGGCAACCTGTTCCAGTGCTTCACCACCCTCACATGTGAAGAATTTCTTCCTAATATCTAGTCTAAACCTACACTCTTTCAGTTCAATGCCATTCCCCCTTGTCCTATCACTAACTGCCCTTAATAAATGGCCTCTTTCAATCTTTCTTGTGGGCTCCCTTCAGGTACTGGAAGGTTGCAATTAGGCCCCAAAACCTTCTCTTTCCCAGGCTGAACAATCCCAATT
This sequence comes from Corvus hawaiiensis, assembly GCF_020740725.1. Lineage (NCBI taxonomy): Eukaryota > Metazoa > Chordata > Aves > Passeriformes > Corvidae > Corvus > Corvus hawaiiensis. The sequence continues at coordinate 70,583,204 of NC_063215.1, read as the reverse complement.
CTCTTTGCCTTTCCTCATAGGAGAGGTACTCCATCCCTCTAATCAATTTGGTGTCCCTCCTCTGGACTCTTAACAGGTCCATGTCCTTCCTGGGCTGAGGACCCCAGAGCTGAATGATGAGGTCTCACTAGAGTGGAGTAAAGGGGCAGAATCCCCTCCCTGGCCCTGCTGCCCACGCTGCTTTGGATGCAGCCCAGGACACGTTTGGCTTTCTGGGCTGTGAGCACACACTGCTGGGTCATGTCCAGTCTCTCACCCACCAGCACCCCCAAGTCCTTCTCCTCAGCGTACTCCCCACCTGTTTATCCCTCAGCCTTTATTAATACTGGGGGTTGCCCCAACCCAGGTGCTTGCACTTGGTCTTGTTAAACCTCATGCGATGCCTGTTGGCCGACTTCTTGAGTCTGTCCAGGTCCCTCTGGCATCCTCTCCTTCAGGTGTGTCAACAGAACCACTCAGCTTGGTGTCATCATTCCCATTACCTTCTACTTAATTTGTGGATACACAGACTAAAATAGGTTTGTATTTTTCCATGTTTTTTCCCCTTCTCACTATCATTTGCAGATACTGGCAGCATTTACCAAAGCTTGTACAACTTCAGTTCCCTTCAGGACCCAGCATAACCATTCCCAGTTAGCAATATCGCACTATTATGATACCATGGAAATGGAAGATGTGTATGAGTATTAAATAGCCAGTATTATGTATTGTTATCAAAATTATATACCCTTCAAATCTGTGCACACCAACCTTAAGGCTCTAGAAATGAATCACATTTTTTATCATATTTATATATTTTCGTATATAATGTTCTAGGTACCAATGTGAAGAGTTTCCATGTTTTGATAACTAATCTGCTGTTATCACAGGACATTTTGCTGACATGCTAAGGTCTTGGCTAAAGTTGCAGTCACATAACCACAGATTTCCTACATGTATACCTACTTTAGTACAACTTCCAGACTGATTCCTTAAAGCCTTTTTGTCCTTCTCACAATTTCTGTGCAAATCACTACACTTTCAAAATATTCCTATAGTTTTTTATCGTTTCTAGCAAAAATAATGGAAAGTGATTTATTTAAATAAGGAGTAGCAAACACACAGTTTTAGAAAAATTTCCAGGTCAATGATCAAGAAATAGTACCTGCATCCTAAAGGTGGAGTTGCATGAATTGGCAGTGCTGATTTGTTGCAATGTGAAGAAGTATCTCCAGCTCCTTTGATATTTCACTGAAGAAATTCCTCAGTGTGTTCTCTATATGAGAATTGGACACAATTTCCATTAGTGGGAAAGCTATCTCTGGGGGAAAAAAAAGCAGCCAACCAAAGAAAAAAAAAACAACAACAAAACCCAGCAATTTTTTAACGCACAGAAACAGCCCATAATTTTCTTAAACTTGTCAAAAATTAGAATCTTCTTTGCTTAAACAAAACTCAGATGTGGAGATACTAAGGATAAATGAATGGATATTTGTGTGACACTATTCCAGAATTAACTTTTGGTCCCCCGAAACTACTGAGCTTCATTCTTCTGAGGTATTTTTCAAAACAGCACCAAATAAGCCACTAGATGTGTTGGCTTTTCCCCATATAGCGCATACACCATAGTGACTGTCCACATAGATCCCCCAGCAGCATTGCAAATTCAGCTTTAGGGACATGGTGGGTTAACCTTGGTCAACTGCCAGGCACCTATACAGCAGCTCTCTCCTAAATCCCCTCCTAGACAGGAAGGGAGGAGGAAATAAAATGGAAACCTTGAAGGTCAGAACAGAGAGACCACTCACTAAGTACCCTCATGGGCAATACAGACTTGTCAATTAATTTAGCTTATTGCCAATTAGTAAAAGTGTTGGATGGTGAGAAATAAAAGGCAAAAATTAAAACACCTCCCCCTATCTCTCACCTTTTTTTCCCAGGCTCGACTTCTCTCCTTCATTTCGAGCTCTGCTTCCTTTCCCCCAGTCCCAGGCAGCACAGAGGGTCAGGGCAGGGGTTGTGCTCAGTGTGTGGCAGCTGTCCTCTGCTGCTCCATCCCCTTTGCACTGCTCCCTGCTCCAGCCTGTGGCCTCCATGGGCTGCAGGTCCTGCAGGGCATGGCCACCTGTTACTGTGTGACTCTCCTCAGGGGCTGCAGAGAAACCATGCTCTGGTGCCTGGAGCAACTCCCCCGTGTCCTGCTACTCCCTCCTCGCTGTTCATTTTGCTGTTTAAAAAATTGTGTTTGGCACAAAACCCCAAAAATTTGCTTTCCCCAAAGCAGCTGCAGCACGGCTGCAGGGCTCAGCCGAACCCTACACTAGCACCTTGGAGCCTGCTGGAATTGGTTGTGCCTAGCTGGGGCAGCCCCCGCCTCTCCGCAAGGAAGTTCCTGCGCCTCCTCCCTGCCAGCGCCTCAGCACCGGCACCTGGCAGAGGAGGCGAGGAGACTCCAAACCACAGTTTGATGCATCTCACAAGTGCATGGCCTGTTCTTAAAAACACGTGAAGCAGGTTAGATTTGAAATGGATGCAGCTGTCTAGATACTCTGAGCTAAAGGAGCTTGCTTGACCTACAAATTTCCGATGTGCATTGGATGTCCATAACATGCACTGGAATAATATGTACCTAAAGTTTATTTTTATAACTTAGAATCAATTAAAATATGTGCTTCAAGACCTGAATCTTACAAAACTGAATAATCTGAAGTATTTATAAGTTTTAAATATTCTGTCATAAATGCTTAGAAATTTATGCCAAGTAATACGATGTGCCTCTGGTTTCTGCCCAGCAGACCCTCTCTCAATCCTTCCATTACCATGTCACCATCTACACCTGATTGATGGTGCTTCAGGACTTCACAGTCTGAGATTAATAACCAAGTTCCCACATCTTGGTCCTCTGATTTTCATAGAAGAAGTAGGATTTGAATTGTGGAGGTTAAGAAAGGAAAATATTTTTCCTGCCTTGCAATGGCTGAAAGGTCATTCTTGAGCTCAAGTTGTTTAAATAATTTATCGTGAGCTACTGAGTCATAACAGTTACTGATCTGTCTTTTACTACAGTGACATTCTATTTTTTAAACTCTGTATTTTTTTATTCTAGGGTATTAAATAGCTCTCAGTCTGCAGTAACCAGAAATGTTTAAGCGTGCTGCAACTGCATAATGACACATCAGATCTGTACCTTTTACAGTCTGTGTAGCAGAGAAGTGCCGTTGTGGGATTACATGCTAAAAGAAGTGTTTTGCTTGTGAACAGCATTCCTCTACCAGCTTTGAGTGCATCATTTATTTTCTAAGCAGCCTGTGCATACTTGCTTTGCAACAGGAGATGATTTGAAACTCCAATGCTGATCTACTTTTTCATTTCTGCATTGGCACTGAGAGCCTTCCTACCTCATTAAACTTGTTTTCTTTATTTTGTGTGCTTCAGTGTTCTGTGCAGTCTAGGGGTTGATATACACCTTATTATAGCTTTTAGTAACTGAAAAGTTGCCTAGAAGAAAAAATTGCTAGTATTTCACAAATTTAATTTTTTATTCAAGTTAAATAACAAAGTATTTTTATTTTCCCCACCTAACTTAAAATATTTTTAATTACTGAAGACATTCTGGATCACATTACTTGAGAGAATATGGAAATCCAACCCCATGAAAAGTGTATCTATCAAAATTGCTTTCCAGTTTCTAACTGCTTTGATTGCAAAATTTTCCCTCACCATGACTGTAAATGCTTCTAGTTGCTGTTGAAAACAGTCAGAATACCTTTTCTCAAGTAAGACTGCACAATCCTCCTCTTCACACTTGTTCTTTTTTTCTTGTCTCTTTTTTTGACCCTGAACAATGATTACGGACTGGAGCTATGGCGTCTGCAGGGATATGGGTCTCATTATGAGAAAATGGTCCCATTGGCAAAATTTCTGTCATTCAAGAAACGAGAAGTAATGTAAAACTGTCATGGAAAATAAAAAGCATAGGAGAAAAAACCACAACAATCCACATATAAAGAAGGAAAGAAAATGCCAGATCCTGTAATGAAGCTTTTGGGCTCCATGCAGAGCTAGACCCTATGCTGGTTGTATTTTGGCAGCATAGCCTGGTTGAGGACCGAAATTCATCTGTGTGGGCAAGGGACCCACAGGCTGCCACAGATTTCCCCCCTTTCAGCTCTACAGGCCAATTCCCCCATCAAGCCACTGGAGACTCTCCTCATGCAGTTTCCTCTCACTCATCCTGCACAAAGTGTTCTGCCCAGGCTGAGGTGGGGCATCCTTAAGAGTCTCTTCCCAGCACATAAAGAGGTGGAAGCTTAAAACAAGAAAGGTAAAGAGTATGGGAAATCATAATACTGAAAGTGAGCTATGGAAAATCTGCTTTTAAAAGGGAAGAACTGCTGTTAAAATGAGCATACACTCAATTTATACTTCTGCTGGGCATTAACAGGTGTCAGGAGAGGAAGGCAATAAATGTACTTCTTTTTGTATCACGTTAAGAAGAAAACCTTCATTTCTACTTACCTCATTGTTAGATCTGTTATTGGTACTGCGTGCATTTCACAATTAGGAAAGAATGATCTAAAGCTTACAAATGTCTTCAAAATATTAATTAATTGTTTTGGAAGTGTTTCCCATTATGTGAAATCAAAGTGTTACAAAAATCAAATTAGTATGTTAGCAAATATTTGGCCTAGAACTTGAATTGCTGTCTTGACTAGACCAGCTTTATGTAGGCAAGGTCCCATCTGAACACACTTTTCTGCTTGTATTTGTTTTTCTCGCAAACAAACAGTCAGATGTTATATCCAACAGTGTTTGAAATTACCAATTTGGAAAATTGTGAACCACTGTCATCTTTGTGGGATGTCCTCTGAAACCACTATGAAATGTGAATGAAATCATATTATAAAGATGTATTAAGAAAAAGGCATAAATTGTGTCTCATTGTTTAAGCTATGCTTTAGTTGCTGGCTTTAGTGTGACTAAATCATCAGCCATTAACATGACTTTGACTTTGCTTGCACTACAAGGATCACCTGAGTTTATGGAATGGTGTGTGGTTTGCACTGATTTACATGATGAAAATTGGATAAAAGGCAGTTTTAGTAGATTGTGCCTAACTTGGTCCCTTTTTTTAGACAAGACATAATTTTCTTGACAAGGGTAATTCTGCGGACTTGATTTATTTGGCACTCAGTAAAGCTTTTGGCACAGTGACGTGAGAAATTGTTAGTTAAGCTGAGGAGGATGTGGATTAGTAAAAGAATGTCAATACAGTAAGGCATTGGACTAAGAGGAGACAATGAGGTGTGTTGTGTTGACACATCGTCAGGCTAGATGCCTACTGCTGGTGAAATTCCTTTCAGAGCAGCATTTGCTTGGCCTTGGCCATAGTGAGGCATCTGCCAGCTGAGGCTCTTGGTGAGACAAAGTTTAGAGGCGCTGCCTGGGCTGACTGATGAGTATCTGGCGACTGGACCAAAAAACCATGGAGTGACCATAAGATCACAGTAAGGCACAAAGTGAGAAATACAATGAGGCAAAACAGAATAGTACACAGAGAAGCTAAATACTGGAATTTCTGTTGTGAGCTGGGCGTTATCACTTGGAAACAAAAGAAGTGGAGGAAATACTTGTCGATACTATTTGGCCAGAAGGTAACTACTAGACAGCAATGCTATGGAGCTGTGGAGGCAGCAGAGTGGACACTGGCTTACAGTCCAGGGCATTCTAACCACTCTGAGCTCTTTCTAACTGGCTGTATTTAGCACCTGGTTCAAAACTGGTATATAATTTCACCTCTATTGAAGGAAACTCAACTCAAAAATAAAATGATGATACAAAAATGCAGCTTGGATAAGCAGAAAAAGAAGGACCCCATTTACAAAATAACACTATGAAAGCACAGGCTTAGAATAGCACAAGTATGCAGGGGACATTATAAAGACATTAAAACACAGGAGAATGGTGAGGTAGCTCAAGTCATGCTAGTATCATCAGGCAAGACGAATGGGAATAAAGTACTCAGAAATAAATTAAGGTTTAAAATTAGAAGTTCCTAACTATTATAGATGTGAGGATCTGCTGTTCCAGAGGACCAAATGGGCACCAGCAAAAAGTAAAAGATGATCTTTATCATCTGATCTTCTGAATGAAACATTACATGATTCCTGATTCCATGTAAAGAATGAAACCACAGACAAGGAAGTGATGTTGCCCAAGAAGGTCCTTCAAGGGTAACTTCAAGGAGTGCTCAGTTGATTTCTTAATGAGCTTGTTTGTACCTTAGCTGCAAATATACAACCACACAGTATCCAGAGGATGAATGCACATATTCTGGGAACAGCAGTGCCATGAACACAGGCACAAAAAGCACAGTAGTTCAAAGATGCAGAATCAACATTTCAGTGGTCCTCAATAAAACTGTGTGTTGTCCATCATTTGTCCAGTCATCCAACTGCATGGTGCCCACTTGTACATCCCCCCCTTTCTTGCAGCACTGCTCTCTGTGAGGGCTGGCATGCTCATGGTGACTTGGTCTTGATCCTCCAGGGCACCCCACATGTCATTTAAGTTCTATATTGCTCAGTAAGAGGAAAATAAAATGTTGAGAGATGTGCAACTTCTGATGCCAGATTTGTGTCTTATTCCCATAGATACCTCATAAAAAAAACAAACAAACAAACAAAAAAAACCAACAAAAAACCCAAGTAAGATTTTCTAGTTAAAAAGAACCAAACCAACCAACCAAAAAAACCCACCAAAAAACCAACAGCCTTCTAATTCATCTCCACCTCAATGCCTTCTTAGGAATATAATGTAAAGACGTGTATTATAGCTAGGAGCTGTACTGTGCAGGTTTAAACCTCTGGTCTTTGCTCAGCTAAAGGTCTTGTTAAAATCAATGGATATTTTCCTTAAAGAGTATTATTTAGCAGTGTCATTGCAAAATTTATTCCCATACCTTAGGCTTCCCTAAACAGTTCCTTGCCTGCCTTGACACTTACTTCTTTACACAGACATTGTCCTATATATGTTTTCTAGGATCATTGATTTTAGTGTGTATACGCTTGCTTCAAAGGCTCACTTTGCATGACTCAAGGTTAAATATATTTATGTTACACAATTGTACTAGGCAACTGAGCCCTGATTTATAAAGTATTGATATGTGCCTTAAAACATGGCAAATTCAAAGACAAGCTGGTCTCAGCTTGCTTTGAATATTAAAAAGGATGCATTTTCTAAAATACATTCTGCATTATATACATAGATGACTTTTGCTACAATACAATCTCAGAAATTAATGAGGTTGTGGTAGATACAAAGCTATGTATTTTTTGACACTAATCATAACATAATTTACCATTTGGAGTGGTTTTCCTCCCCCTTATGAATGGTCTATGCATTATAAAGATCTCAACCTGAGATTACCTTAGCTATATTTAGTGTGATCACAACTGGGAAGCCCTTACACAAATTTAATGGTTAACGGAAGGGACAAAGGGGAAAAGATGGTCGAATTTTCAGCTACATCTTCAGTGGCACAAAAATAAATGCACTATTTCTAATACAATCTTAAAAGCCAGGGGTGCATCCTGTGAGCTCACCTCCGACACGTGGGGGTGCTGAGCGCTCAGCAGCTGAGGTGCAGAAACACCAAGGACAACCACACTATTAAGGATCACCTGAGATGACTCAGTCAGAGGGGCTCGCAGCTGCGCCAAAACCCCAGCTTCCTATTACACGGGATAGAGCTTTTTCTGATGCTATTTTGAGATGCAAGGTAAAAAGAAAAGCATAGTTTGGCAGTAAAGCAACACACCCAGAGCTCAAAAGCAGGGGAACCTTTGCACACCAAGAGATCTTCATTTTTTCATATGTGAGTAGTTCTCATTTTTTTGCTTTTTCATCCCACAGGTATTTTTTAGAGTGTTGTGGATTACCACTGAATTAATTTAGAACCAGCAGATTAACAATTTTTGTTTCTTAGTGCGGAAAATTGATACCTGGAATTTTATATATTCTTTCACAGGCTCTGGTCATGGCTACTCATCACTAAGGATCCTATGGCATGTTCTGTGAAAACTCTGGCGTAAGGACATAGGGTGCAGGTGATAGTCTAAGCAAAATTATTGATACGATTAATAGAGAATTGGTGCCCTCGAAAGGATACACTGTTGTTTTATGTTCTCCAGAGCACTACTTTGTAACTTTTCTCTTACCCCTAGCCAAGAAATACACAAGCAGGCAAGCAGAACACACCCTGCTCCCTTATGCCGTAGCAACGTGGCGGCCAGCAACGCAGCCCGCAAAAACAAGTGCTAAGTGCTGAACTTCTTTTGTGTTGAATGATTTCAAGTTAAATTTACCAATCTTTTATGACAGAAGAAACATGGCAGTGTGAGACACCTCAGTTTGATGCAGTTAAGTTATACTTCTACAGGATCTTTTAAAATGCAGATTTCTTACATTCTTCTGATACAACACATTTTAATGGAGTATAAGCATATATTAATAAATTATTTGGCTTCCTATGAATTTGTAGCACTGATTAGATGAGAGGGGAGAATATTTTAAGCAGACCTTTTGAAAAGTTGATAGTAATGAATAAATACCATATTAATATATATTACAGAGCTATATGAGGGTATGTGATTTGGTTGATGTCTCATTAAGAGGCATATTTAATATGCAACAGAACATTATTTACTCTCCACAAACGGACCACAATCTTCAAGCGATAGCTGCTCACATGTCTCAATTAAAACAAATGAAAATAGATTAAAAAAAAAAAAGGGGGGGGGAGAGGGAAGGAAAAAAAAAAGGAGAGAAGGAACCATCGCAGACTGACGGAAGGCTTTCCCGCATAACCTCATCTTCTGTGGGTCCTTGCTACTTTTCAAGTTGTTGGCAAGGGCGAGGGATGCCTTTGGCAACCCTCTGCTTTTAACTCCCTGCACCCCGGGGCCGGGGCTGCGGGCAGACTCCCTCTCGCTCGTCCCCGCCCGCCCGCGCACCGCCTCCCCCCGCAATGTCCCACCAGCTCAGAGTCACCCCGGGCCGTCGGGCCACCCAGCTTCGCACCTCGGCGGTGCCGCCGGTGGCCGCCAGCGCGCTGCCCGCGGTGCCGCCGGGGCACCCAGCGGGCCGGGGTCGGCGGGCGGGGCGGGCCCCGTGAGGTCACGGCGGCCGGGCCAATGAGCGGCGCGGCGCGGCGGGCGGCGGAGCCGGGGTGTCCCTCGTGCGGCGGCTGCATGGGGCGGGCGGCGGCGGCGGGCGCGGGGTGAGTGGTCCCGGCTCGCCCCCGCCCACCCAGGGGCCGGGACTGAAGGGGCGGTGCCGCTGCCCGGGCACAGGTGCGGCGGTGTCGGCGTCGCGGGCGGGCGCGGAGCGCCCTCCTCCCGGCGGGGGATGTTCCGGCCGCCGGGGGCGCGCCGCCCGTGGGAAGCGCGCTCCTAACGCCACCTGGGCGCCGCAGGGAGCGCTCGGCGCGGAGCGGGCGGTGCGGGGTTGCCGGGATCTGGGCAGGTAGGAAGGAGGAGAAATGCCGGTTCGGGCGGGTCTGAGGGGCTTTTGTTTGTTTGTCCTCTCTTGTGTGTGCGGGTGTCAGCGGCGGGGAGTGGCGTGCGGCGCCGCCCGGGCCGGCAGCGCAGCAGAGCTCGCCGCGGGGAAAGTTGTGCGAACGGTCCCCGCTTCGAAGCGGTTGAGGAGCCGCAGAACCTTCTGTCCGCCCGGGGCGGGGGGCTGAGGCTGTGGCAGCGGCGGCGGCCGCCGGAGGGCTCCGCGTACCGCGGCGGGGCTGCCCCACTCCCGGGGGCACTCGGAGGAGCGGCCGCTCCCGAGGGCTGCCGCGCCCCTCGAGCAGCGCGGCGCGGTGCCGGCCGCCCGCCGTGCGCCGCTGGGGCAGTGGGGTCGGGGATCGCGGCTGCACGGTGCGGCGTCCCGTCCTGTGGCGGCTCGCCCCGGAGCAGGGCTCGACGTGCCGCCCGCTGCCGGGCTGGTCCCGCTGGGGCAGTGAGGAGTGCGCGGCGGTGCGCGGCCTCCCCCCGGGCAGGTGGTTGTAGTCCCCGCGGCTGTGCGCGGTGTCCGCTCCGTTCTGGATCAAACGAGGTTCTTCGGGACTGCGCACCGGAGCGCGGGCTGTCGTGCAGCTGGAGTTTGGGAAGGCATCGGTGGGTAGGGTGTGCGCTGCCAGCGCACCCACAGGAGTGTCTGAAGCAGAGCCCAAGTGTTTCCTTAAAACCAGAACTAGCCATATTCCCTTCGCTGTTTAAGTCTCGGGGCAGAGAAACCCAAATGGACTCGTGTGCAGGGCTGTGGATCCGCTCGTGTGGGTTTTCTTACTGATTAACTGGCTTCTGATTGCCTGGGATTACTTTGGAAAAACGCAAATCCCAGCTAATATCTGTGCTGACCATATATAGAAGTAGTCGCAGTCAGAAGTACTATAACTTCAATATTGCTGACACAGGTCGAGAAACTTTAAAAACAGCAAGCCAAAGCCGAGATCTGTCCTGAGGATATTTTTGTCCAAGGGATTTATTTTCCTGTGTTTGCATCCCACATTGACTGAATTATTCATACTTTTTGTTTGTTTGTTTGCTTACCTGCCTATACACCTCAAAGTTAGTGAATGATATATTGATTTTATTTTGTCTGCCTCTATTAAATCTGGCATTGTTTGGTTTGCTTACTTGTCTTGGACCAAGACTGCAGTAGGGAACACTGCTTTTTCCGGAATGGAAGCCTGGTTTGGTGGCTTTCAGAAACGTGCCTCAGCTTGGAAGCAAGCAGGTTGCTCATACAGTAGCAATTTTCCATGGCGTGGAAGAAGTATTGTAGGGTTTTCTGATGTTGTGTGTTTTGTGCTCTCTTAAAAAAAAAAAAAAACAAAAAACAAAAAAAGAAACCCCCAAAAAACCACGTTGGGTTGTTTTTTTTTTTTAAATAGCTCTGCCACTACCAGAAGCTTTTATGTGTACATTATTGTCCTATGGAGCGATGTGAAGACTATATTTTCCAGTGCTGAATCTCATTCAACATAATGTGCTTTTATTTCAGTGTCATGTGCATGTTAACAGGGTAACTCCAGCAAGAGGGAACAAGAATCTGTTGACTTGAGCTGAAGCATTGAAAACAATTCTCTTGGACTGTTTTAGATGTAGCAGTTTTGTTGGATTTTAGTAACAAAGAAATGAGATTCTCCAGGGATAATCCAGTATGAAATTCATCTGATTTGCTGGCAGCTATATCAAAACATGTTGCAAGTTCTTGTCTTCTACCTGATATACTTTGCCATCAAAACCAGAAATTAAGTTTTATATCCTTTTACGTTTAATTCAAAAGAAATAGAACCTAACCTAATTTATTACAGAAACTGTCATGAGTTGTAAATTCATCTCATTTTCAAGTAGATGAATGGTAACTTTCTGAAGGGAGCTGATTGCGTACTTTATATCATATATCTGTATATTGTCAAGTACAGTGCATTTTTCTTTCTGTTACTGAAAAGAAATTCATCTTTCTCGTAGTAATATAGTCTGCATCCAACAGCTTATTAGTATATTTTAGAGTAGTGATCTCTGAGGTTTTCATGGTGGAAACCAACCATGACCATATGAAACATCATAAACACAGTGCTCAATGGTGCCTTAAATTACAGTTCTACGTATTAGTGCTAAGGAGTAAAATGTCTTGGTGAATTTGTAAGCTGGTCTAAAAAATTGTCACACTTACTACATGCTTCATTCTAAAGCTATAGTAACTGCTCTAAAACTAACCAACCTCCCTTTCTTGAATTAGTGTTTGGATTTTAGTCTTAATGCTATGAATGTTTCCAGGGTCAAATCCTGGAATGCTAAAGAAAATCTTGTGATGAGTAATGTGGAAATTTCTTCCACATGAATACTACAGCATTATGGTTCTTATGTTCATATCTTCCATTCTCCCTCAGTCTTGATTGCAGCAGACAGCCTAATTGTGTACTTTGTGCCAGCAATTACTGTGCTTACGCAGTGTTATGTGACTCAAAAAGGAAGGGGTGCAAAAGGTGCTTGACACTAGGAAAATGTTTGAAGTGATCTGGATGACCTTAATTAATATTGTTCATTATCATATTACGGCTTGTTTGCCATTAAGAGGAGATGGTGTTCTGAGGATGAGACAAAAGTATCTGTGCAATATTTGAAGGCAGCGAAAGCTCTGCTCAGTGCATGAAACTACATGGTTGCTTAGTTCAGTACAAAACAAGATTTATTATGAAAGGTTTACTAATATTTATTTTATCTCTTACTGTAATGGCAGATTCTCTTTAGTAAAGATATATAATTAAGCTTTAAAATGAGGAGCAGTATGTATAAGACATTATGTGGGGGAAGATATGCAATGCTATCTCAATATCCTTATCTGTGTTTAAGTACCATAGTTTGTGAATATGTAACAGATGTTTAAATGGATCTGTCAGTTTGGAATGAAAAGAAAGAGCCTGGTAACACCAAAAGTCGTCTGTTTCAACAGTGTTGCTACTTTGTGACTTTGTTCTGTGTCTTTTTTCTTTTGAAGAATATCAGTTCTGCTAAGCTGCATGGCTGCTGTACACATGAAACTGTCAGAGGTGCTGGGAGAGTGCCCATCACCTACACCTCTAGAAGCACAAATTGTGCCTCCCAGTCCACCCAACAGTGTTGCAGCATGTACGAGTCTATGTTCCTGATGGTGTTGGGGTGCAAAACATTATAAATAAATTTAGTATAAGCCTGGTGTGCCGTGATTAGATTAAGACTTCATGCTCAGGAGTTGTTTATGTCTTATTTTTGTTTTAAGAGAGGCTAAGAGCAGGCTGCAACATTTTCTATTTCTTGTGCCTTGGTTGAGTGTCAGCAGAACACAACCTTGTCCATGCAAGCCTGGCTAGGAGATTCCGTGAGGGCAAAGAGAGAAGACGTTCTCCCGAATGTAAAATGTTGAAATTACTGTGTGTAAAATAGGCAACGATGTACAGTTAACCCCCTCGCATATTCCAAGTATGTGGTTTCATGCTGGAGGCATCTGTTGGTGTAAAGGAGGGAATGCTTAAGTGAGTTTCTTTATTAAATGTTTACAGACTGAAGGCAAAGTGTTTTCTATGGTTGGAAAATATTTGGAAAAACAAAAGATGTCAGTTATATTACAAATGATAAATTATCGGTTGCTGAAATGAGAGCTAGAGGTTGTTTCATATTTCTCTAAATTAATCTTGATGGAGATAGTTACAGAGAAATACTTAATAATACAGCTCCAGTATGGATTATCAGAAAATGTTTTCCTGGGCATGATTAGAAAATGCAGATACTTGTCGATGCCATTACTTTTCCTTCTGTGTTTTCTGTGCTTTCTTTCTAAAGATAGAGTAAACAAAAACCTAACTGTTTCATTTAAAACAATTTCCTGCAAGCAAATTCAAAGTTTTGTTCATTTAGCCCAGTGCAATATAGCACTTTAGCCACAGTATCAGAGTTCCATGCACACCAAACATCTGATAAAGTGGCTGTTCTCTGTTGTGGGTGTTAGGCCTGGTCTTGCTCTCCAGGATGTTGTGGCTGCTCTGCTAGTTTGTAGACAGTTCTTGTGAGGGTAGTGAATATGACTGGGGGGGTTCCAGGATTGTCCAGTTACATTCAACACGTTGATGGACTTGTGTTCTATAATGATATATATTTCTGTATTTCTATATTTTTCCTTTCCCTCTCTGGATAAGAAGGCTGTGTGATGATGTGTAAGGTTAATCTCTCACGTTATTTGGATGATAATCTGTCCTCCTTCATTCTCACCGGAAGAAGGGTAATTATGACATACAAAGGTTTATAATACAAAAAGTCAAAAGTTTACCTCTTATAAATAAGTTCATAGATGACTGAGAAATTTGGAAGGAAGGGATTAAAAAAAGATGTTTGAAGTTACCAGGACATGTCTCTGTGTGTACATCACTTCTTTTAAAGAAAACAATCTAATCTTGGTGTTAGGGGTTGGCCAAGGGGCTTTGTACAATATTATTTGTGTGCTGAGCTCTAGGTGTGTTTGTGTGTAACATTTTGTGCATCACTACCTTACTTGACAGCATTAGGTGTACTGGAGCCAGATGCTGAGGGCTCTTCTTGGACCTTTAAGGCTCCACGAAGTACGACGGGACAACTTTTCAGGTCAAGTGTATAAAGTCGTGACAACATACATTGTCTTGCAGCCTCATTACTCCTGTCTGTCCTTCTCATAAGCAGGAGAAGACCCTTCCGGCATCTAGGATTAATGGATTTTAAGAAAGCTTCCCAACAGTCCTGCATGAAAGTCTGAGGTATCCACTGTAGCATCTAAAGGAAATAAACCTGACAGCTTTGAACTGTCATGATAGACATGCTATCTATCATCCACAAGGATTTATAAAAAGCCTCCATTATTTCATTATGAAGTAAGTAAATTCGAGTTCAGTAATTATGTGGGTTTCTAGTAGTGGGAAATACATTATTAAGGCTGTCAAATCATACATTACAAAAATCTCACTAAATATGTACTGAAGAAGCAAAGTGTTCCATTTCCTTCAGCCTTGCACTACAGTCACGTAGAGCCACACTATATCCTTTATAGGATTGAAATAACAAGTCAAGTCTTAAAATAACCCCAAAACCGTAAATACCTTGTAGAAGGTCCTGGACTACCACAAAACCAAATAATTTGGTGAGATAATAGCAGTCTTGGTGTACAAAATTAATTACCTCTTTTGGTTTCGTGTGACCTGGAAAACACTTACCTGCTTCATGGCTGTTAATCAGGGATGAGAATAAGCAGGTCATTATCTTGAAGCAACATACTTGCATTCACTAAAAATGCCAAAGAAAGGTCCCTGAAAAACACTCAAGGAACAGTGTCAAATCTGTAGAGAAAGGTATTCGATTCCCCTTCCTGATACTAATGTAATGTCCCACAGGGTGCTGTTATGTATGAAAGGAGACACATCCCTATGGTCTTATGGGAATTCCTGAAACACAACAGAGCCTGAGTCTGTCTCGAGGTATTAAGGCAGCAGTATTCATGCTGCATGTACTGAAGCGTGAAATATCCATTATGCTTGCTTTTGTAGCTGCACGTTCTATATTGGTCACCTATGCAAAATCTTACTGCTTTTTTTTTTTTTTTTTTTTTTTGGCCAGAAGCCTTTTAGCAATTTCCCATGTTTCTCTAGTAAAAATTAATAGTGCTAATTGCCACTTCTTTTATCATTAATTTCTGAATCAACATGAAATATTGCTATAGCAACAAATCCTTTCGAATTTCACTGCAGACAATTAGTAGGAGAATTCAATCTCAATATGTAATAAGCACAACTGTAAGAACTATTTGAAGGATTAAGGAACTTCCTTTTTAAAAAGAAGGGGAGTAATGCAAACACTCAAAACTGTCATGAAAGAACAGAACTTGAAAATTTTCAGCATTCTCTTCTTATTAATCATCTCCAGTTCCTGTACAAAGGTGCATAGTTGCTTTGAACAAAATAATTACAGCACACTGTGTCTCCTCGGAGAAAAAATACATAATTCCATGGAATGCTCTGGAGATTTTTATCTCTGAGAATAATAATGTTTCAACATAAACTGCTGCATCTTCTTTCAAAGGATGGTGGCTCTTCAGCCTTGACAGTGCATGTACGGGAAAACTCTAAGCAGGTTTCAGGATTAGCTGGACAGCAAATAACACAGATTTATGAAGTCAGAATTAGATGGTGCTTTATCGCTGCTTTTTCACCAGTTGAAGCATCTTTTTCGTCAGAATGGATTGCTATTTGCATTTTACCTTGTCATCTCTCTTGATAACAGGCAGACAGGGGAAGTTGCATATGTGCACACACAAAAATCAGGAGTCATAAGGGGTGTGGAAGTGCCAAATACCTGAGGAATACTGGAATAAAAGGGAAGGGTCTTGCACTGCAAGCCCATGATCAATGTTACTACCTGTGATAGATTTCGAAGTAGTGAAAGCTTATAAATCTTTAGGGGGAGCTATGCTTCTAAGGATGCTGATTGCATTGAAAAAAGCTTGTGTGAGAAGAAAGTATGAGGACAGGTGAAGGGTACAAATGATAAAACTGTAAATTAGGGAAATGAAGGGGATAGTCAAAGGAGGGGCAGTGCTTGTAAGAGGGAAGTCTGAACAGAGTTTCCTGGGAGCCTGTGACTCTTGTGTACATACAGGACAGAGAAAAGAAGGGCAAACAGGAAAAGACCCAGAAAAAATGGAACAGTGTGACCCTAGGTGCTGAGGGGAGAAATGCCTTTGGTAGACGTCCTAAGAAGGACATGGTGGTTTCCTGGGAAGAGCAGGTTGTTTTGTGGATTCTTCCTTCACCTCATGAAGTGGGTGGCCTCATAATGGTGCTTCACTGGATGTCAAGGCTGCTTCTTCTGTGTATTATCAAAGTATGTTTCTTTATATGCAGTGCTCCCACCACCCAGCAGACCATCTGTGGTTACCCTGGCTGGACTGTTTGCCTTGCAGGTACTAATTGGGAGGAGATAAATACTGAAAATGCAATTGCATGCAAGGGCACACCTCTGCAACCTTGTCCTGTCAGAGCACCTCTCCTTGGAGAGCCCTTCAGAGCCCTCTGCATAATGTCAAAGTTACCATTTTTAAGCAGTCAAAGTTTTAAATTTCTCTTCAAGTTGTATCTCTTGGTTCTTCTTTTTATTAGCTTTGTGGCTTTGTTAACTGGGAACTCTTAGAGAAAAATCTGCAATAAAGGCTAAAGGAACATTACAAGAGACAGCCGTGAAGAAATGCTGAGTGTCTTTTACTTCCAGGATTCTTGGAAGACAAATGATCCCTGGAATATTTACTTATGTAAATATTGTTTTAAATATCTATTGCAGAAAACATCTAGTAGCTCAGATAGCATCAAAGTCAGTTTAGCAGTGTATCTTAAGGAGAGATGGAAAAAAAGAAGGCTTGGAGTCCTATCTTGGGCTTGAACCTGCTGAGGTAAATTCAAGGAGACTTAAATCTAGTTTGGAGGCTTGCAGGGGAGACTTTTGGATATCAAATGTGTTATTATTATTTTTCTGATCATTGCTTTGTATAAAATTGTCTTGTATTTTCTGTGGAAAGAGATGGAAAGAATTCTCTTAAGAAAAAACGAGATTTTCTCTGGAAGACAAGAAATTGATCTCTAGTGTCTGGATACAGTAGAAAAAAAAACTAACAAAGAATGGCTTTAGAGCAAACATTGATGAAAGGTCTACATTGAAGCAAATATGTGTCAGAGAGAAACTTATAGAACTACAACTCTAGGGGTAAAGGATTGTGCTGTAGAAAATAGTTGCTAAAAATACTGCTATACAATGCAGAGGGAACTAGTATAAATAGAAAAGCAATGAGAATAATTTGTAGCTCTCATTTCTGGAAACTGCAGTTCAATAGCTACTGGCTGGTGGTGATGTGTTAGGCACATGTATTGGTTCTCCTTTTCCTTGGTGTTAAACTGCAGTATGATACGGGCATACATCAATAAGTCTGAAGGCAGTGTCTGACTTTCCTGTTGATAGACAGTCATGGGTATGTGCCTTGGATTGTCAGGTTTTTCATTTTCAGTCACACAGGCAGCTTTCCCTGGAAAAGCATAATGCCTACTAAGACTTTGAAATAAATATATGGGTGACTGTTAATTTTCTTCCTGTTTCATATCTCCATTCAAAAAATTCAGTTGTTTTGTGAAAGCAAGTATATGGAAGGTGAAGATGAGCTGTACTTTTCAGAAGCAGCAGACGGTGTTTATACTGTTCACTACTGAGTCAGTAATTTTCATTCTCACTCAGCTCAATGAAAGCTGTGTTTGTTTGCCAAAGGGGATGCTAAAGAGGCAAAAATGTGCAAGCAAGATTGAAGAAAGTTTTATTGGGTTCTTGTGGCTGGATTTTGGTAGCAGGGGGGAGGGATGCAGGGGCAGGCTCTGTGTGAGGCTGCTAGAAATTTCTCATATGTCAGATGAAGCCAGTGCCAGGTGGCTCTAAGATAGTCCTGCTAATGGCCAAGGCTGAGCCCATCAGTGATGGTGGTAGCACTTCTGGGATCACACATTCAAGGAGGAAAAATGTTACTGTGCAGGACAGCAACTCTGTAGTTCCACGAGCAGTGAAGAAGGAGGGGGAGAGCAGAGATTGCCCAGCAGCCCGTGGTGAAGCAGCTGTGTCCCTGCAGCTCATGGAGGGCCATGATGGAGCAGATATCCACCTGCTGCCCATGCAGCAGACCTGTGCCAGAGCAGGTGATGCTCGAAGGAGACTCTGACTCTGTGAAGCTCATGCTAGAGCAGGCTTCTGGCAGGATCTGTGGGACCATGGAGAGGAGCAGGTTTTCTGTCATGAAAGTGTGGATCAGGTTTGCTTGTGACCTTGCAAGGGACAGTTGAAGCAGTTAATGAAGAAGTGCAGTCTGTGGGAAGGACTCAGTTTGGTGAAATTGGTAGAGGACTGTCTCCTGTGGCAGGGACCCCGTGCTGGAACAGGCGAAGAGTGTGAGGAGCTCTTGCCCCTGAGGAGGAAGGTGCATTAGAGACAATGTGTGATGAACGGAGTGCAGACCCTAATCAAGGGAAAAGCTGTCTTTAAGATATGTGTTTAATTCTCATTATCCTACTCCAATTCTCAAAGGGAAAATTTTCCAACTTACTACCAAAGTGGAGTCTGTTTTGCCCATGATGTCAGTCAGTGCGTGGTCTCTCCCTGCCCTTATCTTGACCCTTGAGTCTTTTGCTGTATTTTCTTTCCCCAGTTGAGGAGGGGAGTGATAAAGCAGCTTTGTGAGCACCTGGTGTCCAGCCAGGGTCAACAAACGGTTTATAAATACAGCAGTAGGTTTGTTCATCTGTGAAAAATGGTAGGAGATTTAAAAATGAAAAAAAAAAAAGTTAGTTTAATATATAGAAACCTTTCAGTTAGTCTTTAAATACTGACTAAGATGTGATAATTTTCTGCTGCAATGTCTCTAGAAATTTTAGATTTTCTTTTGCAGTGATGTTAGTTTGAATACTTCCATATTGAGCTGGATAGAACTTAAAATAAGTTACAAATTTGTGTTAATTTGGACATGGAACTATTGTGATGCTTTTTTTAATGTCCAAACTCTTTGGGAACTGATGAGTTTTTTGTGTTGGATATCTAAGTTTTAGATTCATATCCAGTGATCCAAAAATTGGATGTTTGTTTTCCTGGTGGAAAGTTCATTGATGTATTCATTCAAATCTAATTTTCATGATTATGATTCTAAAGGTCATATTTTATGAGCTATGTTTCTTGTTAGCACCACTTAAGCAATCCATTGTTAAAACCACATTTTTACAAGTTGCAGAGAAGAGAGTTTTAAAGCTATTTACCTTTCCATCCAGTTTGGGGAAGAAAAATGTCATTTGTCGTATTCACGTCTGCATTCATTGTGATGTGTTGAAGCTGAACAGATAACATGATTTTTACTAGTGTATATTAGTCTTCTCTCCTGCCTCCTCCTCAGTTAAACAATGTTACATTAAATGAAAATCATGATTCTGGAGAGACACTTTTTTCCAGAGTGCTAAGCAGGCATGGATTTAGTTTTGTCGATTTGTATGAAACACTTCCTTGAACAAGGTTGGAAAAAAATGAATTAGGTTGGAAAAAACCCGAAAAAACTCTCAGCCACTCATTTAAGTAAGTGTGTGTTGAGTCTGACATCCAGAAATGTGGTTCACTAAATAGGTACTTGGAGTGCAGAACTTTTGTGAAGCATTACATGCTGAAGCTCTTCAGGGCACTGAAATCTGCTGCCAATGTTATCTGCCAGGATCAGCTCTTGAATTATGGTTATGGTAAAATCAAACTTTTAAGTGCTTGAAATGGAAGAAAGATGATTATGTGACTCTTGTAGGCTGACAGCAACAATCAGGAGAAAAACAAATATGATCTCAAGTTAACTTGAAAAAAAATAGTATATGAAAAAGCTCATTTTGCCCAATTTCTTTCCCACAGTTTTAGTACATATACACAATTTTAACTTGCTGTCATATTTGCAAGCTAAGAAAATAGACAAATATGATAAAAAGATAAATATGATCAGTTATGTTGTTTCCCAGAAGAAAATATTGGAACTGAGACAATTTTAACATACTGATTACTTTTTAATGTAGCTACATATCCAATACCTAGCAACCTGCTAGTATTGGCATGTGGAGGAATTATCCTTGTTACATCAGTTGGAAACTTTCCTTGGTACAGTCATACCAGGTGATCAGTATCCTTTTTTGTGTCAGATATGATCAACCTTTTCCACTTGATATGTTGTTGCTTGGTGGATTGGTTTGTTTCTAGGAATAATGCATTCCTTTTACAACAGCTGTACAGTCTTGCCTCTTCTTCTCTTAAATTTTGCTGTCGTACTATTTTTATAGAAGGTAAGGAGAGGAAAGGTTCCTTTAAAAAAACCCAACAAACAACAACCCTCACCAAAAAACATCCCCCCCCCCCCCCCCAAAAAAAAAAAAAAAAACACAACACAAAACCAAACCAAAACAGACACAACCCCAAAATGTTACCCTTTTGATTTTATCAGATGGCAACTTTTCCTTGCTATGGCTCACATAATGGGATGGGTAATCATTTATTTCCATTGTATATTGATTTATGTAACAAGAATACTAGAATACTGAGAGTACTTGGGCTGCAGCCTTTTGTGGTTGTGTGACTCTGATTCTGCTTTCTGATTCTAGTTGGAATTGGGTGTTGCAATGTCATTAAGGAGAGTGTTTCTGAATCTTATTGCTGGATGTACTGAAGCCCTGGATTTCCAGACTGGTCCTTTGAATATGCAGATTTTTTTTTTTTTTAATTGATCGTGTTTTTTGATGCTGCGGTTGTGTTTCTTTTTAGCCTGAGCAGTTATTTTCCATTACATGTTTATTGTTTACTACCATAAAAATAACTTTTGATGGCCTTTCACTTGGTTTTTCAATTGATAATGTTGCTGCTGCTGCTCTGAGAGTAAACAAATGCAAGGCTTTGTGGACTCATTGGTAAGTGACTTGAATCTACAGTGTTAAATTAATAATTTAATTTTTGCATGGATCGTGGAAAGTCTTGCACCTAACTCATGGCCAGATGCAGGTTAGTGTTGTCAGTTTAGGAATGAAAGATAATTCCCATACTGTATTTTGACAGAAGTACTAAAAAGAAACACTTCTCATGGGCATTTGAGAAGTCTGATGACTAAGATGATAGGTTATGCTTGGGCCTGAATGTGTTTGCTAGAAAACTGTAGTGCTCATATTCCCTTTTACCCTCCTGTTTCCCACCCTCTACCTCTCCCCCAGTCTTTAATGCCAAGTGTCCTGGATTATTAATGATTAAGAGCAATGAATAAATGCAGGAAAGGTTCACTAGGCATGATTGACTACCTCCTGCAGAAGGTTAAACTTAAAAGGTACAACATAAAGAGGAAGCAACGTAGGAGCGTTCTTACTTTTGGTAGTGGTATGTGTACACCATCTAACTGTTTCTGTCTTACTTAAAAATGTGGGGTGACACCAAACACTGTTAAACTAAAGGTTGGGGTTTTTTGTTTTGGATTTGAACAAATTGAGGTTTCATTTCAGCCTGTATTTCACTTCCCTTTTACTTTTTTTTTTTTTTTTTGAAGCTCAGACAAGGAAAAGTGTAGGGTTTTTTTCTGGTCAGTTTTACTTGTGTGTTTCTTTACAATTTTGAGTTTTCCATTTTTTTCTACTGAAGATATTACTGTCTCTTAGTTAAATTGAAACAGAAATGTGAATGTTAGAAGTGTGTGGTCAGCTGGTCTTGTTTTAGCTAATGATGTACTTGGAGTGTACGTGTGCAAAATATAGTTCAAGGCTTGTCCTAATCAACTTAAGAAAAATAAATTGAAATAAATAACCCCAAACTATTTGCAGCTGTTAAATTATATTAATTTAAATGAGATTAAAGCTATAATGTGTAGCTATTTTCATATGAAGATAAGCTTAAGCAATATTCTTCCTCTGATCCTAGTTCAGAGTACAGCCAGACCAGAACCTTTCATTTGAGGATTATAACTTCCCTTTTGAATTTCTAGTTGTGTCTTTCTTTACTTCTGTTCGTTAGCTGTATGCAATTTTCCCAAATATTCTTGTTTATATGTTATTTGTGAGTTTGTTTCTGATGCAGTGATCCATATATATTAAAACTGGTGAGAATCATGGAACTGGAATAAATATTCTAAATAGGTAGTTAAGCACAAAATCATAAGAATAGAGGTTTTTTATTCATAGCCTTGGGTAGGAAATTTTGGTTTTGATTGTGCTTGTTAATAGATCTCAAATCCGGAAGAAACCATGAACTATTGGAGAAACTTGAGTGAAATGGCAC
The DNA here is from genome assembly GCF_020740725.1 of Corvus hawaiiensis. NCBI lineage: Eukaryota > Metazoa > Chordata > Aves > Passeriformes > Corvidae > Corvus > Corvus hawaiiensis. Next base: position 70,560,819 of record NC_063215.1, on the reverse strand, counting down.
ACATGGAGTAAGAGTTGAGGTTCTACAGAAGGAATCCCACTTGTATTGTGCATATGAAGGTAAGAGTCATATTCTGAATCAACCTGTAAGAGTGAAAGATCCTTGATATAGTATTGCTGTATTAGTAGTAGAATTAATGATGGATTTGTGTTGTTTTGGCATTTTGTCTTTTCAACAATATTTGGAGAGAGCTGACTGAGAGCTGAGTAATGCATTGAACGAAAAGATGAGCAGCTGGTGACTCTTATCAGTAAGCTGTTGAAAACTGCTTGGGGTTTCAATGATATTAGTAGGTTATTTGACTGCGTTATTTAGTAGCAAGGCTTTCCCTTTCTACTAAATTCTTACTATCTGGATTTAGTGAAATGTTAGGCCCACTGGAATGTTGTATAAATATGTGAAAATGGCTTCAGCAGAAATCTGATGCAGGATGCTTTAAAATGGATAAATGACTATATTAAAGTTTTTTTCAGCTACATGTAGCAAAATAGTTATTGAGTGTTTGCTAGCTATCTGAACTTTACCTAAATTGATGGTCATATAAAGTAAACAAAAATTTCAGATATGGGCAAAGAAAAGGTGATTGAAATAAGGAATGTATGGTCACGAGTTGTACTGTCACCAAAAGATGACACGAAATTGAATGCGCACAGTATGTTTGACTGAAAGGCTATTTTTAGTTCTGTAATTGCAAATGTCATGTGCAAACAACCACAGAAGTATATTGTGACGTTTTATCCCAATGAGCTTAATGTAAAGAAATGTGGGCTAGCATCAGAGTGGTTATGAATTAGCCACACCCTGTTAGCTCACATTTACTTATATCAATTTGCAGCTCTGAAATCATCTAGAGAATACCGGCTATATGCACTCAGCTTCTGCCACCCCTGAGAGTTTTAAATAACCACAGCTGAAGCTCTTTAGGCCTCTTGAGGGGGAAAAAAAAGGCACTATGTAAGCAGACCTGTGTACCAGCTGTTTTGTTTTCCTTTTGCACACCCTTGATGCTATATGCTTTTGGTTCCTTCTGTGTTGTTTGTTGATCTATCTGAGATGAAAGTCATTGAAAATGTCAGCTTAGTGTTGTAGTCCATCCTGGAAAAGTAAGTGTCTAAGTGGTGAATTGTCAATTCCCCTGCTGATATTTAGAAGTTTTGGCTGCCAATCCTGTATTTCAGGAGTTCCTTGAAACTGTTGTAATGAGAGTTGAGCTGAAATACTCAAAACTTTGTATGCTACAAAGTGCCTTTATTACATAAAAACTTCAATAAGAAATGTGAAAGAAATAACTCTGGCTTGAGGAATTTGTTTACTCTTCTGACAAAGTAAAAATTACTCAGATAGCTATAGACGAGGGAACTTACCTGATTTTTCAGGCATGACCTATGAATCTCTGCAGTTCCACAACAACTATATTACTACCTTAATAGAAAAGAAAACTTTTAAGCTCTCTAGCTTAGACAGCAGATGGATGTGATACTGTCTAATTTTTACTGAGTTAGTGCTATGGGATTTCCCCTTTGCTGTTCCTGTTAATCCTCCAGGTTTAGTTAATATTAAGAGAAAGGAGATGAGGACAGCTATCTTACTGCAGAGACAGGCTGACCACCCAAGAGAGTTTAAAGTTTATAATTACTCTAGTCAATGAGGAACTGGGGAAGTTTTAATTTCTGTCATTTGTAGATCTGAAGTGCAGTGCTTTTAAACTTTGGCATTGCCATTATGCCTTGAAAATCTAGACAGATATTTTGGTTTCCACGAGACAATGCAAGTTGTCTGATAGTGAGGTATGGGAACCTGGAGGCAATGGCAGGCATGAGATAATGGGAAATGATGGTGAAATAGTTCCCTAGCATGTATCCCTGACTTGGACATGGATAAGCATTTGCACAGACACTTATCAATGAGGGAGAAATGTTAAGATTTGGCTCCCAGAAGTCTTTGTATTTAATCTTAACATGACTAGCTGTATCCCAAAGTGCTTGTGAGTTTGTAAACTGATGGTTACTACTGAGTCATCAAGTATTTTATTTTTTTGTCCCCTGAAATATGGAGCTGGTAATCTATTTCAATAAAAAACTCCCCTTCTCCCAAAAATTTGCTATAAATCTGTGACAGCTAATCCCATGAAACATTGACCCTGATGTGGGTCAAATGTTTGTGGTTTTTTTCTGGGTGTTTAGCTTGAGGAGGTAGTTTGGAAGTGTGTTTCCAGTTTCCCAGCCACCTGTTACAGCTTTCTTTCTTGAAACTGTTTGTTATTTCTGAGGCTGCTGTATATTTCTCGCTGAACTATAAGGCTGTAGTAGTCAAGTATTTCCACAAACTGTGTTGCTGAAAAATCCTTTGGCCAGTACAATGTGTCAGTATAGCAGGTGTGTTTCACCATTAACATGAACTGCAAGCAGAACCATAAGCATGAGACAGGAGAGTTTGTGTGTGTTGGAGTAAAAAGAGTGAGTAGGTGGATTTGGGAACTCTTGTACAGGGAATTGGGTAGATTTAGCAGTGCTCTTCTGCCCTGTTGCTTTTGCCACAATCCATATGTAACGAATTCCTCTGTATGCTCACACAAATGATTCCCCCTTTTTTTTTAATCTGTTTGAGTCTGCTCTGTGCAAAACGAGTTCATCAGTTGCAGACCACTTCTCCACCAGAAGCACAGTAGTCTGACAAGCCAGCAGAAGGGGTGAGAACATGGACAGCATTTGCCATACCGTCATAGTACATTAATTTTACCTTAATTATACTTTGGCCTGTGATTAATACAGGTCATTGCTGCCTGGTCACATTGTAGATCATGCTGAAAATTGTACAATGACAAGTACAATTCCTCTGAGTCATTTTGACTTCATGGCTTAAATAACCATTGTTTAAACACAGTAAGGAAACTGTTTATTTTTAAAATGTTTCCAAGAAGTCCTAATCCCCTTTTGGGGTAAATGGAAGAGTTTCTGCTATGAGTTTACTCTTAACTGTAGAAAGCAGTCAGGTTGAATACTGAAAAGGAAACAGAAAAGATAGTTGTTCTGCTTTCTCAGCAAGTAAAGTGAAAAGATTTCTTTAGATTGGGTAGATTTGCTTAGTAGCACAAGGGCTGAGTGGGACATCTTCGCAGATCAAGTTATGAGTTGAATGTGTTCTCAGAAGAAGACTTTGGACCAGGAATGCCTAGAAGCAGTCTAGCTCAATGCCTGCACATCAATAAAACGCATCACTGGATAAGAAGGGGGAATCATTAGCTTGGGATAGATCATTCATTTGCCATACAAGGTAGCATCAGGTGTCTTGTTCTAAGGATTCTTGAATACTTCTCCTTTTCCTGAAGACTTCCTCAAACACACAACTTTTCTGGTTTGCATTGCTTGTAGATCATGGTTATACTTTTTGTAACTAGCTAGCACATACCTGAGCGAGAACTGCAGCCTTGCTGTTGCATCCCTCTTTGTTTCTTAGCAAGCATCTCTCTTTCTGTCTTAATTGTAAGACAGGTGTTTTCTTTCTCCATGTATTTCATATCACATGGTATAGCTTCAACAGGAAGGTCCAGTGCCTGTGTCTCATGAAGGGGAGAGTTGCATGTGAGTGACCTGGGAGATGGCTGCCCTGTAGCTGCATCCCCTGCTATCACTACACTGACCACTGAGCAGCCTTCCAAGAGCTATGCTTTGTCTTGAGCTTTTCAAGTAACCACTGCTTTGCCCGAAAGCTATAAAATGCAGGAATCCTGGTGCTACCTCAGGACTTGCTGGGCTGCCTGTGAAGCAAAGACAGGAACGCAGCTGGGGCTGACAGTGTCTGTGTTTACATTGTTCCTATTCATCATTCAAAGCCTTTGGAGAAAAGCCCTGCCAAGGGAAAGGTAAGGTCTCAACTGTGTCCTTGGGAAGTCAGAAATGTACCCTTGAACCCATGGGTTCAATTCTGTGCTGCCTCTGAGGATACTGTTTGGCCTGAGTGATAATTGTAAACTCTGTGCATGGGCTTTTCTTTCAGATATAAGTTACCTCAAGATATTTACATGGCATTTACGTGCCTTTTCACTGCTGGTTGAGTGTAACATATTTTCTTGACAGATGATGATTCAGTGTGGTCTCTGTTTTGCCATTAAAAAAGTCTGGAACAATAGTAATTTGGGTTGAAACCAATCAATTGCAAAATTGAATCTGTTGGCTTTACAGTTTCATTTAAAAGACAAAAAAATTTATACTTCTGAGTTTCTTGTGTGTTTATATAAAAAGCTGTGTGAAAGGATTCAAAGTTGAGTCACGCCAAGACATAAAGTAAAGCAAATTATTTGTTGACAAAATTCACAGCAAAAAATATAAAAAAAACCCCAAACCAACAATGCAAGCCCCTTCATGTGTAGTTGTGGTAGAGGTTATACTCTTGGGAGTGTTTACCGGCACCTTCTTTTAGGAGTAATGACTAAATATGTAAATATGTGTATAAGTGCAGTTCTGTCACCCCTACTTCTTCATATTGCAGGAGTCTGGCAGGACCGTCCATACATGATAGCTGCTCTTCAGTTTTAATTACTTGTACATAGATGTAATATGTCTTTAGAAGTTCTAAATTCTTGTCATCATGTATAGTTATGTGAGAAGATTTTTTGCTCATAGGACCAGATGATAACTTGAAGTGATGAGCAAGTGGGAGTAGGAAGAAAAGAGCTGTTTGCTGAGTCCTATATAATTACATTTAAAATGATGAATGAGTCAAGGCTGAGTTATCTGGGCATATATGCGTACTTAGAGGTTAGTATAGGTACAGTAATTGCATTTCTTAGATAACTTTCTTATTCTTTTTATGTAAATGTTTGCAAGAACATCAAACTTGCATTCAATAATAACTTTCTATCACTAGGCAAAAAATTAACATCAGAAAGCTCTTCCTGGTATACTTAATTTTATATACAAAGTACTTGACTAATTTGGCCCCAGAAGCTGTTCCACTCTCTCATGTACATATATTCTTCATTGCCTTGATATCTCAGGGAATTTTGTTCTTGGGTGGAAGTAAACAAAAATGTTCCGTCTGCTATTTTAAGCAACAAGTGGAAACTTTCATGAGTGAAACAAAGAGTTGAAATATAAACTTAAAGAGCCTTCAAGTTTAAGTTCAGTTTTGGGGTTATAAGCTGCTTTTGTAAGACTTCACTGTAGCTTCATTGCTTCTTAGAGATGCATGATTTTGCATGACTGCAAAACACTTAGCATTTCACTGAGGTAACAGGAGGGAGAAGACACTTGTCTCTTCTTCCTGAGAGAAGACTGAGGAGCTGGAAACCTTCACTCATCCATTTGAAGTCTCTCTTGGCTTCTGTAGTGGAAATCGACTAATGAAGAAAGCATTTGACTAAAACCTCTAACTGTCTGCTGTGTTTTTCCTCATCTTCACCTGATTTTTGTTCTCTTCTAGAAAAACTCTGGACTTGCCAAAACTACTCTTTAGGTGCTATAAACATACCGTTTTGTTTATACCCTCAGATTTTTGCAGGATCTTGTCTTTTATTGCCTACTGTCAAACTAGAAGTTGTAACTGCTGATGTGCCTCTTCTGGACTCCTGGATTTGATTTGCATTTAGCTGAAGGTGCCTGCAATTGCATGTCATGTTTAGTATGCTACAGAGATAACAGCCAAATAGAGATGCTAATCCATGGTGTGAGAGTCATAAAATAATCATACAAAGCTCATAATGATCCCAGTTTGTCACTTTGGATACTGAATAGCCTTTTATGGGGTGCCAGTGTAGATCTGTAAGAAATAAGTTGAATATCATTTTGATCATCAGATGCTTAATAGAGATGAATGACGCTGGAATTGATACAAATGTTGTGCCCAGTCCTTTCCCAGAAAGATGCTTGAGGGAAATGTGCACTGAATTCTTCCACTATAAGAGCCAAAAGAAATGAATTAATTCACCTCTATAGAAACAGGGTCCAATTAAGTTTAGTATGTTGGACTTAATTTTTTTTTCTTGATATTCATATAAAAAACAGTAAGAGGACAAGCTAGTAGCTGTTACTATGCAGGTATATAAGCATTGTTAGTGCAGTTTCAACTGCTTACATCTTTCAGGTTTGCAGCATTCATGTAAAACATGAAATAGAATGTTGTGGTGTTTGCTGTCTGTTTGTTGTGTTTTCATCCTTAGCATCAATTTTACTCAGTCTGAGAGAAGTGTTTATCTTTTCTAAAATCATATTTTTACTTTGCTATTTTGAACTCTGAAAGCATGATGGATTGAAAGGCAAGAATACCTAGATTAAAGTTCGGTTTATTTTGAGCTTAGGGCTATAGTACCAGTACTAGGGCAGCCTGAATAAAAAAATTCAATTTTTTGAAGACACTCCCCCTTTAACATGGTTTGAATTTTCTGTCATGGGCCTTTTCTCTTTAATTCTCCCATTTCTTCAAATTCTTTAAAAATAATTACCATTTGGAAAAGTGAAAACCTGCATCAGGTGAGCTAAAGATTTATTGGCTTAAATTCTTTTGTCTTGCATAGCTGGTTTAAGCAATGTATGCTTTTATTATTAGCAGAACCCATTTTGAGTTGGAGAGAGTAGGAAATAATATGTAAAGTGAGCAATATACTTACTCTGAAGAAGGTGTATCAACAAATACTGTTAAATATTATGTTTCAATAATCCGTTCTGATATGCATTTGTGAAATTACTGATACTGTTATCATTGCAATAAGAGTTTTCTATGAAATATGACATAGATATGGAACCATAGTATTACCTCATTCTGGTTTCCAAACTGGACTAAATTACACTACAATCATAATTATGCTAGTCTAGTAATACCCATGTATGTCGAGGAGATGAAATGGTAGCATGCGGGAGGAATGTTGCTGTTGTGGGAATGGTTGAAAGCACAAAGTTTTCTGATATAGCTGAACCTTTAAAATCTACAAGGATGATCTCACTTGCTCCTGAAGCATAGCAGTCTCTGAGGCTACACACAGGACATGCAGACCTCTCACATATGCCAGTTTAAGATAGGTGAGGATGCATTTAAACTGCAGGCATGATACAGTTTTCTAAACTGAAATTTTGTTGCTAGGTCAAGCGTATCTCTATGAAGGTCATCAAATATCTGGTTACAAATGAACGAAGAGTTGGTTTTGAAAGTATAACTTAAAAGTTTCCACCTCTGTGATGATTCTCACTAACAGGCTTGTGGGTTTTTGTTGCAGTACTGACACCTGTAATAGCGACTTCCATAAAGAGATCATTTCATGTACGCTGCTCGTTTCTCTTCCCCTGAAATACCTACGTAATGCAAAATGTGGGGTTTTGTTTTCCTACCAAAGCTTTTGTCTATGACATGAGAATTTGTCACCTTTTTGTGTGCTGTGAAGTACCTAGTTTATTTATTTTGTATGATGGTTTGCATAATTATGCTTCGTCAATATATGTATTTCTTAAACGTTGTGAAATGCTATGAAAGCACTCAAGCTTTCATATATCCCTTTAAAAAGTGCTAGTTTAAAACCATAATTCACAGGTGCGATATTGTAAACTCAGTGAGATACTTCTCTCCAATTTATGTATGCTGCTCTCCTTAGGACTAGATGAAACTGTCCTCACATATGTGGTATCATTTGTTAATACACATTAGAAAAGAGCTGGAGATTTTTCCTCAGCATTTCCCTACTCATAAAGGTCTCTCATGTTTTGTCTTGAAGGCTTTTTTTCTAAAAAATATTTTTACTTGACCTGAGTACCAATTTTTTTCCTTCTTGACTATGGTCGACTCCTTTTGTTTATTCTACTGAAAGCATAAGAAAAGGTTACATCACCATATGGTAATCTTTGCATGTACGCATCTTGAACTGTTAGTGTGCCTTGCTCTTAATTTCCAGTGTTTTTTCTTGAAAAGCTTTCAAACTGCATATTTCCTTTAAAATATATACACATGAATAGAAATGGTGAGCAGAATTTTTGAGAAATAAAATACACTAAATTGAGAAGACGAGTGGTTTTTTGTTTTAAGTTTATGCTTTTATGTTATTGGATTAGTTTCCTTTGAAATAATAAACATGCTGCTTGCATATATTCATGGGAAAACTTGAAAAGTAGTGATTGAAATCTAAGCCTCCAACTAAAACTATGGCCAACATCTAGAATTATCTTCAAAGGTGGTTGTATGGGTTTGTTTGAAATTATGTTGAAGTTGAATGCTCATAGAAGTAATTTTAAGGTGGTACTTTCAATTTATGGGTGATCTTTAAAGATAAATTTAGGAGATGTTTCATTTGTTGCTTAGAACGCAGAGGAGGTATTTGCAGGTTTTGCTTGTTTTTTCTTTTTTTTTAGTACCTCCAATTGTGTTTATGGCCTAATATAAATTTAATAAACTTTCTTGGTCTGAAATACCTCTTGGAATAATTGAAATTTACAACTTATTTGGAAATTTTGTAGAGAAAGGAATAGGCAGGTTTAGTCAGGAAATGTGAAAATAAATGAGGTCAGTTTAATTGACATTTTAATTTCTGTCTGAGTATTATGGGGGCTGCTGCACTGTCTCACACAGTGGTGTTTATCTGTATAAAGCGTGGCAGTTGTTAACATGTGTTGTGTCCTGGCTTGTTCAGAAATTAAAGCTGACCCAAAGTAAAATGTACCTGCTGTTTTCTAAAAACTGCTCTTTTTGCAAAAGTTAGTTATTCTTTATTTGTTTTTTAAATTCATCTTGGACGTGAAGTGAACTATGAGCTATTCAATTAATACATACTGTGCTTATGTAGAGTACCCAAGGCACACTACTGCAAAGTTTGTCAGTCAAGGGGCTTAGCTTTCACCTGTGGGAGGATGCAGACCCCTACTACCTCCCCTTCCAGTGTATTTTAATTTTACTGTTCCTTTGAATAATTCTGCTTTATTCTAGTGTTTTTAGTCTGTAGAGAGAGACTGCAACAGAAGAAATGAACACCTAAAGTGCAGCTCAGAATTCAGGAATTTCTGTCTGAAGAAATTTTTACCTTGCTTGTTAAGTGATAGAGTTAAAAAATGTCTTGATGCTCTAATATTTCTGCCACAATACAGGGAAAAGTGAAACAGCATGTGGAAGGCTGTATACCCACTAGTGCTAAGTGATTTGGGAAAGGGAGGCATAAAAAATCCAATGTTGCCTGCAGTGAATGAATGTGGACAGGAAAAAAAATAAAATTACTAGGGAGCTTTCTGATTCTTGGCCTTTCTCTGTGAATTGGAGAGTATTTCTTCCCTTGACTCCTTCAGACATGCTAAAGCTTTCGGTGGGCCAGTCACCTTGGAGATTCTTGACTGCCCTGTTAAGGGCTTAAAAAGAGCTGGCTGGGACTGGTGCTGGGAAGTCAGCCCAGGCTGTGCAGCCAAGAAAGAAAGGACGGTCACACAAAGGGAAAACTTGCGAGGAGTCTGAGGATCTGATCACCTGCTGGAGGAAGAAGATGTAAAATCAGTCTTCTGCAACTGCTCACAATGTTGAAGGTTACTCCTTTGAGGGGAGGTACCTTGTGTATGGGCTGGAAAGGCTGCAGAAGTAGCACAGCTTTTCTAGTCTGTTGATGCTTGCTGGGAAGGGGCAGAACAGCTTCTGTTCCTTGCATCCAGGACAGGTTATATGTTATTTCTGGTGAGTCCTAATACAAAATGAGTAAGCAGTCCCATAAGCAAAGAATGGAAGTTGGGAATGTGCTCATCACTTTATTGCACTAACTACATTACCAATAAAGCATACGCTAAATGGATTAAGAAAAGGATGCCATCCCAAAAGTGGCTCTTCAAAAAGAAGTCTCTGTCTCTTCAGAGCCTGAAATAATTTTTGTTAATGATCTACGAACAAAGTTGAAATCATTGACAATTATGCTGTCTACACATTTTATCAAAACCATAAACAGCTATGATGGTGAAATCAAAGGAGTTTCACAGTTGAAGCAGCCAGTTTCTAAAACTGAGGAAGTCAGACAGACCCCAGTCATAGGGCTGGGAATCACAGTCTGAAACACTTGGTCTTTGAAAGGGTCCTGTCCCCTAGGTGGTGCTGTAGAAAAAAAAAGATTGTGATATTTGTATATTCATTATATATATACCTATGTATGAGAATATGCATCTGTATATATGGGAATATATGTATACCTGTGTGTTTGTATATATATGTAGAAAATGTAATTGAGGTTGGTGAGGCTGACCTTAGACACTTAGCATTTGAATTTAAAACAAATGTTAAGGAATGAGGAGGAAAACGTTGACAAGAGCAAATGTTCAAGAAGTTAGGATAAATGTCTCTGGAAAAAAAAAAAACAACAGAGCAAACCTGCCTAGCTAAGTTTGCTAACAAAAGCAAAAATTGGAAGTTAACGCAATAATGGCACAGAGGAATTTTGAAAGCAAAAAGCCAAGTATTAAAACATTTTCCTCTCTGATGCTGTGATTAGATGTAGGATGACTGAGAGCAAGGTCCAGATTTTAGCCTCAGAAGGGCCAAGTTACCAGAATGAAGTTCTCCAGCCCCCAGCAGTCCTTCATCACACCTTAATCCTGTGCTGGCAAGCCTTCTGTGGCAAGCTGGCACTAGCAGACCTAAATACAGCAGATTAAATGACTGAAGTGAGATTTGCAACGTACAGGAGATCAGAAAAAAACAATCTTTGTGTTTAGATGCAATATCTTCTGACCTTAAATTTGGTTAAATGCTGTTATACCTCAAAGGACTGTTCTTGATATTTTACAGTTAAATTGACTGTTGGTTGCTGTTGTACAGTAGAAGGGGTAATGGTTTTAAGAGCTTAGATTCAGACTAGATTTAAGAAGGAATTTTTTTACAGTGAGGGTGGTGAAACACTAGAACACTGGAGAGGTGGTAGAATGTCACATCTCAGGAAATACTCCAGGTCAGGTCAGATGGGCTCTGAGCAACCTGGTATTCAATCTAGTTGAAAATGTGCCTGTTCATTGCAGAGGGCTGGAATAAATGGCCTTTAAAGCCCAATATATGACCCTTCCAGCCCAAATTATTCTTTGATTAATTTGTCTATACAGGAATTGTATGATTGCCTTGCTAATGTGGTGGTTTTGGTTAAAATATAGTTCAGTTGCATTGCATTGGTTAGCATCACTACTGGACACATTCTCTTAGTGCCTCCAATATCTCTGTCTGACCACAGACCACTTATTTTCTGGTTATGTCCTCATGACACATGATTTGATTAATCTTCTAGAACAACTGTTATTATTACCTCAAAATAAAATGGGAAGAAAAGAGACATTCCTCTAGAAAACTTCTATTCAGTTTTTCTTTTGCCTTGGTTTTATATCTTGAAAATGATACAAAAAATCCTCCTTTTTGAGCATTTTAAAAAAAATTTTCAAAAAGAGTAAAACTGGCATTTTTTGCTTTTTGCATAGTCTCTGTATTGAGATGTTTCTAAAAAGTGATATTACAGGCATTTAATATTTTTAAGACTTTGAGTAAGGTTAGTTAAAGGGGACTGCTTAGTATTTTTTCTAAAGTAATATATTCTTGTGGAAATAAAGCTGTCAGAGTTTACTTAGTAGTGTATTTTGGTTTTGTGTTGGAGCTCTAATTTCGGCCATTAGAACAGAAATCTGGAAAGCTGTATTTAAAGCGGGGAAACATTTTTTTAATAAAATGCATCATCCCAATTCCTGCGTATCTCCTTGCTCCTGCTTTAACAAATTGTGTAGCGGAAATAGCTTTTCATAACATTTAGTTTCTCATCTAATGGTAAAACAAAGGAAGACCTAATGAAGGTCCTAGTCTTGACTTTTATTGCCATTGCTCAGAAGAATTGAAGATAATGACACATTAGCCTCGGTGTGCTAGTTGTTTTGGAGGAAGCAATAGGGGAGTAATTCTTTGACCTTGCACTAATAACCAGAAGATGTTTAAATTACAGTTTTCTACCACAAAACAATGATTAATTTGTGTGTTAATAATTTCTATTCACTTAAAGAAGATTCAGTCAAAAAATTCCCCTGTGCTTTAAGACCAAAAAAAATATTTAAAAAGTTTAATGAGAGTTAATTAAAAACGCTGATTTTTTTCAGTTGCTTCTGGTATTACATCAGCAGAAAACTACTTACCTAAAGAACCTTTCACTAAGGGTAGTTACTAGTGGCAGTTGTTTGGGGGTTTTGGTTGTTTTTCTTGGTTAAAACGTTTCAAACCACTACTGCTGCTTCTTATCACATCAACCCTAAAAGGGAGCAGCAGAGTGGAGAGAGATCTGTTTTGGTCTGTATCCACAAATGATGCTTTTTATCCCCTGCTGCACCAAATGCTGCCAGGGACTCTTCATTCAACCCTGAGAAGAGGGGAATGGCCACAATTTGTCTGATGAAAGAGATGGAGTTAGTGAAGAAGAAAACCTGTTTTCTTTACTTTCATCAGTTCCCATTCAGTATCTCTGAATGGATGGGTGGCCCCTGAGCAACTGAAAATGTCAAAAAGCAGCTACCTCTCAGCTTTGTCTCCATTATATCATTGAAGTAATTCTTAAAAAAAGTAAGGAATATAAAATTAATTCAGGTAATGCTAATTCAGCAGCTGTTTTGAATATGTTAATATGTTAGAAATCCTGTTGAAGTAAAGGAAAGAATATTCAGGCTGTTAACTTCCAGCGCTGATCATGCAGTAGTATTATTAGTACTCTTCTTTTTATATTCTCACCTTGTGGAAGGAAGGAAGATAAAGGGAATGTAAGGCCTATGTGCTAGTGTGTACCTTATGGTTTGTTTAATCACGATGCTATTAATCATTGTGCTCTTAATCTCTGGGGGAGTTTTGTTTCTAGTCCAGGAAAATGGTGTTGTGTATTTATTGAAAGCAAGTCTTCCATAGGATTTTAAAATTTATCCTTTGTTTTTTTTCTCTTCTACCTCACATGCAGTGTATTTCCTGAGGTCAGTACACGTGAACAAAGAAGTTATTTTTGTATTATTTTCTGTTCAATGGTTAAATCATTACCTGCTCATCCCTTTCTTAGGTCTTTTATGTGCTTTTTATCTGGATGTTTGACTTTCTGACTGTCTGCACCATGAATTTCTTTAAGTTCTTTTTGTATGGTGAAATGCTGAGAGAAATCATTGTATTATCTGGTAGTAAGGCAAAACATCAAAATCTCAGAGTTGTCTCTCAAGTATGCTTTGTTGTTCCAAGGAAAAAGAGCTCTCAAACTAAAAGTTTCCATTTGACTTCTGTGAAGGTGCTGTGAACAGCAGGACACTCTTACCTCCCAAACATTTGTTTCTCCAATGAAATTCTTAGTCAAGGACAGATAACTGGGCTCTATCTCAGTAAGTCTTCCAAGTGTTTGTGGCTTCAGAATCTGTAGGTCTGTGGTGCAGCTTTCATCAACCCTTCTTTCCCCCTATTTTTTTGCACTCCTGCTGTTGGCTGTTGGTCATTTCTTTCTTATTTATTCTGTAGAGAGTTAAATCACAAAAAAATTAATGAACAAAATAGTTTTGGCCTGATTGTTATGCTAAGTGTCACTTACCTGTGTTGATATACTGTCATTTAAAAAGGAAAAAAGGGCAGCTTACTCCTTCCTTCTTAGGATAAAGCTTTTGGTAAATGGAAGGTGGGATGGATTGGGAGCCAGGAGACTGGGTGCTCTTGTCTCTCCTCTGTGAACTGAGGCTGGTTGTTCTGGGCGGCTCACAGTTCCTGTTGACCAAAACCTCTTGTCTCATTTTTAATGTTGATGTAACAAGCATTTTGTATATATTTAACTGATGCTATATTCAATAATTTAAGTGAGTGTTTGAAACAGGCACCAGATCTCAGGTGTTTAGCATGCTTTGATCTCATAAAACTTCTGGCATGAATGTGCAAAATACATATTCAATGATATCTGTTAACATCTGACTTCCTTAGTAGGGCAGAGTTTTGCCTCAGAGATGAGAAACTCAGGAACTACAGTGTTGGACCTGCCATTCTACTGTGGCCATATTTGTTACAAGCAGTGGCACAGGAAAGTGTGGGCAGGAAGGATGTCAAGGAAAACAATAAATCCTATGCTAGCAATTAGCTATGAGCATCTCCAGGAGTTCGTGGTTCAGCCAACTGTGTGTTCCATTTCTCTTTTAGCTTCTCTATTACCATGAGAGGCAGAGAGAGAGCTAAAAGATGATGTATTCACATCTGCCTGATCCACTCCATGAGCGGGGTGGTGAGGAGTGGGTGTTTGTTGAGAAAACTGTGATAGTATGAGCTGTGCTCCTGACCCCGTGCATTACGCATTTTGTTATTAGAATTTTTGAGCATGTCTACCTGCTCCTCTTCGTGCTACTTGCTGTGTTAAAGATTTCATGGTAATAGCAATGTACTGAAAAAATGGAGGACTCTATTTATAAAACAGATCAGTAATGAAGTTTAGTAAAATAAGAGTAATTTTTTTAAACTACTCTTTTACTTCGTGATCCCTTAGTGCTTTCTGCCATATGCTGCTGTGTAAAGAGAAATAGAATTACTGAAAGGGAAGATGTGCTGGAAGGCTGTGCTTATTTGTACTTTGTTAAGCAAATAACTGTTTGCTAGTGTGCAATTAGGAAAAGAAAAATCAGATGTCAGTTTATTGCAGAAATATGAGCAATGTAGCTCTCAATATTTGTGCTATTAACTTCATATTAAAGCTCAAAGACCTGCTTAATTTTATTAGCTAATAAAAAAATGGGATTACAAAGTACGTAGTGATACCTGAACTTCATCGTGTCTGAGAACCGTTCTCTAAAAAAAGAAAATACAAGTTTCCATTCTGGGGGAAAAATACAGTAAGAATATTTTAGATTTTTGACAACAATTACAAATTCTGACATCATGGCATTATCTATCTTTCAATGCAAAACAGACATAGCATTTAACCTAAAGAAACAAACTGAAGAAAGGTAAATGAAAAAGTCTTCAGAGGAATCTCCAAAATGGAAACAGTTTGCCCAAAAGGAGCAGTGTGAAGCATGGGGCAGAGAGGCCTGCTACTGGCATAAGCATGATTTTCAGTTTGGACAGGGAGACTGGATTTGTAGAACAGTTATGCTTCGCACAAAACTGAGCAGAAAAGAACATAATGTACTTAAAAAAAGAAACATAAGTACACATATCCTGGAAAATGATTTGTTTAATAAACTACCACATCCCCTAGTTGGAATAATTTCCTTGAACATGATGGAACATGGGTGTTGCTTATATACTTGACACTGAAACATGATTTTTTTGATAGCCAAGGTTGAAGCAGCTGAACAAAAAAAGTATTTTCATGTGTGCATAAATTAGGTGCTCTAGTACCTAAACTGCAATCAGAATCCTTGAAAGCTGGAAGCAGTTTTAGTGTAATGCTGGAGAGCACAGTGGGAGCCTCTTTAGTCCTTTGTTTGTTTCCTGGTGACATTTGATTGTGTAAGTAGAGATGTTTTATATAAAGGTAAATTTAAAATCAAACAAAACAAAAATGGCACAAGGACATTGCACCATAGAGAAAAATAAACCAGTAAATATACCGTGACTGAAGACTGCATCAGTTAAACTTTCATAGCTACAAATGATATGCACATAATGGTGAAAGGGAATCATTTCAAAAGCCAGAAGCCTAAGAAGGGATGGGGGGATGAAAGGGCAGCCAAGCAGAAAAAGTATTAAATCACTTCAGCTTTACTGTAAAGGTAGATATGAATGCTTTAGCAGGGGTGCTAAAGCATTCAGGAAGAGTTCCACATAAGGTCACTGTTTGAGGTTTTTTTTTTTTTGGACCTGATGTTTTCTAAAGCAAGTTCCTACTGTGCTACTGTGGTGAGGCTGTTTGGAGACTGGGTCAGCAGCAGCATGCCCAGAGCCTTTTCCTCCTGCCTTCGGTTTGTGGTCTTGTGTATGTTGCTTTGACAGCAGCATTGCAGTTTCCTTCCAGGGGGTCTATCGTGGCATTTATCTCTGGCAGCACCTAGTAAAAGTGCAGTCTGAGACTTGTGTTTGTAAGTCACCAAGCTACAAATGCAATCGCTGTTATAAACAATGTGCACTTGAACTCTATGGTAAAGGCTGAGGTACAGCTCCAGTGGTGTGAATTGCAGACGTACCAGTTATGTAAGACTGAAAATATTACTTCTCTTACAGGAGAGCTGGAAGCTTTGCCATATTGTCAGACTTTCACAAATGAAAGTTAAATTGAAGTTGATAAAAATATCCAAATGTTTTGTCTTATGACCTAAACATTCATTATTTTCTTATGATAATCTTGATGATAAATCAGAATTCTTAGTATTGATCTTATTTTAGCCTTGCTAGAGGAAAGGGAACTAAAATGTTTTGATCTCGGTTTTTGCATAGTAACTACTGGGGCTTCTGTGAAGCTTCCTAGCTTTTTGATGTGTGTGCATGTTCTCCTTTCCACACAAAATCACAAAATCAAGGAGTTGCTTAAAAGAAAGACTCTAGAGTGTATTAACAACTTCTGGGTTTTTGTGTTTAAAACATGACTTGTATTTAATACTGATTTTAAAACTACCTTGAAGGATATGGATTAATTCGTTAGTATTGGTGATTACATCTCCCTAAACCTTTCAAGCCAGCCATACTTCCTGAGGAACTTTATTTTCTTCTTTGTCTTCTGATCTGATTGAACAGATGACAGAATAACAATGGTGATTGAACACACAATTTGGTGTTTATAAAATAGGTCTTGCTAGACTTCTTTTGTAGGACCCAAACATTGGCCTAAATACTTTGCCTTAAGGGGTTACTATAGTTCATCTGAGCTGCATTTTGACTTGAATTTGCAAGGAACTGAAATCATGGATGTGGTTGATGATTGTGGGTTGCCTGACGTGCATCATCTGCGTAAGTCACGAGAAGGCAAATTTATGTCAGAGGTCTTTTGAATCACTATCCAAACACATCTGACTGCAAATATTTTTTTTTCAACTGTGCCACACAGTGTTTCTGCCCTGGAGATCATGTTGATCCCCTGAATCACTGATCTTGAATAATTAGAAAATAAAGCTTTGTGTACTTGATTCAAGTAGTTGGAATGGCTTCTGTCTCTAAAGAAACACTTCCTTAAGATTAAAATTTTTAATCTTTAAAATTTATTTTTGTATCGCTTAAAATGTTTCTTTTTAGAATTAATATAATCTTAAACTATAGACAGATGGATGTATACAGGTGATTCCACAAATTTAATTCAGATCAGTTTTTTTTTAAATTCAGATTTTCAGTGAAAAGGATATGAATGCTGATGTGTTTATAGCATGCAGGAAGCAGATTGGTTGTTGGGAATAGATAGTTCTTTGTGTTATAAGTAATGTTTGCAGCTTTTTTTTATTCTTCAAACTCTGAAGCTAAAACTAAAAACAAAAAAACCCCAAACTAAAACCTTTCCATTCTACACCATAATGGAAGCAGCAGCCGTTGAAATTTTGATAGGAAGACTTCTGTGGTCAGGAGTGAGCAAACATTTGGTGGAACCCTGGAGAGCTTGCCTAGGGGAGAAGGGGGAAGCTTTGGTACCCCTCCTTGCCTGAGAGACCCTGATGCATTGTCAAGCAATTCCTCTGGTCACGGAGCTACTGCTTGAGGGGCAGTGGGTGTGGTATCACCTTACCACCTCTCTTCTCCCACAGCCCTTCCTTTTCTGTTAGTTAAAAGAAATATGTAAATGTTTGTAAGGTAGAGTAGGGCTCAGTTTCATGGTAAAGATCTGTGAGGAGTTGAGTCTGTTGTTGCTTTGGTATTGTTGGGCTACCAAGGCCTGTATGGAATTAGAGGTTGGGCAATTAAGGATGTTTGCTTGTGAAAGCCTAAATTCCATAGGGGCTCAGGAACTAGGCAGGATATTTGAAAGCTTCTGCTTTCTACATAGATACCCGAATTTCTAACCTACCTCAAAAGACAGAGCATAGAAATCTTTCCTAAATGACAGGGAAAAAAGATTGTTTTAATCATTTTACTTAAACCAGGTATCCCCTGTAGATGAACTCTAATGCAAACCAATATATTATGACATTTTTAAGTGTGCTTCAGGGTGCAATAATCATGCTTATTTCAGTAGAAAAATATAATGGGTTGCAGAAGTCTGAGGTAATAACTCTGTATAACTTGCTAAGGACTTCATAGGCCTGCAGTGTCTGTCCTTCTTAACCCCCAGTTCCATTTGTAACTGTAGATAAAATTAATTGAGGGGGGAAAAAAATCAGTAAAACTTACTATAGTAATTGTTTTTCATACATATTCAATGACAACAAAAATTACAGCTCTACAAAGGCAGAAAAACTCTCCAATATTTAATGAGAGTTCAGATTATGTAGTCTTTTAAAAAAGTAAAATAAAACAAAATCAGTAAGTCTGTAACCTGAAGAATAGGGCTCAATTCACCATGAAGTTTGCTTTATGCATCAGTGTATTAAATTTAATGAATAATTGCTTGAATATAAAAAAGATGAATTAAAACCCTATTAAGAATAGTTTAAATATAAAGATACAGACTGACTTTACGAGAGTCATAAGAAGTGTGGCAGCATGTAATTGAAAATTTTGTTGTTAACATGAAACTATGTGTTGAGTTTTTCATCTAAGATATATTCAGATTGCAAAGAACTTTATTAAAATGTCAATTTAGAAAAGAATAAAGTGTTCTAAAGCACAGTTTAAAGTTTTTGACATAAAATTTCCGAAGTATGTAGTGTATATCAGCAGTTTAAAAATAAAATTATTGAAAATAAATGCCATTTTATGGAGCACTTTAAAATGTTGGGGTTTTTTTATTATTCCAAATGAACCCACGCATGCTTCAAAAACTGTTGAAAGAAATCTTTTGATATTAAATGCCAGCACAGTGGATATGAATTGTGTGTAGCATTTTGATTTCAATAAAGCAGCATTCTGTGGTGGATAGTTGTTTGGTTATAGTTTTTTCCAACTAGCTCTAGTATACAGTGGCTTATTTATGCACTTTTCATTTGTGTATATTTTATTCTTATGGTATATTTCTATTTCATCTTAGCGGCTTTATAAAGATTAAGGTTTATAGAGCCCTTTTCTGGAGATCTTATCCCCATTACACAGGAAGATAAGCAAATACAGAGGAAGGTTAATTGGATTGCTGTGCTGCAGAACGTGAGTACTGGAGCTGGAACTACAATTTGGGAATGATCGTTCTCAAGTCAGTACCTTAATTTAATATAGCACAGGAGTCTTTCCTCTGGTGTTGTAAACATAGGAAAAAAGAAGGGCAGAAAACACAAAGTTAATAATAAAATCTTAAAATTAAGCTCCAAAGTATGGCTTTTCGTCCTGTTAAGACTGTGTTTTCCTGTTATTCCTGTTTCCAGTAACAGCCTTCTTTCCTTCATGGTGTAGCAGGTAAGTGGGACCAACTGTGGCCAATAGGAACCTTGCTGTTCATTTTAGGGACCAGAGTTTTAGTTGATCATACATCATGGTTGTATTTTCTTATGTATATACATAAGTGACAAAGCACAAATTTTTTAAGGGACTTTAAAAGCTCAGCCTGGCAGTGAAGATCACTTTAAACCCATCTGCCTAATTAATGAACAAGATTGGCTTGTATTCATGGCAATGGCTTTGTGGTATTGACTGTTTACACAAAGTATGTACAGTCACTTTCCTGATAAAAGTAAATCCTTGACACTCCAAAAAGCTGTACAAGTGATCGGTCACAGGTATCGGTGGTCGCCTTCTACCAAAGTACTCTAAGTATTAGTTACAGCTTTAACTCCTGCTTGGTGTTCTTGTTTGACTTAAATGAAAATTGTCAGTAGAGATCTGGTCCCAAAGTATATTGCATTGATTCTCTGATTTTGGAAGAATTATTTAGTTGCAGCCTTGACTTTTTACTTGTGTTTCTGTGAATCACTTGGTGTGGTGATCTTGTTGGACTTAGAGCAGAAATTGAGGTAAGCAGTGCTGAAATGGGGCTCATTTAATGCCAAACCCCTGACAAGGAGAAGAGGGGAGCACAGCAGGGAGGGTGGCTTTGATCCTTCCCTGAAAGGAATCATCATGAGTGTATGATAATAGCAGCACCAGCCACAGGTACCGTGCTCCCTTTCACAGAGCCTGTCTAAGGCAGTCTTTGGGGTTTCAGGGAGGGAAGGAACAGCTTGTTAGAGAAAAGGATGTGCTCGATATTTTGCTTTCTCCCTGTGTTCTTGGAGTGTTGATGAGAAGCGAGGCTATGGGTATATTGCAGCCTCTGCAGGAGTGGTAACTTTGTAGTTCCGTGTTTCAGCTGTCCATTATCCTGAATATTTAGCACAAATATGTTTATGGGAAATTTAAGACTTTTGTGTAGTAGTGGAGTGGCAAAAATTCCTCTTAGTTCAGGAAGGTTTTTTAACAAGAAGCTTTTTTCTATTAAAGCAAATGTCCAACTCCTGTCCTACTTTTTTGGGACTGTTTTTAGGTTAGTGTATCTTGGTTTTAAACTGCACGTCAAAAGATGATTTACCACAACATCTGTAAAATGTTCTGGGGACCTTGGCAAATACCTGATAGTTTAGGTGCATGTCCAGATACTGGGTCCTATCCCCAAAATAGTTCCGTGATAAATGGATGAAAATTACTAGCAGGTAAGCATGAGAAAAAAGGGGGAAAAAAAAGGCTTTTTTATTTTTGAAAAGTGTCTTTTCAGTGGTTTTCTTTTCTGAAAGGTGTTGGTAGAGCTCTTGTTGCAGAGAAACTTGCTTACTTGGGACCATAGTTTTAATGCAGGATCAAGATTTATGTGCTTCTTTTTTCTTGCTGAGACTTTTGGAAATAGGACAAAAGGACTACAAAATAGGACTACAGCTTTGTTATTTCGCTAAAAAACCGGAAGATACAGCACAGTCCAAATGGATTTGTATGGGTATGGGAAAGTAGGCTAGCTTCCATGAGAAGAAGTATCTGGGGCTCCTTGCCTTGCCTCCTAAGGAAAAGTAAGGAAAACATCTTTTTACACAAACATGGTGACTCTGTACTAGGGAATGTATTTTGACACTGACAAGCTGAAAGTTCAGGATCTAATTTATTCTATGTCAGCATGTTGGTCTGTATCTGTAATTAGCCTTTAGTCACAGTGTCTCTTGAAAGTTTGACTATTTTTGCCAAAGACTGGAATACTAGACCTTTACGAATTTTTTTCTAGTTTTCGTGCCTGTGTGCTAACAGTAACAGTGGAGTATTCATTTTTAAGGATGCAGAAAAAGAAGCATATATTGAGATACTATGAAACACACTGTGAAGTATGAACTTTTAAAATCAGTTTATTGAAACTCCCCAGATATTCCTAATGAGTGTTGTTGAGCTGTGTTTTGTGTTGGGCTGTGGTAGAGCTGGGCCACTGCATGAGGCCAAAGCCATTAGGGACTTCTGCTACCTTGTGCTACTGGTAACTTCTGCTCTGTGGTCACCTCTGGTCTTAGCTGTACTTCTGTGGGTTTTGAGAAGCTTAAAGTTAAATGACTGCTGTGACAATTCCTTGTTATCCTACAATATGAGTGGTGTTGACCAGCACGGAAGGGTGGGGAAGGCAACCTGGTTTCTCCTTACAAACCCTTTCTGGAGTAAAGGCAGGCACTATCATTGATTGACCTGGGCCCTGCAAGCTGAAGTTGTACCACAGCACATGATTTACATTTATCTCTCTGTAGCAGCTGGTGAACTTTTCTGGTTCAAAGCTGCACAGAAGAATTTAGAGACTTCTGTAATTATTTGTACTCTTAAGCTCAATAGGGCCTAACCAGTTTTCTATAACTCTTGAGGCCCACATTCATGATTGAGGTAAACTTTTCCTTTGTCTCTGTTTTTTTCCCACACTGATTCCACTGTCCAGTGTAAGTGCCCTGAAAGAGAGGGGGAGAGCTGTACAGAGAAATGTTGGGATCATTTGTGTCCTGGACTGTTTCCCCAAGAAAAAACCAGACCTAACTGTCCTGTACATACAACAGAGAGAGGGGATTGGTGGTACAACTATCTTTGTTGGTCAGCGCTTTCCATAAATACTCTATAAGATTAGGGGAAGTGTATTTGTTTCCTGTTCATGAGAAAGAGGTTACTAACAACTTGCTATTTTTGTCTGATTATTGACTAAAATTTTGCAGTTCTGTGAAGAAATACACTGTGGGAAAAAGTATTAATGGAGAACTCCAAAATAAACCTGTCTGACTTTAAAGAATGGGCCGCATGCAGTAGCCAGGCATGCACAAACTATAAGTTCCTCCTACACAGAAGAAGTTATATGCTGCTTTCAAGGTGGATGTCTTTCTTTTGAGAATGAAATTAGGTTGTTTAAAAACACAAGACAAATACAAACAGGATAATTGACTCTGTTATGCTATTTGTGAAATAGTATTTGGAAGGTATGCTGCTGTGCAGTTAAAATGCAGATCGGGAAAAGTTGTAAATGTTGGAGGGCAAAGATTTCATATCCTTCTGAAAACCCCAGGAGAAGGCTGAGGCACTGATCTTGCTTGCAGTTATCTGTCTGGTCCTTGGACTCAACCCTGCTTGCAAACTGCTGCAGGATGTCTGGGCAGCAGGGAGAATCTGGGGTAAGGGGAAACCCAGGAGGCAGATGGTGCCTTTCTCCATTTGTCCACCCCTACTGCAAACATGATCTTTACTAGCCAAACATTGCTGTGGCTTTGATTAGTTGACTCTGTCTCCTTTAACCAAAGAGCGCTGGAATTACTCCCTACTGTTTGGACAATCTACTTTCTGCCCACCCACCCCAGGCTGCTATCAGTGGTATCACAATCTCCTGGAACTGTCTTCACGCACATCCGGATGAATCCAACTTGGTGAGCCCAGAAGGGTGGGAGGCCGGGAAACAACAACACAGGAGCCTCTGCCTGGCACTGTGTTGGTTGTTCTTGGTCTTGAGGGCTAGAAATTGGGAAATAGTACCTAAAGTTGAAGGGTTTCAGCATTTTATTCACACCAGGGTCTGTTGGACTGTAGCAGTCATTCTGGTTCCTGAAAAAACTCCCTTGTAGCTGAGCATGTCTGTAAAGGCTGCCCCATCCCCTTTGCTGGGAGTTGGCTGGGTGGTGTGCCTGTACGAGCAGAACAGGGCTGTGTCCATCTGTGATCTCACCCGAGATGTGTTTACTAAGCAGGCTGGGCATGGCAGGTGGTTAGTGGTTCCTCTCCTGCCCATGACACCTGGCAGCAGATGGCAGGGCAGCCGCTTGACACCTTGGATGCCCAGTTCCAGTCCCGCCCCATCAGCTCAGCCTTCCCGGCCCCCAGGCAGTATGTATGTAGCAGCAGCAGCTGCCTTTCCTGCTGGGATGGCTTGAAGCCACAAAACAGTGCTGTTTGCTTCTTTACTGATGTCTTGGTGCTCGGAACAGGGCCTGGCCCTGGTGGGCTTTTCTCTGAGGTATGCAGGAGAAAGTCCAGCAGCACAGGAGAAAGTCTGCTGAGCTGCATGTGCTTCCATGAGAAGCGGGAAAGAAAAAAAACTCAATAGTTTTGAATTCTCTTTGTACTGGGTAGTATTCCCCCCTGCCATTGCTCTGTGCCTTCAAGTCATTTTATGTCTGGCAGCTCCCTCCATGTCAGAGAAGAAGTTATGGGGCATGACTTCACTTTTACAGGCAGCAGAATGAATTTAAAATGGGCTCTGCAGCTCTTTCGTTTAAGAGCTGAAGTCTGGTGTGTCTGAATAATAAATCCCAAGAAGAGTCCTATGTACTTGAATGGAAAACAGCTGGATAGCTTTTTCTTCCCTTCTCACATTATGATCCCATTGGCCATGTGCTTTTTGTTGCTCCCTCTCTTTTTTCCTCTATTTTTCTTTTTCCCGTTTGTTTTTTATTTTTTCTTTTGTATACTTACAGCAATACTACTTTAAAAAAATCTTAAAATAACGGTTGCAGAGCCTGTGCAGGTACAAAGGCCAGGAGGCAGCCCTTCAGAGGAGCCCAGCCGTGTTGGCTTGGAGTGGCAGGAGATGGCTGTGCCCTGTGTGGAAGTAGAGCCCAGTGAAGAGGGGTGGGCTGTGACCCGGCTGTCCTGTCGTACCCGA
The DNA here is from genome assembly GCF_020740725.1 of Corvus hawaiiensis. Lineage (NCBI taxonomy): Eukaryota > Metazoa > Chordata > Aves > Passeriformes > Corvidae > Corvus > Corvus hawaiiensis. Next base: position 70,536,779 of record NC_063215.1, on the reverse strand, counting down.
GCCAGCTCAGCTTCATACCACTTTGCTATACCCAGCTTCAGCCGCTTTGGAGGTGACTTTTGGCAGGACCTGGGGATGATCTGGGAAGAGCAGGCCTGCGAGTGAGGGGGCATGTCCAAAAGCTAGAGCAGGTACAGGTGCTATAGCTTTTCCCTGTTTCCTCTCCCCTGTGAGGTGAGGAACAAGCAAGAGTGTATCCTCATGCCTTCTCTTCTGTGGCTTTTTTTTTTTCCCCTCCTTCTGCATTTTATCAATTTAATCTGTACTGTAGGGTGTTTCCAAAGAGTTGTGATAATATACCTCTTGTTTTAAGGGAAGAAATACTTTTTCCTTCAGTTGTGTATTGAGAACCTATGCACAAATATCTGCTGGTTTTGGATGCCTAGATGCCAAAATTCAGGATTTCAGGGTGCCAAGGGAGTCGCTGACTATAATAATTACGCAGTCATTATTGTACCAGCTGCTCCAATAGCCTGAATTCTTTGAGCCAATTTAACATCAGGTAGCACTATCAATTCTCTTGCAGCTCTTATCTGAGAATTTAGCTAGTTTTATTTTCTACTTTTTTTTAAGTCATTGCAAATTGAGCTGCTGTGGGCTCATAGGTTTCTTCAGTGACTCTTCTATTGTTCCAGTTCTTGAAATGAAGATCTGAATCAGAAAATGGTAAACATCCACAATTTTTTGGAGTTCAAATATATGGGTACCTTTGTGTTTCTAATGCTGATACTCTACATGGGCTTTAAGTAAAGGACTTAATTTACCTGCTATTGAGTGCTGTAAGTGTCCGAAAATTTGACAACATAAGGTTTTCAGCCATTATTTTTCTAACACGTAGAATACTACAGTGTCAGAATCAAGGTTGACTGTAGAATACCTAGACATACACTGAGCATTATTGTTTTCTAGGTTTTGGATATAAATAAAACTTTTTTTCTGTTACCACATCCTGTAAAGTTGGTAAAATGTAACTAAATTTACAGCTACTCAGTGTTCAAGAGTAAGAATTAAATTGAAACTTTGGATTACCATTTTTTAAAATAATTATTCTGTTCGTAAACTATTACTTTTAATAACTGGATTAATTCTAGTATCTAAAACAAAAAAGTTAAGAGTTAAGAGCTAAATGGTCTCTAGGGTTTGAAAAGTATCACTGTTGCTACTTTGCATTGAATTTTAGCACAAGGATTCTGTTTATTATAAGTTTGTTACCATAGAACTATAAACTGAAAGGTAGCAATGAGGACTTTGTGTAATATACTATATTAAATAAACTTGCCCATTAGCCCTGCGTGCAAGGCTTTATTTACATTACAGTAAGCTGTTTTCTGCTGCATTTACAATTCTGCTATATAGATAAATTAAGGGCTCTCATGACAGTATGATTTACTTTCTCCCTGCAAACTGAAAAATGTTAATATTTTTAAACCTATTTGCCTGAAGTGCTTACATTAAATTTTCTGTTGGGCACCATCAAATCTACCATCAGAGAATGGAAATAGATGAAAGTCAGTCTTATCTTCTTGTTCCTATACTTAAAGGATGGACAAATATTAAATATTGTGTTTAGAATTCATTGTTCTTGCAAACAGTATTGAATAACCCTTTAAACTATATTCCTGCCCTGCAATAACAGATGAGCTGCCACCAAATTAAATAAATTAAAAGATCTGGTACAATCACACATAAAGCTTTGACTGTTTGATCTTTTATGATATACAAACTTACTCTTCCAGAAATCAGTGAATTTTTGCTTCCGGTTTCGTCGAGCTGAACAGGTGCAGTTGAGTGAGTGACTTGGCCTGTAATACTGGTGGTGATAGATAAGCTGTGAAGGAAACACTCAGCCTGAACTTCCAGTCTCAGGATAATTTGTAGGGCTGATAAATCAGGGGGTGAGGGCAGGGAAGAAGTATTTCTATTTACATAAAGGAGCAGATGTTGTCTGCACTCCAGGTACAAAGGCTGCAGAATGTTATAGTCCAGCCTTTTTATATAATAGTTTCGTTAAGGTGCATACTTCTGACGTGAGACAGATACAACTCCTTCTGTGAACACAGTTCCTTTAAAAAAAATGTCAAGTATAATTTCGCTTCGTATAAAGGTAGAGCTGGTACACTTAATTTGAAATATCTCTTCTTACCCTTTTTCACTAAAAGCTGTTTGACAAAACACAGGGTAGTCTATTCTTTCTGTAAACTTTGTCACTTTTGGTTGCTCAGCTTGATGCAGTTTTTATTCATTAGGAGCTTTCAGCCTGGCTTTTGGAAGGAGAAGGATGCTCCTTTGCAAACAGCTGACTCCCTGTGCAGGACACCATATGGCAGTGTCCTTCATGAGGACATAGGCCATCAAGGAGTATGAACTACCAAGTTCAACATAAGATGAAGTTACAAACTATCTAGCTAAAACTTTTAGAAGATTTTAGTTATTTATCTGAAAAAGTTTTAAAAATACATGTAAGTAATGCAGCCCTTTATCTGCAGTAGCTCCTTGCAGACAGTGGTACATACCTGGCTTCCACTATGGCATTAAGCATTCATGCTTTTATCTCCAGAGTACATAGGAGCACAAAAGAAACCTCATCTCTGCTATGCTCAGTTGAATGGGCTGCAGTCCACACTTAGGTTTTTGTGTTCTTCCTGGCTGGACAAGTTTCTTGGTTACAGCTTGGTTTTGTGCAATGTGGGTGATGCCATTGCTTCCAGTGTTTTGTGAGCTGTTAACTCTGTTTCCAAATAATTTCCTCCAGTGCTCAGGTTTGCTTTAAGGCTTGTTGAACACTGCAGGTGGGTGGGACTAGTTCACATGGAAACTAAGTATTGGTATTTGGAAAAACTCTAGATATTACTATAGTTTTAAATAGTTGGGCAGTGGGAGCTGCTACTCGTGGCCTTGAGCAGATCACTGAGAAAATGTTAGCTTTTAGTTTTTTAAAAACTATTTGCTTACATTTTTTCATTTTCTTATTTTAATTGTTTTCTCTTGTTCTTTTCCTGGAGCAGTGGAGTGGGCGAATAAACTTACAATCCTGTAAACTATTTTTCTCTTCTCTGTACTCTACTTAAATGCTGTTCCCATGTTTTGGTTTTGGTTTGTTTTTTTTTTTTTCCCCAGAAGGAGCCTCCCATTATGTTTTGATGGAACAAAAACTTGCAAAGAATATTGAGAAATAAAAATAAAAAAAATTTCAGGAAAACTTAGACATTACTGAAATGTGCTCTAATAGTTTCTAACCTAGTGGGTCTGCTTTGAAAGCATTTTAGAAGTAGGATATTGTTTTGATTACTGTAGCAAAGTTGTAGTACTGCGAAGTGCTTTTAAATGAAACATTTTCTAGTTTTTATAAAGGCTCATATATAATTAAACATGGGTGAAGCAACCCACCAAAAAAAATAACCAATGAACAAATAAGGAGTAAGCAATGATGTGTAATTGAGAAAGAAACTACTTTTTAGCATCTGAGCTGGACACAATGATGACTTAGATGGGAAATTACAAGGTATCTGACAGCAACTGCTGCTGATTTGAAGTTTCATTAGAAAATACTATTATTTTGCCATTTCTGGTGAAGGTGAGCTGAAATGATTTGTGTAATGTGTCTAGCACTGCAAGCTGTAATTCGAATATAAATTGTTACTACCTGACCTCTCTGTGCTTTCTCTGTCGGTAGAAAACCAAACTGAAGGCAGAATGCTTTATGCATTTATCAGATAATGCTTACAAAATGTTGTGAATCTGACAAACATGGAAGAGTAGAATACTTTGAAAGACAAATTAGCTTTCTGTTACTGAGCCTGTCTTAGGTCTGACCATGGTCTCCTAGCCAGGCACAGAGCTACCTGTGGTCTGGGTTGTCTCCTAAAGCCCTGTGAAGTCTCACTTGCCTGGTCTAGGTACCTATGATTAGGAAACAGAAATGGATGTTAAATGTCCATCGTATTTAACAGACCTATAGACACCTAAATATAAGTGTGGAAATCTCAAGGTGGACCTTGTACTAGAGCTTGTAATTTTTCCTTATAGTATACGGCGATATCATCCTACTTTTTCTTAAAACACATTGTACAAGGTCAAGTTTGCTGTCAGTGTTTCTGAATGTGAAACTCCCACTTAGGTGAGCATCCCTTTTATGTACTTTACTTTGACATATACATGTGTAAAGTTTTTTTCTTTTACTGCTTGGCTTATTATTTTGTCTTTTCAGAAGAATTAAAAGAAAAAAAACCTCATAATTTTCCATTACTTCATTTAATCTCTTTGTTATCAGTATTAAACATATGTACTCACATGAAATTTTTTTTTTCTTGCGCTGTGAGGCTTTAGAATATGTGTTCATTTATGTGAGTTGGGTATATTTCTCTGCATATGTGTTATTTTTTTGTCAAAGTAAATTCTTCCATCATTTTGCTCATTTCTGCTACTCTGATCTGTCTGCAGCAGTTTTCCAGTCACATGTCTAACAGAGACAAGCTTCAGCTTGTCTTTGTATATCATGTTCTTACATGGTTTAAAATTATATTGTCTGTTCTGTAGTCCTGTTGCATAACATTCAGGATTCATTTCAAATTAATTTTGTCTAGGGCTCTTATTAATGTTGCTTTTCACCTTCTCCCTATGTACTAACTTCTTATGGAGGCCCTCAGGTAAGAAAGGCCTAGTATTGTTAGGAAAGAAAAGCAGGGAAACAGAGGCTAGTCCTGTGTAGGGAGCAAGAAAAAGTCACTGGAGAACTGTTGAAATCTCTAAGATGCATGGGTGCAGAGACCATGGTTTTTTGCCATTGCCGTAGTTTCTTTCATATCTAAATCACAATTAAAGATTTTATTGTCAAGAAATAGTCAGGTTTTATAGCATTGCCTTTTGCTGTTGCACAAGAATATGCAATTATTTCATTTAAGTGATACCACACGTTAATGTTTGCATTATGATGTGTACAATAATACATTTAGCTGAAAAAAAGTGTACATTAAAAGTGAACATACTTCAAAAATCTTTAGAGGACTCTGTTACTCAAAATACGGGTTTTATCTATCAGTGTATGTCCGAATTCCTAAGAAACTTTCTTCTTATCTAGAGGCTTCGTGAATCACCACTGTCAACATTAGGCTAGACAGTTTGATTTACCAAAATATGAATATTGATCTAATATTGATATCCAACTGAGACAGACAAAAACTCTCTAACAGTTTAGTGTTAGAAAGTGTATGTTTATTTGGCACCAGGCTCGGCATGGGATAGCTCCCTAAGATACAGGGCCCCAATACAAGCAAACATGATACCTTTTATTTCCAAATATTATGAATATCCAAAATACAAATGTATATTCATAACATTAACACCTCCCATTCTCCGCTTCGTATGGAAATGAGCTTAAATGTCATTAACCATGTGTAGTCTGTGTTCTGAGTTGAGTCTGGTCTTGAATTGGGTCAGTGGTCCTAAAAAAGATGAAGTAACTCATCTTCCTCATTTTGACCTTTTTGCTTCTCTGAACTTTAACAATAAACTAAAGTTAGTGACCTCTAAGTTTCCTCTTGCATGACTTTTGAACGGGTTCCCACCAAGGGAGGAAATTGGTGATTGTCCTTGTTCCCTATACCAACTTATTAATGTTTCTATTCCTTGTTCTAAGCACAGCTAAGCAAACATACAAATGACAGATCATCAGTTATTTGATAATCAGTTACTAACTTCTTAAAACCCATTTCAGGTCCAGCTCTCTTAACTATTTTAATTAACTCTATCTGGGCCTAAATTCCTTCCTATTCTAACTAATTTCAACACAGCTAGCCTATAACTAAAATCTTTATGTTTCTTCTAAATCTATGTTTCAAGTTCACCTAGATATTTTTATTTGTTATTGTTCTTAAAAAGTGACCTTTCCCATTACTCCTCAACTGATCATGTGAAACAATTTTCAGGAAGATTGTGCATGTGGGTGCAATCATCCACAAAGTGCTGAGAGGAACTGTGGGTGGCTGCGCTGCCGGCATCCTGCTTCTCACTGCCCTTGAGGCCGTGGAGCTGCTGCCATTCCTGCAGTCAGAGATGGGATGCATCAGAGTTAAGTGGCAAATGACTGTAAATTTTAATGGAATTTGTCTGCCAGAATTTCTTAGGCCACTTTTAAAATTTTAAGCTGCGATTGAATGTTTCTTGGGAAAGAGATTTTTACTAAATGCTCATTTTTTATTGACCGAGGGAAAGTGAGTTTTCATTGTACTGGTTTTTGAAGCTGAAGGAATCAGACTTGACTGGAAGCAATTTTTCTCCATAAAATACATAATCATGTAATGATGAAAGATGATGCTGTGTTCTATATACCAGTCTTTTCAAAATTGTTTCTGTTGACATATCTGGTCAGTTCATATTGCCTTTTTTAAAAATTATATCAAGTGCCTTGATGCATTATTTTTATCTCATACTTCATGTAATATTAGGCTCAAGCCTTTACCCTAAATATTTGATCTGAGACAATAACACACCCTATTTCCTCTAGACATTCCTTTTCTTTAAATTTACATTAAAGGAAATTGCAGGCTGCTTGGAAGAAAACTCCTGTTCATTGCTATGACCTGTGTAAACAGCTATCAGATAGGCCTTGGTATCTGGGTCCTAGTCTGACCTTGCAACAGCAGCAGACTCGATCAGCCTTAGTCCAAGGCCGCAGGAGGGATGAAGAGGGGCTGCAGGGTAAGATGTGTATCAGTCACACGGGCTGGTGGGGAGCAGGGTGGTGTTCAGGAGGGACAAGTCCCTTCTCTTCATCCTTTCCAAGAAGTCTGCTGGTGATTCAACATAATGAATATTATATACTAAAATGATATAATGACATTCCTTTTTATTAATAAACCAAACCCCCCCATTGTGGAAGAAGTCAAATTTCAAAATCACAACTGGGAAAATATGTCAAGTATGATACTCATCTGAAGCAGAACAATTAGGGTTAGGTATTTTTTGCTTTTTTGTATGTGCTGTTGTGTTTGGTTGGTTGGTTTTTTGGTTTTGTTTGTTTTGGTTTCTTTTGGTGTGTGTTTTATATACTTAGTTAACATTTATATACATAATTTATATTATAAAAGTGGTGAAACAGGGAAAGGACAAAGTGGCTGGGTACTGCTTTTTATAATGCACTAAACTATTAGCCTGGTAATGAGAGTGGTCATGTTTGTGTAGTAAACTCAGATTCAACTCACTATTTTTGCCTAAGGACACTTGAACATGCAGATTCCCTCTCTGAAGAAAGTGCTCTGACAGCCAGACTAGAAATAACTCAGAAATAAGGTTTGTTGTGCTGCTCTGTATACAAAATTAAACACTCAGGGGAGCAGGGATTGGAACCAGATGTCTCATTTCCCAAGAGACTAATCTTGCCACCAGGCTGGAGAGTTGCATTTTCTCATTACTCCTCCCTTCCTCCATTTACATACAGTTTATACACAGGAGACAGTTCCAATTATCCTGGAGTATTAGAAATTTTCACACTGGCATATAATTTTCCAAAGAGTATAACTGGACTGTAATTCAAGTGCAGGAGGTAATGGTTAGCCAAAAGATACTTGAGTAGGTCAAGCACCAAGATCTGCATGGTTCTGTATAGAGACAAAGTGTTACTATTTTACTTGTTTTATCTGAAAAATTTTGTGCCCTTAGGGTTGCCTCAAGAAACCAGGAGACCTTCAGTTACAGTCTGAACTGAAATAAATATGAGGAAATGGCCTTCTGAGCTGTGTCAGGAGAAGTGTTGCCTGCAGGTTGAGGGAGGTGATCCTTCCCCTCTATTCGGCCGTGCTGAGACCACACCAACAGTGCTGAGTTCGGTTCTGGGCGTCCCAGTAGAAGAGTGATGTGGACATAGTGAAGCAAGTCCAGCACAGGGCTTCAAATATGATTAGGCAACTGGAGCATCTTCTCTAATGAGGAGAGGCTGAGGGAGTTGGGACTTCAGCCTGGAGAGGAAAAGGCTCAAAGGGAGCTCATCAACATAAAGAAATACCTGAAGGGAGGGACCGAAGAAGAGGATGACAGACTTCTCCATGGTGCCCTGTGGCAGGCCGAGAGGCAATGAGCACAAACTAAACCACAGAACTTCCAGTCTGAACATCAGGAAACATCTTAATACTGTGAGGATGAGCAAACACTGGCACAGGTTGCCCAGAGAATCTGTGGAGCTTCATCCTTAGAGGTATTCAAAACGTTGCTGGGCATGAACTTTGGCATGAACACCTGCCATAGGTGACCTTGCTTGAGTAGCAGAGTTGGATTAGACAATCCCTAAGCCTCTTCTGACTTAGTTTTTTCTCTGAAAATGCATAGTTCTATATTCTTCTACTCAAAAATACTCATTGACCATATAAACATCATGTACCGAAATTTATTATTTTGTCAGATTAAGATATGAAACATAAATTAAAAAAGAAAGACAAATCCAAAACCAGATCAAGTTTTAAAAAGTGAAAACAAAAATTAAGTTTTCCCTTAAATTTGTAGGTGAAAGAAGCCAATCAGGCTGGTATTACTGGTATGATTGCATAAAACACAAGAAATTTTCGGAGTTTAGATAAACTCTGAGGAGTTGCTTTGGATATAGGGGATTATGACACAAGAATCTCTCCTTTGAGTCTGAAAACCATATGTGAGTGATTTTTTTTGAGACGTTGTGCTTGTTTAGACAAAATAATTATTGGAAAAAAAAGGAAGCTCTTTGTGCAAAAAGGTGGAAAAAATGTGAAAACAGCAGGTTCATTTCAGTATTAACCTCATGATTTTTGACTCCCAGATTACAGGAGTAGTGAGGAGCAGCATGTGCAGATCTCTCAGCACATAGTCACTGGGAATTCTGATACGTAATTTGAAGAGCAAAAGCTGTAGTGACTCTATTCATGAATACACTTATTTCCATGATGTTTGAATGACATTAAAGCTGCAATAGTAAACAAGTTTTCAACAGAGAAAAATGTAAATTTTTTTCATTAATATATTCAAGGCAATAGAAGATTTCAATTGATTCTCTGAAAAAACAGTAGAGCAAGGTGTGAGTCTGGAAGATCATCTTTCAAATTCCTTATTTTTTTTTTTTCAAAGTCTTCTCCTCCTGTTTAATTAAACTAAATCCTTTGTAGTATATATCCATAGTAGTATATAACTTCAAGAGCATTGGTTAATATTTGATTAGGGTAAACAGTGCTAGTAAGTTTATTGACTCAGTCTTTTACTACTAAATGAGATAGCACATACTGAAGATCAGAGTGGCAAGTTCTGTCACTTAAAATTTTTTTATGCCATTTAATGTCAATTGTGAAAAGAAAAAGCTGAATCCTCACTTATACTACATTCCAAAGGAAGGAATATACTTAGAACTTTTCTTTTTTAACTCCTTTCAATGAATCTGTTCCCTCATTTTATCTTGTCTGATGGAAAACATTTGTGTCATTTTAATAGCTATCAACAAACTGGCACAGCATAGTTGCTGCTTACTTCTTTTTTGGTACTTTCATTTCAGTCCTTTAGGTGATTTTTATTCTCTTAACTTTATTAATGATAAACCTTATGAAAAGTTGGGGTTTTTTTAAAGATGAACTGTGGAAGGAGAAAAAATTGCGTTATATGTTTTGTTACAGGAAGTTTAGAAACAGGTGGAAGATGTGCATGCCTGTTTGGCGAAGAAAGGGAGCACAGGTGTTAAACTGAAGAAAATTAGAAATTTCACCAATTAACTTTGGACTATTACCTAGGTTACATAGGAGCTAGGTACTTAGGGGCTCCTAAGCTTTTAAGTATACAAGTTAGCAAGTTTGAGTGCCAAAAAGTTTTTTTTTTTTCCCCAATCTTTTAAAATGACTTTATAAAACAAATAATTTTTAAAAATGGAACATTCTAGAGCTGGAATCTGGGCGATAATTAATTTATATTGCTTCAATAACTATTATAACTTTACTTTGTAGCAATAGAAGTCGGCAACAGGTGAACAAACTGAATATTGAGAGAGGAGAGATTTCCTTATACCTATGTTATCTGTTAGTTGCAAATTATATTAAAATGAACAAAATCAGGAAAATAACAACATTTGAATTACTGAAGTTTCTCTTTGTAGATTAAGGGAATTGAAAGTGATGGCCTTGCTTGACATGAGTTTGATGATTCATTTTAGATAATTTCATTTCAGCGGTCAAAAATAGTGTAAGACAACTCCTTGTTTTCCTTAAGAAGTATTTATTTTTCCCTTTTGTTGTTGATTTTCCTGCCTTCATGCTCTAGAGAGCTGTTTAATTATTTCCACTGAAATAGTTCATGGCTAAATGTTCCAGTTCAGCTTTGCTGAAAAGTAGAGATGAAAAAGTGAAAATTAGTGTCAGCCTTGCCTAATTCAAGACACATCCTTCTCTGACCACAGAAGTTTCTTACAGTTCAACAAAATGTTTGATGATGGTTTCTTGGGATTCAAGTCAACTTCCTTGAACTGCATTTTCTGTAAGAGAATATAGCTTGATCTTTAAATTAATTTTCAACAGCAGCTACTTTTGAACTTAATTTTCCGTTAATTTAACAAGTGGAAATGAAAAAAAAAAGTCATCTGGAATATCAAGGAATATTTATTATTTCAGTGAAAGAATCCAGATTATTTAAATATTTAAATATTTCTGTTGTAATTTTCTTTTTTTTCAACCTATAGAATGTTACCAGATTAGGAACAGGAATAACAGCAATTTATTCTGCAACCATTAGTAATTTTACAGTGAAAGTCTGGCCAATTTCCTTTCTTTTTTATTTTCCTAGTAAGCTGCTTTTAACAGGTTTCTTCAGTGAATTTGATTTCCCCGTAGCAATTGGTAATACCTTAATTCTTCGAGTTGTTCACATGTATTTTTTATTGTCACTAAGGAGAAAAAGCTGTGCTTAGAAGTATCCATTGTTAGTAAATCTTGGTTTTCACGTATCCTGAAAAATACAGAAAATTAGTGTCTGCAACTTGTTGATCTTCCCAAGGGGGAAGGATTAGTGGCTTAACAGCTCCTTTCTCCAGATGTTCCTTTTCAAGCCTCTGCTGCTGTTTATCCCTCAGCAAGGCTGCTTGGAACATGTGTTAGGTGATACTGGAAGTGATCATTGCATGGATGGGGTTCATTGCTTATCTGAAAACAAAGCCAAATCCTCACCTTTTCTGGAACAGGGGGCTTGTGGAATTTCTGCACAATGCTAGGTGCAGCCTGACACTTGAAATGCTTTGCCTTACTTTTTCTCCCTGAAGTTACTTTCAATCTCTCCTCCAGCATTGTCTATGAGCATAGAGATAATTTTTTAAGTAAATAATTTCATTAGTTTTCATAGGATAACTTGAATATGTAAAGCTAGACATACTTGAATACTTTATTGAATCAGGGACTAGATTTTTCATAATCTTCTCTTTATTTTTAGTCTCAGTGAGTGGGTCAGTCTCAGGAACCAGATGTCTTACTTTCAGAGCTCTGCACTTTGTAAATTGTGATCAGACCATACTTCTTTTTTTTAACCAGCATTTATTTTCTCCCAGTCCAGAAAAAAATGAGATTCTAGCTTTGTTAACAGCTCTTTTAAAGAAGGCATAAGTAATAAACCCACTGAATTAACAATTTCTATATTTCAGCAGCTCAGATTGGGAAGTTGCAAAGTAATTTTTAAATTTCTTTATCTCTAAAGACAACTAATTCTGGGCTCTCTTTTATGGGTATCTCTGGCACAGTAATGTTAAGTTACAATAAATGAGCAAGATATTCAACATGACCTCTATTTTGTGCATGCCAGGCCTTCTGGAATTACTGGAAAATTGCTTAAGTCTGAGTTAAGTGTTGTATAAAGTATTGACGAAACTCTTATTAAGCTGGGAGAGTGAAAGATTCTTAGTGTCCATGTTTCCTTGAACTAAGAGATGTCTGAATTGTAATTACAGTTAAATGTCCTACAGTTAAATGTCCTTCCATATAATTGGCATTGTTTCCTATTACATGGAAGTTTTTTGCAGCTTTTTTCATAGTTTTCCAGAAATTTTTAGATGCTTTTATATTAGCTTGTAAGCATTTTGAGGAGATGCAAGTGTATTCTGGTATAGAGTATGTTTTTCCATCACTTGCTGCTACATTCAACCTATACAATGTTATCATTCAGAATCCAATGAATCATTTGAAAATATTGTTAATATTTTCAAATTTCAGTTTTAGCAAGGCTGGTTAGATGTCCTTTAGAGTGAAAGAATGCCTGACTTTTATGTTGGATTCCATTAAGGCTGCCACAGTAAGTTGGCCAGTATTGCATAGCCACAATATTTGTTTTTAGAAAAGGAAACATTCACTTCCTTTAATATGAGAACAAAAGTTGATTAATCTAAAGTGTTACAGTAGCCACTGGTCCACTTCTAGTCTTTAAGGAGGTTATTATCACAATGTTACTGGGAGGTCACAAGTCCTAGTGGGACTCTTATCTGCAACACAGATATTAGTTATGGAGATCATGGTAAAAATGTAAAGATTAATTGATTTTAATCAAAGGTGCTTAAAACCAATTTCAAGAGATTAATGCTTTTGAAATCAAAAACTATGTCATCAAGAACTATCATTTTTTAACACCAAATTTTTTTCCTCTTTAGTTCTTAAGCAAGTGGTAAAACCCTGGCTTGAAAGGTCTTAAATTGACTGAGCAAGTTGGAAAAGAAAGAACAAAGAAATGAATACCTACTAGGACTAATTGCAGGGTATTTTCTGAATTCAATTTTTTAAGCAATTCAGGGAAAGTTGTAATGTTTTTTATATTGTATTAGTTTCTTAACCTGAGATACTGTGTTGTACCAGATCTTAATAAAAGCAAAGTTATGGCGGTAATAAACTTAACCAAGTCTATAATCTTTCAAATATAAATTTTACGAAAGTAATGTTCCAAAAGCTCATATTGAGTAACCATTACTTATGTGAAGTTCCATTACTGCATTTGCTGAATTAGCACTGTTTCCGTTGTCTGACCAATCCATAATACCTGTAGCTTTTTGTTTGCTAATTAATCTTGCTAAATATTTATAACATAGCTTTCTTTCAGTCTTCTGGAAATGCTGCTGAGTTCCAGGTGGCAGTTCAAGCAATAGAATACTTCTTAGCCATATCTTGTAAATTTTTGGTTTTAAGATAGTAACTTGAATTTGCTGATGGAAAGTACTGTAGCTGCTGCTTAGCATTCTACTTACATACTATCATACCAGACAATACATATTAAATAAATATTGCCTACCTTTGATCTGCATATTGGTAACTTCTACCATTTGTCTATTACTGCTTGTTAAAGTTGTTTTACTTTTCTCCTGCATTGTATAGAATCCTGGGTCATGACAGTCTTGACAGTCACAGGTTTTTCAGTATGTATTTAAAATACATATATACTTCCTGGGGAAGTAGCCCATCACTGGAAAGGCCTTCTTCAATTATAAATAAAATATTTGGTTGTATTTGATCCTTTTCAGTAGAATTAGTTTTACTGTTAAAATTAGACAGAACAATTGCCTTTCACATCTGCATGAAGGAAAGATGGTAATAATTATTTTATCATTTTAATGTATTCTTTTTATAGCATTTTCCAGATTTTTAGGAACAAATCATAACAGATCTTTTTCTCAGTATATTTCATTAACTCATAAATACACCAACTTATCATTATCTATTTCCTCCTTAACTAGTTGAAGTGCATGTGTAAATTTTGTGGAAGAATGGAAAAATCTGGTTTTCGTTCAGCATGGATTCTTGCATGACATTTCTGATAAAAAGTGATTTTTTTTATACCTATAACCAGATAGTCACATACCTTTTAGATGTGTTCTGAGAAATAAGCCTGCTGTGTAATATAATCTTTCATTTGCTATTTCTGTGAAGTGCCTCTGAGTGTTTCTTGAACTTAAAATATTCAATTCCATGTGCTGGCCTTTATCTATCTTTCCAGGGTTTTTGATGTCCAAGTATCAATGTATCTTTCCATGTTTTTCTTCATTTTCCTTCTTCAGTTTTGAATATAGTTCTTTCCTATATCTCTAATTCATGCCATTCCTTTATTTTTCCCTCTCACTTCAGTATGGATTTCTGCTAGATTCTTTTCAATAGATTGGTTTCAAGGAACTGATTAATCAATAAATGAAATTAAATTGTTGTTATAAAACTCTTTTCCCTTTCTGAGTGCCTGTCATCAATTCACAAGATGTTCTAAAACACATATCCTTGCCTATGTATGAACTGTACAGTTCTTATTTGTATTTGGAATTCTAATAACCTTGTCATTGTCCTTTTTTTTTGCCATTTGGAAGTTTTGCTGACAGAGTATATTCAGGTACTGAATCTCCTGTCTTTAAAATATACTTTCAAGTCCGTCCCTTGCAATGTAGAATTAATATAATTCTGGCAGTTTTAGTCAATTTTTTTCTTGAATTTCTGTCCCATAATAAAGCAAAATTTAGAATAAGTGCCCTTTTCTGCTTCAGTTGTTTTGTGTCAGAGATATTGCAGGTCAATGCTGAAGTACATAAAAGCTTGCTCAGCACATCACTACCATTTGTCTTATCACATTAAACTTGCTTAATATATTTCTTGAGATCATTTAAAGTGAAAAAGAAACATTAAGCTAAACTCTTCATGAGGAGAAATACAGTCACAAATCATCCTCTTTTTTGCCATGATATAAATCCCCAGAACCAGGAAAAACAGAATATTCATTGACCTTTTCTTGGTCACTATCTTTTCCCCTTTTTGGACTGGATCCTTAAACTATAACATTAAATTTGGTAGCTTATTTTGGTCCTTGCCTGATCTGTTAATGACTGCATTGTTTCACATTACTCATCTTATTCTGGACTAAGTATAACATAAAGATACCTTCTTATAATATGACATATAGAACTTAACATTAATTAAGGAATCTGCTTTGCAATGCGGTAGAGTCTTGTTTGGATGCCATCATCTTGGGTAAATGTGAAATGATTAGTGTATATTGGCAATTCATTTAGTTTTACAGCTTTATTATGCGCTTCCATGTAATGAACCAGTTAAGCATGGCTTGTGTTATCTGAACTCACAAAGAAAACAGATCAGTCTTTTTATTTGTTGGTGACTAATCCTGATGCTTTTATACTGTTGTACTGTAGTTACTCTTTTCTAATGATGTAAAGTGATGTAAAGTATTAATATAGGTACCGGAAAATGCAGAAGCCAGCTGCAGTTGTTAATGTTGAAGACATCAAAGTATTGGCAACATTCATATAAGAGAGGCAAGTACCTAGTAATTCCCAAAGAGAGAAAATAAAGAGCTAAGGGGTAGATGGCATTTTCCAGATCCTCTCCGTAAGAGAAGCTGATTCCCACTCCCACATATGAGCTGATTACTAAAGGAGGAAGCATTATAAACAGTGTGACAGAGTAAATTGCATCACTTGTCTTCCCAGTTAAAATACACAGGAAGGAAGTGACACCTGTGCAGAGGACAGGCTTTTAATAGCTCCTCTGTTTTATCTCAGGTGGCAGCATCTAGTCAGGGGGTTCAGTCTTGCATTTAGCTTCGGAGCCCTGCTTTTTTTCAGCCCACTTGATTTACCCCTCTCACTCAAATGGGCTAGAGTCCTTGACTTTTCATGCCATTCTATCTTCTGTTCGAAGTGTGGATTTGGGATTTTTTGGGGGAAAGGGATCAGATTTTTTTTCCTAGTAAATTCCATAGGCTATGCCCATGTAATTCAGAAATTCCAGCAGCTGTAAAGTAAAAGACTGATTTTCTTGTGTGTCATAAGCAACTCAAGATTTTTATTACCTTTAGGTCCCAAATTATCATTTTGTTACACCAAATAGGTGTATTTATATGACTAACAGAAATTAGATGTGGATTTTCTCCACAATGTAATCTACTCAGTGACAAATGTATTTCTCTGACAAAGGTCCTGCAGCATCAAAAGAATGATCTAAATGGATGACTGTAGGTGGTCATTAAGAGATTATTACTCAAGAAAAGTAGTGTTAAATGGCTTTCTGGTCGTAAACTTAATGTTCTGGATATATTTTTCTCTTACCACTAAATGAGGTATTTGAAACAGTCCACACTGTGGCTGGCAACCTTAACCTTTCATTAACAAAACTTTGAACTGTTTATTTCCTTGCTGATTTTGCTTTTAATATGAAGGAAAAAAATTCATATTAGTAGTTCAGTTGGATGCTGTCATTGTTATTTTAACTTACCGTGTCTAAGAACAGGTAAAGGGTAACTTGTGACTAAATAACTCTTTTCCTTTATTTGTAATAAAAGGGCTTTATGGTCATTCATGTAAGTATGAGGAATATTTTATGATAGAGTGGGTCAGAAAACAAACCATGGACGTGGACTGTATTTTAAATGCATGTTGGGTATCCTAACGTTAAACCATGAAGAAGGTGGGCCTACTGTGTGCCATGAGATTGACCTTTTTCCTCTCCCTCATCCACAACCAAGCCCTTGTCTCTTTAAGGAAGCCACTGATATTTTAGAAGAGCTTTTGTAAAGCTAATATGAATAACTGTCTTTTTGGTTACAAAAAAAGCA
Source organism: Corvus hawaiiensis (assembly GCF_020740725.1). Classification (NCBI taxonomy): domain Eukaryota; kingdom Metazoa; phylum Chordata; class Aves; order Passeriformes; family Corvidae; genus Corvus; species Corvus hawaiiensis. Next base: position 70,520,210 of record NC_063215.1, on the reverse strand, counting down.
ACAGAAAAGGAAGGATGTGTTAAGAAAACTACCGCAGATTAAGTAATTGTCATCTTTTTATAAAATAATTTTGTAACTTGGGCTTGGTTCCTTCCTCTGCCTGAAAGGTATTTCCTCCCTGGGAGGGAGAAGTGACTGCAAGGCTATAGGATATTTAGATGTTTTTAAAGGCTGATTACAGATGGCAGTCCTCTTAATTTCTGCAGGTCATATTGTTTCCTTTTTTTGCACTTTTCGCAAAGGTTGGGGGGGAGAAAAAAAGAGTGGTTTTGGGTATGCAACTGGGAAGATCAGTTGCAGGCATGTTTGGGCAGGTGTGTCTTGTCTCCTGTGATGGTGAGCGGAGACTAGATGTTCACAGAGAGCCGATTTTTATCCCTCTTTCCCAGTGTCAGCACACGTGTCACAGCAGAGGTGTTTCAGGGGCTTGGCAGGCAGCCCCTCTCCGGTTCCTTCCACTGCATGACCACACCGCATGGTCACATCGCGTGACACCCTGTCACCCCCCCTCCCACTTTTATTGGAATGTTATTTTCCCATTCAGAGGGCTTCTTAGTTATAATTCTAGCTTGGGTTATTTCAGCCAGACCCTAGTTCAGATTTTTGGCTGCTGATTTTTGGTTCCTGACAACCCCTAGAACTGGCAGGGCTGGCAGCATGCCTCTTCCCTATCCTGTGTGCACACCAGCAGGTGATCTCTGTGGCCTGGGGATCAGCCCTGCCCCTGCCTGGAGAAAGCCAGTGCTTTTCAGATCACAGGAGTTACACATGGAGTCTGCTTTAAAGGTGTTCAAAGGCAGGACTGCATTCCAAAGTTTTTGCGTTTTAAAGACATTAACTGGATGTCTCAATCTTAACAAATACTACTCATTGCAGGACTGTGATTTTGCAATAAATAACCCCATGAGTGAAACACTGCAGCTCCCTTGTGCTTTGGTGAGGTAGGGACACTGCAGGGTGACTAAATATTGTGGGGTTTGGAGCACCTAAGAGTCCAGTGTTCTTATGACAGGCATTTGCTGAAAACCGCATATATTAATTCATCTTGCCTTCAAAGTTGAGAAAAATTATCCCTTGATGGACATGTACTCTAAATTGGTTTTATTATTATTATTAGTAGTAGTAGTAGTAGTATTGTTATTATTATATTTAAAGTAAATAAATACACGTTCCCTGTTCAAACCTGCAGTTTCAGAGTTATGGTGGCAATGTCACTGCAGTAGAAATGCCTAGGCAAAAATGGCCCAAATGATTAAAGGTAAATGATTGTCAGAAACTTAGGGAGAAGGGAAGAGGAAAAAAAGAAAAAATGCTATTTAGACTACAGTAATATAAATTTGGACTACAGTGTGTGGATGCATTCCTTTAGACAGCTGGGATGGACACAATTTTTAATTCTGAAGTACCACAGCCAGAAACGGGAACAGTTATTTTTTTTTCCCCCAGAAAATGAGAAATCCAAATTTTTTTGCCATCCTGGTCAAATTGTCGTCTTCTACTTACTTCAGGCTGTATTTTTAACAATTGATGCCAGAATTAATAGAATATTTATGTATAATGCCAGAACTAATTATGCCATTATTAAGAATTACCAACTGTAAGAGATGTGTGTGATAATCCAGCATGGCTTTAACTGCACACATCTCTGCCATTCTGTAAGGCTGAATGTGAAATCAAGTGTAGATATGATAATGCATCTAACCATTTTTGGCTGTTATGATGCTGTACAGACGTAAAAATGAAGTTAGGTCAGAAGTATTATGGTGTTAGTAGAAACTCTGAGTTTAAGTCTGAATGTAGACACTTTAATCACTTGTGGTCTCCGTGCATGTTGCATATGAAGAGACTTGGTTTGAAGTTATGTTTCACCTACACTGTTTGTAATAACATTATTAGCGTTCTACTTGTCAAGGGACTTATTTCAGAAAATGTTAATTCTTGGATGTTCTTCCAAAGAAAGCATTCTTTGGTTTTTTTTGAAAATACAAGTGGTCCAGGAAGCCATACATGGTGCTTATTTGCTTTTTCCCTTAAAAGGCAGAAATTTTAATTACCCATAGAAATTAACACTAAGTATTAAAAGACACTACAGCTCTTACTTAGTCTTAGCAGCTACTGTAAACATCTTTTTGCCTTCCTTGTTTTTTTTTTTTTTCTTCTCAGATGTGTGAAGTTTCCTTTTGCAGAAAGAGGGATAATGGCTATCTCATTTCACCCTAGGACCATCCAATATTACCTTACCACTTTGAACTGTTTGCCGCATTATTGTGTCCAAACAAACTTCAAAATTTCACTTTGAATATGTTTTTTTTGTTTTGGTCCCTGTCCCCCCCCTCCTTTCTCTCCTGCCCTTCCCCTTCCCCCCCCCCCCGCCATCAAAGAAACCCCATCAACCCACCACCAGATCAAGTGATGCCCAAACTCATGCCTGGCTCTGCTTCTCTAGTGCTTTAGCAGTGATGCTGAGGCTCGTACTTCAGGGGGAGGAGATGGGGGAGCATGTATACCCACTGTTAGACTTCTGGCAGGTGTGACAGTCTCTTGTTCTGGCCACCAAGGAGACTGGAGTTTATACAGTATCTGAGAAACTTACCTTGGAGGAAGTATTGTCAACATGGAAACATTCTTGCTAAATATCCATGCCAAAAAATGCATAGTTCTGGTTAGAAAGACTTGGACATAGTTCTGTGTCTAAGACCACTGTAGAAAAGCGTGGCACAACACTAAAAGGGGTTGGTTTACCTTCTGTTTCCCTTCTATGATTACACTCAGTAGCTTAGCACATAAATCTAGCGGAATTTCATTTGCAAGATGGGGCATATGTGTGAGTAAAGATGTAGACTATTGTGTGATGGACTCTGTAAAATATATGATGTAATTTCAGTCTTACATTGCATCAACTTCATAATTTTCAAAAGTTTTTTTTTTAGATACATTTCTGAAAGAGGTTTTTGACTCAGATATATATATCTCCAAATTTGACTAAGTTATGTAATTTATTTAGATGATACTTAGTTATGCCTAGATTTCTGTTACTTTCTTGTATAAGTTACCTTTATCTTCATTTTTTAAATTAAATTATAAGAAAAGGAAAATCTCTGAACAAAATGATTTCCAAATTCAGTTTGGTACTTCTGCTTCAAATTCTTAGTTAAGACTTTCTCTGGCTTTTGTTTTAGTATGTTGCCTTTTTGCTTTAGGAAAAGTGGCTTGCCTCACTGCAATTTGCTAGCACGCCTCTATCGACTGTGTAACTGTGAGCTATTTGAAAGAAAATTTGTGAGAAGTGGTGCCATGTGCTGAATTAAGATCAGTGAGCTCTGTCCCGTCTCCATCTGGAGAAGCAGCAGTCTGCTACCCAGCCAGTGCCTGTAAAGTGGCTGTCTCTCAGGGACATGGCCTGAAATCAGTTACCTACTACTCTCCTGGGAGCTGGGGAAGTGGGAATGAGCTGGCGGCCTGGCAGCATTTCCTGCGAGAGTTCCAAACTTTCTGTTCCAGTACGCATAAAAATGTAGTTGCCAGCCCTCTCCTGTGGAACACAAATGTGTAAACAGTTATCCTGAAAATAGTATTTCTGCTTCTGCATAGTAGGGTTCTTTGAGTTTGACTTAAGAAACTTTTTTCCTCTACTTCTATTTTGTGCTTCTCTGTGTTTCTGTTCACAGCGATGTGTCTACTCCAATCTACTTATTTTATGTGTAATGCTTCATGAATTCAATTTCCTAGTGAAATTTCTTTCCAAGTGTGACTTGAAAACACATTTTTTCTTTACCTTTCATGTTAATACTTCTTCCTGGCTTTAATGTATTATTTAATTCTTTAATTTTATTATTTAGCACCTGAGATCATGCTGAAGTACAATTTCTGAGAAGCTTATTGTATAGACATGCACTCTGTTTAAAGCTGGTTAGAAATTTTCTGAAAGCAGATGACAAATATCTTTTGAAATTAGAAATTGACTGAGGCTAAATATCTTGTTTTAAATGTGTGAGTTGAGAGAACATGGCCAGTTTGAAGGTAGGAGTCTGAGAAGAACCTGGCAGTATCAGGAGCTGTGGCTTTCTTCAGAATGAAAAAAGTAAAGTTTTGGGGAAAAAAAAAAAAAGAATGGGGAAAAGCACATAATTTTAGCATTGAATAGTTAATAATAAGAAAGAGGAAAAAAAAAAAGTGTCATTTCTAGCTCCTTGCTCCTGGTTCTCCAGAAATACCATAAAACTGATGAAAAATTCACTCTGGTTCTGACACAGACCTGGGTCCTTCACAGCAGATAGCTCAAGTGACTCAAAAAGTCTGATTTTGTATATGCAAAGCAACTTGTGCATAAAACAGAAGTGAACACTCTTAAATAAAGATTACTACTTGGCTTTGAGCCCATACTCCTGAAAACACCATTTGCCTGATCCCTCTGGGATCTATTGTTAATACTGTCCTAAAGCAGTGACAAAATATCAATTTAGTCCTAGAATTCTCCAAACCACAGCAAGGTCTCCAGAAGGAGTTACAGCTGGCTGAATTTCATTCTTACAGCTTCTGTATATCAGAACAGATCAGTATTCATCACAAATGAGTCCCTTGGTTCAGGAAAGTGCCAGCAAATTGTGTTTTTCCTATGTATATATTCATTCTGGATATCTGTTGACTCGATTGTCTCTTAAACATCAGAACTAAGGAAAAGAGTAATTTACAATACCTGCTTAGAACACAGTTACAAAAAGTGGTAAGAAGGACTGATTTTTCTCAAAGGCAGGTAGTAAAAATACTGCTGTTATGGTCCTCCATGAGAGATGATTTTTCTGCAGCACTCTTGGTACATCTGTGTGCACTGTGTTCTGCCAAGTGAAAATAATTGAGCTAACTTGGAATAAGCAGTGCCTTGTCAGATTGAGTTCTGCTCGGGTTAAATGCTGCTCCTCAGCAGTGCTAATTGGAGTGTTGTGCTAATATTAACGAAACTTCCTTCTGCACATCAGTGACCTTGCACTTTTGATTCAACTCAGTTTCCATGAGTTTTGACCTTTGGATGTCCATATAGTTCAGGATATTTTCTAGTTACTATTTTATGAGAAAAAATTAAGCATTATGTTCTCTGAATTTTTTACAGCATTAAGAGCATGCACATATGCGTGACCGGGTTTTTGAAAGATGCAGCAGTTTTGTATTTCTACCTACTTCAAATCCTGCTTAAAAATGTGTCTTTTTGACCAGTGTGAGAATCAGCTGAGAGGCTGTGAGTCTAATGAGATTTCTTCATCTGGTGGACATAAAAAGAGAGAGTAAAATTTACAGTTTTACGTATTACATCTTCTGGAAAATGTGTTGTTATATATTTGACTGGATAAAGAAAGCTACAATATTTTTGATATTATGTGAAATTTTTAATGTATTTTGTTAATTCTGGATTCATGATCTAGAACCTGAGCCAAGGGACCAAAACTGTCCTCCTAAAGATGATTTACAACACTGTGAGAACGTAACTTACATTTTATGTGGCTTTGTGCCAACTTCCTAACAAAAGTAGACTACAAAGTTGAGGGGTTTTTTTCCCTTTTCAATTCTGTATTTGTTTTCATGTTTCAGTAACTTGCTATAGCTGTAAGTATTTCTGTATAGATGCAAAATCAATTACTTCAAGATTCTTATTTGTGGTTTAGGTTTAATCAGGTTTGCCTTGTAGCCATAATTGCAGAGGAGCACCCATTTTTCCTTTCTCAAAATTTGCATTTCATTTTAGCCCTTAACGTTTAAAAAAGTCACTAGACAGTTCCAACCAGCGGGATTTGATGTGGTGGTGCAGCTGAGGACTTACCTACCTGATAATCTGCTGTTAAAGTCGTGAAAAAGATCCCTGCTTAACTAAGCCATGTGTTAATGAAAAAGCGGCATCCTACACATGGTTAATTAGCAGCATATCCCTCACAAATGGTTTGTGGCTGAGACAGTGTAGGTTGTCTAAAAATCACGTGTCAGCATGGGGGAATTATGATTAGGTCTCATGATCTTTGTGAGTTGTTAAAATGCAGGGTCAGAGAACTCTTTTTCTTGGAATTTACTTCTCTGCCATGGTCCAAAGTTGTTCAGGAACAGGCTCTTTGGAGGAGCAGAGGACATCTGCTGATCTTTTGTATTACAACATTGTAGTGGGCAAAGGACATCCTCTGAATGTGGTGCAAAGCCGTAGGTTAGGTAAACTGGAGGTATTAGCAAAAAGATACCTTAGCTGTGTCTTTGATGTACTGAGGAGTGAGTGAGAGCCATATATTCTGGCTTGACAGCAACTAGAAGTAAAAGAGAGACTTAAGGCAAGATAATTAATTTCCTAAAAGTAGTAGAGAGGTGTGATCACACCTGTGCTCATATGAAACAATCCTTCATCCCAAAGGTTGTCTGGGAGAATCAATGATAACTAAGTTGTGCTATGTATGTAGGGGGAGCCCAGTAACAATACTTGGTCTTCATCCTCTGTGGAGATACATGGAGAAGGCCCTAATAGCTTAAGCCAGACCATAAAAGCGTGGTAAATCACAAGTCTGTCTTTCCAAATGCTGTATTAGTGGCACACTAATTTATGGTGTGTAGCATTATCTAATGGTTCTGCTCATAAATGCAAGTCTTTATTACAGTTTCAGGAGCTTCATCATTTTAGACACTACCTTCTGCCTCTCTTTGATGCAGCCAGATAATTTGAATTATATCATTAGCAGGAGAAAATTTTTTCATGCCAAAACCTCTTGCTGATCAGCATCTCTTATATCACCCTTCTACTACTTTACTGCTGTTCTGTGTGACATTTCTGTATATATTTCTGCTGAATCTTGCTGACTTTTTACCTTTGTAATGGCTTACCATTCAATTAAGCTAGTTGGCTGAATATGAAAAGAATGAGCAATGATTTGGATGCTATCTATACATAAGTTAAAAATATTTTTATCTTAATTAATTAAAGCAGATATTTAAGTTCATATTAAGAGTGAGGGTAGTGTGGATGGGAAGGGTTGTGGAAACTGCGTTGGCTTACACTAGGGAATGAAATTATTATCCCTTTTCAGAGAAGAACAATTCCTGTAAAGACTACAATTTGGGCAACTCATGGATTTTTTTTTGTAATTTATTTCTTTTGGAGGGTGAGGGGAAAATTCTTGACATAATTTTTTTTACTGAAGATGCAAGTATATATTATTAAAAGGTCTAAAGCTGCTGAAATGCTCAACTTAATGAGGAGAAAGCGATGTGTAAATTCAGGCTTGGCATTGCCCAGTGGATGTACTTTAGCAGGCTTCACCTTCTTGCATTCAGTTCTGGTGTAGTTAAATTTAGCTTTAGTGCTGCCTTTGTCACATAATGCTTCCCTTGATCAATACAGCAAGGGCTGGGCCAGTGTGGGAATGCCTCTTCAAAATAAAATTTTTATAGAGATAGTTGATCTCTAAAGCTACTCAATGTCAAAAAGTTCTGGTTGGCTTTTTTTTGTTGTTGTTCTTTAGTTTCGTTTTGGTTTAATTTATGTTAACTAATATTTATCAGAGGAATGAAAACGAAGTACTCTTGTGAAAGATTCTTCAGTTACTGTGGCATGGTAGATAGTAGGATCCGTGTTATATGCTCACCTGAGAGACAATTGAAGAGTCATAAGATGACGGTAAAATTATTTTAATGAGAGGAGAAGGAAAAATAGGAAAAAATATTGCTTGTAATGTTTGTATAAATTTGCCCAACGAAGCAGTACTTTCTTATTCCTACATAACTACTTTTAAGAGGCTTTTCTGTGTTTAAAATAACAGTTATTTTTAAAAGAATGCTAAGTTATTATTAACATGTGCCATGTTTTCCATCTGTTTGATATAGTAAAATACTGTAGTAATACTGCTTAGTGTTTAGCATTTACTTTGCTTGAATTAATATAGCTACTTTGAAAGGCTTGGTAATTACCCTTGCTTGCAAATGGCAGTTCAGACAAAGATGGTTCATAAATCTTAACATATCCTTAGAAGGACAGCAATTGTTCATGTGCCAGGGGAATTAGGAATAATTTATTTTCCAAGAATTACCCTATGCATTCAGTTAAACCCATTCTCTATGAAATTTAAACAATAAGGCTTCTAGTAAACCTGTATACCAAAATAACACAATCCTTTAATTTCTGGAGAATGAAAAAAGATCATTCAGTCACAAACGTTGTGTTGTGGAGATTTACAGAAGAGTGCTTTGCTCTGGTTAATAAAGTGTAAGTTGAGCACTAGGTACAATGTTATCAATTTCATAAACCAGCAACTGCAGCAGGATGACAAAGCTAAAAGGACTTAATAAAGTTAGAGGAAAACAAGTTGGAAGGATGGGGGAAACTCATCCACACACAACTTTGATGTTGAATACTATTTCCTGGTGGGAGTGTTCAAAGCCAATAGCCTTGGTACTAATTTGCTTAAGCCTCAATCTGTGTCAGCTCTGCTTTTAATTTTTTTGCCCTCAAGGAACAGTATTTGAGCTTTGCAAAATAACTTGGCTTAAAAGAATTGAATGTTTGAAAACATGTTTAGTAACTAGCAACTTTGCTGAGAATCAAGGCAGCTCTAAGGAGCCCAGGTATCTTAGAAATCTGGCTGCTTACGTGGATTGACCAACAGTAATTTTAGATGGTGTGCTTCAGTTATAGCAGGCAGATTACTTGTTCATATAATTCTACATTGATAAAATCTAGTAACAGGTAAAAAGCTAAAAACTGTCTTTATCCAGGTAATAGATACATAAAATTATATATTTTTAAATGAATAAAATAAAACTGAATTGCTAATGACTCCTGGATATTTTTTTTGTCATTGAGAGATCTGTTTTTGGGCCCATACCTTTTCCTCTTCCACAAATACAGTCATGCAGCAGGATTTGTGTCATGGTATTTTCAGTTTTTCTCCTCTGCACAAAGAAGTGGTTTACAGTTTGAAAGCAGAGGATACAGTTTCATGTCTCTAGCTCCTCTTCAAATGTAACTAAAAAAAATAAAGAATGAAGCTACTTTAAGTTCTGGGTAAACCAGTTCCTTTAAGGAACAAAAATACATCCCATGCTGCTTCCATTGCTTTACCTTTTGTCTTTTAATGAAAAAATAATTTTGTTGTGCTCCAGTACTTCAGTCCTTTTATCCATCACTGGTTGCATATGCATTAGTGTTTTTCTGATCAGTGGTGTAGTTATAATGCAAAGCCCCTGTGGGTCCCTACTTACTGCCTACTTACTGCATGTTGCTTCATTACCTGGTTTTGACAATCATGAACTGGCTTCTCAGAGGAAATTAAACCAGAAATCCCATTTCAGATCTGTACCAGTGGAGTTTATCCTGATCTCTTTTACACAGGGAGATTACATTGATTATAAAATTATTCAAAATTTTAGATCAAGCTTATCATCATTTGTAAGGCAGATAAAACAGAAAACATAAGAGCCTTGTGCTTCATCATTTTCTTTCCCCTCCCTCTCAGTAGTTTACTTTTAAATTAATATTTAAATTAATTGGCTTTTTCCTCTTAGGCAATTTTTAAAATTTTTTTTTTCTTAATTTTTTTTTTTTTTTATTATTCTTAACATTTTCTTATTGTTAAGTTTTGAGGTAGTGCCTCATTGTGGGAAACACTTTTAAACAGAATAAGGTTTCTTTAAAATTCACAGTGGTAAAGGCAACTTTCAATTTTTAAACTTTTTAATCTTTAAAATAGGTACATATATAGTTACTGGGTTGTTTAAAACTATTATAAAGGAAAATTAATTTTTTTCTGCCTGTGTGTTTTGATAATTGGAAGCTAAGGTTTCAATTTATACTGGTTCAGAAACTACAAATGTATTTTTTTAGTAGTATTTAATTAGTTAAAATGCATATGTAAACTTGAAAATTTATTGGTAAAGTAATTGTAGAAGTTCAATAATAATACAGGCATGAAAAAAATCCTTTAAGAAACTATAACAAGCATCTTTCATTTGATTTATGAAAGGAAATATGCTGCAGTGTTATCCTCAACACTTATTATATCTAATGGGCAATTAATTTAAGTTTATTTAAGAAAGTGCAGGGAAGAAACAAAAGGATTGGGCTATCATTAAGAGAGGATGTGAATGTCAAGCATGGTGGATCAGAAGTGAGTCAGCAATTTGCCTTTTAAAAGCAGATGTCTGATGTGATCTACAGCTTTCAAATGCTTGGTGCTGACACTTGATTTTGTAATGGATTATTGCTAGTGCTTGTTGAAAACCAAAAATATTGCTTTCTAGAAAGCACTTCGAAAATTGTGGTTTTGTTCCAATGAGGAAACAAAAATTGAAAAGTCTCCATTTTATCTTAATAGAAGAGTAGATGGATGTACTTTCTCCTTTCTCCTTCTCCCCTACATTTGTGCAGGGGGGTGCAAGGTGCTGGTTGGCATGCCCAGCTTCAGTTAAATCCATTTTCTGGGCTTTGTGTGGCAGCTCTCTCTCTTTCCTGCTTTGCAAGTCTATGTACTTGATCTTTTGAGAAATGTTTTTCACAAAAATATGAGCACAGGGAGGCTTTCCAGTGAAGAACACAAGAGTTCAAAAATTTCCTTTTAGGCTTAGTATATTAAGTCATGTGCTTGCTGTCCTGGTCTGTGATGTGTTGGTGTAGTTGGTTGTGGTTTATGTGAATTACAGATTTCAGAGTCTTCTCAAAGTTCCTAGCAGAGAAATGTCTGTGTCAAGACAAGAAAATGTCATTATAAAGATGGTTCTGCTGGGAATTAACTGGGCATGGGGATTTTTGTTTCTTTGTGGTTTTGGGGGTTTTTTTTGGACTTACGCCTTCTTGTATCCCTTGCTGCACTTTGGGCAGAAGAAGCGCTTAGAAGCCTTCTGCAGTTACTGAGGCAGGAGGGGGCATGGCTTTAACATATTTGACAGACTGAACTGGTCTGGTAGTATAAAACATGCAAATTCAAGTGCATTTTGGGATGATTTGCACATCTAAGAAGATCAATCAAAAGTAAAATAAAACCAGGTTTTCAAAATAGATTGCAACTGTGTGTTTGACAGGTGATGTGTATATAAACAAATAAATTACAGTTTGTTTGGGGAGGGGATGGGGAACATTGTTGGGGTCCCTCCCCCTGCCATGGAGCCCTGGGAGAGGAGCCCTGGGCGGAGATACGGGGTTTCCCTGTCCCTGCTCAGCCTCGTTCCCGTTGGTTGGTTTGTGTTCCCTGCGCGGGCAGAAGGACCCTTGGTCCGGGAACTGGAACAGTTCCTCGGCAGAGCCCCGGCCATGCGGCTGGAGAAATAAACATCTCTGAAACATCTACCAAGAATCTGTCTTGTTGGGGTCTCCTCCCCTGCCGTGTAGCCCTGGCAGAGGGGCCCTGAGGGCACAGACACGGGGCTACCCTGTCCCTGCTCAGCCTCGTTCCCATTGGTTGGTTTGTGTTCCCTGCGCGGGCAGAAGGACCCTTGGTCCCGTGACTGGAACAGTTCCTCGGCAGAGCTCCGGCCATGCGGCTGGAGAAATAAACATCTCTGAAACAGCTAGCAAGAATCTGTCTGTCCGTATATATTTCCTTTCCACGGGACTCCTGGTTTGATATATGCGTGTTGCAGGATCCCCACTGCAACACTGTCTGTCCATATATATTTCTTTTCCACGGGACTCCTGGTTTGATATATGCGTGTTACAGTACCCCCGCTGTAGCAGAACATCCATAGCATTTCTTTGGAAAGGACATCTAATGTAAGGATCACCTTGCCACTAGAGCAGGTGGGCAGCCTCTCTGCAGCACTGCTCTGTGCATGTGTTGCACTTCAGCTGCTGAAAACTGACAGTGAAACGTCACCATCAAGAAGTCATTCCAGATCTGACGAGTCTGCCCTCTGTTGAGCGGTGGCATTTTCTGGCACACGAGTAAGTCTTTGGGCAGTGGCTGCTTTAACAGCTTATGCTTTTAGGGCTCTTACCTGTTGTGGCTTGTGCCAGAAGGGAAGCATCTTTAATTTCAGAAAGGATCACTTGCTTATCTCTCTTTCCTTCACAAATGTCTTTGCTTATGTCTCTAAGACTGGTATCTTCTCTGAGTGATTTCTTACTGGTGGCTTTTTCTCTACAGCTTGTTGGTTCTGTTTTTCCCATTATAGACATGGCATATCAACGTGCTTTACTAAATGTATTTTGTGGCAATATCCCCTCTGTATGGCCAGCTGGACCTTCCTGTGACACAGAGGCACCCTGTGACTATTGCTAAAGCAGACCCTTACTCAGGCGTCTCATGTGGCTTCTTCTGCTCTCCCTGTCAGGTGGCTTCTCCAGTTTTCTTTTGAAGTAGACCTAGTTGAATATCTGTTAACAGCACAGACATAGCCTTACACTGACCTGGGAGAAGTTGTTAGCTTTTGGGTTCATGTGTTACCGTAATTGCATCCTCTCTCTTCATGCACTTCTCTTCTCCATAGGTGATCAGGTCTAAAGACAAAGTTTTCTGAGCAGTCCCTTGGCTGGGCAATGAGGTGCCAGGGTGGCCAGGCATGAGGGTGGTAATGCCCTGCAGATCTGGGATGACTAAGGCTGGCAGGCCTTCCTGTGTGGCTGTGGGCAGTTAATCATCCTGGGGAAGACACTACAAAATAAATGATCCCTCTGTGGATGTTTTTTGGTGCTGAGTTGCCTGCAGAAGGGGCTCACCCCGAAATCTGCTGCTCCAGTACCACAGTGTATGTTCCCAAAGGCCAATGTAAGCCTGGAATGAATTGCATGTTGGAAGTCCAAGGTAGGCTCTTACCTATGGAGAGATCATGTACCTAGAGCCCTTGTCTGAAGACTTGGTTTGGGCAGGAGTGACATAGAGGGCTTTCCCCTCCTCTCAATCCCTCCACTAAAAATAGTCCTGTTATACTCTTACCACATGCCACTATCCTTCTGAATTAAAAACTAAATGTACCAGTTCTGAGTGGTGATACTCAGTAATACTGGTAATAGCAGTTCTGATAGTAATCCTGAGGATTCTGTTTTATGTGTAAGCTGCATAGTGTGTTGTGACAGTGTCCTTTATTTAGTCTTGTGGTTGCTCCATGCCTCAGTAACATCTGCTATGACAAGAAAATACGAAGTATGGAAGAATTTAAAAAACAGATTACTGTAGTCCCAGTGATGGGCTCCATAGTGAGAGAAACAACTCTTTGCATCCCTACCTCTGCCACAAGTTGGTAAGGTGATTTCAAGGAAGTTAATTGGTACCTGCTCCTCATTTCCCTGCTTGACATTCACTCGAAGACTTTCAGGAAGTACAATGTAATTTATAGATTGTTTCTAAAGGGAAACCCTTCTTTCTGACTTCAGGCTATAACTTCTAGGGAACAAGTAATTTCTCTTGTATTTGATATTGACGGTGTCTCACTACTGAGTGATCAGAGGTTTAAAAACAAGTTTTGGTGTAATTTAATTTATGCCTGTCAGTAGAGTAATTATAAAAATTCTGACAAGTTTAGATTATTTTCCTATTACTACCATTCTTATATTGCAGCATGGAGACAAGTCTACTGGCATATATGTGTGCAGAAAGAGTCATAATGTATTGCACATAATAAAAAATGGGAGGGGGGGAACTGACAGGAATAAAAGATTTCTACAAAGTGAGATGATTAAAAATGAAATAGATATGAAATGCAGCTTTAAGCAGTAAAAATACAGAAAGCTTCATCTGTTATCCTGTGATTGTAAGGCAGAACCCCTGTGTTGTGTACTGATAATAACTGTATATCAAACATAGTGGTGCCTCTGGATGTTTTTGAGAATAAGTGAAAACTTGTTCACTACATTTAATTGCTACTTTACAAATAACTGAGTACAAAGCAATAGTAAAAATGCTGGTCTGATAATGCAGTAATGACTATGGTTTGTGAGATTTGTTGCAAATGAGAATCACCTTTAAGTTTTTATTTTCCTTTGAAAGTTGGGAACCATTCTGCTTTTTTAATAAGCATTTTTAAAAAATAATTCTGGAATGTCACGTCACTTCTACTGGCACAAATCCGGAGGAATATACATGCCTTGGAGCACCTCCCTGCCTTGGTAGACAGACACACAGATTCACTGAAGAATCTTTTTTGCAAACACTGCTTTTGATTGCAAAATAAGTACTTTACTCTCAGTTTGAGCCTCTGAATTCTTGACTGTGACTTCAGCTCCTCCAATGTAAATCACCATAGTTATGCAAAGGCACCTGGAGGCACCATAAGTTAATGCACTGGGATGGAGAGGAGTAGTTTTATATTTTCTTGGCTTTCTGTTCCTGAGGTTGAGGCCGCCTTCCTGTGAATTTCTGACAAAAACATGGAAAGTTAATGATGATTCAATATGTAAAGGCTTCCTATAGCTCTAACAGACATAGGCATTTCTGAGATAAAAGTACTGGGTATTGTCACTCCCTTCATTTGACTATCCTTTTCGGTTTGTTTCCTTCATTTTTTTCTGCTATCCTAAACCAAGTCTAATCCAGTTGGACATCAAAGTAATTAAGCAGAATTGAATCATCCATGCATCTGATGAGATAAAGACATCTTAACGTGAAGTTTTATTTTAATTGCCTTTTATGGAGCACAAGAGGATTGTAAATAGCCAAATGAGCTTTCTGTGATTAGTAAAACTGGCCATTCCTGGAAGATGACAAACCAGAGAAACTTGCATTTTGACAATAGAAAAAGGAAAATTATAGAACTTAATTTTCATTTTTTGTATTATTTGACTACATGCAAAAGCATTTAAAGTGCTTCAGAATTGCACAACACATTTAAAGCAGGAAGCAATTAAAAATATGTATTTAAATTTTCATGTTTTTCAGAAGCAAAAATACATGTTTAAAAAATGGGAATCCCTTTTAGGGAGATTTGATTAATCTGAATCCAGGTACAACCAGATTAACCTGGATTCTTGATATAATTTTTATAACCTGACTCACTTTTGAATATGGAGTGTGAAGTGGTTAAGAGAGTTTCTCAAGGCCTTGCAGGAATGGTATTTTGAAGCAAGGAATGGATCATGTTCCTGGTGAAAGTCAGTCTGGTACCCTAATTACAACAGCATCTGCTGACACTGCTGTCTTTGAAAGCAGATCTCTTCCTGACACTCTCCCAATATAAACAGGTGACTCCAAGGACGTGACATGTCCAGATTTAATTTAGGTATCTCTAGCCAAGCAATGAACTGAAAAATGAGTAAGTTACTTGTGAGATGTTAGCAGATTTCATAGAAAATTTTACAATTACAGCTCTCTACCTGGCACAAGCTGTCAGGGAAATTTTGCTTTTTACTTCTTAGGGAAAAAATAGTCCTTTAAAATACTAATTTTCTCACATGACATTGAAGGTGGCTTTGTATGTGGTAGGTCCTTTTCATGCCTTAAAATCAAAGTTTAAAGTATTTTAAAGATCCTCTGATTCTTTGCCTTTTAGGAAGCATGGATTACTTTTTTTGAATTGTTGATACATGGGAATATACAACAGGAGTTTTGTTCGGTCACCACTTAATAAATCTTTTTATGATATTCAGGGTCATTTAAATATCTTTATCTGGAAACCCAGTAATTGAAGAAAGACATCCTAGACTTACAAGAGTATATTACTTAGAGTGGGTCCAGAGGAAGGCCGTGAGCTTGATGAATGAGCTGGAGCACCTCTCCTGTGGGGAAGAACTGACAGAGTTGGGGTTGTTCAGCCTGGGGACCAGGAGGCTCTGGGAAAAACTTACTGTGACATTTCAGTACTCAAAAGAGGCTTCCAAGAAAACTGGAGAGGGACATTTTAGCAGGACCTGTAGTGATAGGACAAGGGTAATGGTTTTAAACTGAAAGGGGATCAATTTAGATTAAAGGCGCTTTTTTTTTTTTTTTTTTTTTTTTTTACTATGACAGTGGTGAAAGACTGGAACAGGTTGCCCAGAGAGGTGGTGGATGCCCCATCCCCAGAAACATCCAAGGTCAGGTTACACAGGACTCTGAGCAACCTGGGCTTGTTGAAGATGTCGCTCCTAATTGTAGGGAGATTGGACTAGATGACCTCTAGAGGTGCCTTCCAGCCTAAACTGTTTTATGATTGCCTTTTAGGCAAGAAAGATTTAAAAATCCTTACGGTGGAGAAGATACGACATTGTTCATTCAGGCCCAAAAATGTTAAGCAATGCTTAGGCTGATAATATGTCTGAGAATCAGATTCTCTTAAGAAGACATTATTATTTTTGTCTAGAACGATGTCTTACATTTGTTTCTTTCTTCTCGGACCCTTTTCTTTACCATTTTTCATGTGTGATATCCATGAGCAACTACTGCTGCTTTCAGAGCCAGCATTTCAGAGAAAAGCAATATACAAATTGTTTATTCATTCATTCATCCCTTCCTGCCTCTTCCTCATTGGCAAAACGAGCGGGAAGCTATTTGTGTCCCGTGACTCACCACCAGATCTTACGAGGGGATTATGCTGAACCTCACTGATTCACATACTCTAGGCTTTGTTGAAGGTCAATGTCTTGGCAGCATTCCCCTATAAATACTATGCAAGTACCAAGCTGTTGATATTGAGAGAGCTTTAAGTTGTTTCTGCCTTCCTTCTGCTGTGCTTTTTGGTGACAAATTCTGTTCCTGTATCAAATATAGAAATTGGACATTCAGTGTATCCAATATAGAACTGGACATTCAGTTAGTGTGCAGGTACCTGCTCAGCAGCAGCTGCTTCCCTGGAATGTGCACTGATTTTTACTTTCCTTAATTTACAGAGCTTTTGTGATGAGTCCCTAAAATATGATTAGACCTTGTTCATGGTTTTTCACTTTGTAGGTTTTCCTCCCCTCTTAGCCCAAGAATGTTTCCTGCCCCTTTATATCTATTCTTGCTCTATATTATAAGATACATTCTTCAGGATGTTTTAAGGGTCTTTAAGATCTTTTAGCTTAGAGAGGTGTCAGGTCTTTGAAATCAGGGAGATTTCCATGAATTTCAGAGTTATGCAACAGAATCCCAGCTGGGGATTTGGTATTTACTTCTTTGTATTTCTCTAACTCTTCCTGCATGTTTAAGGACACACACACGAAGCAGCTGTAGTAAGCTGTGTATTCAGCAGCATTTGGGGAGGTCCAAGAAGCAGTCCCAGTAACACAACTGCCTCATTAACTTTGTTTTCCTGATCCCTGCCCATGGCATATTACCTAATTTCTAGCAGAATGGGCCACTAAACAGGTTGTACGCAAGACCTTGAAAAGGTCAATTGAAGGCTTACTAACAGTGGAAGAAAAGAAGGTTTTAAGGTGTTCTTCCTTGTGTTGTTGTAATTTTATGATTTTTAAAAAGTTATCTTGCTCTGAAACCTTGGAATATTAAGGTGGAAGAAAGGCGAAAGAAACTTACCAGATGTGAATACAGGTTTTTGCCATCTGACACCCCCAGGGAATCTTACCTGTTCCCCTGTGTTTCTCTGCTCGTGCAGGACATTTCCTTGGAGCCCTTCTATCTTTTCTGGCAATAAAGACCTCCCCCAGATCTCACTAGGCAGGTGCAAAGTTCGTCGGGCTTGGAAAGTCTTTTGTATGGACAAGTTCCTCTATCGCCAGGCATGCCACTGGATGCTTTGTTTAACTTGCTGATGGAGAGTGCCAGGATTCCGGCAGTGGGATAAGATGAAGAGCATTCTCCAAGTCATTCATCCAACCCCAGGCACACTTAGTTTTGGGCACTTGGACTTTGGTGTAGACTTGCATCTTTGCCTCTTTCAGTATCTAATATCCAGTCAATAAACTCTCTGTCTACAGGAAAGTAATAACAGACCATTCTTCACAGCAATGGGGCTTTCCCTTTGTGACATGTTTTCTTACAGAAGAATAAAAATGTGTTTTCTAACCTCTATTGCTTTCTCTTTTCCTTTCTCCCATGCACAGGAAATTCAACCATTACCAGAATATTGCTCTTACTCTTTGCTGCTAAAACAGCATCTTTTGTTTGTTTGTTTGTTTTAATATAGGGATGTTCAGTTAGATCTGGAATTTGAAACAATTTGTTCTATAAGCAAAGAAAATAAATAAGCTTTATTTGTTGTTAATTTGTTTTCTGTCTTATGTCATCTACATTTTCCTATCATCCTCTCCCTGGGTGGACCCAATTCAGAGAGGACAGATCTGCAGATACTCCTGGTGCCAGCAGAAGGAATGGCTGCAAGGCAAAGCAGATTAATACTGAGTGGGTTTTGCCCGTTTTTAATAGGTCTTCTTTCATTACTGCTGTCTGTTTCCACTACCTATTCATCCTGAAACTTGTAGAAACCTCACCAGTTGGAGACTAGACTTATATATGCATTTTTGTAGAGTTTTTACTGAGAACTTAAAAACCAAACAAATAAATCACCTTGTAATGAGGGTATTTCTTCATCTAGTATTATCATGATTTTATTGTAGCTGATATTACAAATTTTGATTAACCTTACACAGAAAATGCTCATTCAGGTGAACATATATTTAACTGGAGACCAGCTGAATGGCAGGGTTTGCTGATGGTTGTAAACTTATTTGGGATAGTGAGGGAAACTGAAAGAATTGCAGAAGGATCTTAGGAGATGGAGATAATACCATGTACAGAAGGCACCACCACATGTGGCTCAGTGATTCTGTCAAGTGTCTGGAAGCTGGGGAATTAGGTGGGTTATGCTTGTGGATCACTTATGTTACTGCATGGGCATTTGCTTTTGGCCACTGTTGGAAGTGACAGTCTGAGCTCATTGGACTCCTTTCAGAGACAGTATTTATGTTCCTACAAGCTTCTGAAAAAAAAATGCATTTAAAAAGCCAGAAAAGCTGTTTCAAGCATGACAAAGAGCTAAGCAAAGGAAAAACATGAAAGCAAATTAAAAAAAAAACCAAACAAGGCAGTCATGCATAAGCTGTACTTGGGAAGAAACAGCTATAATATTGACAATTAATGGATGTATTTCTTATTAGGAAGTCTTCAGCTGTCTCACTTTGGTGGTTTACACTCTGATTTATAAAGAAAAATGTTAGCATCTTTGTGATAATCAAATGTTTTCAGTTCAAAGGGCACGAAAATCTTTAGTTTGGCTGGATGTACAAAGTGAACTTCAGCACAAATTCCCCAAGATGAGATTAAAATCGTACATTTACAATTACTGTGTGTTAGAAACCTTTGGAGAAACAAACTGTGTTACAAAAATGGTTTGTTTTGCCTGGAAGGAGATGGTCATTAATGTTTGGCTTATCGCGGTCACTATCTAAAATATAAACACAGTTCCCTGTCACCAGAGTGTCTGAGGAATTGCTGCTTAATTGTAGTTGGAGGGAAAAGACAGCATGTTTTAGATCTCACCCTGTCAGAATTGTCATGTACTGTTGCAGACGGAAGTGTAGATAGTATTGATCTTTATTGATTTTATTGCAAAATGAATGGGCACCAAGCTCAACAGGCTTTCTGTGAAGAATGTCTAGAAATAGCACCATCTTTTTATTAAAAACAACAGCAGTAGCAAAATACTGATGCAAATGAAACACTTCAGACAATCTTAGGTTTTTTTTAACAAGGACTCCACTCTTTCTTAAAGACAAAACTAACCAAACACTGATCTAAACAAAAAATGTTTCCCCCCCCATCTTCCCTTACAACTTCTGCTTTGGAAAAAAACACACCAATTTTTTTGAGTGTGTTCAAAACTTAGACTAGTTTTCCAGAATCCTTTAATACTTTAAAAACTTACTTGAATTGATAAAAGAATATGGTTAATCATCTTCTATGTGAATAGGATTTCTCTTAAGAAAAAAATACAAAACAATAACACAATTTTGAGGTTTTTTTAAAGTTGCAGTTCCAGAATACCACATGCTGTGGAATGTGCCTGAATGAAATTCAAATCTCTTTTTACATGTAATCTGATTTAAAAAAATAAAAGAAAGAGAGACAATAAACAGATTGTTAAGTGGAATTCATTATACGGTTTCTAGTATTTTACCAGTGATAGCTGCTTTTTGTTTTCTATCTTACCCTTTTGCCACCAGTTGCAAAACTGTTTTGTACTCTTGTAGGATCACAGTTTTGTGCTCTTGTAGGGTTGTGAAGTACACAATTATCCTGTTATTTTGTATAAAGCAAAGATTGTATGATTCTGTGGGTAATATGAATGATCATGGATAATAAGGGATAAATTGTGACCAAAGAAGAACATTATGCTTTAATGAAAGCATTTTTCTTTGTTGGTGTTCTCTTGAATTATTCTGGGGTTTTTTTGTTTTTTTTTATTATGGAGTTTGAAAAAGAACGTAGAAAAAACCACAATAACCTGTCTTTTAGGCCTTTACCAGCCTTTGAATCATCCTCTTCTCTTCTGAGCTAACTTTAAAGTGGTAGCAAGTGTTGGATTTTCATGCTCTCCCTCTTCAGCAGTTGCCTATTTCAGAGGTCATAGGGAAAAGTAGGATGGTATTGGTGAATACTTGTTGGCAGTACGTAGTGGCGCTTACTGTTCGAACACGGTGGTGGAACCGTTTCCTTCACACACTGCCCGATCTCCTCCGTGCAGGTAGAAGCTTGCTGGCCTGCCCATGGCAGGAGGAGTGAGGCTTTGCTGCTGTGCTCACAGGGGTGTTTCTGAGCATGTGGGCCACACGATGAACTCTTCAAGCCTGGTTACCCGACAAGGAAATAAAGTCAGCTTTTGGGCTGGATATCCTGGAGTTTCCTGAAAGTATAATTTTGCAGTTACTAAAGAATTCTTTCTGTGTCTTTGAAAGCAGAAAAATTCTATGGCATAGAAACCCATAGCCTGACTGGCTGAATTAGCAAAGTTATAATCCACGGAGAAGGGAGGTTGAGGAGTTGGGGTTTTTTGGACTGTACAAATATGTCTGTCTCTTATGCACAAGCATTTGTACCTCTTCCATCTACAGAAAAGGTATGGGATAAAGAGTAGTTTCAAAGGATGTGTTCTGCTGGAGTCTATCAAGGCTGAAAACTATGATTTCTCTTTCCATTTGTATTTCTAATTTCCATTCTAATGAAGCAAAACAAGAGTGATATGGTTCTTCCGACATCTGCCTAAAGTTTATGAGGTAATTATATTTCCATATATAGCATGTTCTTCTTTGCCTTTTGGAAGTTTTTTTTAAATATCTGAAGGTTAGCCTTTAGGTCATAGCTTTTATAAGTTTAGCATAAACCTTTAATCTCTCTTGAATGATTTTTGTGTGTAAATTATTCTCATAATTTTTACTAATAAAGCTACCACATAGGGAACAGTATGTCCTTGTACTATCTGAATTCTTTATCTTATTTGTTTAGATCATGTTAGCAGAAAAAATAGTCTCTGTCCCTTCTAATTTCCTAAAAAAGGACCTTCCAAGACAATGTAACAGAGCAAGAGTAATGCAGAAAAAGAATATTAAGATGTGGATAACAACATCTTGGTTAGGAAAGCACTGGAATTTTGAGGGAGAAGGTTGCTTATTCTTCTCTCTCTCTCTCTCTCTCTCCCTCTCTCTCTCTCCCCCCCCGGGGTTCATTTACAGTAAGAATTATGCTAAAGCAGTAATAAAAATAGATTTTTAAATGTTGTGTTTTATCACCCATATAAAAATCAGTAATATAACTTGGTTATCTGGGATTTGTACAATATGTACTTATGCCTTAATAACAGAAGACATCTGAACTAATTTGCTCAGCAATTTAAAGAATATTGTGAACTGATGAATATTCTCTGCTACCTCAAAGCCTTTTGAATATTGTCTGTCTTATTAATTATAAAAAAATTACTTGGTCTTTAGTGATTTTGAAATAGAGTATTTTCACCAAAAAAAAAGTAATGAAACTATAACTCTACTTTCTTCCCATCTTTTGTGATTTTACTCCTACTTTCAGGATGCTGCTTCCAATAGAGTTGTTCTAGAAAGGAGAAGAAAATTTGATGACTGTTTCTCATGTATTCCTTTATTTCTTTGATCCCTGTGAGGAAAAATGTTCTGACAAATGGGCCAGCTGGCTCCCTTCACCAAGAGGCAAAGAGTAATTTTCTTGGTTCCTATATTCCATGGTTTGAGGTTTTTACCTTATCTCTCTGCAAAACTTGCACTCTGAACAGGTGGCCAGCGAATTGCTTAGAACATCACAGGCAAGCTTCAGGGTAAATCAACATTTCAAATGTTCAGTAATTCATCCATGAACAAAGCAGGTGAAGTGCAGTACCAACAATTTTTAAATGCTTCCCAAACAGTTTTTCTTTTGTTTTTTTTTTTTTTTTTTTTTTTCTCCAGTGCTGCCTGCTGCATCTTTTGAGAAACACCCCCACGTTTCTAGTCTGAACCTCTACCTGTAAGATCCTTGGGGGTTTTTGACTGCTTGCTTTTACCCGACATCTTAAATTTTACTTTGCTTCCAAGAAACCAGTATTGTTTCCAGATTTTGTAATCCCAAATAGTGTATATAGTGAGTATTTGCTGCACCAAATTTGCTGCACCAAGTTGGGTGTTCTTCATACTACTGTAGAGGAAGATGAATGACTTCTGAAGAGGTTAAAATCAGTCTCATCCCGTAACTTTTGAGTCCAAATCCACGTTGCTGGTGTTGATGTGCTTTAAGGAGGAGGAGTTATGAAGCTGTTGCAACCTGATTTCTCTTAGAGAAGTTTTATTACAATATAATTAATATATCATAGGGATCATTTCAAGGTTGGGTTCATTTGTTTGTTTGTGTTTCGCTTGTTTTTTAACCAGTGGTGATATGGCTGGTCTGTTTACAGGTTTATTGTTAACTAACACCAGTTCACTAAGGGATTCCTTTGGGGGCACGTGCTAAGCACAACCTCATTGCTGCTTTGTTAGAGTAAGATGATTCTGCTTTCAAACTGCATCCCCAATCAGTCCTGGATAAGGATTATTTCCTGGTTAAGGAGTAATTTTCTTTTTTTTTTCCCTTTTTTTATTTTAATGAACTATTATTGCTAAATGCTAGAATATATGCTAGAGCCATCACTTCTGACTTTATTCTTTCTTCTTCTATTTCATTCATATCTCACAGAGGCAAAAGGTGCTAATTTTTTGTACAGAAATTTTCAAACAGAAATAATTGTACAGAAACACTGCTCATTTAAGTGTTATGGAGCACAACAGGCTGCATGGGAATTTTTCTAATTCCTCAAAATATTTTTTGGTTCATGTAATATGAGGATACAAAATACTTGCTTTGCCAAACAATTTGTAACTAGAATTTTTTAAAATAAATTACAATAAAATAATAAATAATTTTACATATCTCACAGTGTTGAAGAGTTGAGGCAAATAGCCTTAAAGTCGTTGCAAACATTGAATGAGACTATAGTAAGGTGGGGGAATCTCTATGAGGAAAAAGCAAAGATGCAAGAGAAATGTAAATTATGTTTCATAGTTTCACTTGCTCTGCTACAAGCAGAATTCACTGTTTCGAAATCACAGGTAAATCATCCTTTCTTCCTTTGAGTAAAAATCTGTTGTTTGGAAAGTTAATATCAGCCAATTCTTTGTGAAATTTGCTAATTTGTGTTCCTTCTGGATACTTGCATAGGACACTCAGGAAATTGCCACTTTTTAGAAAGGTCTTTGTGGCAATGACAGTGAGACACACGTACAATCTAAAACTTTCTACACCGTGAAGTGAATCCAGGATAAAATTTTTACTTCACCCTCTGACACCATCTGAGTCATTTTGCATTCGAGGTAGAACCTCTGCTCTCGGAGCAGGCTGCCCTTCATGATGGCGGTGGATACAGGTGTCAATAACCAGAGTTTAATTTTTTTAAATGCATGCTGCCAGATGTGTTTTTAATTAACTGTGCTTCAAATGCAGCTTTGTTCCATTTTTTTTTTCTACATTTTTTCTTTTTGGAAAATAGAATTTTAATGGAGGATCATATTCTTTGTCCTCTGAGTAGTAGATTTTTTGTTGTAAGTGTAAGCTGAATTGGTTAAACTTTGAAAATAGGTCAGTGGATAGTGCAGTTTGTTTAAAGACCGAAGGACTCATTATCATCATCAGTTATCAGGACTCATTAGACATTGTGGTTAAGAGGTCTCACTCTTAAAACAAACTTGAAAGTTTTAAGCAATAATATGCTACTCCACAGTCAAAAATGTTGCATACTCATAACACTAAACAAAATTTGATTAAAACAAGTTCTATTAGTTGTTAAGGGACAAAATTCTCGGTCATTTCGATACAATTCAGTTTTTTTCATTTAAAGGGGAAAAATAAATTCATCCAGGTTGGTTTTTTGCAAACAATTAATATATTGTTATTTTTCAGTGTGTTAGAATAATCATCTGCCATTTAGCATGTTATGATGCAAATTTTAGTATAACCAAACCTGATGAGAAGTTTTCATTTAAATAAGGAAAACTGTATAAATAGCAATCAGTTTGAATATAGCCCATGATTTAAAACCATCTGTAGCTTACTTGTTTTGCCATGAAAGCTCTTTAGCACTTGTATGCATTTGCACGGTGTGTCCATCCTGGTTTGCACAGTGTGCAGCTGGCAGCACTGTTGGGTTTTTGTGTTTTCTTTCTGTACCAAGTAGTAACCACTACTTGGTATAAAATTTGACTAATTTAAAGAAAAAAAGAATGTGAGCCAAGAATTATGCTTACAATTACAGGTGCAGGTATAAAAAGTGTTCTCCTCTGTGTTACACTTTTAAGGGATGGAAATTAATGTAGCCAGCACCTAAGCGTGCATCCAACATGCATCTTGGCCCAGCAGGGTGCATGCAGAGGAACAGAGGCAGTCCCTCTGGGAATGACCACATTCCACTCTGCCCGTTCAGATGAGCAGCACTGGGACAGGCTTGTGTAACCTGACAATAAAGGGTGCTCGAGTGTCTTGTTGACTTTATCTGTACAAGCCCAGCCATTTGCAATTGGCTATTCAGGATTAGACTTCCACTGAGTGTGAAGTACAGCAAAACACCTGTGGCTTCTAATTAGTTTCCAGCGCAGGTTGCTTGATAGGAAAAAACCCTTTGCCTTTGTTGAAATGACAGTTTAGATTTCATTAGAGAACAATGCTTGCAAACTGCTTCTCTCAGTAATGTTCACTTCCTTCAAAGCAGCTTTTCTAATTAATGAAATCATTTGCTAATTCGTGTTCCATCTGGGTGCTTGTGTAGCTGCACAGGACACTCAGGAAATTGCCGGTTTTTAGAAATGCTTTTGTGGCAGTGAGACGTGTACAGCCTAAAACTGTTTCCACATTTCTGAGATGTGAATCTAGGATAAAATTTTTACTTCATTCTCAGATACCAGCTTATTCTTTTTGTATTTCACGGACCTTAGAGGCTCTGCTCTCGAAGCAGGCTGCCCTTGGTCCTGAGGTGGGTGCTAGTGCAAGTCCCTGTACCTGTGCTGGAGCACTGCTGATCTTGTGGGGACTGGCTGCAGGGACATGCACTCCCAATATAATGCTGGTGCACAAGGACTGCTGGTTTTTATGTAGTTATGAGACTGTAATTCAACTGGCTGTTTGTGTTCAGCAGAGAAGTCACAAATAAATCTTACTGCCCACCTGTGACACTTGAGTGCTGGGAACAGATTAACACTCTGGCTACAGTGAGCAGATTTTTAGTTGTTTGTGTTTCAGGTGTTTTGTCACTTTAGTTAATATTTAGTAGCTTCCTTAAAAAGCCTCTTTGTAGTGAATAGTACCTTATTTGGTTTTGTGCATACTCAAAAGATGCAATGGTGTTAGTCCTTGCAAAGTTTATTTTTTCTTTCATGTTCTTAAAGTATTTGAAAACATCAAAGCCTTTTTATGGCTTTTCATTTTATGGGCAGTCAGAATACCACAGGACAGCCAAAACTTGTATTGTTTTGGCTCTGCAGACATCTTCTTGACGGATTAAGGCTGTCAGCAGAATGTGTAAACACCATTTCCAGCTTTTTACATTGGTCACTAAAGTATCCTTAAGTGCAGCTCAGTCCTGCAAGACAAAGCCCTCAATCATATGACTGAATAATGGTCAGGGGCTTCTGTTAAAATGTTTTAATAATTTTGCAATTCACAGCAGTAAATCAATCCTCTTTCATTTGAGTCACAGTGATTGATCATCTCTATATAGCTAGTCCACTGACATACAAGAGTGCATTCACTTTAAACAGCATACACCTTCAAGTTAAGACAGTGTAATTATTTAAATAAAAATGTAGTTCTTCAGAAATTATAGTTCAATTGCAGCAGTTGTCTTACCAGGCCCTGTTCATTGTGCATATTGATGGATTTCTAGCTTCTACGGCTTCTCACACTGCAAAGAAGAATCTGCAAAGTTCCTGGAAATTTTGTGGAATATACAGCTTTATATGAACGGAATGATATCCTAATATAAACAAAACTCTTTGATTTCTCATGTTAATTTTATATTTTTTAAAGGAAAGAAGTAGGAGAGTGGGAAATTGTCTCCTCAGTTTTTCTTAAATGCTGAACTTTACAGCTTTTTGCCTAGTTTCAATGTTGTTATTTGGGGATATTTGTTTTGGTTTTGTTTTTGTGGTGTTTGTTTTTTTGGTTTTTTGGGGTTTTTTTGTCCTTTCATCACCTGGAAGGAAGCCCTTCAGTGAATTCTAAGTCTGCTCTAAGTCTGTTCAAGGAAAAACTAAGTATCTGGTTGCCCACCTTACTGTCTTGGCAGGGCTAGGCTGGTGCCTTGTCATAGGTGCAGAGCTGGAAGTGATGAATGAAATAACAAATAGATCACTTTCCATAACTTATTTAGATAAAGAGCTTATGATAAAGATATGGTTCTTGCAGAGTTTGAGGGGGAAAAAAAAAAAGAATGTCCTGTAAAAGACCCCAAACAACTGTATCTATTCTCCTCCACATTTTTCATATTTTATAAGAATTTAATTTTGTCTTTAGAAAGCCTAAAATTTTAAAAGCTTGTACTGCATAATGCATTGACATAGCAAAGCTGTGAACATGAACTACTGATTTAAAATATGAATGTATTCTTACAAATAGTTTCTTTACCAATAAAATATTTTTTCAAACGAGAGTGCCTTTTGACATGTATTTCAGTAGTAACAATGGCAGGTGAGGCCGTGCATCTTCTCCTCTTTGTGCCTACCTGTGCGTACCTCATCCATCACGGTAGTATTTGGGGTTCAGCAGTATTCTAAGGGGAGAAAACAGACCTGCCTTAAAAAAAAAAAAAAAAAATAAGCTTTTCACATCTTATTTTCGGATTGGACCAATTCCTCACTCCTCTTCATTTGTGCTGAAAAGACAGAAGGGATGTGAGACGTAGCAGCAATAAGCAGCCTGTTGTAGGACCTGCTAGAAGTTGCTGATTGAACAAAGCCTGATTATGCTTGAAAATAAGTAATTTTGTCCTGTGAAAGAGCATTAGAAAATGAGTACAGAAAAGTATTTAGAAGAATACATACATCAAAAACTATTGTATGTGAGTAAAATGCCTTTTCCCAAGCATATTTGTTGTGTATCCCAAGCTGGTCTCCACCATGATAAAATACTCTCATGGATAGGAAAATTAAGAATTTAATTCCCTTGTATAAAAAATCTGGCTAAGAGTTGGTTGTTCTAAATTCGTGTGATGATGTTTTCTACTTATGCACACTCAGTTGAGCCCATCATTCAGCATTTCTAGTGAGCTTTTAGAGGAGAAAAGCAGACGAGAAAGGTTAAATGTTTGGAAGGGTCATGTTACTGTCCTTAAGTTATCAACAGAATTTAGATGTAAAATTGCAGAAGACGGGTTCAAAAGAAAAGTGTGATTGATGCAGACAGGAATAGTCTGTGGAAAAATGTCATAAAATTATATTCATTTTACCTAAGTTGTTCTGATAAAAGGTGAAAAGAGAATCAATTTCTTAGCTTTTAAGTTCTTTGCAGTTTTATGGAAAATGTAAAACCTCATTTCTGGGAGATGTCTGAAATCTCATGGAATCTCATTCTCTATCTGATGAAAAGTGTGTTTTGAAACATCTGACTTTATAAGCGTTCCGTGAGAGAGGAACCACTGTGCTAGGGTCACATTTTCACTTTAATCTTAACTTCCTTTTAACCTAAGATTTGACATTAAATAAAATTAAAATTTAAGCCCTCTTTTGAGGGGAAATATTTAAATCTGAAACTATTGAAATGGGATACGTCAAGAGCAGTGGAAGCCTCCCATCCCTTTTTGCTTTGAGGAAACAAAATCCAAAAAAACAGCCAACCAGACAACAACAATAACCAATAACCAACACATAACATCCTCTCCTCTCCAAACAAACATAAATCACCAAACACAAGAACCCCAAATTTGTCAGGTTTTCAGTTTGAGTCAGTATTTCAGTTCAAACTGTAGGACTTCCTGGGAATTTTGAGGAACCATGAAAAAATGGTTCTGTAAAAAAATTCTTTCAAGAAGACCTACTAAGGATTAATTGGGGGAAAATGAGATTGCTGAAAATTGCTGATATTGTAAGTTTTTCAGTGAAACTCCATTGGCTGTTGCTTCCATGCTATATGGCCACTTGGCCTGCAACCCACCATTCTCTTGCCGTTCTGCCCATCATCAATGTTTAAAAAATGCAACTCTGGGATCAGATCCTCAAGCAAGCTTTGTAGCACACTGGCCTTTATGTTTAGCAAACGAGAAAAAAGGAATTAATAGGAATAGTTGCTGTTGATGGGATGGTGGGTGTCCCTTGTTCTGCATGCTCTGTTAACCCAAATTGAGCAGTGTATTTTGTGTTAGGGGTGTTGGCTTTGTCAGGTGCCTGCTCATGAGCAGTGCTCATCCCCATCATCCACCTTTGTAGTTAACTTAGGCATGTGGATTTTGTGTTTGGTAGAAAATGCACGGTGGAGCCCTGCATAAATGAAACAAGAAGGAAAATAAAATAGCACTTGGAAAATACTGTTTTGAGAAACTGCCAATGCATACAACTGTCATCATTAAACAACACTGAAAAAAAGATATGAATTCTGAAGTCAGCTGAAAGTCAAAAAATCTGCAAAGTAACTGGAAATTAAGTGGCTGAGCAAAAGTCGTTGCAGTGGTTGTAAGAGAAGTTCTTGCTGGATGGTGATGGTGTGGAACAGGCCCTTTTGTTACTGTCTTTTTAAAAAAAGTATGCTTTAAAAAGCAGTAGAACTGTATTTTAAATAAGGAGCCTTCAGTTTTAACTTCTTCAATGTCTGATTTTTTTTTTTTTTAATTTTTTATTTTTTTTTTTTAGATCTTTATGGTTATGGCAAAATCTCTGATCAGCCTGTGGTATAATGGACTACCAGTTGGATGATACACAGTCGTCTGAAACATGATATATACTGCTCCTCTTCCGTGTCCATGGTGAGTTTTGCTTCTGTACATATCTATTAAATACTTCAGAGAAGGAACTAAAAGTTTTCATTGGCCCACATTGGATATCGTTTCCATTGTTTTCACGTGGATTAACCTAGAGTTGTCAATGTACTGAATACATAACCCATTCCTTTTTTGTAAGATGTTTGAAAATGTTTTAAAAACTTAAGATCAAAAAATAACTGTCTAGAACTTTTCTCTTTTTGGATGATTTTAGAGCTGTGCAAAAATCCTGATACACAACTTGAAATGTTTTTCCATTCAGCTTGAAAGCCTCTTCATCTTCATTTAGTGTGTCTTAGTTCAAATTAGATTCCAACCAAATGTTCTTTTTCTTCAGACATGTACCACAATATATTTAAGAATAAAATAACTATAACTGTGTTACAAATATACTATAAAACACAGGTAAAAAAATTAATTTGAGAAAATATTTGTAAATAATTTTTCAGTTTTATTTTTGCACTGCTTCTCAGTTTTGTGCCTACAATTAATCTGATTATAGTATCTGTGAGCACTGTTAAGTACTGTATAATCAATAACACTGAAAGCAAGGCTTCTCATATTATAACTGAATTATTGCTTCTGTGTCCAGACATACAATAACGAGATCCAAAACCCTCATTGTTCATTTGGCTAAATGCATTGACAAACCAAATTTGGGTATCAAAACGTTCCAGTGACTACTCCTTAACACCAGAAA
The DNA here is from genome assembly GCF_020740725.1 of Corvus hawaiiensis. Taxonomy (NCBI): domain Eukaryota; kingdom Metazoa; phylum Chordata; class Aves; order Passeriformes; family Corvidae; genus Corvus; species Corvus hawaiiensis. The sequence goes on along the minus strand of NC_063215.1, from coordinate 70,490,158 downwards.
CTGCAGCCCAGTCTCCTCTGCAAAAATCAGGTTAAGCAACTGAGGGTAAAATCCTCTCTCTTCACTCTTCTCCTTTTCACGGGTTTAGATATGGCTCTTATGCCAGAGTTTGATTATGAATGATACTGAATTGTCTGGAATAGTTGCTTAGCCACTGTTAAAATTTGCCTGTAAATGTTTGTTACCCTAAGTTTGTGTCTAGTGTTCAGGTTAAAAAAGATATGATGTGAAAGGTATCTTTCTTTTTTTGTTCCAGATTCCAGAGTTCTTAGAGGCATGCAGAAGTAGTGAAAAAAGTAAAGAAAATAGAAGAGGCAAATACTAATTTGCCTAATGCTGTAACGGATTTAGTCAAGGCTCTTCTTATTATATGCTTAAGTACTGTAATGAACTAAGAAGCAATGCCGTTTCTAGAGGTGTGTTTGCACTTGATAATAGAAAGATGTGTTTAAATATCCCATGTAAGTGGATAGAGATACTTACCAAGAAAACTGGTTACTATTATTTTTGGTGAAAATGGGTATTTACACAGAGAAATGGGCAGCAATATAGCACATTTTCTCATCCTGTGGAGGGCATTTTCTGCCACTTCTCTGTTACCAATTTCAGCTTTACATTTCAAATTATGTCTCCCAGGTAGTAACCATACAACTCTGAAACCAGGGAGCCAGATAAATAGCAAAGACAGCATCACCTTGCTTGTTTCCACCTGCAAATTTTTGAGGGGAAAAACCTGATATTGTTTGATGGATTATTGACCACCTGTTGATTCTACAAGGCATAGCTCTGGGTATTTATTGAGTTCTGCAGTGTTATCTAACCAGGCTTTGTATTTGCCAAATTAGCAGATTTGCTTCAAAGACTTGACCTTTTCTTTTCTCTTTTTCCTTATCAGCAATATGCCATACATTTCTGAGCCTGTTTTTGCATCCTGAGTGTGCACTGACTCATCATGAAATCAGGGCTTTGTGACAAGTCTGACAGAAGAACTAGCTTCTTTAAACAGAGAAAACTGTCTATCCCATGTGTGTAAATACTGCAGGATTATGTCTCCTTTTGCAGAGGTCTGCTACACTACATTTTACTGCATTTATTCCCTGTGTCCACCAGCAGGAGAACAAAATCCATTCCAATCCACAGTGTTTCCACTGAGGCCAGATTAAAAAAAAAAAAAAAAAAGTGTGATAACATCTTAAATTGTTTAAGAAATGTCATTGTACATTGTCCTGACAATTAAAAAACCACTGCTTTGGCATTCTTAATTGTTAGAAGCGTTCCTCTTTGCAGTCAAAATCTTCAAGCAAAGAGGATGTGCCATGTGTAAGGGCATCCTCATCCTCCTCTCACTTCTGTACCCACTCGAGGCTCACACAGGCCCTCAAATGGCCAATCAGTTACTCCACTGCTTCTTTCTAACCAGAGAAAGCTGAGGTGGGCATCAGGAAGTAAACTGAATGCCATCACACAGGACATGAAACCTAGAGGATTTTCTACTATTCCCACAGTAGCTTGCAGAATGATATCTAGAGGATAAGTAAGCTTTGCTCATCAAATTCAAACCCTACAAGAGAAGAAACAATATTCAAGCAGTAGTATATACTTAAAATCTGTAAAATAATAATGGCAATAATATTTCTAGCTTGTTCCCAAATCCTATGCCCCATTAGATAGACCAGGGAAGCCTATTACAGAAAGGTGTGTTAAGATACTTAAGTCAGGCTTTTAGAGGACACAGTGGGATTTGAGAACTTGTGTGAAAAGGAAATAGAATCTCTTACAAGGAAGAAGTACTGGAAATGCAAAATTGCACATCAGCCTGTAGTTGAGTGCTTTCTGATGTTCATTCTGCTTTGGACCAACTGATACCAACTTTGGTGGGGTTTTTTTGGTTGCTGGAAAGCACTGAGATTTAAAAAAACCCCCAACGAACCAAACCCCAAACAACAAAAAATAAACCAAAACCAAACAACAATAAATAAAAAGTGTAAATCTTAATTGTCTGCTATATATTGAGAAATTTCATATGGTATTTTAATATTGAAAGGATTTTTTTAAAAGATATTCAATATGCAAAGTCAGCACAGGATGAAAAATAAGTCATAGAGAACAAAAGCCAGGTGCTATTTAGGAGGTGTTTATGGTAATTGAAAAGGGAATATATAAAACACTAAAGGTGAGGACATCTACAAACAAGATAAGTGGTTCAGGCCCTATGTTAAGTTACAAGAATAACAAAGGAATTCTTAGTATGGAGTTGCCTTCACTTACTTGGAAGACTGAATAATTCTAGAAAGATCAATTGAAAAAATATAGCAGGTATGCCTAATATTTACCAGCTGTATTTTCTGAGTGTTATATTGTATGGACAACCACTTGAAGAAACAACATCAGCAGCTGCTAAGATTTCCATTCTATTACCTGACTTAAAAACAAAAAAGGAAAAGAAAAGAAAGAAGGAAAAAAAGGCAATGAGAAGAAAACATAGAAAAAGTCTAGACCTGTATCTTAGTTTCTCAACCCAAAACAATCTGTCAAAAATCATGTACTGAAACCTCCTGTACCAACACTGAACAGTGGAAGCTTGCATTTTGTCTGGTTCTGCTTCTGAACTCTTGATTCATCTTCTCTGTACTGGATGCTCCTCACAATTTACAAAGGGTGTTGTAAATGCACTGCTTCATTTTAACTGTAAAGCATCATTAATAAGCACTAAAACCAATTTTTGTTATTTCCATTGCTTTATGCCTATTGTGGAAATACTCAGGGTTCTCTAGACTGCCATTGGTCTTGCTTAGAGCATTGCTCCATCAGAGTTCACACAGGTGGATTCAGTGGACCTGGGTCCATCCATGCCACCTGCTAGTAGGGCTGTCCGAACACATCACAGCCTTTGTTTGGATGACAGAGTAAATGGCATGGCAGGTATACTGGAAGAATCAAAATGAAGCATATTATTTATGAAAGTAATCACAGTCCTTCTGAGATATATCCTGAACTGGGGTTCCTGCAGCTAATAGACAGAAACAAAGAAATAATGTTAACATTTATCTTGAAAACTTCTGGTTTGGGTGAATTTAAACTCGTGATGCTTCAGTACATTCAAATAAAGTAAGAACTCCCCTTTGCCCTTTTCCTTTTGTTTCCCTCCACCTTTATGTACTTCATTTTCAAGCTGATGTTGTGATACTGAAGGACTGCACTATGTCAAGGGTCTTGAATAAATTATGTCATACAAGCTTTGAAAGCTGCTGAGAAACCAGCCTCAAGGTTAGGTATTGGTTAAAGAAAGGCCTGATAACTGAAGAGGCATTGCTGCTGATGTGCTTTGTTCTAATGATTTTCTATTAGTAGGGAGTCTTGATTAATGATTCTCTATCAGCATGTCCTGATAAATGTGCTAGTCAATGAATCAATGTGTCATTTCATTTTCTCTTAAAGAGCGTCTTAACATGAGTGTGATAGGAATTGGCTTTAAATTGCCAATGCTGCAAGCAATTTCTTTATCTGAATGGAGAAAATATTTTCACTTTCTAAAGTTTTGAATTACTGCATATTTTTCTTCTGAATTAATGAATTATTTGTACCAAGTAACTACTTCTGTGAGCTTTTTGCATTTAAAAAAAATAGTAACTTTTTATAACTGCTTGGAATCAGAAGTGGTTCTGTGGTAATGTTACTGTTGTGCTTAAATTCTATACTCTTCTAACTGCATCAGGCTCTTAAAAAAAAAGCTGTGTCTACAGCTTGATCAAGCTTGCTTGAAAATATATTCAATGTATTAATATTTAATTTTTAGCTTTTCTACTGTGCTACTGTAAAAAAGCAACAGCAGCCATTTTCTACAAAAGACTAAGAGCTTGCCAGTTTTGTTAGGGTAAAAAAAACCACAGGCAAACACTACTAAACTGTTGGTTTGGTTTATTTTTGTCATTAGAATATTAATCTAGTTTGGTTTGTTTTGGTTTTGGCTTTTTTTCTCATTAAAAATAATACAAGAATATATTGAGTGCTTAAGATCTGTTTGAGTGGGTTTTTTTGGTTTTTTTTTTTAATACTCCTGCTATGAAGGTAAAGTTTCCAATGGGTAACCAAGATGTAGTACAGAATTTGCAGAACTACCCAACCCATTATCAGTTTTATAGGGGAGCATCCTGGCAAGCTGGAGGTGTTTAAATGGTGTGTGATCAAGCAGTGCTGTATCGGCGATGAACTGCTCGTGGTGCCCAAGCAGCAGCACCTCCTCTCCTCAAAGTTAAGCTTTGTGGAGCTGCATGAAATTAGTTCAACCAACTCAGTGAGATACCATTTTGAAGGGAGAGGTGGAATATTTTAGACAATCTGTAACTGAGTTTACTGCTTTGTGTTCTCACACTGGCATGCTCACAGCACTGAAATACATGTCCAGATGATCTGGCCAACATCACTTTTGTCCAAGTCTGGAGGCCAGGAGATGCCAGCAGCTGCATCCTCACCACCTCTCTTGGGTTCTTCTTGGTGGTAACAGATGAGTTCTAGGGATTCACCAAAGAATTTTTCTTACTTCAGCCTCTGTAAATGCTAGGCAAATCTGCTGCCAGATGTTCTCCTTTCATGTTTCTCAAGGCATCACTGCATGTTGTGTCACCTCTCCTGCCTGCTTGCACTTCTGACTCTTACAGCAGCCTGGTTTACAGTGTAATCAATTACACAGTTTTAATTCTGGATACCTAGCTTGAGAAGATACGCTAACTGCTTACTAGAAAAGTTGAGGACCTAAAAATTACCTAGAATTAATCACCTAAAAATACGCCTAGAAAGTGGAACTTTATTTCTTCTGAAGAAAAGCTAAATATATAAATCTCTTATATGGTGGACATTGACTGTTGGAATCGGGCAGTGCTTCTAATATCCCTGAAACACCTGAGTTTGATAACTCCCAGGTTTGTCACAGAAGTGATTCAAAGTATGCTGCTTAAAGCAATCCATTTTTTTTTTCTTTTTTCTTTCATTTATAGCAGGTAGAGTTCCTTTCTGAAGGCTTATTATTTTGAAGCTTTGGAGGTTTATGTTATATAAATAGAAATGTTGGAAATAGCTTTTTATATAAGCATAATTCTGAAATAAATAATATGATAATGAGATATTTAAAACCATGTGACTACAACTGTGGCAGAGGAAAGCAAGCCTTTAATAATCAGAGTAAAGTAATCATAGTTAGTAGAAACTGTTTTAAAAAAACTGAATTCCTTTTTTTTTTCCCTCAATCATCTAAATAATTAGAATACTTAAGAGTATTTGTAAGACCTGGGGACATGGTGGCTATAAGGCTCTCAGGAGGGCTCCTCCCACTCCTGGCAGGACCACTGCCCACCCAGATGAGGGCAGATGTGGCTTCTGCCCTTGCCAGGGCTCCTGCCTCTCTCTTCCACACCTGGTCCCTACTCATGCTGGGGGTTATTCTGTGATATGAACCCACCTCTATACCTGGGGTAGGACATAAGGTTTTTGTTGGCTTAAACCTCGAGAGTGTGAACATCTTCCCAGCTAGAGACACTGCCATCAGCTAAGTTAGCACTCCGCCTAATTTACTGTCAGTTGTTGCCTCTTGTGCAATCAGCAGGTCACCAATGAAACTAGTGAAAAATATAGGCTGCTGAAATTCACCTTTACAATGAGGTAAGAATTAATTTTTCATTTCATATTCATTCATATGTCAGTATACCAATGTTGTTGTATAGTTTACCTAATAGCAGAGAATACTTTTAAATACATGTACTCAAATTAAGCATAATATCTTAAGACTAATGTGAAAAGCGCCTTTGCAAGGCACAATGTGGAAAACAGGTAAGAATCACTGCAGTTCTGTGATTTCCAACTGATCAAATGGATATGGTATCTACATCTCCTCTAACTGACTGTTCCTGTACCCAGCATCAGCAATACCAAAAATGGCAGAAAGAAGAAACTGGTAGCAAAGATAGATTTTCTGATAAGCAATTTCTCAGCTCAGGGAAGAAGATCTAGGCATTTGAAAAACTAATTAAGTGCTTGAGAAGGGGAGGAATGAGATTCATAAGTTTAATTCATGCTGTTACAACAGGCATCCAGAGTTCAATTTTGCATTCATTGCTTTCAGATGAGGTTTGTATTAAATCTGAGCAAATTTATTCAGAAATTTATGTAAGGCTCAGGTTTTTCTTTTTCTTTTTTCTTTTTTTGTTGCTTTCATTGAAAGCATCTAAATATTGGCAATTTGATTAGCTTGGATAGAACTACCTAAATGAGATCAAAACTATATCAGTGCACTTTTTCACAGGTACAGCAGTCATACTTTCTGATAGAATTACTAGTGTTTGTAGATAATGTTCACCTTTTTAGACTCACTGGTTTCAGTGAAATGCTCTTTGATATCCTTCTTTACTAGAAAATTAACAAAGTTGGGGTAAACCAGCTCAAATCTTGAAAACTTTAAGGAGTGTCTTTTGTAGTGTTGCTTTTGACAAAAGTATCTTTGGTATCCTTCTCTGCTTTTTGTAAAACACTGTAATACTTTATCTTATTAGCTTTCCTCTCATTTTATTTCCTTTTTTATTATACAGCCTTCTTGAGCTTTACATAAACATGTCTTCTGACTGTATTTTATGTGAATTGAGTGCATTTTTCAGCAGTTTGTAGCTACTAATTTGGACTATATGTTTCTGTGTATAAGCATTACTCTTGGGAAAGTTTAATTTTTCTGCTACATCATTTGCTTAAATGAGGCAATAAATAGATTTAGTATCAAAAGTAGTTCTTTTCCATGCTAATATGGAAACAATTTAGAGACTTCAGAATATTGGTTTGGAATGATTGGTACCAATGTCTTAGTGAGACATGATATTCATTATTCTAAAAATTAACTTATGCTGTTATATCTTAATTTCATTTCTTGTGTGTCATTAACTGATGTATTTTTTTGTATGGTGTGTGTATATATATAAAAATGTGTACATAAATAAAAAGATGAAATAATAGTTTAAATTATACAGAGGCACTTAAAAATGAAGTTGTTTGGGTGGAAAAAAAAGAGGAGAAGAGCAAACTTGGAAAATAATTTTCATTTAAAATTATGTGGGGTTTTTTTTAATTGCACACTTTATCTGAAATCTGAATCCATTACTGTGTATCTCTTTTTACTCAGTTCTTTACAATAAAGGTGGGATTGACCTGGTGTTTCTAAGTTGTCCATGGGGAGAGGCAGGCAACTTCAGAAGGCAATTCTTGTCTTACATCTGTCTCAGATACTTACCATAGAAGGGGATATATTACTCTCTGGGTAATTCTTTGTGCATGCAATATTGTTATTTCTTATTTTAAAAAACAAGGCCAAGATAAGCCATGCTTCCTGTAGTTCATTTTATTTTGTTGGAGCTGCAGTAATTGCATCTCTGGAGCAACCACGCTTGTTCAAATGGATTGTACATTTTAAGTACGTAAGAGGTGTCTCAAAATGATAGAACTCAATGGTTTGACATTCACGGAAATAACACACTTTCCATTTTGCATGCTACCTGATGCATTTTTTATATATAAACAGAATGTTAAATTTATTAAAACTAGGAGTTTGTTTAAATTTAAAAAAAAAGAGAAGTAAGACTTTTTGAACCATTTTCTACTTGTTACTGGAAAGTATTTGCTCATATGTAGTAGACAGTCTTAATTTCCTCTTCTAAGTGAAATGGATGTTTTGATGCTCTGTTACATAGTCAATGCTTCAGCAGAGCAATGTGGGCATTTTAGTGGTGTGGAAATTACTTCCTATTGGAGTATATATAGCTCTTTTCAGGACTTAATACTTACAGCCCAAGTCTCACCTTCAGCCAAGTGAACTTAATGGCCTGACTCCATTATACAAGACTTTCTTGTGTAGTTCTAAGTAATCAATGCCACACTTTAAAGCTGAAGCATTTTGAGTGAGAGATAACACTAAGGTTTAACGATTTGAACTGATAAAACAAACTGTGTCAATTTGGGTTATCAACCAGATTTCAGCTTGTATTATATCTTTTGTTATAACCTTTTTATAATAATTTCAATTATGTAGTCTCTCATTCTCTAATTCTTCCTCTAAGCTGTTCTGTTGCTTGGCTGTGGTGAGCAGCTGCTGTGTCCCCTCCTCCAGGTGGCTTTGCTTCAAATGCCTGGAAAAAATTATTCCGTTTAGAAATAGGTAACACCACAGATACTTAAAATATCTCATGGTCCACCTTTTCCTGCCTGAAAGATTGTTGATATTTTGTCTTTGCAACATTAGAAAAAGGAGAGATCATTTTTTTATGTTAGGAAAATAATTTTATTGCTTTATATGCTGCCCAGCTACACAGCTATGAAAGAGTTGCTCAAAGCTTTTGAGAAGAGAGGAATTGTGGGTGTGATTATACTTCGGGGAGAGGAAGTGAAGGACCTGCCTCAAAGTGATAAATCCGGTGAGAATTGAGGCATCAAACTTTCCAACAACAGCCTGAAGCAACACATTAGCATCTACAGCAGGTGATGGCAATGAGTCTGAAAAGCTCAGATTAAATGAATTCAGGTGTTGGTGTTAGAAAATCTGGTCTCTAAAGAGTAGTTACTATGGGAAGTTGTTCTTGCCAAAAGAGATTTGGAGGTAATTTAAATTGCAGTGCAAGTGAACTTTATGTTGACTCCAAGCAAGGCCATAAAATAATCATGTGCATGTGAGTCAGCTGTGGAGCAGGAATACTCACAGAATTTCTTTTGTTTGGCAGATATACATACTTGAGCTGATTCAAGCACAATTTCACCATATTTGTTAAAGTTCTAATACAGATTTTTAAAACCAGAAGAACTAGACCTTGGGAGAAATGATTCACAAGGGGTGATTTAATTTCCGTGTTTTGGATGAACAGGATGACTGCACATGGGGTGACATCATCCAGTGCTCCCAGTCTTTGTGGGTGACAGAGGTGGAAGAAAGGAGCATGTAACTGCACGGCTATCCGTGGGAGGGCTGTGTCATTGTTATTTCAGAAGATAAATAACGCTGTCATATTATCATCACCTCAGTGAATATTACGAGACTGCTAACACTGACTTCCCCCTCTATTTGGTTAAAGAAAGCTATAAACCTTGCTTGTAAACTGTTTTATGCAGCTGCTTTTTTACCACGTTTTTGTGAGCCATATCATTGTTGACAGAGTTTTTGATTATGTTTGACTTTTATTTTTGCTCCCAGTGTTCTACGCATTTTAGATTGAATTCATGATTATACGGTGTGTGATTACTGATAAGATCCTAACTATTTGAAGGACTGAAATAAAGCTCTTTCACTTTTCCTGTCCTTTTCATCTCCCTTCACTTAAATTTGTCACGTAGGAGAAGAAAGTCAAAGCAAGACACCAATATTCTTGTGCAAATTGGTCACTATCTGGTTATTCTGCTGCAAGGAATGCTTTAGTTCAAAGGTGTTGATACAACACTCCTAAAAAGGTGCCTGTGCTTCGTCTGGACTAAATTATTGGAAGAATTGATCACTTCTCAGACTTGATGAACTATAGAGCTATAATATTTCTTTCAAATTCTCTAGTTTACCCTTAAGGTTTCATTTTCCTGATGTGAGAGGTGAAAAATCAACTAAGACGAGAAATGATTTTGTGATTGACTATTCCAGCCAGGAAAAGCATTGAATCACCAGACTTGAGAAGAGCTCAGTCCACACTGCAGCTGAATGTGCTCCCCATTTCCCTCCTCCCCTGTCTGAGCCCCAGGCAGCACAGAGGTTACTATCTCAGCAGTATTTTGCCCATGCCTACCCATTCATTAGGAACTGTGAGTTTCCAGGAAGATTTTGAAAACAGAGGTTTTTGTAAGTTTCCCATGTTCACGTTAATTTTTTGCAGTGTCCTAAAATAACATTAAAATCTGTGAATGATTTTCTTGCCACAGTAATGAAATCCACACTGCTTTTCCAATACATTAACTGTAAAACTCTCTTGTTTTTCCCAGAGAGGGTTTTTGTGTTATGTCAGTTAAAAACCAATAAACCATCACCTTTACCCCACCCTCGCCCATTTAGTATTGGTGGGGATTCCAGTGTAATGAACCATTATCCATGATTAACTGATACATCTGGGTGAATCTTCATGTGCCACCCAGATCACGTGAGGAATTGTATTAAGCATGAGAAGTAAGAGCTTCAAAGTGCTTCTATTTTGGTAAAAGAATGTGGCTTCCAAATATGTGAGCACTTCTCTGTTGGCTCAACCCACCTCATTTCAGAGATCATACTCCCCTGACTCTACTGAGAGTGGAGTTGCTGTGCCCTGGCACAAGCTTGGTAGGAAAAGTCTGTCATTGTTTCAGAGGGTCTCAAGGTGCAGGAAAATGGAAGGAACAGGCATTTGAGGAAACAAAAGGCAAAGATAAAACAGGGCTGGCTATCATGAAACTGTAACTGCCCAGCAGAAGCTGACACTGAGGTTCCAAAGGCAAGCCCCATGGCTTAGTTTTATTTTATGACTTCAGGACTTGTAGCTGTTCATAGGTGAGAAAATGAAGTTAAAAATTTATTTAAAAGATAGAGAAGCCACCTTTTTCAAGAGGTTACTTCACTTTTGTGATATCCACAGGAAGTTTGTAAGAGCTCTTTTGTAGTGTCTTAAATTTTGGCAGATCCCTGAGATCTGGGGAAAACAAGTGTCTCACTGTGATAAGTGATAACCTAGCATTATGTCTTACGTTTTTACTGCAGTTATGGGGCTTGTTCTCTACTTATGGATACCTTAAAATACATAATCCAGGAAAAGAATAGGTGAGAATAATTTTAAACGTCTGTGACAGTGGAAAAAACGTGCAAATCAGTTCAGTTGCTCGTTTGTGTGCTCTTGTACATACTGGAGGTATAAATAGAGTAGAAATCAGGTATAAAGGGAGGAGGGAGGAGTGTTTCTTCGGAAATCTCTTTCTTAGAAAGTAGGTAAAGCAGCTTCTGGATGTTTTGTTTATGAGGGAAAGGGCAAAATGAAAATAATTTACTAGCAATGCTTGAGAGCTGTCACCATCTCCTCTCTGATGGAGTGCAGATAACAGTAAGTGGTGTGTTAGGGTACAAGTTAAATTAGCGGTATTAATTAGCTGTCTGAGCTCTCCATTGTTTTTGCTGCTGTGAGTCTTTTCTAGACACATCTTGTGGGTCATACCAAATACGAACAAAGCAGGTGACTCTATATATATTTACTTATCTCTGGTTTATAAGTACTTGCTCAAATGTGCAAACTGTTCTGATTAACTCCTCTTGGTTAATCTGGTGTAGAGTGGTGGTAGTTGTCTCAACTTCTTTGTACTTCACTGTGGAGATTTTATCATTTACTTTAATTCGAAAAGGCAAAGTTAAAGTATGTGAACTAATATCAACTGGTAAGGAGTGATTTTCAGGACTTCAAACAGAGGAGAAACTGGCAGTGTATCAAACGATCTATAAACTCATCAAATTTAGATCAAGTGGAGTGTGTTGATGTTTTTGAATTATGCTGCAATTCAGCTTTTCCTTTAGTAAAAGTCTGTAAATATGTTCCTTATAATTTTTTTTTTCAAACCATGTCTAGTCTGATCTGATCTAAAATGATCTTTTAAAATCAGGTCAGGAGAACAGTTACTAACCTTAGTAAGGTGTTTTGGACTGTCTTGGTCAGTTGAAAATCAGTTTGGAAGTAACCTTTATTTGTAGAAATGGACTATGGCTTGCAGAAGGAATTACAGCAATGTGTAATGGAAGGTATGATACAACATCTAGCATTTGCTTGTGTCGACGTGTGATGAAGTCTCTTCCTGTCCCAGCACTAGCAGCACGAAAGCAGTTGGTTTCATCAGCTGTGATACTGACATGGTTAGTTTTCTTTGCTTAGCCCACCATCTCCTTGTTTTTCATCAGAGGTTGGAGCTAGCGGGTGTGCCTGCCCAAAATCTGATTCCACGCTGCAGTGGGGGGTACTCAGCAGCTGTGCCACATAGCAGGACGGAAAGCCAGTCCTGAGCTGTGCCATGCCAGTGTAGCTTAATGCAATGCTACAACAAAAGCATTTAAATGGTGCCTAGAAGGCTTGATTTGTAACCTGACTTTCTGCAGGGGAGCCTGGGCTGTGTCTCCCAGGCATTGGCAGGTGCAGTGCAGAGGGGATGTTGTCCAGACTTAGCACTGCTCTCCAGCACAGCTCCTGTCCCCCTGTTTGCTGGTAAGGCCTGACCACTTGTGTCCCTCACTCCTGAGCTCATTCAGCAGTAGCAGCATTTTTTGTAAGTCTGATCTGGCTTGGGTTTGTTTCCTGTTTGTAGTCAGTGATTTGACAAAATAAAAGGTTAAATTGATGACCAAATGAGGTTTAAAGTGGGCTTCAACCTGAATAGAAATTCACCTTTATTTTTTCTGATTTTCTTTTAATGGACCTCTTCAGTATTTACTTAGTTCTGACTTGATCAAGTCTTTGCTTTATCTTTGCTTCTGCTTTTATACAGAAAGAGATAGCAGTCTTTGTTTTTTCCCTTATTTATGTATCTAAACTGGTTATTGCTTAGTTTGTTTCTACTAGTCATTTTTCAGACTGTTTTGGCTTTTGTTGAGGTGCTGATTTAGGGTGGGTTTGTTGGTTGTTTTGGTTTGGTTTTTTTTTTTCCTTAATGAAGAACAACACTCATTAAATGAAGGAGTAATTTTATAAATTATGTATAAATGTAGTTTAGGAGTTAGAAGAGAAGCTCTTCATCATTAGTGCAATTGAATTATGCAGAAAACTCTGAAATATAAATAATGAATTTATTAAATGAGTCATATGACCCTTTGCTATTATGCACCTGAGTATCTGAAGCTCACCTTGCTAGATCTGTATATGTGCCGACCGTGGTTCACAGGTGGCTTTTAGGAGTGTACCTGCTTCAGTAATTTATCAGAGACCAGTGAGACAGGATGGCATAGCAATGCAACAGAACTGATTCATTGTCAGCCAAGTCAAATCACATCCAAAGAACAGCATTATTTATCCATATGGGATCCCCCTTAAAACAAGAAAATATAGAACTTCCCATCTGCAGCTCTTTTACAGAGCAGCCTCTGGCATCAGGAAAAGCAGAATGGGTAGTGTGGTGTCTCAAACTGAGTCTTTTTCTACAGGCTGTCAGGATTTAGTAATCTAATCTGTTGGGTTGGTGAGAACTGATGGAGTTAAGCACTATAGGGTGAGGCAAGAAAAAAGTTATAAACAGAGGTCTCACAGCACTGGGCAAGTCTATTGAAATCATTCTTCTGAACAGTGTACGTCACAGCTGCCATAGTGACAGTGTTTCAGCACCTGAAAGGCATTTGAAGTGTCTTGGCATGGGGGAAAAAAAAAAAAAGAACAGCTATAGATGTTAAAAAGGACGATGTTAAAATATTTTTTTTTTTTTTTTCTCAGTGATTTGAAGTATTTTGCATCTGACAACAACCTTCACTGAAGGGTTGTTAAAGATTGGAACAGCCTGCCCAGGGAAGTGGTGGGAGTCACCAGTCCTGGAGGTATTGAAAAGAAATATAGATATGGCACTTAGGGACCACAGAGGGCTTTTCCAAACCAAGCAATTCCTTAGAATCAGGGATGGTGGGTCTGTGTCCCAGGTAGCTGAGAGACACCGTGTGTCCCAGGGGCTGGCATGAACTGTTACCTGGAGCCTGCTTCTCAAGATCCTGTCCTAACTTTTCCTTTCAGCTGCAAGATTTTGTACAGATACCAGAGGTCTGTGCAACCTGTGGCTCAGGTGCATGTTGTTTGATCCCTTCATTAGGAAACCCAAAGCCTTCAACCAAGTTTCTCAATCACTGTTGCCCATCAAACCTGGTAAAACAAGTGAGAATTTCGTTGGGGGAAGAGTGGGGACATTCATTGTATATACCAGCAGTTACTGAAAATTTAAAGCTTTTGTAATTAGACTTTTCCTTTCTTTTTAAAATTTAATTTTATTTTTAATACAATGGTGCTGAAGAAACTAAGGTGCTCTCAGCTGCAGGGATGGAAGCATTACACTGTTATGTGCTGCAAAATGAAGAGCAGAATGTTGTTGATCTCTTAGCTTAAAATTCCTGTTCTCTAGTTTTAAAATGTCATCGATACAACAATTTGCTAAGATGTGCTAGCACTGCTTTACAGAGCTGTGACATTTTGCATTATAAAATACTGCTTGAAGCAGGGGGTTATTTATTATCTCATCCCTCTAAGCTGATAAACAGTGCAGAGGTTGTCACTCAAGGTGCAGATTACAATATGCAACAAAAATAATTTAAATTGTTTCTGATGTGTTTGAGCAAGAGATATAAAATATGCTAGCATTAATTTGTGTTCTCAAAATTAAAAGCAGATTTGTTTTCAAATAAAACTGATGCATTATGTAACATTCAAATTTCAGGAAATATGATCATAATAGCACACAATAATAAGTTGGGGTTTTTTTTAATCTGAAAGATAAGTAAAGATTTAGGTACACAGGTAAAAATGGTCTTGATGTCTTTTTTTTTTTTTTTTAATCCTCAAAGCACTGAGTCTACAGAAATCTGTAGTCTGTAAATTCAACTTTTTTTTTTTGTCTGCAGCTTGACACAGTGTAATTTTAACATTGAAATGTTAATAACATTTTCAGGCAATAATTCATGCAGTTCTATTGCTTATGTCAGTGGTGAAAAGGAAAGACATTTGCCAGACCTGGGTAGTTGTTAAAAGGTAGTGTAAGCTTGAACACTTTTGTGAAGGGCACAGGCATCCTTCGTGGCTGAGAACCCTGCAAGCTGGACAAGAATTGAGGACATCCTTCAGGTTTCAGTTTCTGCCTTTCTTTTTGTTTTTGGTGGCAGTGAATGATATTGCGTAACTTTGAATGCTCACAGTATTTTTTTCATGCTTGTCAAATTTGGGAGCACACCTGAGCCATGAATGGGGCTGAGAGACCTCTCTGACCCTATTAATGTGTTGTAGAACATCTTGTCTACCAGGATAGATTTGCCTGATTCAGGGAAATAATTGTGTTACTTTTAAATAGCTTTACTCATTTTTAATATGGCTTCACATTTGCAAGGCATAATCTGGCCCTTTCCATACTGTGACTTTCTCTCTGAATTTCAGCAGAACTGCTCATGTGTTTAAAATAAAACATGTGCCTAAGTGCTCTGGTGGCCAGAGGCCAGAGTACTCAACATGCTACAGGGCTGAGCCCTAAATGCATGCTGCTTTAATGTATAGTCTTCTCTAGCCCAGGAAAAATCAGGATTAACTCTATAAGAAGTGTCACAGAAGTGTGAGGAAAATATCTTGCTACATGGAGGGTAGCTCAGGCTCCTAGCAAATACAAGCAACAGAAGCAACATCAATGATTTTTTAAGTTGTATTCAAATGAGGTGCTTTTTGTGGCTAATGAATTGGTCAGTTAATTTTCTCATCACCATGTTTGAGCTTGTTCCTGCCGCTGAACAGTCTCTTATTTTTTCACACGTTGAAGATGGCATTAATTTAGCCTTCTTTCCTGTTATAAAGCTTTAAATGCCTTCACATTAATGTCTAATAAATGAAATTTGTGGTTTAATCTGCACATTATTGCTGCTGAAGGAGCAGAGGGATGCAGGTGGGAGATCTCAATTCTCTTTCTTTTCTTCTCTTCTCATTTACACCAGAGACATTCCAGGATCCTTATCAGTTAAGCAGTTTGTGTGCGTTTTTTCCCATGGTAATAGTGACATGAAGTGGGAAATACTTCAAACATGCATCTTTGCAAGTATTCTTTGGTAACTAAGTCTTCAACATTGAATTTAATGCATATTGTTTTTTTCTATCAATATCTGTGAGGGAGCTTTTCCTGATTGGGGGATAGTTGAAAGATATCCTTTTAAATTATTATTAATTGCTTTCACTAGAATAAAATCTGTGTTATTTTGCTTTGGATAAGATACTGAGAGACAGAAGGGTGATGTTAAGTAGAGTGTAGTTAATTTTTTTTATTGATCACTGAACTCTTGGTGGCTGTTTCTGTTGCTTAGTTGTCCAGTCTGCTCTTGGTCAGCTTGCATTTTTCTTCTTTTCAGTCAGCTAGTTTTACATAAATTGTTACACAGCATACTGAAGAGGCTCTTTTGAACTGTTGCTTTCCAGAGGATATTTCTTTCCTCATGCTGGCATGTTGAAACAGGGGTTTCAGCAATCTGACTGGGCTCAACAGTTTAGCCCCTGTGCTCAGGAATCTCCAGGGGCACATTTTAAATGCTACACAAGCAAGATCCAGGAATTGTGATTACTGTCAGTAAAGTATGGGAAAGGAGCAAGTGGCTTTCCAGTCTCCAGGGGGGACTCTTCTGGCTTGATGACAGAAGATGAAATTATGGGCATAGGACGAAAATAAAATGGAGTGTATGGAACTAGTAAAGCTCAAAAATATGAAAGCTAAAATTTATAAATAAAGGGCTGGTAGTGGGGCGTGCTTGGGGCTGAATGCAACATGGAAGCGGGCCACAGCTGAATGTCTATAGAGTTTGGTGGATTTTCTCAGAAAAACTGAACAAAAAACCAACCAACCAGAAATTCTTCAGTCTCAACTGTGGTGATGAAGAGTTATAAATAATACTAAAAAAGACACTAGCAATTCAGAGTGATTTGCAAAGGGTTCTCTGTAAAGGATGTGCAGCTGGTTTTTGTTCTGTGTAGGGGACTGGTTCCCCCCCATCTCAACAATTACTCTTCAGTCCTCAATTGAATTTCCATCTGTTTCCTAAACTTCTGCTGGCTACTGTGGCGGGTAGATTGTCCTGCTGCCTTCCAGCTAGTGTGAAGTGTCTCAACATGTCTTTATTCCTCCACCTATTGGTTATTTCCTAGCAGATTTGTGTGTTTCTAGTCAAAACATATGCTGGCATCTGCTAAATGCAGAGTGCTTATGGTGAATGAAAATAAATAGAGCATACAGTTTGCCTCTTCAGATATTGTAGGTAATGACATAACAACTGTTAAGGCAGGTTTTGTGTGGTTTTTTGTGCTTTCTGCAACATTTTGTACTTTCCAAACATGCCTATTTCTCCACAGTAATTCTGAAGCCTATTGATTGCCTTTTTCTTCCTCTGCTCCCTTTTTCAGCAGAGATCGAATCCCTTCTTTCTTCAATTTTTTGCTTATTTTTATTTTCACTGAAATAATGGGGGAAAAGTAATGTATATGAACTCCAGGGATCTTGTGACAAGATTTTTATCCATGTGCAAATAAAAATATAGGATGAAGGAAATTGTCAAAAAACAGGAGAAAGGTTCAAAAAGGTATTTATTAAATGTTAAGCTTTTTTATGGATATATGTGACTCATGCTTGCCAAAATCTACAGGTTAGGAGGTAAGAAAGAAAAACATTCCTGTGTCTAGGGAGATCTTCCTGTATGTTGTTCAAGTAGTCCTTTGCAGATATTTTTCTCAGCATGAATAGAAGGTGACACAGAAGTATGCAGAGAACCATAAGAGATAATATTGTTATGCTCAGACCTTTGCACTTCTCAGGGGCTAAAGAAAAAGGAAGTGAAGGCAGCTTTATGGTGGAAAGGACCTCTGGAGGCACCTTCTTCAGTCCACTGCTCTAGTCAGGGCTAACTTCCTAGTTTGACTGGGCTGTCTCAAGTCTTGGTCACTCAGGTTTTGAAAACATCCAAAGGTGGGGCCTCTGACTCTCCCTGCTTCTGGCATTGCCTCTGCTCAGCCTTCTGGTCCCAGAGTGGTGTTGTGTTCCAGGAGGAAGACAGACAAGTCAGCTTCTGCCTGTGGAGGACTATGTGAAACCTGTGAGATGGAGAGAAAGGACAGTACACCTCAGAGCTGACAGAAGGAAGTGTTACTTTAAGATTTGAAAGCAAAATAGTAGGTAAAATAAGCAGGTTTATTCCAACAGCATGTGCTGTTTGCTTCCATTAAAATTTGGAATGAGTGCACTGATACCTTACTAGAAAGCAATGCTGGCATCTTTCAAATGGGAAAAAAAAGTTTCATCTTCTATAATTATGATGAAGATTAAGAGCTTTCTAACCAGCATAATCTTAGCAGAATACCATAAACTGTGATAAGGGCTGTTTTTCAGGACTGCAATAAAATATGCCTGTATAGAGCATAGCTCAATCTTCACTAGTTGTATGTCACTGCTAAGTGGGTTATCACTGCCACTAGTAAAAAATAGCTCTCTGTCACAAGCCTTTGTAACTTGCTGTAGTACAGTGGTTCTAAAATACATTTATTTCTTACTGAAATACCCTCAAACACCCTACCCTACAAGATATTTGAGTATACATGGTACTGCAGTAGTGGGTTTATATAATGTAAGAAAATAATAAGCTTTTTCATGGTTTATTGATATTTATTATTTGAATAGTCAAGATTATTACCATTTAAGAATATGTTATTTAGAAAGAGTAAGGTAATTCTTGTGAATCCTACAGAAGAATGATTAGGAGCATTGCCAGTTGCCTTCTTTTTAAGGAGCATAATGACAGGTTTCAAATGCATTTTTGCTGAGCTCCCTCTGAAGAAGCTCAGCATCCACAGAATAACAATGTCAGAAAACAGTTTGTGTTTCCACTTGATTAGCTCATGTCACTTTCGTCTCTTTTCTGAATTTGCTGTAAAATCCTGCTAAATCCTTCCATGGTTCTGTATATGCTTCAACCCATTCTGTCAAATCACAGAGAGCTTATGAAAGCATCTTGCCAAGTCATCTGGAGGATCTCTGGGGTTTTTCTGGCTTATAGCATGGAAGCATGCTGAGCCCAAGGACGGGGCTGATGACAAGGGAAGGTCTGTCCCTTGGAGGGAAGGGGCTAGTTGATATCCCTCCTTGCTGGTCACTGGGCAAAGCCTCTAGTTGTGTAGGAGATCATGATACTGTGTGGCCATCTAAGTGTGTGCTCATAGCCACGGTCCCCTTTTGCCTCTCCTGGAAAGATTGCTCTGAGGTTGCTCATGACCGGGTGCTCTGGGAAGGGCATTTGGTTTCCTCTTTTCCGTGAATTGCACAATGAACTTTCTCCTGCACTCAGAACAATTTATTCTGAAATGGTAGGAGCAAGTGTTCCTCTGATAACCACCCATCCATCAGCACTAGCAGAAACTAGTACTAGCCTGACTTTGCAATTAAAGTTGCAGAAATGTGTAAAGGGGCTTCACTGTTGCTTTGTATCAGAATACTTCAGTCAGTTACAGTCATTGTATGTCCTGCAGGATATGCTATAAGCCTGTTGCTTTTTCCTTATGGTAATTCTGGGTGATCTGTTCCCCTCCAGGGAGAGAAGAGGCATGGTTATGTGACAGAAAAGAAAAATCTTGTTTGTTTTGGGGTGATACTAGAGATGCAGTTGTGAGGAGATATTTCCACGAAGTTTGAGAGTCTGACTGAATGCTAACCTTTGAGCAAGTGACTTTCTATTTGGTCAGGTCCTTGTGCTGCAGTTATTTTACAGAGCTTTATTTCTTTTTTCCTTTTGTTCAATGAAACGGCACTAAAAATAAAAATCAAAAGTAACCTCTGTCCCAGTCCCCCATAAATAAATAAATTTACCCTTTATAATATTGTTCCAGCAGCACAAAAGGGACAGATAACATTAAGTAGTGGTATTCAAAATTTCCTGTGTTTTCTGCAGGCTTCTGTGTTTTTATATCTTTGATTGCTACTTTTCTCTGAAAATAACAGGCATAAATGTTTTCTAACAATGCATCAGCAGCTTATTCTAATTTCTGAATTCTAGGGATGTGTCCTCTACCAAGTGTTTGGGGGGAAAGCAGTAATTTTAATAATCTATGTAATATTTCTCATAATATATGACTTCTAAGAGAGGCAAAATCTCCATTACAGAGATAGCTCTAATACCAGTTAGACTTTAATAACATCTAGAATGAAACTCTCTTATCCTTTGATAAGTTACCTGTAAATGTTCTGTATCCTAATTTGTCATTTTCTGCTGCAGAAAAATAAGCATTGGTGACGTGGCGAATCCTTATAAAGCGTTTTCATGGCATGCTATCTTTAATGAGAATCTTGCAGTCTGCAGCTGGGATCAGGATAATGTATTGTCTGTGGCTAAGCATTATGGAAACTTCAGATTTGCTTAAGATCTTTGAATTTGAAGCTTTTAACTCTGTGTGTGATTGTTACCTCAGTTGATAATTAGTAGCCATGTGTGCACATTCACATTCCATGGAGCTGAGTTCATACGTCATGCTTAAATTAGGTACTGAGCAGAATTTGGGCATCCAGCACAAAAATGTCCCAACTCCTTGGTGAAGGATAGCTGAGAAATGGAGAGCTGAGACAGTCCAAGTCTGCAAAGAGGCATGGCAGGACTCCAGCCTCCCGCCTGAACTTTCCATTTGTGACAAGCAATGAAGAAACTTGTTCAGGCCTCTTACAGCTCAGAGCGTTACAGCAGAGAGGCTGTATAAGAAACACTGGGAATCTGGGCACTAATTACAGGAACACTTCTGCAGTCTTTTCTGGGAAAAAAGTGGAGGAGGAGAGGTGCCATTATGCTTAGGTACAAGTGAAAGGAGAGGGAAGGAGGGAATGTTCAGCTCGTTGAAACTCTCTACAGATGAAAAGTTCCTGTCCTTGCAAACAAAAACACTCCATAATAATTCTCAAAAGAAAAGTTGGAGAAACTTAATAGACCATATCTATATAAAGCCAGAGAAGAACTATCAGGGAGATGCAAAATTGTCATCCCAGGACAGAGAGGAAATCTCAGTACAAACTCTGTCTTAAAATCCACTCTGAGACACATTGGGCCAGCCATGGTTTGCTGCCCATCCATGGGTCCCTTCACCTCCTGAGGCTCTGTAGCCACCTACTTCAGGCAACTGCGCACTAGCCCAGGCTGCCTGCTGCCTCTTTTCCCCAGAGTCCTGGGGATGCCCTCACTCAGCAGCTTAGCAGAGCTGCTTGGTGTGATGTGCTGAAGGTAACCAGGAGAGGTCAAGGGAGCTACAACCAATAAAGGGAACCCTGAAACCTGCTCTTCATATGCTCACAGCAGAAAACAATAGCTTCTTGCCTCTCCTACCTCTGAAGACTTGGTCTGGTGGGTACAAATGGTGCTCTCCCTCATCCTTTTCCCATTCCTCACCTCTGCTCCAGTCCTTTTCATCAGTCAAAATCTTGCAACCATGCACTTAAAAATAAAACGCAAAAATTTGTCATTTAATTCCTGCTCAGTCTCCCTGCTCCATTATTTTTTAGATTATATTAGAAAGCAAATAGTCTTTTCCATGCCAGATTTTCCTTTCCTTTTTTTTTTTTTGTGTGTGTATATGTGTGTAACTTTGCTTCCAAGCCTAGCTGTGATCTTTAGCAGGCGCTCTCTGGAATTCCAGAGATGAAAGGCCTATGCCAGGCAGCCAAGCACCATATCTGTCTTTCAGAAACAACTTCCCTTGAAAAGGGGCAGTGGCTTTCCTCCTGTAGCCTGTGTATCAACTCTTACACCCCTTCCTCCTCGAGGCCTTTGCCTTTGGTGTCATTGAGATCATTAATTGATTTCTGGTGTCTGTTCGATTAATCCCTGAACTTTGTCACTATTACAGTGACATCCAAGCTAACTTTCAGCTGGACGCTGTCCCTGATTTTCATTTTCTCTCCATATAGCTGTAGAGCTGTGCCAGACAGCTGGGATATTTTTATTGTCACTTAAGTACAGAGGGGGGTATCCTGGTAGGATAGATCTAGAACAATCTTTGCGACAATTTATTCAGACATCCAGATACATTGGTCCCAGATCTTTCTTTAAGTAATTTTTTTGACTTAGTTCTTAAAACTTAAAAAAAAAAAAAAATCATTTAAAACATTGGCTATTGTATTAACATGGATTTAAAAAATTGCTTTATGGGCAGTTAAGCACTAGACTTTTTGCTGACTTTGTTTTCCATCATAACAGTATTTTACTGGGTGTATTGGGGTTTCACTAATTACATATGCAATTAGGTTTGTTAGTGTAACAAGCTTTGACATTTGTATACAAAGGACAATTGGTAAAATTTGCCCTTACAATTACTCGACTGTGATTATAAATGTGTAATACAGCACATGTAATAGCAAGGAACCCCATTCAGCAACTCAGGAGGTACTTTCTGACCCTGCAAAGTTAATGACTGAAACTCAATAATATTTTGTGCCTTGCACTGATAATATGCACTAGGGGTTTTTTTAAGAAAAGAAAAATGTGTTGATTTGTTGTGTGGCAAAGCGAATCACAGAAGTATCTGAGCATACTCATCTTTTCTCCTGAGGTTTCTCCCCAGCCTCCTCAGTGTGGATATCATAAGAAATAATTCACCAAGACTTTCTCTTTAGGCAATGACAACGAATTACAGCATTGTACTGTTCAAAGTATTACATCTCTGATCCTGAAATGAGTGTACAGATCAGTCAGTACAATGCTGGATCATATTAATAATTTATCATAGGGATAATTATACAGGAAATAAAAGGGACAGGGAGGGCCATAGTCTACTTGCATAGTTTCTGAACATTAAGAGATGTATTACATATCTGATGTGGGTTCTTAATGCGGCTTAGGAACATTGGTCTGCAACTGTGCAGAACACCTTAGAGAACTATTAACACAGCCCATAAAATACCGAGAGACCAGTTACTTATTAAAGGTCTGAGCATCAGGGAGAAATAGTGCAGCTTTAAAAGTTTTAGTTGGGCTGAACAGTGAAGTTTTAATTAAAAAAACTAATAATTGTTAATGTCATTTAATGTTAGCAATCAGGCTTGTCAATAGCTTGTGAACTTTTTCACCAGTACATTTCTTATTCCCAAAAGTCACTTTTGGAGATCAGAATAATGAGCACAGAATAATATTTTTTTTTCTAGCAAGGTGGGACAGGCTTTCTGCTAGCTTACACAGATCCAGATTTCATTCTGGCGTCTTTGTGCAGACTGAAAAACAATGTATTACTCCATAAAAAGTCCTGTTGTGTATATAATAATAGCCTTACTTGTATTTGAAGTGAGCATGAGGATCATTCATAGATTGAAGACAGCAGGGAAGGTTGAAATTACACAAGTCTTATGGCTGTAGCAGTATCCTCACCTGATTGCAACTGAACCAGAGATATTTTCCCCACCCCCACTAGAAAACATTTTAGATACCCCTTACACCCTGTTGTAACTAATTTTGATTTTTAAACTTGGTGGTGGTGAATCTTAGTGTGAATACTAGTGAAGCATCATATTGTCCCACTTGTTTGGAAGCAAAGCACCTCACACATCATGTCTATGCTAAATGCTGTCACAGAGATGACAGGACTGTTTTGGTGGTGGTGGTGGTTTTGGGGTTTTTTTGTTGGGTTTTTTTAATTATAAGGAGAAACTAAACAAACCAACCACTTTGCCCCTTAATCTTCTTTTTTTTTTTTACACTTCGAAGAGTAGGTTGACCAAGGCAGGTGATGATATCTTGCTAATGAATTAATTTTAGATGCTTGTTCTTTTTTGAGCCTATATAGTGAAAATACTTTATCTAGGGAAATTACCCACAATACTTAAATTGAGCTTAGTGGCAAGCCCCAGTCACTGAGTCTCGTCTCTCTCATTTCAGGTCAAAAAGCAGGTGGGTTAGTATCACTCATTTTTTCATTTTCATTATAGCTCTTGTTTCCCAGTGTTCTATGCCATGTTTTAAAATCAGTCACTGGAAGCAATGTGCCCTAATTTCTTCAAGCCTTGCTGAAGCCTTGAGACTGAACTTATGTTTTCCTTGCATGGAATTGAACTTGATACAACAACAAGAGACAACAGGCTCTCTAGGCACATTTTTCTTACAAGATCTCACCAGAGACCTGGTAAGGAATTACTAGGGCAACTCTCCATCCTGCATGCAAAAGAGAGCAAGGATGCATAATTATGTTCAGCTGTTTCCCATACACATCCTCCACCTTCCTTTTGTCTAGTCTCCCTTACCCTCTCCTGGATATTTCCAGCACATCACACCAAGCAGCTGTGCTGGGCTGCTCCAGAGACTGGTAGCTGCTGAGCATCAGGAAGTGAAGTGCTGATGGCTGGGCTGTAAATCGTGACTGGTCCTATGCATCTCGGGGATGAAGGATGAATTTTAAACCAGGGTTTGCATCCAGATATTTTCTCTCTCCTGGACAGTGATTTTTAATATCCCTTGTAATTTTCCTCCCATCATAATAGAAGTTCTCTATTAGTTTCCTCAGAATTTGCTTGTGGGAATTGATACATAGAATGTTGCTAAATTTGTAAAGTAGTATGAGACAAAGCTTTCTGTTACTTCCATTGCATGTCCTCAGCCTTTTAATAGGTAATATAAACCATCTTCATTTGAGTGGGTTTTGTTTGTTTGAGAAGAAAGTTTACTGTATCTCCCTGAAGTGGTTAGGAAATAAGGGTTATTGTCTCCAACTTTTTTTTTTTCATTTTTGGCTTAAAGGATAAAAGCTTTATCTGAGACAGAGATATTTTAATGCAGATAAGCAGACTTTTGAAGTATAATAGACATTTAAACTGAGATTTAAAAATCGTTTACTATTATAAAGAGCTTCTCTGATGGAATCATGGAAATATGGGGTGGGGGAATCCCTCCTCTTTCATATAATATCCCTAGACTGAGAAATGATGTAAGTTATCTTCTATGTATTTTGTTATGTATATTGTAAGAAATAATTGAATTTGTCACTGTGGAGAATGTTCCCTTAGACGTGTAGTAAAGCAGTCTCTTTGAAGAACAGGAATCAAAGCAGTTGGTTTGAAGCATTGGAGTCTTTGTGCTCAGGGACTAAATGCTGACTTATGCCTTGTTTAGGTTAGGCTGCATGGCTTCTTCTTAGCCAGTCAGCGTGACGTGTGCTGACTAGGGAAGAGTCTCTTTTCCTGTTAAAATTCTTTAAACCCAAACTTTCCTCCCAAGTGGACATCCCTTATTGTCCATGTTCATGCTGAGTTTTTTGTATATACATATAGGGTTCATCCCCATTCACAGGCCTAAAAATGTTTCTCTTAGGCCTTGAACATGTGATGTTTTCAAAGAACTACTCCCTCTTATTTCAGAGGTCTTTGCAGGGACAGCCAGCAGCACATGCTCTTCTGAGCAAGAGTGGAGGCTTCTGGGCTGGTTGCTCTCTGGGCTCCTGCAAGCCACACCCTGGGTGGGGAGGTTTGGTCAGGAGGGGCTAGGGGAGAGCAGAAATCCCATGGTGCATGTCACACCCTGCTCACAGCACTGGCTGCTCCACTGCATTGCACCAGCTGTTGTGTGCCACACCACTTACTGGTATCTCTCTCTGGAGACAGGTGTGCTCAAAGCTCAGGAGACAAAGAACATTTCTGTGATTATTCCTCCCCTTCCCTTTTTTTGTTTGCTTCACACTGTGAGTATGAAGCACTTTTGATAGAATTCTGCTGGATGGAACCCAAACATATTGCACAGGACAAGCTTTTGAAGAGATGAGAGCTTTCCTAATATTTGGTAGTCAGTTTAAGGGAGTGACAGTTCCCTTTGATGTCCTGGGCTCCAAATATTTAAGGACGGTGTTGCAGAAAAGGAATAGAAAGCTGGTAATATACTACTTCATTCTGAAATCATAAGCTGTGTAAAGAAAACTTTGAAAGTGTTAGATTTAGGAAAGATAAATGTTCATGCCTCAGGAGAGAGATTTTAAGTTGCTGAAAAGAAGCTGAAAAATCATAATTCTGTGGTTTGATGTTTTGATCTGCATGTCATAGAATGTTTTCGGATGGAAAGGATCTTAAAGATCACCTAGTTCCACCCCTGGCTGTGAGCATGGACACCTACAGGTTGAGCAGAGCTCCATCCAGCCTGGCGTTGAACACTTCCAGGGATGGGGCATCCACCACTTTTCTGGGCAACCTGTTCCAATGCCTCATCACTCCCACAGTGAAGACTTCCTTCCTAATATCTAATCTAAATTTACCCTCTTTCTGTTGAAAGCTATCTCCCCTTGTTCTGTCACTCCATGCTCTTGTAAAATGTTCCTCTCCAGCTCTCTTGTAGGCTCCCTTTAGGTACTGGAAGGCTGCTGTAAGGTCTCAATGGAGCCTTCACTTCTTCAGGCTGAACAACCCCAACTCTCTCAGCCTTTTCTCATAGGAGAGGTGCTCCAGCCCTCTGATCATCTTTGTGACCCTCCTTTGGACTTGCTCCAGCAGGCCAATGTCTTTCTCGTGTTAGGAATCCCAGAGCTGGACGCAGTACTCAAAGTGAGGTCTTAGAAGGGCAGAGCAGAGGGGTAGAATCCCTTCTCTTGACCTGCTGGTCACTTTTCTTTTGATGGAACCCAGGATTCAGTTGGCTTTCTGGGCTGCGAGTGCATGTTACCAGGCCATGTTGAGCTTCTCATGCACCAATACCTCCAAGTCATTTTACCTTTTGTCCTAATTCACTCAAGGACACCTGGTATTTGGGTTTCCGGGAAGGTTTCAATTAGAAACATGTTCAACTGATTAACAGTAGTTGGAAATATTTGAAAATAGATTTTTTCAGTGATTTCTAAAGAAGGCAAGATGTTTACTGCTATGGAACCTCTCCATCTTCCCTGCCCTTTACAACTGGTGTTTTGAATGCTGAAAAATTAATGTCTGAAAGATAGCATTTCAAATCTAGGTGTGTGCACTTCATGGCAATATTTTTCAATCCTTAGGAAACACTTTAGTAGTTTCGTAGTGGCTAATTTAGGAAAACCTGAGTTGAACAGAGGCGATGATTTCATCTCGGGTCTGCCTGTTTCAAGCTGTGTTGCCAGGAAAAGAAATACTATGGTTCCTGATTTGATACCAAAACTATAGCCATTTTCACATTGTCCATTTATGTAATAGTATCACAGCTGATTTCTCTCACTTCAGTTGCTAAGAGGAAGAACTCTAATTAAAGCATGATCTTTGAAGTAATTGATATTTTATTACTTTCTCTTTTTTAAAAAGACCTCATTTTGTGTATGTTAAGATCATTAATACTTTTGTCATTTCAGGAAGAGTAATCTGCTCTTCACTAGAAGGGCTGAGGAAGTGGCTTAAAATATTTCAGAGTAAGCAACAGATTTTCCAGACCTCTCAGTCTGACAGTGCTTTCAGGTCTGATAAGTGTGCATTCCCAGGGAAATGCTCTTTTCAACAATGATGGCATAAGGCAGGTAAGCCACAGAGGTCCCATTAAACTATCAAAATGAGTCTTAGTACGACTCAGATAATGTTTCTGCTGCCTTAATGAGAAAGAATTTTCATCTTAGATCACCTACCAGTAGCTCTGTAAAAGAATTACAGGGTGACAAGGCTAGCTGAGTGTTGAAGATAACCATCTTTGTCCCCACTCTGTTTAACATAGTCTCATTTCAGTGGGGTCCTACCAGTATCATTCTGGGGTAGTGGAGTATCTGTCCACAAGCACATTTGGTTGTTCAAGCTGTTCTCTGCCTTCTCTTTTGTTACAATTGTACTATAACATCTACTTGGTGATGATGCTAATTAGAGAGTTTATTGGCTCTCTTCATGGACTCTGTGATTTTTTTCTGCCGTATGAAAGGCCAAATCTTTGTAAGCATAGGCAACATATGGGTATAGGTAGGATTTGCTTGCAACCTGCCCCAGCATTTCCCACAGATCATAGAATCACAGAGTGCTTTGGATTGAAGTGAATCTTCAAAGACCACCTAGCCCAAGGCCCTGCCATGTGTAGGGTCATCTTTCAATTGATCAGATTGCTCAGAGCTCACAGAACCTGACTGAACATTTCCAATGATGTCTGATTCAAGAGTCTCACAGGACAGCAGGAGCTGGAAGGATCCACTTGCCCAATGGACTTCTTTGGGATGGGCAGAAAAGAGAAAGGTAAATGTAAAGGATGTACTGAAATCAGAACACCTCACTGTAGTACTACTGTTAGTTCATCAGGCTATGGGCTATTCTGAGGTGCCTCCCTATTGTTTTGACTTGTAATTTGATTTGGGAGAGTGTCTGATTAAGAACTTTGTACTGATCCATGAGCTGCCTTCATTCATCATAATGGTACCCACGAGATGTAGCTGAGTCACCAACCTGGGTTATTTTTTCTAGCGTACATCAGTATTTTATTTAATTATAAAGTCCAGATCCTCCTGCTTTCTGTTACAGGCTTTTTATCTTACTCTGGCCATGTCAAAATCAATTTGTAATTCTGTGGTGTACACATGAAATTAGTTTTAATTTGCTATGTGTTTCCAAGGGTGACTGACATTTAATATTTTGTTCTGAGGGTCTCATTAGCACTGTGTACCCATAATCTATTCTATGGGTGTAATGACAGAGGGTAAGTGAGCTACGGAACAGCATCCATCTGTCCCCATAGTGAATGGCCAGAGGGAAATACAGGGGGAAAATAAATGGATAATTGTCAGCATCTCTGTATTTTGCAGCTTAGAAAATCAAATATAGTACTGTGAGTCTGCTGTGAGCTTCAAGGATTTGGCCCTCCATGACCCAGAAGATGCTTCTTAGTATTAATTTGTACATGCCAAGGGAAGGGCTGCCACCTTCATGATGTGTATTTATATTTCACTGTACAGGGGTAACGCCACTAGAAACTTAGCACATTGTGTTAAATTGAGAGAATATTCACTTTGCTAAAACATCATCAGATGGGACAATATACTTATTATTTTTCAGTGCTTCTTATTAATTTCTTATTAATAAGATGTAGTGAGTAAATTGCTTTATATTTTTAGTGTCTGAAAATTACTTCATTGAGGTGTTTGGAAAGTCTGTGCTTCTCAGTGTAGTGGCTAATAATGTCTGGTGATTTTTCCCTGGAAGGAAATCATCATATATTTTTATTAAAAATAGACTATTTTGATTTCTTTTATCTGGAAAATTAATGTCTGTTCACTAGAAGAGTAGTGATTTCTATTAAATGCAAGGATGCAGTTGATGAGAAAAAGCCTTTCATTGTATCAACATAAACATTTGCTTTAAAACACATTGGAATTGTTTTCAGTAATGGATCTTTCAGCTGCGGAGTAGTCATTACAATCAACATAAATACTGAGAAAGAAACATGTACTGGAAAAGAAGCAAAAAGAATGCAATTAAATGATTATGAGATAACAGAAACCTGTGTGAAAGTAGGTAAAGAGAATGATGACTTATTTATAAAGTCATCATTATAAAGTGTTTCAAACCTCATTATCCTGAAGAATTCTTGAGGTTAATTTTTTCCGGATGTTCACTTTTATCACATTTTGGCAGAATACACATGAATTGTCTTGGTGATTTTGCTTTTGTGTGTTTCTTTAGAGAAAAAACAAATAAAACAACATGCAGGGTTTCTTTCCTCTGACCTTTCATTAGATTCCTTTTAAAAATCTGTTTTGCTTTTTATATTGTTCTCCATGTCTGTCTGATAAAATTCCCGTACTCACTAGTTATTGCTGAGGTGCCTATCATGGTGATGCAAGAGCAGGACAGATGGTAAGGGCAGAAGAAAGAGCAGATTGTACTTTTTGATTGCACAGTTATTTATGCCAGGGCAAAGGACAAGCAGAATTGCTTTACCAGAACAACTGCTCTTATCTAGACATTTCACAGGGCTTTTGAAGTTGCATCTGCTGCTTGTAGTGAGTGTTGTCACAGAGCCTTTGGCTTTCATCAGTCCGTGTGACCTGTGGTAGTACATTTTCTCATTTGCAGAAATGCTGCTCTGCACTGCAGAGGGGTTGCTTCAGTTTTCCTTACATTTAATCCTCATAGGACTTTTTTCTTTTGTTGTGAGCATTTCCACAACCTTTTTACAGAGAACTTTTTAGGTGATTTTTTTTTTCTTTTTTTTTTAATATTGAATTCATGTAGAGATTGAACTTAAAGAAATTGTAAAATTATATAAGAATTTATATTTAGATATATGTATTCACTTACATATTCTATAGAAAATATATTCGGGTATGTAGTGAATAACTAGTAATTGTTGCAGGAACTATTTATCCCCCAATCTTTTTATCATATTATATTAATTACCCAGTGGTAGCCATTACTTGTATCCATATAAATCTTAAAACAAACAAACCCAAAAAACCTACCCATATTTTCATCTGAAATTTTTTAGCAAACACTGGAAACTGCAAGAATTTGCCATAAATATATGCATCTCACTATTAACTTTCTCCAATATGCTTTTAATTTTTACTTACTTCATGTAGATATTAGTTTTATCTTATATATAAATAGAAGGTTCGTTATTTTTGTAATATGGATATATATTATAGCTTTATACTTATTATAAGTATGATTTACATAGTTATACATATATAATTTATAGTCTTTATATTAAGAAGTGACTTTGTGATAGGAGATTATTAAAAAGAGGATGAAAGAAAAATTAAAAGTATGTTTCTTTCATTTGGGTTCAGGTTGCCTGTAAAAGAAACATAAGGACTTAGGTCTCTTTCTTATCTTAAAGAATAGGCTAGGCTTTTTGCCCTATCTCATGCCCATTGAAGAAAATTGTATGGAGCTAGAAGGTTCAGTTTTGCATTAGAATCATCTTTCCATATGAGAAATTACATCCCTGTTTATCATGAAGGTGGTTTGATTGCATATGGGAATTGGCTATCTTTATATTCAGCTACCCCCCATTGATCTTAATGGCATATGAAAATAGAAAAGAAAAACAGTAAAAATATATTCTTGACATTCAAAAGTTAAAATTTTCCTTTCCTTATTTATCAGTAGTAATTCTATTAGAATGTATTGTCTCTCGATGACAAGAAATGCCAGTGTTGATATCAGCTTATTTTCCTTTTAGCGTTTGTAATGGCTCTTCTAAATTATTCTCACAAATGTTCTAATCATTTGGAAAAACATGTGAAGGGATGAGAAGAAAGAATGGAGGGGTTTGACTTCAAAGTTTTCTTTTCAAACAGATGAGTGAAATGTGGTGGGCAGTATTACAGTAACTGGGCTTCCTGGCCTGAAGCAAGGCTGCTGACTGCATTTTGGCCTATCACAGCACTGCATCTCTTCAGAGTTCTGTTAAGCTTGTCAAACTTGTCTACACTATTTAAGCAGAAGACAAGAAGGACAGGAGAGAAAAATATGGGAATAGGGACCAATTGCTGCATGAAAAGAAAAAAAGAGCAGAGATTTAAGACTCTTTAAACATATGTTTAACATATTCATCCTCTTTATCTATATTGAACATGTTAAGCATTGGCATCCTGATGGGGTATTGGGCTATTTTTACAGCCACTTTCTTTGGACTTCAGAGACAATTTGTTTGCTCTTACAAATTCAGCGGATCTTGCCACTTGTAAAATTGGTGGTGCTGGTGGACATGTGTCTGCAATGTGTGCGTGCATCCCAGAGAGCCAACCATATCTTGGGCTGCATCAAAAGGAGCATGGCCAGGATGTAAAGAGAGGTGATCCTCCCCCTCTTCTCCATGGTGGTGAGACCCCACTTGGAGTTCTGTGTCCAGCTCTGGGGCCCCTAGCACAGGAAGGACATCATCCTGTTGGAGTGAGTCCAGAGGAGGGCCACTAAATTCAGTAGAGAAGGTGGAGCACCTCGCCTATGAGGAAAGGCTGAGAGAATTGGGATTGTTCAGCCTGGAAGAGAGGAGGCTTTGTAGTGTCCTAATTGAAATTTTCCAGTACCTGGGGAGAGCCTACAAGAGAGCTGGAGAGAGACTTTTAACAAGGGGGTGGAATGACAATACAAAGCCAAGTGGTTTCAGACTGAAAGAGGGTAGCTTTAGATAGGATATGAGACAGAAACTCTTTGCTATGAGGATGGTGAGGCATTGGAATAGGTTACCCAGAAAAGCTATGGATTCATCATCCTTGGAAGTGCTCAAGACTGGGTTGGATGGATCGCTGACCAGCCTGGTCACATGGAAGGTGGAAGGTTTCCTTGCCTAAGTGCATGTCCATTTTTTGATCAAAGAATGCACACCACTAAAAGAAAGACATGGAGCTGCTATCTTTATTAGCTTAAAATATTTTCTTCACATTTGATTTGAAGTTTTAGAAAGAAGTAACAAAGACTTAGAATGTAAATTGCTGTCTTGCTAAAAAGGAAATCCTGTTTCAGTTGAACTGTTGAAGTGGGTGTTGGTCTTGTTGTTCCTTAAGTAGGTTTCAGTGGGCATTTATACAAATATAAACTATGTATTTACACAAATAGAAACTATATTCTTATAGTCACATAACAGCAGGAATTTTGACTGCAGTTCAGCAGAGTTAAAAGCAAATATTAAATGTCACACAGTCTATTATAGTAACTGTCTAATGTGACTATACATACAGATATCTTATTTACGTTTTTGTACAGAAGAATAATTGTAGGAGTAAGGTGGTGTACAGAAACGAACTGTGACCAATGGCTGTTGGACTACTGAGAGTTTTAGTTCAGTAGTGCACCTCTGGAGCAAATCTCCTCATCTGCATTTTTCTTGATGTTGCAAAGCCATCTTCTTGCATGCAAAGTAGACATATGTGGTGAAACTAAACTGCAAGAAAAGTGCAGTTTAGAAGACAAAATTGTAACTACTTTGTAGATTCTGTATATTTCGCGTGTTTTAATTCACTGTAACCTCTTTCTCAAAATGTTTCACTTGTGACTTTGAATCTTTCCACTGAGTGATGAAGCAGAAAACACTTGCATCTGCATTCTTTAATTTTGGCTTGAAATAAGCCCAATGTCATATGCAGCACATTTGCAGTGTTTCTAGGTAGTTATCAGCATATGAAATAAAGATTAAAAAACCAAAACAGACAAGAGAAAAATCTGAACCCACCAAGCATTAGTATTAATCTAGGCTTACTTTCTTTTGCTTTGTGAGGGTTTTTTTTACTAATGCTCCACAATATTTTCTTTTATGCCAATGTAGCAGAAAGGAAAATTAGATTTTTTTCTGTCTCTAACCCATTTAATATTCCATGAATGAATTCAGAATTGATTTTGATATGAAAAGTAAAAGGGCTATTATGTAATTTTTTTGATTGATTAATTAATTACATGTTAAGAATGTCACATTATGAAACCTTTCACTTTGGAAATATTCTGAAACTATAAAAATTTGTAAAATTTGTCTCAGTCTTTCTTTCTGGGATTTCAATGTAGTGTTTTCTGGAAACCAACAAAAAATTGTGAGACAATTTGAAATCTTACATGATCTTTTTTTCTCTTTATTCATTGTCATTAGCTTGAAATTTTAGATTTATTTAATCTGAAAACCAATTATGGGAGCAATTGTTTCAAGCCTTATTGTAAAATAAATAAAAATTGTAATCGGTCTTGAAGCATCTATATGGACTTGGAAACAAAAACCCCTCTTAGGTAAGTTTTGATATATGCAGGATTACAGACTGTAAAACATCTTAGTGAAGTTTTGATATATTATATGTAGGATCAGAAATATTCATTGGCATGTTTTGTGGCCTGTTTATCAGCATTTCGTAAGGATGCATTATTGGGATACAACTCCACACTGGGCTTATTTTCAGGCTCCAGATTTAAAATGCAAAAAGGTAAATCCTGCAGTGTTTAAGCATACTAAATGTAAATAAAAGGACTTGACAAGGCAGATAAAATTCAGCAAATCACTTGTTCCTATGATTGGACTATGATTTGGATTTATTTGGAAAAAAATGCTATGCATTTAAGAAAGAAAGAAGGCAAAATACTTAAAGGAAGGATCCATGTAGAAGCTGTGGCAACCTTTTTATTTTTTCTCTCTTTTAATGAGAAGGTTACTGAGTAAGTAGGAGAGTGAATATGGAGTATAAACTCAGTGCTTTTTACTTTTCAAAAATTTAGTTGGAATAATGTGTATCTTGCCACTGAGGACTGTCTGGAACACACATCTGTGTTAAACATTGTCTCAGGGTTGTCTTATTTACATTAGTTACCAAAGACAAAATTCTCTGTCAATTTTGCAGAATAACTCTAAGCAGGGGCAGAGAGAATATATGTACTTCTCCTTATCAGTTCTGACCTTTCTGAAATTTAAGGCTGATGTAATTTCAGAAAAAGCGTTTATATGAACTAATTAGGTGACATTTATATGAACTAAAGGTGACATTTAGATATGACATGATAAATGATGGTATTTCCAAAACCCACTTAATTTATGTCGCAAACCTGTTAGTATTTTCATTTGTGTCTCTATATGCAGTGTGAGAAGATCCTGAAGTAGGTTCCAGTTTTGTTAGATTCATATATATGTATTTTCAGTGGGCTTCCTCAGAATTTACATTGGTCTGACATTAGCCAGAGCAAATTTCAGTCTCAAAAAAATCCCAGGCAGGACTCCAGACTCTTCCCTTTAAACCCTTGTGATGATATAAACTTACTGACTTCCCTGAAGTTGATATGAATTTACATTCAATTTTTTTGCCTTCTGAGTGAAGATTTTTTTTAATATGTAAGAGTATATCTCACATCTAGCTGTTAGGTGTTAAGTATACAGTATATACTGCAGGCCCTTTCATGCTAATTCAGTGTAGCCAGTAGTGGGGGTGACAATGAGGTGTTACTGATGTAAAGAGATCAAAAAGTGAACTGTACCAAGTCACTGCGTGATTCATTTGCTCTGGTGTGGCAGCAGCGGAGATGGGGACTGGTCTGGCATCTTGGGGCTCCTCATTTGCTGTTTCTTACCCAGCACCCTCTTTACCCCACTGGCTCACTGCAGGGGCTCCTACTGGTTTTGCTAAAAGTTGGACTGAACATGACACACAGGTTGGCTAAGTTTTATTAGAGTGCACTTTCTAGCCAATAGCAATAAAACTAAAGTGAGTGAAACTGGGGAAAAAAGAGGAAGGGAAAAAGTCTGTGCAAGTCATACCATAAGGGAAAATCACCTGTCATTCTCAAGAAGTTTATTCGTTTTGGAGAAAAAATGCCAATATTAAAGATGACAGATGATGACAACTGATTTATACTGCAACTTTTGTGGTATCTTACATCCTATGTGTGTACTTTTAAGAAGAGATATGAAATATATGAATTCTCTGCTTTGGTTCATCTAAAGTTCAAAAAGGTAGAAGGAGCTGACATTTCAAAGAAATACTTCAGTCCAGAGATGTGCTGAGAGCACAGTGTATATCCTATTAAAAGGGTAATCTCACATACTATTGTCTGTGTATCTCAAGCGTTTTCAAATATATAATTGAGTTTTGTAGCTGTTCCCCAAACTCAGCTCTTCTAATCTTGTCTGATTTCCCTGTTGTGCAACCAAACCAGAGCACTGGGAAGACACAGAGGGACTTGTGACAGCCCAGGGGTAATTGATCAGGTGCCTTCTTTCAGAGTCTGGGGAAGGATGTAAATGGCAAAACAACATCAAGGTGGAGAATGATGCTTTTGAGTCTTACTTGTTTTTAGAGCTTCAGGATTTTCCCAGGAAAATTGGTCCTAGGGACCCTTTTGAATAGCAATGATTTTTGCATAATTCTCTTTTGCTGATTTTGCTGAGATTACTGCTGAGAAATTTTTCATATTTTAGAGTGGTCTCATCACTAATAGGAATTTGCACATTGTCAGAGATACGTACCCTTGAAGTACAATGACCCATGAAGAAATATAAGAGCAGCAGTAAGAGCTTGAAATATAACCATCACTACATGGAAAGTCAGAGATAAGTGTGAAGGATAGAGTTGGTAAATTCTTTACCCACAGAGAAATGCCTAAATAATGAGGTGTTTTCAAACTGAGCCTTCAGGTTCTATTAAGTATGAGAATTCCACCCTCTGTCTAGTTTTAAGGAATTATTTTCTGTCACCTCTTTCTCAGAGCCCTCTCTCCCCACACCCTTCTGCCAGCAAACTGAAAATGGACTATTCAGATTGATTTGATTTTTTGTTTTTTCCTTACAGAGAATTTCTATCCTATTATCCACTGTTGGTGCAGTGAGCAAATATCCAGTCAAGATTGCGAAGACAATAAAATAAAAGGCTTAGCTATTCACCAAATCTTTATCTAATTGAAATGATACATGGCACAACTTAAATTTCACTAATGTAGCTGCAGTCAAAGATTTTTTGCTAAGCATGGCTGACACACAAATGTTTAATGGAGTAGATTTTGTTTGTCAGAAATGTGTGTCTTGCTCCAGCAAAAGGCTCAAATGATTTTGCCAGGATGTAGCCATGTGACTAAATGTTGTTCTCTGTTTAATACCTAAGCAATTCTCAGTGCCTTTTTTTGTTTTGTCTTGTTTTCAATCCACTTTCAGCTTGTGTATTCTTGCCAACACAGAAGTTGCCAGCAACTCTGAATTCCCAAATTTTAATTTAGTTTAAGTGCAAAGTAGCTGTTAATAATGACTTCTGGATTTGAGGAATGTAGCAGATTGTTTTAATTATCCATGCTAATTTACTGAATGTGCAAATTAGTATGTTTTATTTTGCAAAACCTTAAAGAAGGCAGTAAAGTTAATGGTAAACATATTATATTTTCATGTATGCCCTTTTTTTTTTAAAATGCATCAGAAATTGGAAATGAGAATAAATAGATTTCTTATTGCAAAATATTTCTATGATCTGACATTCTTCTTACCAACACATCGCTATTAAATATACATTTATGTGTGAGTTATGTCCATAATATATATTACATTTCACAGCTTGAGCAAGAAGGGGTTAGGATGGTCATTGAATGCAAAAAATAATAGTGAAATACTCAATTTTAGTTAGATTTTCATTTAAAAATACTTCAGTAGAACAAGAGGAATTTACTGAACTGAAATTTTCTTGTAAGTGTTACAAATTATTAAAAATAGGTATTTAGGATGCATTCTCTGTCTTAGGTAATGTATGCTAACAAATTTGCTATTCTGAAGATAATACTGCATTAGTAAGTACTTGTATCTAGTACAATTTGATAAATTCAGATTGCTTTAAAAACTATGTTGCTTGCAAAAATATTACCCAAGCCATGTAGTTGATGTTTTTAAAAACTTATTTCAGAGGCATGTAGAAGAGTTGTTGGAACACTGAGGGGAGGTACATAAGTACTTTCCATGCACATCCACTTTTCCGTCCGTGCTCAGAAGCAGCCAAGAACCAATTCATCTCTAAAACCAAGCTTCTGACTTGCTCTGATTTATTCTGGCTGATGTAATAGTTAGGCTAGTTTCAAGTCAAATATGGACTTGAGTGCATATATTGAGGGAGCTGGAGTTGTTTAGCCTGGAGAAAAGGAGTCTCAGGGTGACCTTACCACTCTCAACAACTGCCTGTAAAGAGGGTGGAGCCAGGTGGGGGTTGGTCCTCTCTTCCAGGCAATCAGCGACAGGATGCAACAACACAGCCTCAAGCTGTGCCAGGGAAGGTTCAGGCTGGACATCATAAAGAATTTCATCATGGAAGGGGTTGTTAAACATTGAAACAGACTGCCCAGGAAGTTGGAGTCACTATCCTGGAGGTGTTCTAGGAACGACTGGATGTGGCACTCCGTGCCATGGTGTGGTTGACAAGATGGCAGTGGGTCAAAGGTTGGACTCAGTGATCTTAGAGGTCTTTTCCAACCTAAATGATTCTGTGATTCTCTGACTAGAAATTTCCCAACCAGCCATTAAGGCAAGTCTTGGGAGATTTCTGCTGGTGATTGGGGAAGAAGATTATACTATGGTGTGACTACTGTAGTAACTTTGTCACCTTCCCATCTTTTTAAAATGATGAGAGGCAAAGACAGTGGCAGTGGAATTTAAAGTGATGTAAAGATTTTAATGTACTTTTTAATGTGATTCCTAACATTCTTGCAATGTTTTTCACATGCAAATGATGCCTGCAATCCAATCTTCTGGCAATAACAAGACACAACAATTTATCTTTTAACACAACAATTTAACATAATTATCGGTGTTCATAGCATATTATTTTCAGATAAGATTATTCTGTTAGATTAGTTTCAAACAGAGTAGGTGAGCTTTTGTCGCCTTTTCCCTGTCAAGCCTACTCATCATCCATGTGAATGAAACTCAAAGAAAAGCTTTTGAAACTCTTCTCAAAATGGCTATTTCTTTTCTTTGTGCATGCATATGGCATTCAATGTTTGAATCAGCTGTTACAAGTCACTGGGCCCAAGACTGACTTTAAGTGACCACTAAAGGTTGTTTGAGTGTTAAAGTGTTTGGCTGAAGACATGAAAAAACAGATTCACTAGTTATTTGAGAAATATTCCACATAAATTTTCGGAATAAATTTTCACGATGGCCCTCACATAATGTCTTTCTAAATTTCAAAATGGCATTGCATCAAATGCAGTGCTTCACAATTTGGTTCAAAAAGTCTTTTGCCATGTAGCATAGAGTTGGTATTGTTTGTTGGTGTAAAAGGGAAAATTGACTTTTTCCTTCTGGTTTGAAAGGCGGAGTTGGTTTACATTAGACTGGTCTAGAAATCATCATTCATAAATTATTTTCCCATTTATAAAATTGTCCATTATACTTGTGGAAATTTTCCTGGTGAAGCCCACATAAGGTCAGGTGTTTAATAATCCTGGTGAAATATATCTGTACCTTATGAACGCTGAGTTCTCTTCCAAGTGATGTTGCTTCTAGCTCAACCTGTGACTCTTAATTGGATTCTCTTCTGTATTTAATCACAAAAAATAATAAGGCAATTGTTATCTATTTCCTAGATCCATCTTATGAGGATTTGATGATTCTGCAGTGTCAATATGAGTTATTAACAATAGTTAATAACTGTGCCACTAGTAAAGTTGTTTCTGCAGTAAAAAAGGGGCAGATGTTCTGAGCGAGCAGATTCTGCTTTATTTCCTAATTGTGTAGTCTCAGTTCCTGAAGAGGTAGATGGTGAACTTTAAGAACTCGAAATAATTAATTTGTCTCCAGTAACATCATGTAAAGGCAAGGATGCTCTGTGGTCTCAGCAGCACCGACACCTTCAAAGCAGTCTTGGGTTTCACAATACAGGTATTCAGCTATGCTGAAGTCTGGTATTTTTTGCCTGTCACCCATCCCTGTGTTACCACAAAGCTGTTGGCGCAGCTATGTGCTGAAACAGATTGGAAAAGTGATTCATCTTCTTTTCTTGTGAGAGGCAGAAAAAGGAGGAAAGGAAATTACCAAGAGATGGCCTAATGTTTTATATCATAGATCATAGTTCAAATTTTTCTGTAGGCATCCAGAGAGATTGCTTGCTGGTTATAACCTCCATTTGACAAAAGTGATATAAGTTATAATTTTTAAAGTATTGTTCAGAAGCATTTTGAAATTAGGTCTGGAATTGAGTGTGTGAAGTTAAAAAGTGGTTAAATGCTGTGAACACATTTCTCCTCATATAAAAATGTACCGTTTCCCCACTGTAACATACCCTTCACATTGTGAGTAACTCTGCTGCAGACATTTAATACTAAAGCTGCTGTTAACCAAAACTGACAGAAAGCTGTTTTCAGACATGGAACAGTACCAGCAGAAGTTAAAATCAATTAAACCCTTTGAAGCTTTGTAGTGCTCATAAAAAATGTTAATACCTTATGTACCACCAATTAGCACTTTCTTTTGTAAGGAGAAAAAAAAATCCATTGTTAAACAGAGATCTTTCTAAGTTCAGTATCTCAAGGCTGTATTTTCATAGTCATTAGTAACTGATCTGTTCCCTACAGGGTACCCATAAATACCATTCTGCACCAAGAGGAGGCAAACTCTTGTTTGTTTCTGTTCACATTTTTCAACCTATGTTAAAAGGAGTTTTTACCACCTTTATCATTGTGTACATCAGAACAGTACAGTCAGCATGTAGGAGAAAAGTGAAACACATGGAATTGAAAGCAGGAGGTTAAACATAGTAGCCTAAGGCATTTCTAGCCCAGAAATGAGCATCTCACATTTTGCGGAGTCAGATGCTTAGCAAAAGTCGACATCAAACAGGGAGCTCTGAGAGGGCTGTATGAAATGTAAGAGAGAAAAACACTTCATGGCTGCTGCCAGGGAGTACAGGCTGGGTGTGAAGGCAAGCTCTTGTCAGTGCTTGCCCATGTATTTCTCAGGTTCATTTCAGTAGTTTGCCATGACCTGTTGTGTGTATTTGCCTGTTGATCCCACTTCAGAAAGCAAGTTGCAGTCATGCCTTTTTCCTGCAAATTTCCACTGGTACGGATACTCTGTGAAAAATGGAGAAGCTGCTGCCTGTAGTAGTGCTCCATGCTGGAGAACTGGAAGAAGAGACCAAGTGGTGCACTCTGTAAGTGCCTGTAACCGAGCAGGCATTTCAGCTCTACAAGATCTGTAGAAAGTGAAGACAATATTTTTCTAACATGCTCTTTGATATGCACAGTGCTGTGGAACAAAGAGAGATTTAATATGAGGCATTCAGGCACAGGGGTAATAATTTTTTTTTTTTTTTTCTGCAATAGTTGAAATGGATTGAAAACCTGATGCAAGGAATTAAAAATCAAGGTCAGCTAGGTGACTGGATTGTTCACAGCTTTCTAATGTTTTCTGATTCTTCAGCAAATTCTTCTCTCAGACCAAGTCATCTGATTTTTATGACTTCCTTTAGAATAAGTCTCCTCAGGCATTTTAGTGACACCTAGTAGTTCTTTCTGATCCACTTTGCTGTTTTGCTTTTATTCACGAGCCTTTCCTTGGCAAGGTATACTAATTCCTATATCTCAATTTTTCTGTGAATATATGAGAACTCGTGCAAATTTAAACATCTTGTCAAGATTTATCATATTATCATCTGAGAGAGCAGATGTATTCCCTATAACTTAGATTATATCTTCTTACCTTAATTATTAATTTTCCAAGGAAAGTTGTTTTATTTTTCTTTCTTCATTGTTTTTATGACAGGTCTGTGAAAGCAAATAGCATATCGAGTTCTCTATTCAAGTGTTATAAAACATTAGTAATCTGTAAATATCCTTGACTAAATTTATTAATTTTTGGGCTTTCTTTTCTCTTTCCTATGCTTATATCAACACTGATTCCCAGGGTTTGTCTCTACAGGCTTTCACAGTCGTAGTTCACAATTTACAGTGTGCCTCATCACCTGGTTTATGTCCTCCTTATCATATTCTGTAAGGGACATATGCAGAAGTAAATAACTAGCATATATACTGAAAAAGTAAATTAGAACAGAGGTAATGCATTAGCTCATCTCTCTCTCCATGGCACTGTTAGGGCAACTTTTTGAAATATGTCTAAACCCTCAGTGTCCTTTCTACTCCCTACTTGAAGGCAAAGGAAGGCTTAGCTCTGCTCTTGTTCTGATGGGAGCAATGGTGGTGGATCTTCATGATCTGACTGAGTTACAAGCCACTTCTTGGCCTTCTGAGGACAGCTGGCAGTGAAAACTGTCTGGAGATAAAAGCAATGTACTGGTTTAGGTTTTCCTTGTTTTGAGATTGCTGTTTGCAAACCGTCTCCAGCACTTTCATGATGTTTATGTCCCTCTGCTTCCACCTTTCAAAATCTGCTTTCTTTCAAAATCCCTGTGAAAAGTCCCATTCAAATACAAAAGTTAAAAGTATAAATAATAAAATAGTCTGTGACATAAGAATTTCTAACACACCTTTTAAACATTTTTGACTTCCAGACTGCTGTAGCACTGATGCAGCAGTTCAGATGCTTCTTGTTGGTGAAAAAAGGTCATCAAAAGGGCTATCAAGAAATTGCTAAGGAGAGAAATAGCTTATAGAACTGAGATCTAGCAAGAAGAAGGATGGTGAACAGAGAACATCTCAGCAACAGGAAAGACAGAGAGGAAGGACATGAAAATGAAAAATAAATTATTTAGAGGCTGAAGGAGCAGCACCCACAAAAACGATAATGCTGCAGATCAAGAAAAATATGTTAGAAGATTGACATTTTGTTTACAGAAGTGGAAGGGAAAGTAAGTCAAAGACTGAAAGAAGTGTGAAAGAACACATAGACTTCATTATTGCAGGTATTTTTATACATTATAATCTAGTTTCTCCTTTTCAAATGTGGCCTGAAATTTGTTTTAGTCAGGTTCAGGCCAAGAGCTGCTGGCTTTTTCTCTTTAAAGTGTTCTTCGAGTGTTATAGCCTACTTAATTTTGTGAGGGAAAAAGGAGTGTTGTTGCTACGTTTCCTTACAACAGTGGGCCAGGCAGCAACAGGGTTGGTCATCAGTTTGCCATGAGCAAAAAAAAATATCTCCTCATGGGAGAAACTCAGTTGATCAGGTGTGCTAAAAATCATAACCAGAGGGAAGAAAAAGCAGAGTTGTACAAAGAAAATGTTGGCTCTGAAATCAAATTACATCAATCACAATGCATGTAGTAGTAACTTATGATTTGCATTGACTCTTGTACAAAAATTAGAGAGTGGTGGTTTGTTTTTTTTCCCTCCCATGCATTTTATAGTATTCCTTTACTTTATATAGCTACTGGACTACTTCAGCTATCGCTTTAGAAAATGCTGTTCTTTTCCATTTACTTCTGTTGTTTTATGACTTCTTATCCTACTTTAGAAAGAAAAACCAAACAAACCAAAAACAAAACTGATCCAAAAAGCCAAATCTACAGCAAACAAACAAACAAAAAACTCCCTCAAAATCCTATTCTAAAAAAATTCTGTTATCGAGAAAAGTGCTCTGCATTTTAGACTGCTATAACTCTTGACCCTGGCAAGTAACACTATTCTTTTATCTTATCTTGTCAGAGCTGGAGTAAGATTTGGTAAATATACAGAGATAATCTTTAAGCTGCCAGTATTTAATGATGATCCCAGGATTGCTTGGAACAAGAAAGATTCCAAAGAAATTGTCATCCTTTGTAGGAAAATACTTTTAAAATAGTCTTGTACACTACTTATTATTAGATTAAGTGTGTAATCAGAAAACTTTTTTAGATCCAAAACTTTGAGTGCTTTGAAGTCCCAATTCAAAGGGAAAGTTATCTGATTGTTTTAGAAATGAGTAGTAAAATATTGATGGAAATGCTGGTTCAAGGACAGAGCATGGGTTATGGACTGTCTCTTCGTCTGAGCTCTGTGTATATCTCTAGGAACGTGTAACAAGACAAATTCCCCAAGGCGACATTCTTCTGTTGTTAATGAACTTAAAGTAAGGTTACACAAACTGCTTATTTTGGATCTATGAACTGTAGAATTCAGTTGCAATTCCTTAGAAGGAATACATACTTTTATTAGGTTTTGTCAAATTCTTATAAAGTATGCAAAAGCTGAAGACAGTATAGCTTAAGAAGTCTCTTTTTAAATATATCTACACGTTTATAGGTGGTATTTCTGATGGTTGAGGAAAAAAGTTGTCTAGAACTTTCAAAATATGTTGTTAATCTGTCCATTTCACTGCTTATTTATTACCTGCTTCTAAACCCAATACCGATCTTGTTCACAATACAGGTCCCCAGGCTCTAGTGAAAGAAAAAAACCCTGTTAATTTTTAACATTAAAACACAAAACTAATGCAAAGAAAAGCGAAATCACTCCCACCACATTTAC
The DNA here is from genome assembly GCF_020740725.1 of Corvus hawaiiensis. Classification (NCBI taxonomy): domain Eukaryota; kingdom Metazoa; phylum Chordata; class Aves; order Passeriformes; family Corvidae; genus Corvus; species Corvus hawaiiensis. The sequence continues at coordinate 70,446,694 of NC_063215.1, read as the reverse complement.
CATTCCAGGTATTCATAATGTCCCAAAACTTAGCTGTGGTAATAAGCAAGTTAGGTTTACATTATTGCAAAAATATGTAACTAATTGGCAAAATTAAAAAAAAAAAGGCAACAAAACAAACATGTATTTTATTTGCTAATATCTGTTTAGGTTTAGATGCAAATCTGCTGTCCATGATTACTCATCCATTAATTTTCATCTCTTATTTCAAGCAGTCTTGTAAATCTTTTGATCAGGATATAACTCTGCAGGGATTGCCAGTTATCCTATCCCATGAGATGGTTTGTCCACCTTTTTTCCCTCTTGGATGGCAATCACAGGATGCAAATGGCAAGTTCTTGAAAGATATTTTCTGACATCTGGCTCTTGATGGGCTCCTTAGGCAGCTGGGTTCAATGCACTGGAAGAATTTCTGAGCTGTTCTCATAATTAAGTGACTGCTTGGCCTTTTAAATGTGTTTTCTCCAAGTGCCCTTTGGAAGTGAAATTATCTGCATGTTATACATTGCCAGAGAGCCCAAAGATGCAAATTGTTATACAGCTGGAAGCTGCGAATGTGCGGTGTAAATTGAATACGCTGCACATCCACAAGGCATGTGGACAGTTGGGTCGTTGTTGTGATAGCTGCTGTGTTTCACATCAGCATGGGAAAACCTCAAATACATGAGTTGTAGCAAATAATTTCACAAATTATTGGAAGAACATACCTCAACGTAGAGGCAAAGGAAAAGAAGGCTTAGACACTTTGACATTAAATTGGAAATGAATATTTGCTTTATATGTGAGTTTGTCTGTATGTTATTTTTTCTTTTTTAGGTATGCATTCTTGGGCTATAGTTCTGTATTACAAGTAGATTACTAGGGGTGCTATACAGTCTAGTGGGATTTCAGGCACCCTGAATGAGAATGTTTATCTGTAAGTATAACTCAACTACATTTTTTTTTTATGGTTTGGAGTTTCAGCTTCAAGTAAATGTCATGCTTACTATTCAAGACTGCAAAACAGCCTAGTATTAAATCACAGGTCACAGAATATTTTGAGTTCAAAGGGACCCAAAGGATCATCAGGCCCAATTCTTAAGTGAATGGTCCATATGGGGATTGAACCCAAAACCTTTGTGTTATTAGGACCATGCTCTAACCAACTGACCCAATCTCAGAGGCTTTATGTTAACACTGGTAACAGGAAACCTAAAAATAGAAAGCATCTTCATTTTGTCAATTGAATTAAATTTTTGCCTAACCAAAAGTGGACTTGACAGCTACTTGTAAATAATTGCTTTCTGGGTTTTGCCACTGATCATTGTCTTAGATAATCAAGATTGTTGTCTTGATGAGTATTTGACAGGAAAAAAAAAACTAAAGACAAAACTTGAAGAAGTTTAGCTGCCACATTTAAAACAAAAAATTGAAAAAATATAGGGATAAACCCCTAACCACATCTCACTTGAACAACTGAGATGCTTTTCATTGTTTTTTCAAAATGCAGCATTTTTCTGCGTAAATCAAACCTGATTATAGCGAAAACCTAAAAAGCTCAAAAAATAATTTCACTTTCAATAAGCATATAAAACTGGAATATGTTAATATCTGCTTGAACTCTAATTGAAGGAATAACCTGGATTGAAAAGACTGCATATGGCTGGATTCTTTGAATTCCTTTAGCAATAAAAAGAACTTTAATCTTCCAAAAAGTAACAGTACAATGATGTTAGAATGTCTTCTTGTAAAAAGGAACTTCTTTTTTATTGATGCAAGTGAAAAAGATGAAACCCAGGAATACATTAGGAGGAGTGAGACCATTTTCTAATTGTCCTTTTTCCTTTTCTTGCTATAATGTTAGCATCTAAAGATATGTAAACCTGAGGTAGGAATGTGGTATATTTGTCATTTCTGAACAAGTAGAAGAACTTAAGTTTAATAACAAAAAAGGTTTTTCATAATTAAAATTCTTAAAAGATTTCAGTTGGATATTTCTCTAGTCAAATAGATAAAACACTCCTCAGAATCAGCTGAGATATTATGTACAGATTAAATTTCTTTCCCTTCTTTTCTTTGTTTTGATTTATTACTTTATTTGTATCTATATTTTAGTCTTGATATTGTATATTTGCTTAAAAGGGGTTTTTTAGACTTTTTTGGTTTTTGACTTGCATCTTTACAGATACAGAATTCCCAAGCAGCTGATCTTCTCATCCTGCATCTGGAAAATTAAAGTTAGTAGATACAATTAATGTGAACATAAGAAATTTTAGTGATTCCCTGACAGAAGAAAAATTTAATTTCCTAGGAGTGAATGAGTTACAGTTAAACATATTTTCAGATACGACTTGCAGGGCAATGTTCTGGAATATGCCACTGCAAAACATGTAGCAATCTTGCCATCTTCCCAATTCTTTTAGGAGAATTCAGCAAACTAGTTTCTTAAACCAAGAGATAGAGGTAGATTGAAGAGTGTGTAGATCATGCACTGTAAGCTAGGGGAAAGCATTCCTGTGTTGAAGAAAGGCGAAGAAAGGCAAAGAAAGGGAAATAAAGAAAAGTGCAGCTGGAAATTCCTCTGTGAGGCTTTGTTTTGCAGCATGTATGGTTCCTCTGTTACTCTGGAACTAATCCTGGCTTGAGACTTGCTGGTCTGTGAGGAGCCCACCAGAACTGCTGTGCTGTACAAACAGGTTTGCATTAAGGATTGCAGGGTGTTTGGTGCACCAGAATTATTGCAGCAAAGCCTAATAATTCCTTTCTACACTATAATACTAATCGCCTAATCTTTCTGCTTCTGCAGTATTTGGTTGGGTTTTGGGTGAATTCTTTGGGTTTTTTCTTTCCCTAAAAGCTTTTGTGTCTAGGAATGAATAAGTATGAATGCTATGCATAGATTTATTATAAAATTTCATCAAAATAATCTTTTAAGAAACAGTGACCTTAATTCTTCAATTTGAGCACAGTACATTTAGAAGTGGAAGAGAGAGACTCCTTTCCTTGTGTCTCTTCCTTTTGGGATGAGCTTTGGCTTGAGTAGAGTATTTGGGTTGCAGCAGTTTAGTAACTGGGATTACTGTGAGGTGAGGATATGGGCAAAAACCTACCTCCAGAGGCAGTGGAGTATGATGATGAACTTTTTTTCTGTAATCTTATGTGGATTACGGGGTTTTTAATAATCTCAAACTTGTGAGAAGAAAACTACAGTGAAGCCCAGCAAGTCTGCTCTACCATTTGGGTAGGTACTGTTGCACTGTTAAAATGACGAGAAAGCAGCTGGGGAAGATACTTTGCTCAGAGTGGAGTTTCCCCCCTTCCCCCAAATCAGGTGCATCCTTCTTCACTGAAGTATAAAATCCTAGGGAAAAGGTCGTGTCCTAACAGGCACAGATTGGTTGCACATCAATTTGCTGGAGAGACTATCATGAGTTTACTGAGTGGTTTGAATGCTAGAACGTTGTAAAAAAGGCTTCTTTTAAGTAAAAGTAATTGTCAAAGTCATGTCCACTATAAAATTCTGTTCTCTGCATGAGGGCAAATCTCTTTCTCATCTAACTTTTCTTTGAAATTCACCTCACTTGTGTTTGCAAGTACACAACCAACAGCTACTCTCCCTCTGCCTGAAATAAGATGATACCACCAGGTTGAAGGCTTATAAACCCCACCTGGGAGCTTGCATTGCTGGACCCTTACTATTACCCATTATGGGTTTCCTTACACTGCTTTCTTCTCTTTCAGAGTGTTAGGCCTTTAAATATATGGCATTTTTACATCTAATGCATATACAACAGTGTTTGAGGCATCAACACAATTTTTATAATTTCATACTGCTTTTTGAATTTACAGTCTTATTAAAATATTCCCAGTTGTTCCTTTCATTTGCTGGGCTGAGAAAGAGCTATTTTCATACTGTGTAGCCATACAAATAGCAGGACCTTGAAAGGTTGACTTGTTTGATATTATATGGTAGGGAAAAAAAGTTTTGTAGATGGAATTTATTTATTTGCTGCAAGGTAATAAAGACTGTCCTTGAAAATTACTAGCTGTTAAAGAACCACCCTGTGATTTGAACTGGTATTGCCATTAAATTAGCTCCCCATAAGAAAACTGTACTACTTAAAGGAATAAATGACACCAGAAGCTGTTTTCAGCAGTGCTTTGCCAAGCAGTCTTCCAGAGCAGTACCAATATTGAGCAATTAGGAATGCTTGCTTGTTTTTGCTTCATGGGCGTTGACACTGGATTTCTTTCACTGATTTAATATAGAACAAGATTACGTCCTTATTCCTGGACTGTAAAAAAGGATATAAAGAAAATTTTTTTTCTTCTTAAAAAAAAAGGAGTATGATAACATTCAGAGTTGAAGCAGCTGCTGTTCCTGTCTGTAACCAATATATTTGCTTGGCTGGCAGCACTGTTTTAAAAAAATAGGAGGGCATGAAGTACTATCTTAATGCCTGTTGAAGCTAAACTATGCTTTACCAAGGTTTACAGAGGAAGATATCTGCAGGTCAGAGAACCTGTGCTGAAAGAAAGGTGGCATGAGTGGTGCCTAAAGGGTGATATTGTAGCTTCGTGTTCTCAGAATAATCCAGTCAGTGCAAGGACAGTCTCTTTCCTGTGGAAAAGGATGGCTAAGGGATGCATTATATTTGGAACAGACATGCAGAGCAGCACCTTGCTCTCCTCCCTGTTTCAGAGCTCAGTTCAACATGCTATTCTTGGTAGAGTTCTTGTGAAAACCAAAGTTTAGCCATGACTCCTGAAGCAAACTGATTTCTCTACTGACATATGTTTACAAAGATTGGTGGCATGATTTTCTCTCTATCTAACGTTACCTGTTACATAGTTATATACATCAGACTCATTTCCTCATTGCACATTCTTAATGCTTAGATTTTTGTTCATAAATGCTGCTAATTAAACAGCAGCTAGACAAATCAGGTAGAAATACAGGAATTAATGAGTGAGTTTAGTTACTTTGGTGACTTAGAAGTTTAGTTAGCAATCAATGGATTTCAGACCATTTTCAGATGGCTGGGAAGAGGGTGATATTTTCTGGCTTGAAAAATCTTCAGACCTTGAGTGTATCACTGCTGTATAAGAAGGAAAGGGATAGATTTTTACTCAGACTCTTGACTTAGTTTTGGGCAGAATCCAGCTTGCCTAAAGTTACCTGTCTAGGTGTTGGATATTTAATCTAAATTAGCCAGTGGGCTTTTTTCCTATGATCCTGGGGAGAAGCTCCAGCAAAGAATGATTCAAATCAGAATAAAATAAATAGTTAAGTTACATGGTATCAACAGCCCTCTTCAGGGCATTTCTTATATCTCTGGGAAATTAAGCCATAGGGATATTGCTGATGGAAAAAAATGGAGTGTTTTTTAGAATTGATGCAGTTATCATTTTTGTATCATTGGAGTGGTATTATTCCTCCTGAATGCAGTTAATTCGAAAGTTACCCATACTAACACATTTTTGGCGAGAAAAAACAAGGCACAATGAGTTCTGTTGGTTATTCTGCATTGGTATTTTTTTATACTAATGTAAGACTGGGCTCAGCCTTGAGGGTTTTCACTCCTCTTTGATAATTTTTCCTTTTGCTGCATTTAGAAAAATAGCTGAGATTTCTGTCTCATTTTCTGTAATGTCAGCAAGACGCATAATTTCTGTAATTACGTTGTTAGCTTGTAATAAATCAGGACCTTACTTGACTTAAGAACCTCATGAAGATGATCGCAGAATTTTTGTCTGTAAAGTCTTTATTAAGTAATTTAAAATCTTATCCCAGTGAGAGCCCTTGCTTGGGCTGATGGTGTGCTAATATTATGTTGCCTTCCAGAGGCAGAAAATATCATAAAATAATGCTGCTAAAGATCTTAATTGTCTCAATACATCCTGGTGTTCTTTAATGCCTCTAAATTAATTAAGCAATTTAATATTTTTATTAAGTCTTGAATTGCATTACTTTGGCAGAAATGTAAAGCTAATATGATTGTGTACCATAGGAATGGAAGTACCTGTGTTTTTAAGGATTGTTCCCCAACATTGCAATTATTAGTAAATTTCTAGTTCAGAAGGTTCATAAAGCATTTTACTGGTATGTTCCTGGTGGCCACTGAATATGTAACTTAAAAGGTCAAAAGCACAATTACAGGATACTTCAGAAAAAGAGTATAAGAAATGAAGGTTATTGCCAATGGCTTAAGTGCCTGTAGAAATGGAAAATATGTTAAATAAAACATATTTGTAGGAAAAACACTGCTTCTCATAGTCCAGGGAAAGACAATAATAAAGCCAAACACAGCAGTCCCTGCCAATCTAACCAGATTTTCTTCTTACCTTCAGATTCAGCTGTTGGCTTAAAGATAGTTTAGTTTAGTTTTTACATAATCTAGCCAAGTACCTGATTTTAGTATTGCTGGTAGGTAGCATTGGTTCACATCACTTTGGGATTGCTCTGGTACAGTTAAGCTTTCCTTGATGACGAAAATGGTTTTCCAGTATATTTCCACCTCCGCCTGTAACAGGAGAGAAAACAGGTATGAGTCCTCTCCCCAGTTTCTAAGGCATCTAATTTTTCTGGAATATTTAAAAATCTAAGTCACCTCCAGTTATATCATCTATCAGAAGAAGCCCATCATTTTCTTTGCCTTCCAAAGCATCACTGGGAAAACTGTATATACAGGAAAAACAGAGTCATTATGCTTTAGGGAATGTCACTTCTTCTGTGAATGTATAGAAACAACACTATCTCTTTGATTAAATTGAAATGCAGACTGAAACATGCATGGGCAAAACCCATGTTTATTCCAGCTAGAAAATGTGGCTGGGGTTGCCATCAGTTCTCAAGAGAAAGGTATACTTTTACATTTTGTCTAGGTGACAGCGCTTCCATTGCTATAATGCCTGTGAAATCACAGAATAGCACAGCAGTGCTGCCTGGCAGGAGTGATTACAGTGAATCAGAAGTGCCTGCTCTTATGATACCACTTGTGGACGTCAAAGCCTACGTACAGCACACAAACCTTCTGGTCTGCACTGATCCTCTGTCCCCTGGTTAGGGTATAGGTCATCCTACTGCTTTCATAGATATATCCCATTAGAGCTTAATCTCATGTATCACCGAGTTTATATACTTCTGGAGTCATTTACAGTGTTTTACTCATATTAACTCATCTGAGTAAACATATATCAACAACAGATGTTGATTACTACTGCCCTTGGTAGTAATCAGTCCCAAGCTTTTCCTAATACTCAGAATTAAATAAATCCTGAGCAAAGCCAAACCTGTATTATCTGAGCAGAGGAGTTAAAGCGTGGTAGCAAAGCCACTGGCTTATTTTCCCTGCGCTGTCTAGTTTTAGTAGTGCATTGGGATGATACAGTATACTTTGTAATTTTGGGGATCTGATTTGTTGATTAAGTTTTGAATTTAATGACAGAATGTGGCATGACACAAGAGTCTCATGTCAGGGCTTTTATCTTTCCACATGTCATTCCTTTCTTTTTTTTTTCCTTCCTCATCCCTTCTCCCCACCAGGCAAAAGCTGTTCAGGTTTTTATTTTGTATAAACAAACAAACCAAAGAAAAATTCAAGATACTGATAAAGAAATGGCTGAGCTGCTTTTTCCAGTACTGAAGTTCTATATACTAATTCAATACACAATTAATAACAGATCTTTAACATCAGCTGCACAGAGAACCATTCTGCAAGTGATCTTAAGAGGTTAACAGGTTTTCAGACATGAGCAAAGGCATGTTACAGTCCCAAAGCATACTTAAAATGTTCTCCCATAGCGGGTCAGGACTGCTTTCCCACATTGAGCCTTTCTCTTGGTTTTTGCTCCTCCAGGCACAGGGGGACAGGGACAGGGGTTGTGGTCAGGCTCCTCTCTGCCTCTCCTTCTTTCTCATGCTGCTCCCTGTTCCAGCCTGAGGCATCCACAGGCTGCCTTCAGGATGAACCTGCCTGGGCTCTCCATGGGCCATGCATCCCACAGAGCACTGCCAGTGCAGCTGCAGAACTTATCCGTACCCTTGCAGCCAGCTGGAACAGATTGCACCTGGCATGGGGCATCCTCTGCCTCTCTTCACAGAAAGTCCTGCAGCATGGACTGGGAAGCCCAGAGCAGAGGTAAATCCAAGGCTTCTTAGCTGATTTTATTTCCGTGTTTCAAGTGGCATTCACACGGCCAGATGTGTCAGTGCTGCAATGTTTGCTGCTGTCCCTGGGGCATGCAGGAATATCTTCCTTACCTTCTCAGGGACCCTCTGGGTGCCTGGGAATAGCCCCAGGATGGGGGGGACATCCCCAGATGGCGGGGACACCTCTGTCACATTATCCCAGGGTCCTGCCCCCAGGGAGGGGAAGGCACCTGCTCCACAAGAGCTGCAGTTGAGGCTGGAGGTGGGCAGGTGACCCCATGCCAGGCTGTTGGCTGCACTGTGGATGTATAAGAGTGGATTTAGTAGGTGGGTGTTGGAGATTATTGCACCTCTTGCCAACAGCTTATTTCTTCTCTGTGCTTATAACCATCATTAATGCCATAATTCTCATCAGATGTTTCAGTAAGACATTTGTTGGGTAGTAGTTTGTATCAAGGATACAAAATAAAGAAGTTTTGTGTATCCTTGCTACAAAATGGAGTTTAAAAAGAAATTAATGATTACTTGGATTTTCCTTTACTGCCTGGCAGGCGTAGTTAGGAAAGGCCAAGTTATAGGACATTTCCTACCTGGGTATCCCGGTTAACAAGCTGCACATTTCCATTAAAAGACTTACAATCCCTTTTCAGGAAAGTCCATCTGCTTCCAACTGATAAAGCAGCATATTACTCACTGCACATTCAGCTGCCTCATGATAATTCAAAATTTTAATTAGGCTTTCCCACTTTCTCAGATTTAACATACCAGACATGTATCTTGTGTACATAAGTCACACCCAAATATTTCCTCAAATGCTGAAAAGTCTAATGTTTCATGAGACTTTTTTTTTCTGTTTAGACTAATCAGTTACAGTAAAAAACACTGTAGGGGGGCTTATTAGTTGCAGAGATGGGTGGAGAAAAGGCTATCAATATGAGGGTCATTAATACATTGAAACTTTTGGGTAACTGTTAAAGTGAAACTCTGTGTGAAAGAAATGGAGCGGTATGTTTGCTCAGGACATCTTTTTCAGATAAGGCTGTCTTCCATGAGAAGGGGTATGTTTTTTCTCCCATGCATATAGTGGAGCCTAATCTCACTCTAAGTGGCTAGATGGATCAGAGTATTTATAGACTAAACAGTGGATGGAAGGGATTTTAAAAAACAGTTATTAAGGATGCCAATATGTGATCACGAGAAATGAACACTCTGGAAGGCATTAATCAAAACAGATTTAGATGTGCTGTGTAATGGATGGTGAACATAGGACACTCATAAAGCTTACTTCCTCTCATCCTAGGGCCAGCAACTAAAACACATCAGCTCTGTTGAGTGGTTCTTTGGTGTGGTAGCTTTTCTTGTGTTGACTCTGAAGCCTGTACAGCTCAGGGGTAGATGCCTGTAACTGCAAAGATATCAAAAGTTAAGTGGGACTGCTTCCTAAGTCATTAATGCTGATAACTGTATACCAAATAGTGAGCTTCCTGTTTTGGTCTGTTTAACCATTATTATCTTTTAGTGTCATATAAAATTATGCCTGACATTTAAAAAATTTCAGTGTAAAATAATAATCTTTGTCAGAGACACTAGTAGTCAGGTATCAGTAAGCACCTGAGGGAATAACAATCTAAGAGAGAGTCTAATCACTTTGCAGATTTTAAAAAGCTTTTGTGGTTATATGCCAGATGTGTAGAAAACATAAGTAATAGAGCAATTAGGTTGAAGTACACTTCTAGTGTTCTTTTCCTGATGTTTTCCTTTTTTCCTAGCTGCTTGTTCTACTGATTATTCAGACACTGTAGTGCACTTCTGAGACGCTTTGTATATGAACTGAACTGAGTTGAACACCTTTATGCTGAGCAGTCCTGAGTATTTCCATGATAGGCACTCAGCTTTGTCAATAAAACACTGAAGTCCCTATTCTAGAATGAAACAAATGTGACTGAACAATTTTTGAGCTATGAGACTACCAAACTAAAATCATATCTGAAATGTTTGGATTTTGTTTTACCATGCTCCTCAGAACTTCAAAACAAAATGAAGGCTTCTAGTTCTCCAGCAGCTGAAACAGAGTTGGCTAAGACAGTACTATGAATTGACATGTCTTCACCAGGAACATTCTCTTAATTCAGGATATTAATCGTTAGTTTTTACCTCTGTAAAACTGAATGAAAGGAGCATAAAATGATTGGTTTTAGTCATCCTGAATAAACAAAAGTAGAGCAAGTTGAATGAACTTGAGTGATAATATATTTGTCCCAGTAAAGAAATTCTGGTTTGATCTACATTTTGCACATTTTTCTGTCATATCAGTGGGGAGGCACTTTTCAAGTGTACAAACATTGCAGTTGCAATCTCTTACCATCCATCTTTTATATTGTCTTGGTCCAGAATGATCCTAATGTCTTTCTAATGAGATCCACTGAAAGAAGTGCAAGGCAGAGACGCTTCTTCCAGCTTACAGTCTTTTTTATGTCTGAAGCTTAAGGATCAAAGTATTTTCTGCCCTTTAAAGGCCATTGGAAATAGAACTTGCCTTTTTTTCTGATTTTTTTTTTATCAGGATCATATTCATTATTATTTATGTTCATTCAACTATTAAGATGCCTTTTATCTATTTAGGTACCTCTTTAGGCTTTTTTGAGGTTGATAAATGTGATGTGTAGGAGTGTTGATTTTTAATAGATTATTTCAACAAGAAAATAAAAATATTTAACTAAGTCAAATTTTTGAGACCTTTTTTGTCCTGACAGCAAGGCAGAAATTGCACATAATTCATGTAAAAGATCCCAACACATGAGATCACCTTTATCTCTCTTGATGCACACTCAATGTGAAATACCTTATTATGTATAAAGTTTTACCACTCCGTGAATTTTATTTTTCATAGAGAGGAACCTACTTGGTGAAACACAGGAACTAATTTTCTCAGTGCAGAGCCAATGCATGCAAATTTGTCTTCTCAAGTAAACAGGATAGAAATTACTGTATCCATAGTTTTGCTTTCCACAAAAGTAGTTCTCTTCTTTAAAGGTCTTTCTGACACTCTAGTCTCAAGTGAGATTTTATCAAAAATAAATAAAAATCTAAAGGCAGCACCCAGGGTCTCTTCTTGTTTTAAATATTCTCATGAATATAGGAAAGGAATCATGCAAGTCATAAAATGTGATTTTAAGTTCTGTACCTGGAATATCGAGTGCCTGCCTATCCAGACCACAACTTTTTTTTGGAAGGTATTGAAATCACAGCTGTATTTGTGGTGCCATAAATTCCAGTCCTCTCTTCTTCATAGCGTGTCTCCGTGTGCAGGGCCTAACTCAAATTCCTTGGCTGTGTTGCCTCCCAAACCACACCCGAGTGAAAATCCTGCTAGGACCACTCTCACAGTTTTGTGGCAGAGATTGAGTGCCAATGCCTAGAAGCACCCCTCAAATTAAATTTTCTAGGGCAGACATGGCAAAGGAGGTTAGAGGTGGCTGATGATGGCTTATTTAAGGTCCAGGGTTCATGCTGGTAGCTGGAATGGGGTTTGGGGGGTTTGTTGACAGCGTTGTTCAACTGGAGCTTGATGTTCTGCATAAGCTGAATTGTCAACTGCCTTTGGTTATTATTCATAAAGAGTTGAGTTTATTAGCTTTGTAGCTGAATATACAAACAGCACAAGCTTATTTGAGGAGACTTAGTTTATTGTAAATTAAGGCAATGAATTCCAAAGCTCTGAGTCACAACCTGCATTATTAGGAGGGTAAAGCTGGATTCTTGGTAGTAATGGTATAAAACTAAAATAAAGTAGAAAATTGCAGGGAAGAATTTTTTTTTTTTTTAATTGAGAATAGCTTGAAAAGCTAATTTAATAATAAATCAGTTTTTTGCTAACTAAAAGCATAATAACTCGATAAGAGGGCAATTATTAAAATTCCAGTTTTAATTGCCAGAAACTTCAATTCCTCAGCTAAAAGGAGGCTTTACTAACTAAAAAAGGCTTCTATTTTCAGTTGTTTTGCAGGCTTAAAGTTTGAAAGTTATTTAAAACTGACTTTGATCATGTAGCAGAGTTTTTTAAATTACTTTTCTGCATTGATAATGTAAATGAGAAATATTTTTCAGCCTTTATACTTTCTGAATAAAAAAAGGGTCAATTAATTTTTAAACTTTCAAGTTTTTTTAAGTGTAATTCACATTGTTGTTTCATGTTGTTGACACTATGTAAGCATTCCACTAAGGACCTCTAGGGACCTCAATCAAACAAAAATTGGTACATACTGTGCAAATTGTAGTTTCTCTACGTGAGTGAATTATTAGTGTGTAGATTCACTGCTGCATCGCTGGAATGAAGTACTAAAATCAGAGTTGCTGTCTTGAAAAGTCTGGAACACTCCTTCCTGAGCCAAAAGATCGAGCTTTACCACCAAAGGCTCCATGAGATCCTTACAGAGCTTCTGTGTCACTTTACAGAGTGAAAACCCTTTCCAGGTGGGAGGGAGTTCTGATGCACATGATCTCCCTGGCTGCTCTTTGCCTCTTTCTGAGAGTTTTGCCTTCTTTGGCACATGACCCTTGCTGCAGACGCGCTTCCTTGTTTTGCTCTTCCCGTGCATTGTCAGTCTGGGAGCAGTGGTGGGAACACAGCGTTATAGCAGTGTAATGGCCAGGCTGAGAAACGCCTAGCGAAAGAAATGTTTCAGGAGGTGAGTTTGGTGTGACAGTCTCTCATCAAACATAGATCCTGGCCTGAGAAGGTCAGTCTCGAAGCCTGTTCTTGAAAAGGTGTGCCACACTGACATCTCCAGCTAGGAATTGCTTCGCACTGCTTGCAAGACAAATAATACAAATTCTGGCCATATTTAATCTGATTTGCTTCCTTTCTGTCCATTCATTCAAATATGGCCTCTCCTGTGTTTATTTGGTTTAAGGGGCTGTTCATATTGGCTTCCACTCTGACTCATTGCATTTCTTGACTGTGCAGGGTTTTAGTGAAGGGAACAGGTGTCATCCAGGAGAGTGTTTTACCAGAGGAGGGAGAGACCTTCATGGTTAAAAGGATATCAGAAGTGTGTTACAAGTGCTGGGCTGGCATGCAGCAATGTACGTGGGTAGTCAATGTGTATTTTCTTCCCTCCTGAAAATTAACTGGAATATAGTCTCAGCTTTGTTAATAACCTCAGCCTTGTTGTTGCTCTTGGGTTTTGGTGTTGTTTTGGGCTTTTTTTCCTGAGAAACTGAACATGCAGCATAGCAAATATATTCCCTCTCTGGTCTGTTGCCTCCTTTTACTCCTTACCTGGGAGTAAAATCCCCTTGGCGTTCTGGTACAGTATGAGACACTGAAAACCTGTGAAATATCTTGATTCAGATTCACTCTTCTGTATTTTAAGTTATTCAAAGGGGTCTGGAAGCCTTAGGCTGCAATAGCATGCAATAAGTGGAATAATAATGGCACATGGTTCTATTTGGCCCTAATTATTTGTAATGAAATGGAACATGGTGGTCAGTTGTTAATCTTTCTCCTACACTTCTGACTTCAGAAATTTACAACACAAGAGGAAAGTGTTTTGTTTAGGTTTTAACTATTAATATTTTTGCTTCCTCTGTTACACTTTTTACATGAAAAATAATATTCCAGACCAACTTTTTAATTTGGTTAGCTTGAAAGATTGCATAATTTGGAAGAAAAGGAAACCCCAGTTCTTAATTCTGCCTTTGTGTCAACCTGCTCCTTGGTTTGAATGGGCTCAGCATCCCATCTCCCTCTCTGCTGGAGGTGCCCATTTCCAGACTTGTGACTGACAAGCTACACAAGTTTGCCTGCTGATTCGGCTGCAGACTTATAATAATAATCTCCCCAGGAAATGGTAGATCCCCCAACACTGAACACTTTTAAGATTTGGCTGGACAGTTTGCTGGGCTATCTTGTCAAGACCGTGATTTTGCCAGGAAAGGTCCAACCTCATATTCTATGATTCTATGACTGCTTGTACTATATTGGAGAAACTGTTATCTTCAATACAGTTTGGTCACCAGGTTTGAAAAAAATCTGAAAATACACAATAGGAGGTAGGTGTGAGCAGCCCAAAGGCTTGTCAGTACCATGTTATTACCACTGCTCCAGATCTCTGTGTGATAAATACATGCTTGAGTTGTTCTATTTTCACCTAGGTCTCTCAGATTAAAAAAAAAAAAAGAAAAAGAAAAACCAGTGTTATTTGGCAATAAAAAGTATTTAAAGCTTTTGTCTTGTCTTGCTCCAAATGAGGCCTTTTGGCTTTTATGTCTGTGTTTTCCCCATGTTTCTATAATCTATTTTAATAATTGTTCCATCTTTTGTTTTGTTCACAGCCTACATGCTGACACAGTACCAGTTTTGTTTCCAAAAGAGGAGTTCACAGAATTACAGTGTCTGATCCAACTAGCTGCTCTGATGATCCTCACTGGACCATGTAGGTAAAATTCAAAAAACCCTGTATATATCCACACCATATCTTTGACAGTATTCAACATACTGGGAAACAGCTGATTTTTGGCAACAGCGCTCACTTTGTGGAGTCAGGATCTTTTGGAATTATTGGACTACAATATCATTAAGGCCCTTTCTTGTCAATAGAAGCACAAAAGTAGACTGTCATGTGTCACAATGTGCATGGTCGTCTTGCCACATCTATTTTAAGTAGTTGTGGGAGCTGGCAACAGTGTGATGCCCATCATTCCTGTAGGAGTACCTGAGCTAACTTTAGTAGCAGCTGCAGCGGTGAAATTTTCAGCATAGGCACAAAACCCAGCAGAGAAATTGAATAAATTCTGAAGCTGCTAGTAAACCTTGAGCTTCTTGTTGTTACAGCCACACAGCTAGCAGAATAACAGCTAGCCAGGAAAGAGATAGGCTGAACAGGTTTACATGCATGAACCTCTGTCGTTGTCTATAAGAAGAGTAGAGGAGTATCATGGTATTAGTATTCAGAAGAAAGATGCCTTCAAGCTATTTGTGTTGATCATCTTGAGCTTCTGCACAAATCTTCAAGTTTCAGACAAAATATAAAATGTAGCCAATATTCTATCTCCAGGATTTCCCCGCAGAATAATTCAGTTTTGCTATGAAAGAGGTGTGAATCCAACAATTTAGATTCAGTTTCTTGAAAAGTGTATTTTTCCTTTTTGTTTTGATATGCTAGCTGCATTTAATTTCAACAAGTCACCTCCCTCTGAGCTAGCAGACCTAGGCAAAGGACTAAATTGTTCTGATTAAATTGCCAGCATTTATTGTCTCTTGACTGCTTTCTCCCTTGTATGCTATGCTGTTTTATGTCTCAGTTGCAGTGGCACTTAAAATAATTCACATGAATAGGTAAGCTGCAGAGTTTATGTCTACATTATAATTGGTGTTTCTTTTATATTCCTAACACTGTAAAAGCTCCACCTTGGTTTGCATTTCTAATTTTGTGGAAATGAACTGTAAACTTGGATGTGTAGCAGTGGTTTACATGGCCTGTATTTACACATGCAGGCACAGTCTCTGCACATAACAAACAGCTCTCCTCACATTCTCTTTTGGGACTGTGACACTGACAGTTTATTGTGATTGTTTCTGGAGCATCTTGAGATTTCAGTCATTCAGTTCTGTCTGGAGAAGGTTTCTAAGTAAGTCATCTCAGTAAAGCATTTTCAGAGTGTACTGGCTGAATTTTTTATGGCTTCAGTTTTAACAGCAGGTGTCTCAGATGAATCCTGGAACAATGCTTATCCCTGCTTTTGTATCCTGAAATTATGACAAGGTATATTACACGCTATTACACACAGAGCTGACTTTCATGTTGTGTTGACTATATTCCAGATTTGATTAGATGGTTTTCATATATTTTGCAAAAAGTGAAAGGTTGTGGTTTGGGATTCTTATGTTATTTTCTTTTTTTTTTTCTTCCCCTAAGATGGCAGTTTTTCTATTAATAAATACCGAAAACATATTTTTTATGGTTTGGTGGTTAAAATTAAATTTAAGTTATCATAATTCATAAATGGGTTGCCATCTCCAGAATGGAGAAGAGATTCATTTCTGAGAAGAGATTCATTTCTGTTGTGAGTATCCAAAGTCTTTCCCAGTTGTAACTGATGGGTGTAGAGGGATTCCTTGTGGAACAAGGGCGTATGATACCCCTGGAAAGACTGGACAACCCAGGGTTGCTGAGGAAAATCCCCTGAACAGGCCCCTGGCTGCAGGCAAGCCTGGAAAGCACCTGGCTGCAGGCAAGCCAGGATAATACCTGGCTGCAGACAGTCCTGAAAGTCCTTGGCAAAGCAATACACTGGTCATCTCCCCAGCTGATTAGAGGCTGTCTAGAGGGACTGGGCGTGAATCTTTGCAAAGTAGATATGAGCTTGTGTAGGTAAACAATAAAGGGAGAACGATGCTCAAATTGTATCGGAGTACGTGTCGTTACTCTGGCCAGCTCTCCAGCCTCGGTCCCTAATGGATGGGTAGGAAAGCAATCCCAAAAGACATTTATTATGCTGGAGAGGGTATCGAGTCTGAGCTGAATGGGAGAATGTCTTTTTTGTGGCACAACTATTCCTTTGCAGAAAATTTTATAATTGATGTTGAATTTCAGGATACCCGAAAAGAACTGGAACTGCGCTCAGTTTTAGTGTGAAAGGAAAATAATAAAGAAAATACCTAAATTTCTATATTTAACTTCTGTACATTTTGTTAGTGTCCACATCTCTCGACCTGTATAGACACGCAATATTTGTCACTTAGACTCCGATGTGACCATGGGGAAACAGTAAGCAAAAAATGAAGGGTTAAAGCACCAATCCATATAATCCATTTTCAGAAAAGCCAGAGATTAATATCTGTTGTTTAGGTTTTTTTCTTGATAATAAATTAATGGCAACAAAGCCATTCATGCAAATAAATCAATGGTTTACCTTAGATTTACACTACACTGTCATGCTACCTCTTAAGGGATTATATCTCTAAAGAAATAATAAAAAATGTTCTTTATTACCCGCAAATGTGCAGAACACTAAACAAAATTTGTCAGTTGTTGTGAACATGTTATATTCATCAAGAGGAACAGCATTATCTTGCTTAGCACAGGTACATTAGCTAGACTGGGCTGCCAGAATCTTAAAATCTCACCTCAAATGCAAAGATGATGGTCACTATGATGTGCATTTGTCATGTAATGCAAGGAATACTTGTGCTTGAGTAGCTTTTAGCAAAGTATAGATGTTTGCAAAGGTTGTGGTACATCTTGAATCTCTAAAATCAAGTGCAATTTCTAACATAATTGGTGTCACTTTCAAGGGTGAACTGGATAATGTCTTATCTAAGAAGGGCCAGAGGTAATGTCTTTTCTTAAAAGGTTTGTACAGTAGTATATGGAGAAAGATTATTTTTAAAAAAACCAATTTGTAAAAATTAATTCATATTTGTTCATATAGTCATAAATTTGATGTAAATATTTTAATGGATTGAAATGTCTACCTGAAACTTTGTGATGTTGATAAAATCGACCAACTCAATCAGAAATGTAATGCCAGAGTTTTATAGTTACAAAGAAACATTTGCTCCTATATATTATCCCTTGAAAAATTATTCAAGCTCTTAATCCAAGACTAATAAAAACTTGTATTTTAATTTATTTCTATATTTATTTATTGGCTTTGGTAGTAGGTTAGAGCAGAAAAGCAGGTTTAACAAAAGGAAGGGTCATTTCAAAGCATATGTAATCTGTGATTGTGGCTGCCATGAGATCATGCTGTAAGCAGTTGCAGAGTCAGCCAAGTATTACAGTGCTTACTTGCCTGTTCCCTTTGAAGTGACATGGTGTGACGTTATTTCAGCAGAAACATCACAGCTTAGACTCTTGTATGTCTGCGCTGGCATGTTAAGCTAATGGTTATCCATGAGGGTAAGGTACTATTATGCTTTATAAAGATGATTAATGGCCAAAATTAATTTTCTAGAAACTATTTCCTCTTTGTCTCTAGTTATTTAACCAACCCGATACAGTAGCTATTGATGGTGAGGAGAGC
This sequence comes from Corvus hawaiiensis, assembly GCF_020740725.1. Lineage (NCBI taxonomy): Eukaryota > Metazoa > Chordata > Aves > Passeriformes > Corvidae > Corvus > Corvus hawaiiensis. The sequence continues at coordinate 70,428,534 of NC_063215.1, read as the reverse complement.
ACATAGATTGCGGTTCCACTTATTCATTCATAGCTGCTTATTTATTTGTAAATAGATAATTTTAATTACTTGGAAGAAAAAAGGTGATACAAATTAGGCATTTGTAATTTGCCTCCTGAAAGAAAATCTGCTGTTTATACTTGAATTAAATTTTTAAGGATTTTTGATTTAAATTAAAGATGGAAATATTTATACAGAATATAAATTTTCCCAGCTGAAACTCTCTCTAGGGTATAGTATAAACAATTATTTTTTCATTATGTGCATTAAAAACTCAAGTGAAGTGATTATGGCTGAGTTCCATTCCCTCTGAAAAAAACATAATGTTTATCGACAAAGATCTTTCAATAACTTTTTTTGAAAGGAAGACTATTAGTTTGCAGAATTACAAATTTTTATTTCCTCTGGCATTTAAAAAAATCTCAGGTTTTCTTGTAGTGCACTTTACCAGACAGATCATGTTTAACTTGTGAGGACTGACTAGTTTGCAGCTGTAGGTGGTATGTGAAATACAGACTTCAGGAAGAGCATGATTTCCATAATCACTTCAAAGGAAATACATTATAAATAAAGTTCATTTCTCTGGGGGCTTACAAAACCATTCTGTTTATAATTTAAATTACATTAAGCTAAATAAAATAGTACAACAAAACCCTCAAGAGAAAAATACTTCATTTAAGTTTGAACATTACATTACTTCCATTAATTGGAAGTATTTTATTCTCGCTCTAATAGTTTATTTTTCATGGAATATATATAATTAAAAGTGTTTTCATTGCAACAGGAGTAATTCTTTCCCATCTTGTGTTCCAAGCCCTTGTGTTCAGTAGATCACTACAGTTCTATTTGCCTGCCTTACTTCCTTCCTTTCTCAGTGCTTTATTACGAGTGATTAACGCTCTGAGCATCAGGCTGTGACAGAAGATCACCATCGCTGTGTCACACATGTTCAACTTTGTCAAACTCGTACTGGAACCGAGTCTCTCAACTCAGCCTGAAGTTCTGTATCAAAACAATGGTGGGGGGTGAAGCTTTCTTCTGTAGGAATATTTTAGAATCTGCTCATCCAAAATATGCTGCTTGCTCTTTCCAGGGTGCTTGCAGGGGTAACGGTTGAGCAGGGACCGCATCACAAGCAACAGAATCCATTAGTCTCCCTACTCTGTAAAGATAACTTAGAGGCAAGGGAGCCTGATATGATATGAAGATAATATGTCTTCTAGGAGAGGATGACTAGGAAACTATTGAAAACCTTAGTGGACTATCTAATTGTAAGAGTGATTTATTCTACCTTCCTTTTTCACCCCGTGACAAGACTTTACAGGCTGAACTTAATCAAGCTATCATTCCTAAGAGCAAGGAGGGCAGTAAATCTGTACTGCTGAGCTCCTCTAATATTGACAGCTTTGCAATATGGGTTTCTGTAGAGATAGTCTAAGCACATATAAGCTTACAGGAGCTGAAATAGGTTGTATAATAAAAGCAGGCCAATCCTATACACAACACTTATTTCCACTTTAGAGTCAACTTTAAAACAGCCATTAACTTCAAATTAATCCATATTTAAGTCTAAAATGTGCTTTTTGTTTCATATAACTTAATTTCAAGTTATTAAAACTATTTTTACATGGGAAATAATTGTTTGCAGCTAGATATTAACACTATTGAAATATATTAAAAAGAAAGAGGCCATGCACATATTTTTCCCTAATTTATAAAATGTTTGCTTTTTTTTTTTTAAGTGCTTTCAAAAAGCAATCGTAATCAAAACTAATGCTGGATTGAATAAAGACTTTGTTGACCTGAGAGTTCCAAGTAGACTAGGTAAACCTTGAGGGAAAAAAGTAGTGCAAGATGTCAAAGCTTAGACATGTTTTCTATTGATGCAGAACCTTGAAGTTTTATGAAAAAAGTAAAGAAACTTAGTCACAAAAGTCTAAAGAAAAAAAATCTTCAGTAAAATTTCTAAGCTTTTTCATTAACATTTAAATAAGGTTACAGATTCATTGTATACACTAAGGAAATATTAGTTTTTCCTTTCTGCTTTACAGGATTTTTTCCCTCCAATATTATTTGTTTGCATTTCCAAACTAGCTTTTTTTCCTACTGTAAATGGTTGCCAGGTGGTTAAACAATAGAGGCAGTGAACTCTAATGAAATACCAACATTACTGTACTGTGGCAAGTAGGAGTTTTTCTGTATTGTTTTTAACTTTCTCCAAAATTGGGCATACTGGTGGATGAAAAGCTGGATGTGGCCCTCTTGCATCCTAGAGAGCCAGCCATATCCTGGGCTGCATCCAAAGCAGCGTGGCCAGCAGGGCAAGGGAGGGGATTTTGCTCTTCTCCTCCACTCTGGTGAGACTCCACCTGGAGTGGTGTGTCCAGCTCTGCAGACCTCAGTACAGGGAAGACATGAACCTGAAAATAATCAGAGGGCTGTAGCACCTTTACTGTGTGGAAAGGCTGAGAGAGTTTGGTTTGTTCCTGGAGAAAACTCCAGGGAGACATTATTGCAGCCTTTCATGACTTATAAGGGACCTACAAGAAAGATGGGGATAGACTTTTTATCAGGGCCTTGTGATAGGACAAGGGTTAATGGTTTTAAACTGAAAGTGGGGAGATTCAGACTACATAGAAGGAAGAATCTTTTTTACAATGAGGGTAGTGAAACACTGGAGCATATTGCCCAGTGAAGATGTGCATGCCACATCCCTAGAAGTAGTCAAGACCAGATTGGATGAGACTCTCAGCAACGGTCCCTTCCAACACTTTATTCTATGATTCTATGAAAGATATTAAAAAATAATTTTCATTAGGCAGTTAAACTTCACCATAATTATTTTTTTCCCTTTCTTGTCTCCTATCCATTTTGACCAACTTTAAGGTTAATAGATAATAATTTTATATTTTATATTTTATATTTTAATAAATGTATATTTTTATTATTTTAATAAGTTTAAGATGCATTTAAGATGCATATATCACCACATATTTAGTTTAGCTCTCTGGTTGGGATGGTTTGTGGTAGGCAGAATAAAAAGCTAGTTCCTTATTAAAAGTCAGAGACTTTTGTGCAATGCGGTCCATATTTCTGTAGGTAGATGTATGTTTGAATCTCCAATAAACTTGGCAGGCTAAGATGGCTCATGTCCTACTTTAAGGGCTGATAACAAAGAAACAAGAGTCCTTGGAGAAATTTAGGTTGACAGCAAACACTGGAAACATGGGGTGGGAAGGCAGCAGTCCCTTTGTCCCTTTTCCCAGCTCTCATTGCAGCTGTGTTCCCCTTGCATTGCCTGCTCCTCTCCAGACCCATGCTGCACAAGGTTCTCCTTGATCTGTGTCAAGTTCTCCTTGTAAACCTTCATGTGCAAGGACTTAGGGAGGAATTTACAGTCGTTATCACAGTGATATAACCTTAGGATTTCACTGAAATGTTTTTATTGTTGTCATAGAGGTGCATAGCCGAAGCAGTGAGGTAACAGGAATGCCTTTAATGAGGAACTTTGAAGTGAGGGTTTGTTTTGAATTTGCAAATTTGTCCACTTGACTAGTTTTGCACTTAATCATGCACTCTGTCTTCATATGCACTGCCACCCAGCCACCCAGCCATACTCTGAATGACAGCAAGGCAGTAGATTGACATGCTTTATTCAGAATATGAGTCATAGGCGAACAAAGTTGCAAGTCCACTGGATCTGTTGTTTCACTGTAATTTAAAGTAAAGTCAACTTTCAAATGGACAGTTAATGTGGAAAGGAAAATATTTTAATTCCAAAATATCCAAAACTTTTATAACAAAATATTTATATAAATATGTATATAATTTAATACAATTTTTATAACAAAATATATCAGTCTCCTGTACCTAGGAGAACACATGCCTGGCCTGTTTTTATAGTTACATTTTTCTGAATGACTGCTCTCATCTCATACCTGTGCCTGTCATATTGTGTCTCATGATTTTACAGCACTGTCTTTAAATATCCCCTCAAATCGTACTCTTTTTTTTATCATTTTGAACACTGTGGTGAGCAACTGAAAATGAAATATTGCAGTATTAAAGTCAGATATACTTCAGGGTGCGTTAAGTTACCTAAATGTGTAAAGATGTAATGTAAAATGTACTACATTTTGCATAGCTGCTACCATCTCTCTGTTGTTTTCTTATTCATCCTACAAGTTTTGTGGGGAATCCATTGCGTGTGATGTGTTGGTGGCTGCTATCAAAATATAAATATTAGCAGATATCATATTGGAGGTGTCAGTCCAGCTGCAGTTAGTAATCAATGTTGCTTTGAAGCACAGAATGCAGGAAGAAAGGAAAAGGTCCAGACAAAGAAGCTGCATCTGTACTGTTTCCCTGGGGTTTTTCAAGCTTTTTTCCATTGTAGACGTCATTATAAAACTGAGATTTATACTCTGTTCTTGGGCACAGTGCATCACTTGTGTTGGGAGGTTCACAGTCGGCTCTAGCCAGATGGTCACTGCTGATTTGCCTGGTGCTGGGGGAATTACAAAGCTTATGCTTTCATGCCAGTGCATATCTTCTGAAGAAATGCCTGAATTTCGTTGGGACCCTCTTGCAGAAATGATCATACCCTAAGGTATAGTGACTCTCAACATCTATTCCTGTATTGATTTAAATCTAAATTAATAAAATTGTTTGCATAGGAAAAAACCAAACAAAAAAACCCAAACAAACAAACAAACAAAAAAACAAAAACAAAACAAACAAAAAAAAAACCCAAAAAAGATTCCTCAATGTTCAAAATGTTTTAAAATACCTGTTTAGTGAGGGTTTTGAGTAGGTAACTATGACTGAAGCTCATTGTTTGAGAACAAATTAAGCAAGTGCTGACTTAGACATGCGCTGGTACACTGTGCATGAGAGAAGACTTAGACTCACATTCACTGTAACTACTTTGTTGGAGGGCTTTGTAAAACTTACCCTAGTGATTGATAGAAAAGAAGAAATTAACAGAGTGCCTCTACATTTTTTTTAGTTGTGGATATTCCATGCCTTACATTAATTTATATTGACAGGTTGACCATGTTGACAGACTGACACTAAGGAGCAAAACTTAGGAATGATTGCATTCTAGGTGTAAAAAAGTTGATTTGTGATGATTCATCAATCTGAAACCTTTCTCAGAATTAATCAATTAAATGATTAATTTAATTAATTGAAAGAATTGTTGTTGTTGCTTTGGTGCTTATCTTATTTGATTCACCTAAAGTGAAGTTAAAAGTATTTTCAAGAACAGCACAACAAATTTGCAATGTCACACAGTGGCCTAGACTATGCCCAAGACAAGGTTTTGCAGCACTTGGGAAAGATCAAGAGAGAATTTGTTCACTGGAGAGCAGGGCTTTCTGCAGCAAGGTAACAAGAACTCGGACTTGGTAACCCAAATGCCCTCTGCTTCTATTTATAAATGGCAGTCTGTCAAAGCATTTTCAAGATTTGTTTCAGTTTTTCTTTGTGCTCACTTTTTAGCATTTGCCTCAGAGCTTTTTTACGCTGAGGGTGGCAGAGCACTCGACCTCCCAGGGAAGTCGTGGATTCTCCCTCTGTGGAGACATTGAACAGCAACCTGGATGCATTCCTGTGTAACCCCCTCTGGATGACCCTGCCATGGCAGTGGTATGGGACTAGATGATCTCCGAAGGTCCCTTCCAGCCCTAACACTTCTGTGGTTCTGGGATTTTTCCACTGCTCTGTGACTTCTACATCATTTTTCTGAAGACCAGGGTCTCAGAGTCTTCTGTGTAATTGTGGACCACTCCCTATGCAATCTCTGGGTTACAGAGCTGCAGGCAACACAGCTTGCAAGGGAGAACTTCTCAGCCTTGTTCCTGATTTTAAGGTGCACTTCAGGCACTGGCGCTTAATCTACGGTTCCTGCAGCCCTGGTGGGATTGTGCAAAGGGATTTGAACAGCTGGAGGCTTGAGAGGGCTGACAAACATGTACTGGGCTGCTCTTTGGCTGGCATTTACCAGCTCGAGCAACTTGTAAAACAAAGCTTGAGAAGCAATGTTTTGACACAAAATTTGTTGGTGACATTTGTAATAATGTGTGTCTTCAAAAGTACTGATCCAGATCTTCAGGCTGTGTTGCTCTGAATAATTTTAAAAGTGTATCTTCTTCCCTTCTGAAATATTAGCAGACATTGCATGGTTAATAAGAGTTACATGTACTGAAAGGACCCTGAGGAAAGAAACAACAGGTGTTTCATGTCAGTCTTCTTTTTTTCATGTGGTAACACCAAGATTGGCTGTAATATACTATATTTTATTTCTCTCTCAACAGAAAATAGGTTGCATTGTATACCAAACTATTGCCTGCGGCTTCTTGGGGAGAGGATATAGACTCTTAAGTTTCTGGTCTTATTTGTGCAACCCAGTGCCTCTTTGATGAACTGCATTTCTACTCTCCTCCCATGCATTCACTCCTAGGATTCCTTTTTCCCCAAAGAGCAGCCAAGATTGTCCAATCATTATTATCCATTTTCTTTAGGCATCTTTCTTTTTGGGGACTCTTTGGATTATATGCCTAAACCCCAGTCAGCATTAAGAAAGACTTAAAGTACAGACAAATTAATTTTCTTATTACTCTTTTTGTTTAATTTGGAAATCAAAAACCTAAGGACTGTGAATCCACAGATCCCACTTTCTCTCTTGTCAAGATATTTTGCATTATCACGGGTTCTATTAGGAATTTTTCAGTCCTTTGTAATTTCTGAAGAAGCCTTTGGGACAAACTGTACCAAGTATCTACCAAAATATATAAGGTTGTGTAATGCATTAGTTGTCATTAAATGCTTAAATTAGGTCCCTAGTGCACACACGTACAATCACTGATGCTTGTATATGTATCAACAGTTTTAGCTCTAAAAATTTCAGCTCAAACTGTAGTAGCCACTGTCATTAATTTCCTCAGATTGTTTCTCAGTACCCCATGGGATTTGTAGGAGACAGTCAATAGTTATTGGGATATTTGCTGAGGTTTCTTCCTCTCTTTAAAGAGAGTTTTAAATTTTATTTCAGTGTTTTCAGTGTGTCTGATTAGCTTTTTGCAATTAAAAGAAATTAAAAGAACACATCTTGAACTGGGAAGAAATGCTTGTATTCCTTTGGGCCCTGATTCCACTAGTGCTGCCTGTGGCATAGAACAATTCTATAGAAGAGGGTTTGTTACACTAAAATAAAGAATCAAGGAAATAAAGCTTCAGACCCTCAAGACAAGAAGGCAGGGAGCCATCTGTAAAAGAGAAATGTATTTAGAAAAATGATTTCAAGTTCTAGGATTTATTTCTAAGGGGGGAAAAAAAAAGAGAAAAGATATTATATTTAACAACACTTAGAGGAGATAGGACTTCATCTTTTTAAAGTCCTGTGGAGGACCCCTATATGCTAAGCTACATGGAATTTAATCTACCTTTGAAAGATGAAAGGATGAGATGAGCCAGCCAGAATTTGAGCCCCTGCTTCCAGGGAGTCCAGATTTTTCTACCTTAGTGATTAGATGTCAAAGCTACTTTCTCTGGCTAAAAATCCCTCTAAATCATTGCTTTAAAGAATTTTATACGAACTGAATGTATCTCCATGACGTAGTTAGGAGCTTCCATTATTTCAGTGCAGGGAACTAGAGGATCAGGAATCAGGTATTTGAGAAAAACACAAACTATTCTTGGTTGTTTTCTTCTTTCTCAATCCTTTTTCATTTAGGACACTTTTCGCATAAATAAGTAATACATCTTTGATTTTCTAGTTCAGTTTATGGTATAAAGATCCCAAAATGTAGGGAAATATCTTTTTTATATATCAGATGTAGAAAGTTCTCTGAAAATTAATCAAAAGGGATTCCTTTCTTTACCTATATATGTATACATGTACTTGGGTTTGGTTTTTTTTACCTTTGCTCTCATAACTAGAAGTTTAAAAACTGTGGAATTCTGTTGTTCCATTTAATGAGGCTTGAATAAGCAAATTATAATGGAAATACAGAAAAGCAGGCAAGTGTTCTTGGTCTATTATTACTTACTGACTTAAAAAGGTTGGACTTTGTATTCAAAGTTTTAGATATAAAAGCAGTATTTTTTTTTTCAAATATAGTAATATTGTATAAACCTAACATGAATGAAAACATCTTTTTTCTTGAAATGTATGGTTCAATGTAATAGCACATATTTTAATTTTTTATTTTTGTAATCAAAAACTTGCTTTTAAAATTTAACATAATCAGAGATATGAAATTTTTTTCATCTTTTTTTTTTGTTTTAAAATTCTATTTAGTTTTTCACTCTGAAAGTGTCTAAAGGAACTTAAATTTTCAACAAGATTTTTTTTTTTGAGTGCAACTATGTATTTTTGACAGTTTCCTGACCCAGAATATTAAACTCAGTTGTAAGTGAGGATTGGGTCAGAGAGGAGAAGCACATGATTTCTGAACTTTGTGCCAGTGGGAGGGACATGAACCCAGGATTTTTCTGCCCCATTTACAGGGAGCTGAGAAGCAGCAGCAACAGTATTGCACTGGGAAAAGCTGTGCATTATTTGGTTTCTCACCTCTGTGCAGAAGTATAAAAAGTGGGGTGGTCGGGATAGTCCACTGTATCTATTTTTCATCAGAAAAATCCCAAGGCAAATCAATCTTTGTATAAGTGCAAACACATCTCTTGGAAAAGCATGTTTTTCCAGCTGACAGTGACTGAATGGGCTTATATGCGTCTCTCACCAACTTACTAGACCAAGGAAGCAGAACATTTATATGATACTGTTAATCTCAAAATAGCACAGGAGACTTTAATCTGCAGTTTCTGATAGTGGCTAGATAGGAAGCATGGATAGACTGTTGGACACTGCCAGCTCAGATGGGATCTTGGTAGCAAGGACTTGAGAACACCGCTGTCTGACGGCGAGCACAGCACTCTCTTACTCACAGGTGCAGATGCCTGTATCTGCTGCTAGGAGTAGCCCTGCACAGAGGGCTGTAACAGGTAGGCTGGAGTGGATGTGGTCTAAGCTTCAGTATGATTTTAGAGGAGGCTAAAGATATAAAATAGATCAGCATTGCAAAGAAAAAAATTCTATAAAATCAACTATAGATGTGTGGTCTGTTCAAAGCATGACTTAGGGCAAGCTGATATGTAATACAAGGAATAAGGTTGCCGTAGCACAAAAATTGCACAAAAGTACAGCTGTTTAATGTCACTATGATTTCATTATTCCATTTTAATAGCTGAAAAGTGAATTCTAGTGTAATGGTCTTCAAAGGCCACTAGAAAAAATCTTCAGTAACGGTACTGCACTCAGGGTCCTTCCAAATGTCTGCAGTCAGGACTGGTCATTCTAAATGTATGATTTTTTTTAAAATCAACTATTTCCAGTTACAAAGACTGAAACTGTAAAACAGTAGAACATAACTCAAACCTCTTAATCAGGGGGTATTTAGAAACTTTTTAAAATTTGGACCAAAATACACACTCTTACGTAGTAACCAACAGGGTTTGGAAACACAAATCAGTTCTTGTTTTATACTGGACATATTGATTGCTTGCCAGATGCTGTCCTCCATCTCTTTTAATGCTGTCCTCCACACAGCAATGTTATAATATCTTTTGGATGCAGATTGATTAGTTATCACATATGCAAAGAAACACACATAGCATTGTGTTCCATTGTGGAAGGTGTTACCTGAAGCATTCACACTGATAAGGAACAATAAAAAGTGTTGAGGCAAAATTGTGCTTGTCCTTTGTCTCTGTGGGAATTCATTCTTCATGTTCTAGCTAATTTCTAGGAAAATTTACTCTACTTTCCATGTAATCAGTATCTCCATAGAAATTGTTATGACAACAAAATAAAATCACGTTTGTAAAAAGCTCAAGTCCCTAGAGGACAAGTTGAAATATTACTTGCAGATGGATCTGCCTGAACAATGCATTGCCGAAATGTGATCACGTTTAGCGACCTGCCCATTAAGGGATACTGCCATTAGTGTTTGTGACTTTTTTTTTTTGTGCAGGTGAAATATAAATCAGTATCCTAGTCACTTTTGCATGCCATGTAACAGTGAACTCCTGTTTTTATTTTGTGTGATGTTTCCCCAGTAAATTGCTTTCCTTCAAAAACAAAGATTCTGTCATCCTCTCTGTCACCTCCTAGCCAGTCTGAATGGGGATAAGTTAATTTGTCACTGGAAGCTTTGGAAGAGCTTCAGGAAGGTGGTGAGCAAATAGATAACTGTCACTGAAGTCATTTGCTGCTCATAAGCATTCAGGAGGGACAAACTTTGAATGAAGGAGAAAATTGCTTGATTTTCACACATGGACAGGGATCAGAAACCTCCACCCTACTCAAGATTTCTTAATGTCTGGGAAAAATCTCTGATATGCTATAAATTATGCTGCCACTCAGCCATTAGGAGCCCGTCTTCCATAAGATTTTAACCTTTGATGAGATGAAGAAGATACATAATATTTGTAAAAACAAAGAATTAAACAAGGGCTATTTTACATGTATATCAGTTCTATTCTTGCTGTTTCTGTTGGAGCAAGGTCACCTTTCAGATAAGAAAACTGCTAATTCTGGCTTCACATCCCTTGAGAATGAAACAGTATCTAAAAAGTGCCTTTCTGTGTGAGCCATTTTCAGACTTTCCTCATAGATCAAAGTTATTGCACATATGTAATGTGACAAATCCTCCTAATTGGCAAGGTTTTGAGACCGCACCCTTCAATTTCTCCAAAAATTTTCAGATATGGGCAGAAGATAAAGTTTTAAAACTGTATTGTTATGCCCATTTAAAGCACAGCTCTTCCTGTTACTCTAGAGAAAAACACTGGCTGCATTTCTTAACTTTTCTGTTCCTGTTCCTACTTTTTTTCTCTTATCAAATTAATGTAGACATGCTAAATGAATTATCATGTGTTCACTACAAATCAAAACCCTCTCAAATGAGACACTGTGTCTGTGTACTGCTGTGAGGAATCTGTGTGGCCCAGGTTTTCTGCCTTATTTTCCATCTTTTCAGTTCTGTCAGCCACAGAGAAATATAGTTAATAAAATCATTGCTCTCTTACTCCCAAATTAGGACCCTAGCTTTACTTTTTTTAAACCTTATACACAGTAACTTATCCTAACTTGCATTCTCTGTGTGAGATGGGGTCAAAAAAAAAGTAAAAATAGCGGATGGGTCCAGCAAAATCTGGAAGACAGATTTTTTTTTTGTTAGGTTGAGATACCTGTAATACTCTAAAAACTGTTTTCCTAAAGTTCTAATTCACGTGACTATGAAGATATGTGCCTCTGACACTTTTTCTTGCAGATTTGTTTTTTCTTTTTAATATGTATAGGGCTATTTGAAAAGCCAGATTCTGTATCTTTCTATGCATGCAGAACTGTTCCAGGAGCAAAAAGACAGTTTCCAAAAGAGCATATCTCTATTTAACCACAGTTTAAACTAGTTACACCAGTGTTTAGATTAGCCTATCACACGCACTTTTCTTTCCAGATTAATTTCCTGTGTGATTGAAATCTGGTTTAGATAACAGTTAAATGATGTTTGAAGACATTCTGATCCATGACTAGGACAGTTGTGTTTTTTTCCCTAAATAATACATTATGCCAGCATGGAATCAAAGTAGCTGAGCCATGGACTAACCCAAAGACAGGCTGACTTTGGAGGAGTACAGAAGAAGGTGGAGAACTGTCTTGATTTCTCCCTATGTAGTATAAGGAGGTGCTGAAAGCATCTATGATCTCATACTCTGAACTATGTAATCTCTTCCTGATTTTGCAGAGATTAAGAAAACGCGATCATAAATTCTACGTTTGATACACATTTTACTCCATTAAAAAAAAAAGTTATCCTCAGAGAGAGCAGAGTGAGTTGGTTTCTTCCTCAAACCTGGTTCCTGCTATCCCATCCACTTTTTGTCTCTTAGCAATGAGCATTTACGTTTCTTCTTGGCCCACATGAACAAGGAGGCCTTGGGTTCTCCTTTCTGTCACCAGCCTCTTCCGGAATTTGCTGCTTTAATGCCTTTGAAGGTCTATACTGAAATATATGCAGTGAGGAAAACTTTAGTGGGAACTAGATCTCCATGTGGTGGGCAGCTGGGACAGTTAGTATAAAAAGGCAAGTATAAATAAGTCCTTGATTTAAAATGGCAGTGACATATGCTGTTAGGGAAAAAAAATAAGATTCACTTCTCTTCCATATCCTTTCGATTTCTTGGACAATCTCTCTGGTTTACTGCCAGTCACTATTTACTTTTTCCTTAAGCCTGTGTTCCACTGCTTTTATTGTAATTTGTTAGGGAATGGCATTTTCAAACTTGAATGGCAATAGCCATCAATGGGAAAGAATGGAAAGAAAGAACATGGGACAGCGTAGGTATCTGTTGGTAGCAGGAGTAGATTTATTATATATGCCAAATTCCAAGACAAAGCTTGCTTTCTGAGGCTTCTGTGTGGGATTTCAGATGAAAGCATAATTACTTTGGTTATATCCATTGTGAGATTTTTGGAGTAGTTGTATCTTATACATGAAACTCAAAAGATGTCTTAAGATCTAGACTCTACAAAGCCATTGAGGAAATTAAATGACACCTTGCTGCAAACTGGAATAGCATAGTTTGCAGATATCTAGGTTTGGTTTTGTTTATCAGAGTAAAAAAGGCCTAATTGAATGCCTACTTATCTGAACCAGCACAGCATATTTTGTGTTCCTGATGAATAGTTCTGTCATGCAGGTGACTGTTCAGTTCTCTGTAGTAAAGTTCTATTTGCTGTTGATTTATTATCAATTATTTAGAAAAAGAAATGTTTATAAATTTTGTGGGGTTTATTTTTTCTTCCGTAAAATCCATAAAAGAAGTAAAAATTATAATAATGTGTAATATCTCGTAAGAGTAAACTGTGAATTTCTATCTGTAAAGAAATTGGCAAATCTGGCTGCTGTTACCATTTTGCTGCAGTTCTGTCTCTGAATACTTTTTTGACATATCTTTCATTGAGGGAAAAGTAATTCTGCCCTTTTGCCACATGCAAACACATCTCATGAGGGACATAAAGTCCTGCAGCATGGTAAGGTCTGGAAGGAGAAGAGTAAGGGGCAGCATCTACTGGTACTGCAGAACTACAAAGTGCCAGCTTACATTTCCAAGAGCTTCTTTGGATCTCTGGTATTTAGTATTGGTTTTAGCCTTTGTTCCTAGCAGAGTTCATGTAATCAATAATTCCCTGTGGTGCTCTTTGTATGAAGCTCCTTGGAGGAATGAAAGCAATTGTGAGAGCCTTGGTGGCAGTGCTGGAAGCAAGTGGCTGCCCCTCTCAGTAAATAGTACCTAATATTTTTTTTATGATTACAGTCAGCATTGTTCAATGAATAAACTGAAAGAATTGTAGGAATGGGTGCAGCCTGTCTATTGACAAGACCATACACTAAAAAATACTAGCAACAGCTGTTCCTGACTTTTGGAGACATCATATTAAGGACTATGAAGTAACTGAAACTGGTAAGTTTTTTCTTTTAAAAGAAAAAAAAGGAGTCTCCATACTTGTAGTATTGGACTGCAGTGCTTTCTCAGAGATAAATATTTTCAAAGGGAATAACAACTGTCAGCCTAGTGAAGAGCAAAAAAAGAAAAATTATAGTCAGATAAAAATTCCAGTCTCTTATCTAGGCTAAAAAATCACAAACAATCAAATTTTGCCCATATCATCAATATTTCCCAATTTTCCAGCTCACATGTCCTTTATTGCTTTCTGCACTGTATATTGCAGAAAAATCTTCAACATGCATCTGTGTCTACAGTGACAGTATGAATGTACCACATGCAACAGGTGCGAGTAGAAGAGAGTTTGCTAAAACCAAACAGCATCCTTGCAGGAAATTCTTAGGTCTCATCTTTGTTTAGAGATTAGCTGGTTCTGTTTTGCCAAATTTCTTGGTCTACACCATTCATACTTAAGATATGGAGAACCCAGAGCATTGATAAAATAATTATATAGGGTCACAGAATTGTTTCGGTTGGAAAAGGCTTTTAAGATCATCAAGTCCAGCCATTAACCTAACATTGCCAAGTCCATGATTTTAAAAGCCAACATATTAAATGCAAAAGATATTTTTAAAAATCTGCAAATTAAGATCAGATAAAATGAAACTGCTATGCAACACTAGAAGTTTAGAGATATTTTGTCTTATGTATATTTCATCTCAAAGATAAATTTAAAATTTTAAATACCAGTTTTTCCCTCTTAGCTTTCAGTTAGCAAGGTGAAAAGAACACATTAGCATCGTGAAGAGTCCTGCAAAATGTATATTGGTCTGTTTTCAAAATAGGCCATGGAGTATTTATCTACCAGACTGTGATAAACTGATGGCTGTAGCTACAGTGTAATCACTCGAGATAATGTGCCTCATATAAACACCTCACAGCTCGCTTGGAATTGCTGGATCTGGGATAATTAGAGAGTTCAGTTCAAGTTAGCAGCCTACATCCATATCTACCAAACTTCTCAGACAGGCTGTGCAGTCAATGTGTTAACTGACCTTGGGCTTCACGTTGCCACAGACGTCATTAACCTTCAGATCATCACACTAATGTCTCTATGCCTATGGAACTATTAAAGCTTCTAGAGTTTTAGTTGAACAGGGAATGTGAAATGGACCATCAGCAATGGTCTTTGCATTGATTTTATGTGGCTTGTGCACTCACCATCTCGCCAATGGATTTTTGACCAAATGGAATCAGACAGCTTAGACATTAGAACTGAAAATGATAATAAAATGCTTCTGCATATCTTCCTTAATATCAAACTTCATAGCTACACTTAAAGGTAAGTGCAAGATGAATAAACATCCCTTAAGAGTCTTTAGTATGGTAATACACTGGATTCATTTGAATTTAAAGCAGTGTGCTCTCCAAACCATACTAACATTGGCCACTTTTGATTTTGAATTATGCCGATTATTCTGCAGTGCCTCAATCCATGGGAATATCTGCAGGCTTCTCATAGGCTGTCTTTGGCACTGAAAAGCTGAGACCAGGGGATGTACTAAAACCTGATGTTTATTTTTTGTGTAATACATCTACATTCTGAGCACACCCAGAATACGTTTTTAACTAGGGTCTTCAACCTTGAACTGCAAACGGTGAGCTCTGTTGTTGTCTCTGTACAGAAAAGCTGAGGTTTTTCTGCAGGAAGCCCAGATTGAATAAAAGATGGCTCTTCTGGAGTTTTCAAGCTTCAGAGGCTTGATTTTTCCAGCTAATCAACTAAGAAGTAATGACAGAAACATTTCACCCACTGACGCAATTCAGAATTGTGTTGCATCTGGAAGTTGCTCTGTGGTCTTACACACTTGCAGAGATTTTTATTTTCCTGCTTTTTGGTCTATATGTGCATGCTGGTTGCTTCTCTATCTGGCTCATGAGGACTGCAGTTTGGTACCTGGTTGGTGTGCACAAATTGCGACTTTACATCATCACTCAGTGCCTTTTGGAAGCAGCTCTGCCTTTGCACTTCTTTGCAATAGTCTCATGGGCAAATTCTCTGTGAGTTCCCCTCATAATCTTATTATATTATATAAGCAGAATTTAGTAATAAAATATATGCTGAACTTGGCTTCAGCATAAGGGAGAGTTCCTGCACGGCCCTTTTCAAATTAGAAGAGGATCTATATTTGATTTATTTGGCCTTTTGTTTTTATTCTTTGAGATTTTTGGGGGATTTTTAAAGAATTCTCAGAGATGCTTAGCTCTAGAGTCACATTTTTGATATGTGTCATCAAGACAGCCTATCTTCTGCCTCTGTTGATACAACAGATGTTGATACCAAATAACCTTTTGCTTCACAAATTCAGTTTCAGAGGAACATATTACCCCCTTTACTCTCATTAAATGGGAATAAAGCACTTGTATATTTCTCCCTGGGTGAAAATAAGGGAAAACTGTGGTCTCAAAACAAAACTGATATGTAAAATAATCTTCTTTCTACTTATCTGTCCTGCTCTCCCATCTCAAATTACAAAATAAAAATTCAATAACCCAGATGTATTCATATAGCAACATTTTTAAACTTAAAAAACCCAGAAGCTAAGCCATTGTTTTGCTGAACTTTGATGAAGGGTAAACTTGGCCTAAATATTGGTTTTGGAGCACATTTTTTATTTTTGGTTGATTTTGTTTGTTAGGACTTACTATGTGCTGATATTATATAAACACATCTAAGTTACTTCATTATTTTATTTTTAACTAGAAAGCATCAGGAATCAGGAGGCAGCAAACAACTCTGGGATGAGAAACACCACCAAGCAGCTTCAGGTGTCTGTAGTGAGTGTCAGCAAGGCACTGGGCATGAGCACAATGTTCAAAACATACTCCTGCAGGATGGGGCTGGTACATCATTATTTTGCTGGATCCACACTTGTGCAAGAATCCAGCCTGTTTCTGTCCCTTGGATACCATTCCAAATCTGCCCTCAATTAAAAACATAGAAATATTAAAAAGAAAGTGGTCTTTACAATATTATGTGATGTGCCTGCAGAACTCACCATCAGAAAGTGTTTCAAGACACAAAGTTATATTTTCCCAGATTTTGCATGTCATAGAGAACATGTTGAATGTTCTAACTACTTTATAGGATGTTCCATGAGACATTTACAGTAGATCTTCCTTAGTTATAATAACCAGTGTTTTCTTAATCAGTTCAGAGCTTACAATTAGTATTACCTCTTACTACTCTTGCTTTTGGTTTTGGTCATTAATTTTATATTGTTACTTTTTTTTTTTTTTTTTTTTGGTTGTGGGAAGGGTCCTAAAACAAAGCACAGGGGGAGAGGAATCAACATTATAATCAACAGTCCCAAATTTTCTATTTTTTAAAATAATTCATCTTACCTAGTGTGGAAAATTCATCTTTCCTTCTGCCTAGAAAGTTCAGGACACGATTAAATAAGTGAGTACATGCAATAAAGATACTAATCTATGGTAGGTTTCTCAGGTAATACTTGTGTTTATAATGAAAGCTTATTTCATTGAAACTGAACATGTATTGCTTTATATGGACAAAAAGAAAGTCCAAACTTAACTCATGAAATCATATATTGTCTGTAATAAGAAAGTTTAAAAATTCCCTAATCTCAGGATTTATCAAATTATATTTAATATGTTCCAGATGCTACAATTAATCTTAAAACCCTCCAGAACTGTATCTATTGGTGTTCTTTCAGTTACAGCTGAACTGATTTAGGTCCATATATATATTTTCAAATACATGTTTTTTATGGTAACTTATTTATGGATCATTCATAGTTAATTCTGTATTTTAATCAATCACAGGGGTGGAAAAGATGTAATTATCAGGACCAAATTATTGTTTGACCAACGATTTTAGAATAATTGAATAACTTTAAAGGCCATAAGAATCAAATAATGTTGCATTTTTTATTATTCCACTAAATACAATATATCCAATATATGTATGCAAAATATTTCCTGCCTCAAGGTTAAAATTATATTAAATAGTTGATTTTGACTTCTAATTCAGGCCCTGTTACAATCTTTGGGCAAGACCATAAGCCCTAGACATGCCAAAACTTAACCAGGTCTTCACTTCAGGAACACTGACCATTGAAAAACTGCATTTTTTGGGTGCTATACTTTCTTAAGAGAGCTTAAACTGTAAACCTAGCACTTTCTGCAGTGTATAGGAAATGGCACCTAAAAAGCCATCACAGTGTGTGGGACTCTCCCTAAAAGAACCACCAGGAAATGCTGAGTAGGAAGGTGGGATCTGTAGCACATCTTTTGTGCAGAATAAAGGGAAACATCATCTTCACTCATGAATTTTCTGCTATAGTCAGTCAGCAGCCTTTGGCACACACTGTAGTTGGAGGAAAAAAGTATCTTTTCAATATAGGTTTGAGGAAAATCTTTGCTTGAAGAGAACACATTCTTCCTGCTCCCAAAAAGTGTCACAAAGGGATGAAGCACTATGGTTGGGTTTTCCCCAGCAGTGCTGCCAGCAGAGCCCTCCTTTGCCTGAAGCACCAGTGCTCAGCAATCCTTGCAGATCCAAAGCACTGTGGCCTTCAGAGAGCAAGGGGCTCCCCTCCCTCCTGGATAACTTGAATATTTTCATTTTAATGCAGAGATCTGCGGTTTGTATCATCTGTTTGATTCTGCATCTGTTTCGGTGACTCTGAAATCCTGACCCCAGGGAAAGGTGTCATAGAAAGCCAAAGAAAGGGCTGTGTGCTACTCCCTCTTTACACATCTTGGAGGGCCAGGTTTTTTAGGGGGCAGTTTTATGTGTGTTTTGAGGGGAGCTGTGGATTTGGGTTTCCCCTTCCCTTTTAGGGCATCATTTTGAACTAAGTAGCGTATAATCGATCAAATTTATTGGATTCTCTGTAGTGTCTCTGTACTCAGTGTTATGAAAAAAACCTTCAGTCAAGCGTGATTTTAATAACTGCAAACTGATGCCAAAATATTAATGGATTTAAAGGTTTTTATCCTCTGAGGTCTTCAGGAGAATAATTTAAAGGGTTTTTTTTTCCTTGAGGACTTTTTTTCTTTTTAAAAGCTTTTCATTTTCAAATACCAGTTTTTTCTACTTTTTTAATGCATTTGAAGGGGTTTTGTCAGCTCTCAGTAAAAATTAAGGTATTTTCAAATGACCTGATTATCCCTCTACAACATCATTGATCCAGAGAAGGAAGAGGAGTGGGAGTGACAGCAGTATAACAAATGAGAGAAAAGAGTGACAGGGCTGAAACATGTAGACTAAAATCCTATGACTAAGGCATCACAATAAATGAGTTTGAACTCTTTCAATAAATTATATCTAAACCTCACTTGAAATCTCAGTAAATAGGATGGAAGTTTTGTTTAGGGAATGGTCAATATTTCACTTATTTGGCTTCCCAAAAGAAGTCTCTTGTTTCTGCAGACTTTGAAGATTGATAATACTTTGGCCTGCCAAATCCCCTGGGAGCATTGCAGAAATGAATGCTGCCTCTGTCCACCTGCCTCAGGCAGAAGGGCTTTAGCTCACACCTGAGAGAGATTTCTTTATACGCTGGGACTTGACCTTTTCAGTTGTTTACACTCATGGCTTGGTTGGAAATGCAGTTTTTTTCTGAGCAACCTCAGTTTGCTCCAAGTTGCAAGGGTTTTATCCTGCACACTATTTATGAGAAGTACTTTATTCTTGAGGAATAATATGCCTCCCACCTCTCAGGTTAGATTGAGACTGCTCTCAACAAGTTTCACCAAAAATGGTATTGTCTGTAGAAAATCAAAGGCTCCTTCTTACTTGCCATAGATGGCACGTGAATGTGGAGAGGGCATCCCCACCCCAGAGCTGCTCTGGCCTGGCAGCTCTCCTGGAAGCAGCAGTCTCAGCAGGACCTCTGCCCCTGCCCCAGGTCAGCCCTGTGCTGTGTCCCTGCTCTTGCACCCACCATGTGTGAGACCACAGGAGGTTGCAAGGGGCTCACCAGGCTCAACATTAATCGCTTCATGCCTGAGGGATGGGGGCTGCAGCAATCTTTGCTTCAATTAAACTGCTCCGTATTTTGGGCTACATCTACTCAAGGTATCTTCCTGAAAGTGCAGTCCCTCTCCTCTGCCACATTTGTGTTTCTTGAAGACACTTCTTGATCCTTCCTGCAGGAGGAATGAATTTGAATACAGTTGTGCTGTTGGTATTTACTTTTCCACCTTCTTGTGTTCCCTAAACTGGGTTATACAATCCAAAGCATCCCCTTTTGTAGAGATTGTATCTAAATTCACATTTTTAATGTATGTTTAAGTTCTTATTTCTTTAATTTAAGTGACTTTTAGTTGCTCACAGTGTTTCCATGACTGACAGCTTATTTTATGGCCATAAAAAGTGCATGATGGGCAAGGGCTACTTCTTAAACTGCCCTAAAATATTCCATGAAAAGTTGATGGTTGAGGTGTCAGGTTGGGGACTTGGGATGCTTTCCTCATGGTAGATTTGTCCTACTCTTTCAACTTTAGGAACATGTCCCATTTATTCTTCAGGAGGGCACTGCTTCCACAGTCCCTCTGCATTGAGCTCTTCTGTGTGAGCCTGTGGCCCTGTTTTTTCCCTGAAATACAACTGAAGGTCAACTCTTTAAGGCTTGCGTTATATTTAATGCCAACATCCAAAAGAAGGCTGGGAGTCATTTTACATTCAAGTAAGGACAGTGCAATCCTACAAACAGGGATTAGTTTCCAGTTCACTCCTCTGGTTCACAGGTGTCAGTGCTGGTACAGTGATAGAGGTAGAATACACGGTTAGTGACTTGAGAAAGCACAAGCCCATGGTATCCTTGGTTTAAATGAATTCTAACTGCTGAATTCTAGCCACACTAGAAATTTATATTCTGAAGTTGCAGAAAGCTGACAGGCCAACCAATCTGTCACCATAGAGAAGTTCCACTTCTGCTTCCCTATTTCCAAGATTCAAAGTGATGTGACATCCTTCATCCCTTGTCTTTCTTCTAAAGGTAGAGGTAGATATCCCTTGCACAGGACATATCACACATCACAGCAATAAACTGGTGTGCCACCATTTCTTTTCACTCTTCAGAAAGAATGAAACATTCTTTGTTTCTGATAAATCCTGACTGTTGGGCTTGAATGAACATCCGAAGCTCTGGGTAGAGCACAGATCTGGGCTTTCACAAGAACCATTATTTTAGCATTGCATGGAACTGAGAGACAAACATCAGTTTACATCTAAATATAGAGTAGAACTGGTGGTACCTATATTGCACATGGCTGTGTCACTAGGTTCAGAGTATTTATATATTTCTTGGAATGCATGTAATTCTTCACTCTCCTGGATTGGATTTAGAGCCTGACTTGTATATACAAAATCAGTGGCAGAACTTAAATTGTCCTCATTTTCAGTTTAAAAGACTTAGTGCCAAAACAGGATTTCATCAACATTTTTGTATTGGTCAGTAAGTATCTGCAGAACTGCTGTGTGCTATAAGATTACTAATACAAAATAGTAAAGACTGAATATTGGCCAGATTCCTTAGCGGAGACCATGGGAGGACATTCCTTCATTTTGTGTCTCTGCCAAGGAAGTAATACAGATTGTTGTTTTAACACAAACTCACAGTTGTGTGCAATAGTACCCATGTTTGCATGTGACTGAGAATCAAGATAGTTGTTTATGCTGTTTTGGATTTTTAGTTGTATTTAGGTTGACAGAAAGAAGTTCAATCTTTCATGACCTTCCAGCTGTTCCAGAAACAGCCTACTTAATGAAACACTATCGTGGTATTTGCTGTGTTCTGAATTTATTCTTTATACTTAGCAGAGGGATTACTTCTCAAATAAAGGCAAATGTATCTATTTATCCCTAATCACTGATGTTAGCAGTGCTACAAGTGGTAATAAAGAGCAGACACAGAATCTCTCGTGCCTCTACACCAATGCCAGGATAATCTTTATTTTACTGCTCCACCTTAGCAATTATAATAAAAGAATTCACTTCCTCTCAACTTATGCAAACATGAAAAATTATTTAGCTGTATTGCAATGTATGTTGTTTTTTTGCTAAACTGTATTTCTCACGAGATAATGGTGAAATGTTTACTTTTGTTTGTGTAATATTTCCATAAGGGTTGACTTTAAAATCCTATAGTTGTATATCCAAAATTTTAATTTTGAGAAATATGGCTCATCACAACTTCTTTTTTTAAAAAAACATTTTTGTCCCATGGTTACTTTTTGGTGACTTGTAAGTAATGCAATTAATATAATACAAAAGTAACAATTGTCCCACTGTTGCTGATTGCAGCAACAGGATATGAAAGTAATATTAGCTATCTTTTTTTACTAGAGCAATATTAATGGATCCTAAAATGCAAACCTTTTCCAAATTTAATAGCAGATGCAAAATGCTGCAGCTCAAAAACGGAAACTGTCCAAAAGGTGAAAGCAGGCATGGCTCCATCCAGGAGCAGAAGCCTCATGGCTTTGCAGGAAGGTGCAGAAAATAGGGCTGACTGCTTTGCTTGATAATATATGTACTTATATATATGCAAAACCTTCTTGAGATTTGTCTGGATTATTCACTCTTCTGAAAAATCTGAGTGTTTATTCATTAGGGATGTTGTGTTTTTTGTTGATCCACAGGTTATATTATGGAGGTGTTTCTTGGAATTCTTTTTTCATGGATGGTGTTTTCATTATTTTAGTAAATTTAAGAGGTTGTAAAATACCGAAGAGTAAATAAAATTTTCATACTGAGTATCTAAACTTCATTTGGGAGATTCCTCTCCTGAGAGACAGTTTTGGAAGTTATGCCAATCCTTTCAAAATAGTTATAATTGTATTTGCATAAATATTATGCAAAATTGCCCAAAGGAGAACTGTGGATATGATAAGTTTCACAGTACTCATTTACAAGGTTCAGGAACAGTAACATTGCATTTCCTGTACTAGTCAAGTTAATAGGCATAGCAATGTAAATTCATAGTTTGTTCCTCAGTTGTCCTTTTGGTCCTGTCATATTTGCCATTTCTCTAATACATACCTATCAGTATGCAGTCTCTAGATTAGATCTAAAGTAAGCTGATTTTTATCAAGCCACTGGGTAATTCTGACTACTTCGTCTGACATTTTTAGTATTGTGCCATGGCAGCTGACCTGTGTAAGTCAGGGATTCCTCTATCACCAGCATGCTGAAAAATATCTTGGAGCATCCTTTCAGCATATTCCTGTCAAAGGTAAGAGAGGGAAATGCTTTCTGCATATTAAAAATGTAATAACTGTTAGGTGCAATTAGGGGATAAGCTCTGTTTTCATTTTCAGTTTTTGAAGGCTTTGAAGGAGCAACTGTGTGGGCCTGTCATGGCATCACATTAGTTTTCTGTAGATAACATGCTATTGTCATTGCAGTGTTCTTAAATCCAGAAGGAATTTTATGACAGGTTCTTCTTGAAATTTGTTACAGAACTGGGAATGTAATAATTTAATGTGGCAAAACTGTTTATTCCTTGTATCAAGGGGTTTTGTATGTACAAAGTACTTAGCAGCAGCAGTGCTCAGTATGTTCTTGGTGCCTTTATTTCAGCTCAAAGAGGAGCATTTTCTCTTACTGCGAATGCTGAAACAGGCAGTATGTTTTCCTTTATCATATTTAGTGTTGCATGAGGAGTAGAAAATCCTCATTTCAAGCTGATAAGCCTGAAAGGGATTTCAGCTGCTTGTTTTAGCAAAAAATCTTTTCTCCACCTGCTTTATTTCTTTCTTGTTCATGAGTTCTTTCAATAAACAGTTTGTATTTTCAATACAACAGGAGGGTATTTTTTTTTCTAGCATGACAGACATTCTGGCTGGCTGACCCATCAGTCTGAGATATGTCAAGAAAAATAGTTACTTCTGATCAAGGCAAAAATGTGGTTATGAATCATTCTCATACTGTGAAAAAAAAAAATCATGTCCTCTGTAAGAAGCATCATTTCATAAGCAAAATCAACTTGTAGAAAACTGCTCCAGCATAAATGTATGCTCTTAAATAGACATTGAATCATCCAGGAAGCATTCATACAGCAATCTTTTACAATTAAAGATCCAGGTAGTCAGTTAATGAACTGGCTTTTGCACTAAAGATCTTCTTATCATATGCCTTGCCAGATATGTATGTCAAGAATGGGTTTCAAAACTTAGCATACAGTTTGCATAAATGATTACTGTTCTGGTGATCGCCACTCTCAGGAAAAAGGACACTAGTTTCTACTACAAGACTGAGAACATTTACTTTTACACATCCTAGTTTTTTATCTTCTCTGTAGCATGGGAAATGCTGATCATATTGTGAATACTTCGGTAGTTTTCACAGTAATCCTTGTACCTCAGTCTGAGGTGATTATAGCATTTAGCTCTTGTTCTTTTCTGAATAGCCTTCTGAAAGAGTAAGATGTAGAATAAAAGGTTTTCTTCTACCTGAAAGCAAAGTTTGCTGTACCATTCAGCAAAGAAAAAGTCTAAGTGGTTCCAAAATTGCCAGCTCAGTACCCCAACCATTGCCATGCCTGTCTTCCCTGCCTGATTCATAACAATGGCTGACAGGCTTTGGGTTTGGTTTAAAATTCGTACTTTAGGCAAGGTACTCACTTTTTAAAAATGTATTTTCTCTTTTTTCTATTACAAAGATATGCTATATTAAGCTCTTTATAGAGATTTTCAAATACTCCAAATTTTTCTTTCCTTTAAGTTTGTTAAAGCATAGACAGAAATCCCTGGTGAAAGCAGACTAAGACAGGCTTTTACATTAGGAGCATTATAAGGTACATTGCATAATGCCATTTGTGCTGATACAATTTTGTTAGATGAGAGAAACTGAGGAGAGAGGGAGGAAACCAAATTCATGTCAAGTCAGAAGCACTAATACTTAAGGGAATTGTTCTATGCACTGCATATTAAAAGAATAAATGATTTTTCATCTAAAGAGCAACCGCACACTGGAATTTTTAGAACTCCCACATACATGAGTAGTGCTTTTCCATTTGTTATAAAGGAAGACTTAATGTTTTAAATAGAAGTATTGGGAAAAAAGATGAATAAAGATCATATTAAAGTATGGTAATTCATTTGAGGAAGGCAAAAGGAAAGGAAATGTATTTGGTGGTTCAGTGGTTTGGTTGGGGTTTTTTCCCTTCATTATTGTTTACTCTAGTAAACTATTTCAAAAAGAAAATGTAAGTTCAGTTACTTTTCTATCTGATCTACCAAGGGGTGATCTTCTGGGATTTTTTCCTTCCAGAAATTGGGCAGGATACTTGCTGTCAGGACCAAATCACCTGAATGGTACTTGTGTCCAACTACCCTGTTCCAAAACCAGCACCTACACTTCACCCTAGGTAGCATATGATGCATATGCTCATGCAATAACCTCATCAGGAAATGCAAATTCTAATCAAATTTTTTCATCCCAGACTGGAGTGATTTGTGATGTGCATTCTCTAATGTTAAAAAACTGTGGTCACAATGAAGGGGCTCAGAGCCTCTTTATCGTATTGCCCATGAATTACGATATTACAGCCAAAATTGTGGTCGTAGGAATTCTTGCAAGGATCCCATCCATTTTAACAAAAGAAACTGCAATTGTGTCAATGGCCTGGCTGCCCTGCCCACCAAATCCTCTTGATATTTCTATATCTGAGCCAAGATTTAGAAGGGATATGTAATAGAGAAAAAATAGAGGTCAGGATGGCAAAACATGTTTCTGACTCTGTAGCCTGGTAGAATATGGCTAAAAGAATCTTTCAGATGATGTAACATTTTTAAAATACATAGAAAATAAAATCACCAGAGCTCCTCAGCTTGTGTGCTGTGCAGCAGCACAGTGCTGTTACACAGCATCTAGGTACAGCTCTGTTTATTGGTTCTTGTGCTCAGAGTGATGCCTGAGGACCTGTAGTTTTACAGATATTATGTAATGTCCTCATTACTTGAACTGGAAGACAAGTCAGAGCTTCGAGACCCCATCTCAGTTCCTCTTCAGTGGTGCTGAACTTGGCTCTAAATTCATACGTGCTTGGCACTGTTTGTTTTCTCATCCCTCTCTGAAATTTCTCTCAGCTGCTTACAGCTTACTATTCCAGCTAATTAGGTGACAATCTAATAATTGATTTGTAGGTGCTTGCTAATTAAAGTTAATCATGTATGCACAGTTGTGATTTTTTCTCATTTCAGAGGAGTGTGATCACAACCAATGGAAAGACGGCAGGAGGGAATGATTCAATGTGTGTGCATAATTTTCTTGAAAACCGTATAAATGCTTTTCAGGTTTCTAAATGTGGTAGATTTATCTACCACTTGAACTGAAAATGCTGCCAGTGACTGAACAGAGAATCAGTGTCTTAGGGTATACCTTAGGTATATCAATATTAAACTAAAATTGAATCTAATGAAAATCTTGTAGAGTGGGTAAAACCTGGGACTGGGAACCCTCAGACAAATCCCCCGGTGAATCAGACAAGTCCCCATCAGCAAAACATAATGAAGCTTTGGTGATGTAAGTGACAACTGGACTGTTCAAAATTTGTCAGTATCACCCTTCTTACATACATTCCTGTACCTGTCTTTGTTCTTCATTCTCCAGCCCGTAGTTTATCCTGTAGGTGCAAAACATTGGAGAGCTGTAGTCTAATGTTAGATAGTAAACGTCAGGGGTTGTCATCTCCCGAGTTAAGCGTTAGTTGGTAAATAATATCCAATGTGGTTTTGAAAACTGTTCACTGAGAGAGCCTTGAGGATGTCTTCCTTGTCTGTATGCCAGTAAATTTGAACTCTTTATGTGGGATTCTAGACCATCGTATTTGCATCTAAATCTTGCTATGTATTATTCCTGCTGCAGTTGTGGGTGGACTTCGTTTAACTACATATTTTTCCATAGCTTTTAATCTTCCCTGGACTTTCATAAGAATGGAACTTTCCTGATGGTTTTTATGGAAATAAAGGGGTTAAAGGATATACAAAGTACTTTTTTCTTTTCTCTGCATATCAGGAAAATATGATTTTTAATTCAGCTGGTAACATGGATTAAATTGGTTCTGAACTTGAAAAAAAATCATCCTAGTGGAAGGAAATGTGGCCTTTGTGCTTCCACTGTGGATATGGCCATGGATAGCAGTGCTGAAGTAGAGTGCCACAGTGAGGCTGTGAGTGTAAAAAGTGTGAGCTGGTGAAAGTGCAGAGTTGAAACTGGGGAGGTCACAACAGGTGATAATTTCTTTCACTGTTCTAAAGAAAACAAATAGGTGAGGAGATTCACTTCCCACCTCAGAAATGGGCTGGCAGTCAGCCGGACAAGGGTATCTTGGGAAATTGCATCCCTGCCACTGAGGAGCTGTGGATCAGTTTCTCTCACACGAAGCAGGCCTAAAGTGCATTTAGCACCTTTGCTATGACCCTGCAACCTTTGCTGCATGTTCTGCTTTCCTCATCTCTTGGGTGCCTAGTGCAGAAGTGGATGCTCCTTTCTCACTACCTCGGAATTGTCACTGTTTGTAAGAGTTTTCATCCAAAAGTGAAGTGTGCTAAAGTACTTCAGAAAGCTTAACTTCAGCGATGGCAGTGTAACTACTTTGCTGAGCAGTGTCTTACAAATTGCAGGTATGCCTCATAGGCACATTTGTTTTCCAGAGGTTTTGCCTTTTGGTTTTGTGTTTTGGGGTTTTTTTCCCTGCTGTTTTAGTTACAGCTCTTAGTTACACATCGTTAGAATTGTTCATCTGTTTGTACAGCTTATATTCAGTGATCCCAGTCCTGCCCTGGCTCTGCGCTGGGCTGCAGCCAGGCGCAGTTGTAGGACAGGAGTCAGGGCTAGCAATCGTCTTCGGTACTCACCAGCTTTGCGTCGAGGAGCAGCTTCAGGGGTGAGTAGCAACATGAAAGTAATTGTATATGGCTTTAAGTACAGAATGGATCAAAGGAGCAGGAGGGCAAATAGTTATCTTAGTCTTGTGCAACTGCTAGGGAAAGCAAGAGAGGACAGAGATGAGAAGAATAAGAAAGAGGTTTTTCAAATTGTTTTTGCTACATGTCTGTGATAAGTTGCTCTGTGCCACTTTGGTGATGCAGAACAGCCATAAAGTTGGTCTAACATGTTTTTTCTGCATTTACTGCTTTACCAGAGCACTGCAAAACAAATGGAGTGTGAGGATGAATCAGTCCTGTTTATTTAATTTTGTTTTGCATACTTGAGCTTTACAGCAACATTATTAATGGCTAAAACTTGAGAAACATTCATCTTTGTTTATAGCAGAAGCCGAAATAATTGGAAAAAAATGTTTTCCTCTGGTTTTCAACTTTTTCAATTAAACTGCATTTGAATTTTCTATCTGTTGAGATTCATTCTTCATTATCTTTTCTCAGGGTTGCATGTGTGTGTCATTTCCCAAAACTGAACTCCCTAGGGCTAAGAGTCACTTTACATATTCCTTAAATACGAGGCAATGAAGAACAAATACATTGAGCAAACAGAAAGGAAGAACAATGCTGTAAAAGTAGTCATCACCTTATGCAGTTATAATTATTACATGTTGTCTTCTTTTGTATCTCTGCTTTACCTTGGATATCCTCTTACATACCTTTCTGTGCATATATTGTATTTAACTGTAACTTAACATATTGGACCAGTTCTTCAGTAAATAGACTCTGCTGGTGACGGAGAGATTGGAGGTTAACAATGTACATGTTCTGAGTCCTGACAAAGACCTCAGACTGTTTCAATTGATTTCAGAGGTGATTTTAGCAATTCACACTGGGGAAATGAAACCTTGAAATGTGATGAAAATTATCAGCTGGATTCTTTAGTAGCCCCATAGAAAGTTTTGGTTCAGATCTTCTCTTGGGCTGAAGAGTTTGGCATTTTCCTTTTTGTTACATTTATTACTCCACTACTTTTTATATAGCAACAAATTACATCCAAATCGGGAGCAATTCACTATTTGATTGCATTTGATTATTTGTTTTCTAAGACAGTCGCTTTACAAGCCAAAAGTTGAAATGTGGGCTTTACATATTTCTGTTCAAATGGGAAGAATTTTTTCTCTACACCCTTCCAGTTTATGGTGGTTATGTTTATTCATTCTCATCCAGCTCTAAAGGAAAAACTGAGGATCATAAATACCTAAAACTGAAATGCAATCAAATTTAGTAAAATATAATTTCTCATAATGCATCAAGTACTTTCCCCTTCTGATGGCTTCATCATCATGATGAAATTTGAGGAAGGGTCTATATTTGTAACTTTTCTTACAGCCAGAGCCTATCTTGGTTTATTGCAAAAGATGGGTCCACAGATCTTATCCTGCAGTATTATGAACCATGCTCCCATTCACCAGCAAGAACTTGATAAACATCTGACTCCCAAGGTCTGTGTGCAAAAAACACAGCTGGCAGCTAAGGGGTTCTTGTACAGCATGCTTTACTCAATGCACCATGCTCCAGAATGTGTTGAATGATGAATACACAGTGCTTGCAGGGGGAAACACAAGTCACATAGATCAAAAAAAGCATTATATTCTTTGCCAGAAATAAATCACAGTGATTTTTTTTTTCAAAACAGATAAACTCTTTATTTACCTGTGGATTTTTAAAATGTGATTCTAGGTGAAATACAGCATATTCACATGGAAGGTACATCGAACTTAAGTTGAAATTTGGATTTCATAGCTTTTGGTGGCTGTCATTATCCACTTCATTATTAAGAGCAAATTCTAGTGAGAAGTAAGCATGTTATTACATTTGGACACTGAAAGCAGGAATACTATTGCTTCATTAAGTAGATACCAGTAAGTTCTATTTCCCATCTGAAATATTTTCCCTAAGTCAGATTATTGCAAGCATCTGAAATAAATCCACATAGGAAATCTGATTTTTCTTAAAACTGCCAGAGAATAAACACACCTGGAGAGGCATCCTACTACTAGACCTTTTTTATCAGGGTCTGCCACTTAGAAGTCATTAGTTTTAAAAAATACATCATTTTTACTCCTTAGAGAAAAGGCACCATCAACTTCCTTGGGAGAATCCATGCAAATTTAAGAATCTCCATGTTACGAATAGCTGTCTTGTAATTTCCTGTTATCTTCTGCAAAGTTACTGGTATTTATTTCATAGTAAAGTTTATCAGTATGTACCTACCCATGGACACAAAAAGTTCATTTTTTTGGTAGTACAAAAGTTTAGCTCAATTTAACTTGCTAGTAAGCAACAGGTCTCTTGTTTTCTTAAAGTAAGGAGACTTTAGAGATATCCATGGTGGGTTTTGCCACTTTCTCTTTGAAGCTTGAATGTCACCCTTTGTTTCACTTTTCAGTGAACTTGCTCTGCTCCTGGGTCTCAGCATCAGCCTTTTTCGAATTGTGCATCCGGACGAGTGGCTGCTTTCAGGCTTGCCAGAAGCAGTGCTACTCACATCCCTCCTGGCTCTGTCCCTGGGAGACCTCCATGTCCACACTTCACACTGTCATCAGCATGTTTTAAGGAATACTATGAGGGTACTGCACTGCCCAGCCATCTGGCAGGGAGGGAGGTGTCCTGTGACTGCTTCCAGGGAGTGTATGCAACTGGATTTTGAACTGAATCCTTTCAGCCTGAGGATCACTGGCACAAAGTCATCCAGGTTTGCTTTAGAGCCAGGTTTATGTGTGGGTAGAATTTTAAAGCATATTTGTTCGATAAAGACTGCAGTCTCTGTGTACAGGAAGCATCTGCTCATTGACGGCTCCTCCCTTTGCCACGAAGCAGCTGGACTGCTTGGAAGAGCCGTGCTGGCAGGTGGCTGCAGAAGCACTGGCCTGTGCCCCTCCTTTGACCCAGACTGTCAAGGCACACTGGAACTGGGTGTTCACTTAACAGCTCCAGGACTGGAGTGTGGAATTGGCATACAGCTGCCCTGCTGTTTCCTTCTTTGCATGAGATAAAGCGCTCAGTGCCGCAAAGTGAAATCCAAGCTCTGTATTAGTGCAGGATGGTGTGCGGATCTGCTGTGCCAGTACAGAGCAGCCTGGTTTGCACTGAGAAGAGATACATGGCAGTATGTTTACTGTATTTATTTTTATTTCAATTTTCAGTTCTAGATTTCCAGAGGCCTGCTTTGAAACTTGGAGAAGCCCCTCTGGAGGTTCTGTGCATTTAGACTGAAGTAAAATAAGCAATATCTTGCTTTTCCATTCCAGAGGAGTCACTGCCAAAATAGGCCTTTTTAAAGGGATAACTTCTGAAGTTGAGAAGTTGCCTGCTTTCTAAGGTATGACTCTTTCAACTCGCTCTGGTATTGTGAATTGTTTACATTTCCTCTGGTAAATTTGAGGAAAATTTTTTTTGTTTTTTTTTTCTTTGATGCTTATTGCAGGACCTATATGTAAAACTGGAAAGATAATTTGGTAGTTAATTCAGTTTGTGGCTCTGCATCAACAGGATCACAATGACTTTCATTCTTATTTGGAATCAAGTTGTCATAGGTGTTCAGACTTCAGTTCCATTAAAGTACAGAAGATGTAGTAAATTTGCTGTACAACTTTGTGAATTTCATGAAGAGTTGAAACACCCTGGTAAGGTGAACATGTGTTATTTTCTGTGAAAATGTGATTTTTTTTTTTTTTTAATCCTTGATAATGGTTTTATTCAAGAGCTTAAGTCCAAGAACATTCTTTGAACACAGCTATAATTGCTTATGAATATTCCAATTATTGAGAAGGCAGTGGTAAATCATCTTGTCTTCATAGAGAAAGAGGAGTGTCAATGTGTGATGAAGACTGTGGGTGGGTAATCAGGACTTTAGAATTTGAAATACTCTTTTCTGCCATTCATTCTAACTTTCAGCAGTCACTGGTACTTTTCTTGCTTCAATTCTTCTAAATATGTCAATAACAGAAAGAGTCACCTTACAGGGATACTTAATATTTGCAAAATGCTTTTCAGCTTTAGCAGAAAAATGCAAAGACAGATAAAAATTATTTCTTAACATATTAATTAATAATTTTCTTTTTACTTGTGATATATTAAAATGAAAAGGAAGTTAGTTAGAAAACCACTACAGTTTTCAATGGTTTCTTTATGTAAAATTGCTAATAATAAAGATATCTTAATGAACTTATAATTATGGAAATGCTGACACAGCAAAAAGTAATACAGCTTTTTCTTTTATTTATTAAGTTCTGGATTCTTCCTTCTTTCCTAATAGCCCATTTTGGTTCCTATGGAAGTAAGAGTAAACTCAGTTTAGTTGTCCATTGCCTTCAGTAGAGAATTCCATAACATCAAAATTAGAACAGCAAAAATTTTGAGGACTTTCAGTCAATTATTAAAAAAAAATGAGTACTCTGTTGCTGAAGGAGTTCTGAAAAGGGTTTTCAGTTATTGGCAATTGCCTTTTTGTTTCCCTAAGTTCAATGTGATTGGAAGTACCTTACATTTCAGTAGGTTTAACTGTTATCTGTGTTTCTTTTAATTATTTGTAAAGCTTCAAATGAAAATGGAGTGTCTAGGCAGAGTTGAGAAGAAAAAAAAATACACATAATATCTACAGTTAACATTAGAACTAAACAGAAATATAATAGGGTTTGAAATACAGGTGAAAAATGATTTTTTTTTTTTTTTTTATGTAAGCTTTGTGACAGTCACCAGATCAGAGGATGAATGACTAAACAGCACAGATTGCTAATAATATTACTCTTATTAGGGATATTCTGATCTCCTACCATGAGAAAGAGATGGGGAAGAAGTAAAATCCCACACAGCTCACAACTCTCTCGGTGTAATCCTAAATGCAGTACTTGAATTCCTCTCTCCAAGGATGTAAAAGTTTTTGAAATTTGGATTCTTCTATTCCGTCTTCTTTTTTAATCTCTTTATAATTGTTAGTTTGATGCAATCGATATTTCTTCTATATATTTTCTAAGATAGACATTTTTTAAATTAGTGTCATATAGATCAATTCAGGAGCTTCCAACCCTGAAACCATTATCTATTAAAATGTTAGGCTCACATTCAGAAGAGGACAGGGTGGAATTTGTACTAGATAATCCTCTCTGGTTCACATAGTCAGTGAGGAAAATTTTTCTTTCTTTTTTTTTTATCTAATCACAGTATACTTTTTGCTTAGTATGTGAGTGTTCTGTGTGGGTTATCTCCCCCTCTTCAACTTTTACTGCATGCAGTTCCCTGTTAGTGTCTTAAGTGAATTAAATTGGTCTACGATGTGTGACTTTATCTCTTGTTTTATCAAACACACTGAATAAAACTGAAGAGGTAATTCCAGGTAAAGCAGACCAAGCACCCTCGCAAAATATTGTCTGAATTATTAAAGGAAATGCTTAAATGACAGTTTAGTCCTTCTTTGGAGTAATAAAAACACTTAGGATAGGACAATATCTGAAATATACTTCCTATACAGAAATAATTTTAGAACGTCTTCCAAAATTTATGTGACATTTTGAGAAAGATGTGTCTCTTCTGTGTTGAGTGTTATGGATAGTGTCAGTTATGGTACAGCATGTAATATCATTTAGAGCTTCAGAAATGCCCTAGATCCATTAGTCTGAGAGAGGAAAAAGAAAATCATTAATCATCCAGGAGATTCCTTATGATACAGAGGCACACTATATTAGGAGAGTGAAATACATGTCAATTAACAATATTTACTGTGTTTCTATGATGGATTGTTACTTACTGAACTGCACTGAAGCAGTAATAAACATGGAAATGGTGAGATCAATTCCAAACCCCTTTATTTCGCATTTCTTTGCTTGTAGTCGTGTGTTTCAGCTGAAATCTACTTGATAAAATGAGCTGCTGCTTTCCTATATATCTCAACCTGTGAGCTCAGCACCACTTTGTGAAACAGTTTTTGAGACTAATGTAAGTTTACTGTGTAAGAATTATTGATGTATCTCTGAAAGAAAGATTTGTCTCTTTGGGCTCTGTCAGACAAGAGGATGAGACACATCCTCAGCACTTTTACCCAGAGACAGAAGGCACTCACAACACCAGAGGTTGCATCTGAGATATGAAAAGAAAGTGCTGGAGCACAGAGCCTGCAGTGATGGCATTTTAGCACTTAATAGGCACACGATGGCAAAAGAAATCAGTAAACATGTGCAAACCTTAATGACAGTCCTGAGAGGTGATGGCCATCATATCTAACTGGGTAGTGACATGTCTGTGATAGATGTGTGGCACCCCTAGTCTTCTCAGGGATGCTGGTATGAGGAAAGGATCACTGCTTCCCCCTCAGCATGAACTGGTATGCCAGATGTGCATACAGTACTCTTGGTGGAGAGCAAGGAGATTACTTTGTGCTCATAGTCTCTAATAAAAGCAATCAATTAATGTGAAAACTCTTTTCTGTTTGTGTATAGAAAAAGAAAAAGATTAATTCTGAGTGTTGACCTTGTGTCAACCTGTGTTATGCGAAGATGCACTGCCAAAATATATGGATGTGGAGACAAAAAAGACAAATTCTGTACATAGGAATTGATGAAAAAATAAAACCTAGGTTTTTATCATACAGGGGACACATGTTTATGAAGATTCATATATTGAATCTTTTATGCCTTTCTTTGTTATCATTGTTGATTAATGAAATATCAAAGCTATGGATGCTGTTGTATTCTGAATTGGTAATTTGAGATAAACATGTTTAATGATGTAGCTTCAGAATTTGTTTTGAAAAAGTGAATGCAGTATTTTTATGTGCAGTAAAGAGATAATATTTAGTATCTCTTTAGTTATATTTATCATAAAAAGAGTTTTTAATATCCCAAGAGAGCCTCTTCTCTTACCCCTTACTCCTTTTTCAGATCCTGCTTTTTCTTCCTAAGCCTGTACAGTTTAGGCACAAATAGATTCTTAGCAAGGTTGTGCTACTGGTTGGTCTTGGGGAAGCAATTAAAGTATAAATAGAGGGATTAGTCAATTTCTGTGTAGTGTGTGCATTCATATATATAAATATATATATATGTATATACACATGTGTATGTGTAAATATATACATGCATGCACTGCTAGTATTTTGCTAAGATAAAATGCTGTCTCTATTAAAGTTTTGAATCCAGACTTGACAATTACAGTAAAATTTACCTTTTGTTTCATTTGTGTCACTGGAATAAAGTTAGTGATATTTGATTCTGATGACACTACTAAGGTATGTAAAATTTACTGAGTAAAAAATCCAAAATTGAGAAAATGCCTCCAAATTATGATCTATTAAAAAATTCTTTGAATTAGCTCTTTCAGGGCAATGCAAATTACTCTGGCTCTGTTTTTAAGAACATTTCTTGGAAGTAAGTTCCAAAGAAACTTATTTACAGTAATTGAATCAACAGCAAAAACAAATTTGGATTTCAGTAGAAAAACAGAAACTGTGGGAACAGCAAACAATAATGGTGCTGCCACCCTAATTTCTGTGCACAGGAAAATGTTCTTTGAGGGAAACATGTTCCATGTTAGCATAATACATATTTCATTTCCCTTTTTTGATGTGAAGAAAATGAGATAAATTGATGCAGTCTGTAAATCCAAAATTAAAATTTGTACAATTGTACGTGAAATAAATGCATACAATTTATAAGTTGGACTAAGTGTGTTTTCCTCTAAAGAAAGCAAAATGAAGTCAGCACATAACCTTTTATATACATGGCAGATGTTATGTTGAAACTATACTCAGTGGAGTTTGTTTCACAGTTAACTACGTGACCTATTTGTCATTTTTCATATGTCACAAGTTCATGTTGTTTAGGTCTATCAAATCAAATGTGAGATTATGGATTTTGCCTAGCTTTCCTGGAGTTCACTTGCTTGTCAAACTCTCCAGTGAACATCCTGGTGATATTCAGCACACAGGAAAATAAGGGAAAGTGAATTCAGCAGCAGAGGAACTGCAAGGACAGCAAAATATCTCCGGCTTCAATGAGGTGCTGTTCAGACAGAGCTTCATAACTACATGTTTTTGTGATACTGGGCAAGACTGTTAGTAGGATAAGTAAATAAACAGATAAGTAAATATTCCTTTCCTAACTCACCTCAATCTGTGTTTCAAAATCCTAACTCTTTCACACAGACAGAACTAATACAGGTAGGAATCACGCATGTTTTAAGCTTAAGTTCTCTACCAGGGCTTTTCCTCATGCCTGTCACAGAAATGCAGACAGTTTAATTTTTTTCCCTAGATGAAACTCATGCCTGCGCCCATTTTTGCTCACCTGCAGTGAAGAGCAGAGTGCTTCTTGGCCCACTGATGTGATGCAGAGTTCATCAGTGGAGTGGCCACAGGGTTTGTCCTGAGTCTCCTCCAAAGCCTGGCCAGAAGAGCACTCCTTCCAATAGGTGTAAGCATCTTCTAGCCAGAAGATAAGTGCATTCTGCTTGTCTGTGAGATAAGCAATGTATCTCAGTCCATTGGAGGGGCAAATAGCATGTGTTTTCAACTAAATGAAAAATTCAGGTGATTATTGCAAGAAGAAGGGTAGTGGACATCATCAAAGCTGTAATATGGAGCATAATATAGGAGATAGGGATACAGGAGAACTATTGTGGTAGGACAAATTAATGGGAAGAGGGGAGGGTAGGAAAAAGAAATATTTTATGTTGATAATGTCTTTCTCATTTATCTGACCTAGTAATGCTTATCCTAGTTCCTTGATCCTGAAGAGGATATTTGTTTTCTGGCAGTTCCTTTAGCCTTACACCATTGATACAAAGCAGTCAGTCATCTCTTAAGTGTTGTTTTTGGAGATAAACACTGCAGAATTATAAAACCTGTACACAGTGATGTTGAGTATCATTCATGTGTAGCCAGCCTGAGGCATTGCTAAGCCTGCACAGACTTAGACACTGCCAGCCTTTTTGAAGGTTCTCCAAGAAAACAGGAGCAGAATTTCTCTTTCTTCATACTTAAGAACTTACTTCTTAGTTTAGAGGTTGAAATTATACCTAATACCCTGTTCCCTGTTCTTAGAGATGCTTCTAAGACAG
The DNA here is from genome assembly GCF_020740725.1 of Corvus hawaiiensis. Classification (NCBI taxonomy): domain Eukaryota; kingdom Metazoa; phylum Chordata; class Aves; order Passeriformes; family Corvidae; genus Corvus; species Corvus hawaiiensis. The sequence continues at coordinate 70,391,994 of NC_063215.1, read as the reverse complement.
TTCCTAGAAATAAACCTGGCTTCCTCCACCTCTCTGCTACGAGTTTTACGTAGAGCCTTTATCAGTCTGTCTTTCCTTCACATTCTTTGAACAGAGTGATCCTGTTTTCACTGCAAGCTTTTTCCTTCTGAAATACTGCTATCAGCAAGTCAGTCCCAGTCACTCTGAAAAGGATCATTACTTATTCATTGATTATGAATTATTCATAATTCATTACTTATTACTTAACCTTCAAAAGCAAGCAGAAGGTCACATGACAATAGGACTTTGTGCATGTGACTTATTCATAAAAGCTGGTAAGAAAAAAATAAGACCAGAAATTTTCCCCCATGTTTGTTAAGCAGATATCCATATCTGATAAGCAGAAAATACCTTTCCTGCTTTCAGGTTCCTTATGTTATCCCTGGTCAAGCTGACAGCTTTTGTGATCATTGCCCTGGAATCTCTGAACTGTTCACTACACTTCTGGCTCCACCCCTTTCCCAAAGACCTCAAAGGTTTGATAGTCCCTCATCTCTCTGTTCTCCGCCTTGGCAGTTGTGTCGTGGACTGGACAGGACCAAGGGGTTGTTCCTGGGTGGGCTTCTTGATTGCATTTTTTATTTGCTTGGGTGCTCCTAAGTAGCTTCATTTCTTTTCTTTCTCTATCTGAAAACCTGTTTGGTAGCAGTTTGCGTGTGATTGCAAACACACAGAAGCTGGCACTGAATTCAGAAAACACAATGTATTTTCATAACTCTGCAGTGTTTCTTTGTTCAGCTTGGCTTTGCACTCTGCCTCAACAGAAAAAGGTAATTTGAAGATGGTCATAAAGGTATTGGTAACAAAGAGTAAAGAAGTAGAGAAAGAAACATTCTTGCTGTCTACGTAGGAGGAATGTCTTCTACCAAAACAGTCGAGTGAATGGCCAAAATCACAATCAGAAGACTCCTCATCTTCGGCTACAGTTTACTGAGATTGTTAAATAATTGTATGCCAGGCATATAAGAAGAGTCTTCCTTAAAAAGCTAAAAGAAGAAAAATGTAGAGGATGAACTGAAAGGGAAGGTCAGTGAAAAGCTGGGAAGTATCAGGGAGATTGCTGCAAGAAAGCCAAAACTTCCTCTCGGCTGTGAGAGAAGTAATTCCTCATGTACATCCATGTAATTTTTGTCTGGTTTTGTACCTAGGACAGATATTTTCATTCAGAAAACCTTCAGAACATCCAGAAATCTTTAAATTTCACAAAGTTATTCTCGTGTTAATCTAAAATGCTTTAAATTAAAGAGTGACCTTCTGAATAATGAATAAGACATCAAGTGACAGAGGATCGGTTGCTTATTTTGATGGATTTTTTAGTGGATGACCATGCTCCGTGACAATGTGTGCATTTTGCTTGTTTCCAGACATTTATTTCAGCTCCAGGCCACTAACTCCTGTGCTGACAGGATGAAGATTGCTTTAGTATTTTCTCTTTTTGATAGAATGCATACACTGAATAGATTATGGTTCTGTTTTCTTTTGAGTAAGGTAGAGAAAATACAGGGTTTAAAAAAAAAAAAAATCTATATTCGGCAGCTAGTCTTAATTTTCTATTTCTTTTACAACATTGCCACCAGAATGGAATGTATTTTTTTCTTATGTTTTCTCAATTTCAATTGCAGAGATAAAATTAACTCCTCCCTATATATGTGTGCATACACATCCCTTATTCATAGGCTTTATTGATCTTATACCCTTGTTCCAGGGTACATTGTTCCAGGAACATCTCTTAGTCTGCTTGAACCAAGAGGTATTTATATTCACTATTTCTAGGTTGGGTCCCTGCCCAGTAGATAAAGAACACCTTTAAAATAATTCATCATAAAATCAGAGCCTTCCAGACCACATGCTCCACCAGAGGACTTCTGTGGAATCAGAGATTTACCGTCAGGGAGCTGATCACAGGAACAGGCTTTTTCCTAGGAAATTGTATCCATGTGTCCTTTACCATGAATTTACATGCAGTATTATATATAATACACCCTTTTGCTTCTCTGCTGTAAAACTCATCTGGTGACACCAAAGAGAGAAAAAAATCAACCCACACTATCTCCAATGTTCCTGTTAATTTTGCACTGTCAGTTGTAATTGCTGTCTGCTGAAAAGATTTTATATTCAGTCTGATTTTCACTGCCTCCTCACTGTGCTTAGGGCAGAGAAAATATATCAGTAAATATTGAAGAGCAAAACTGTGTTATGACTGACAGTTATCCTAATTCTTTGAGATACACTGATAATGTCGGTTCAAGAATGAAGTCCCTAATTTCACTTTGTTTTGATTACAAAGCTGATTTGTTTCAATCAAAGAGTGACAGCTAGTATAATTTTTAAGGCAGGTGTCATACGTGCTTCATTTTTATAGTTCTGTGGTCCAAAATGGCAAATAAATGATTTTCTGTGCTGTGGTCATATATAAACACATATACTTAAGAGCATATACAAGAACAAATCAGGGCATCATCTGTCTCAGATACATCCAGCAGAACCAGTTTCCAAACACCACTTGGCCTACTGGGGAACTCTCACCAGTTCTAGGGCAACCCTGTGGGAAAACAGAGAGTCCAGAGAGTCCAGCCAGCTGTTGTTGCAGGCTACCTATGGTCTTCAGCTCTTTCTGCACTTTTGACAGGCTTGCCTCTGCCCCTCTACTTAGTGGATTTCTGCTCTGAATCTCTGCCAATACCCTTCACCTCGGTTTTAACTCACTTCTGTCCCAAGTGCATCCATCCTGGTCCTGCTCGCCTACGTTTCTTTGTCTTTTCTGCTTCAGTTGTCCCTTTCTTAGTGCCCCCTTGTTCCCCCTCACTCTTCACAGCATCTCGTATGCTCGTTCTCATTGCAAACCTAGCATTTGCTGTGACTGCATTGTTCCCACTGCTCATTTTTTGCATCACTTTCTCCTCAGGTACCTATATTGTTTGCCTAGTCTATAAATTATTTAGGATAGCTATGGTCTTTTGCTGTGTGTCTGCATACTACAAAATCCTATGAGGCTCATCTTCTGCATGGTTTTAGGCACTACTGTAGTAAAAATGATTAATAATCTAACAACAACCATAATGTACTTGCTTTATAACTGTTCCATAAAGGAAAACTACTTCTTCACCCAGCTACTGATTGTACTTTGTATTTTGTTTACTGTAACTGTAGATATATGTATTCTTCTACAAAATAGTTTAATATCCTAATTTTTTTCTGGACTGAAATTTTAACACTGATCTATATCTTAGCTTTTTTAAGCCAAGTGAATCCAACTAGTTTGACCTCACTGGAGTTCATTAGATTGCCCCTGAATCAGGTAGAATAGCTCATCTGGCCATTAGAATGTTATTTAATTGTTAGTACTCCTACAATGTGTGTTGGGTTGATCTTGGCTGGATGCCAGGTACTTACCAAGCTGCTCTATCAGCCCCCCTTCTCAGCTGGACGGGGGGAAAAATACAAAGGAGAGGAGCAAATAAGATGGAAGACAGCTCTTAGCTTGAGACAAGGCAGTTTACTAAAGCAAAAGCAAAAGATTGTACGTGCACAAGCAAAGAGAAAAAAAAAATTATTCTCTACTTCCCCATCATCAGACAATGTTTGTCCACTTCCTGGGAAGCAGGGCTTCAGCACATGTAGTGGTTGCTCCAGAAGGCAAACATTGTAAGTAACGAATGCCCCTCATGGAATATCCCCTTGGTCAGTTTGGGTCAGCTAGGTGTGGCCCCTCCCAGGAACTTTCCCATATCCAGCCTACTGATGGGAGGTAGAATGTTGGAGAGACAGCTCTGATGCTGTGCTAGCACTGCTCACAGTAGCCAAAACACTGGATGAAATCAGTATCCACCCCTCAATCTGTATGTGTTGCACCTCTTTCTAGATGTCCTGATGTTTCCTGGGCCCATCAGGCTATAAACAGCTCAGACTTCTGCTCCCAGTCTATGTCTGTCTGAGCTATTTCAATTTTTGACAGCCTTATCTGCCTGTTGTTTGCTTCAATGTTCTTCAGTGGTGCAACTTTTGGGCACACGAGCATCTACCTGACGTCCCTTCAGGGTCATATTTTCTACCATGCAGTGGTGTCTGGCCACAATGCAGCAGCCCAGATGGGTTTATCCCTGCCTTGCCAATTCTTCCATTGCTGGAGCCACCTGCATTGGGCATTAGCCACCATCAGTCAGTCTAGGAGTCAGTCTAGAGACAGAGTACAGGCCACTTTTCTTGTTCTGATTGGATGCCTTTCACTTCTGCAAATTCACTTCACTTGCCTTCTCTTTTGGCAGTCTCAACAACTTGTCAAGGAGCTTTCTTGTGAAAACACAATTAAAATACTGAAAATAAAAGGAAGATAAGCTGTCCCATGGACTTTGAATTGATTTTAGGGAAACAATGAAAAACTACTCACTATGCCTACACCAGATGCACAATCTGTGTACACTGTCTGGTTTTTTTGGAAGTTGTGATGGTGAAAGAAAACTAAAGGGAGACATTTTGAGGAGCCTAAGCAGGGGTGATTGTATAATTTCTTTAATGCTACCCCAAGTGTTTGAGGACTTCATCTATCAGGGCACTAAACTGACTCCAGAAACCTTAAGAATTGTTAATGCTTGCTAGAAAAAAAAGTTTAATGTTCTTTTGCAAAGCACTGAAGAGCTGTGGGCTCACAGAGAGCCCATTGTGATGTGGCACATCTTTATACTCTATGGCAAAATTAGGTTTGGTGTAATCCCAACTGAACTATAAAGGAGCTGGAATGGCTCCCTTTGGAGATACCTCAGTAACTGCATGTACTGCTTATTGAACAAAGAAGCAGAATTTAGGCACTGCTATCATTGTCATGGTGTGCGTGTTACCCACACCTGTCTACTTCTCAGAATGCTACGGAATATCCTGAGTCTTGGTAACCTTTTATGTGCTCTATTAACAATCCCAGTCATAGCTGTTCCCTGTGTGAGTACTCCTTTTGCATCGAGGTAGTCTCACGTGTTCATTTTTTGTGGTTTTGGTCTTTTGTTGTTAAAACAACATGGTTGTAGTTTCTTGCTGCAGGCCACTACATAACTCATTTCTTGTATTAGTTTTTTTGGGTCTTTTTGAGAAGAGTAGGGAAAATATTAATTTCCTTCAAGCTGAATTATGCTGCCATGTTGTTATAACGAAAATATTGAAATGAATATTTACCAAAAATCCCGTCTTTATTCACCTCTTTAAGTGAACAAAGCAAATGATTTATCATACCACACGTGTTTTCTAATATCAAAGACCAAGCTCGAATGCTTGACAATAAAATTCTGTCCCAAATATAAAGCTGTATATGTTGTGTGTGTTACATGTACAAGTCTATTCGGAATACCAGTACAAAGCGTTGCTTATGGTGGTGTAGGGTCCAGCTGAAATCACAACTTCACTAAGAAAAGAATTATTCTAATCTAAAAACAAAATCCTGTGGACTACAGCAGAATTGTCATGTCCAAGATGCTTGAGAATTCATGCGGTTTTCCTGCTGATGTCCAGCCAACCAAACAGACTGGTTGTGAAGATCTTACTGATGGATATGCTGCCCACTCCTGAAGCAGAAATCACAGATTTGCTTTTCCAAACTGAATTAAAAATCTAGACTTTTGAGGTTTTTTCCATAAATGACAAAAATAAGATGATACAGTGATTTTCAGGCTGACAACACAGTGTACAGAACATGCAGATAATTACAGTTTAGGAACACCAGGTGCACAGGAGCTAAAATACAGATAACATTGAATGGAAACTGTTTTCACTTAAGATGAATTAGCAAGTACTGAAATGAGCCCAAAGATATGAGTTCTCATACTTTTAGAAATGTGTTTCAAACTTTGTGCACCTTCCAGATGCTCTTCTCTTCCCAAATATTTAAGCTTTGCTATTTTTAATAGGGTTCTTATAATTTAAATGAAACTTTAAAACTATTAGTTAACATAGCTTCTCTACAATTATAGCATTATTCCATATTTAATTTATTTTAAAAAGTAGGGAGAAAAGTTAAAATCTTGTTTCAGGTTATGTGGGAGAAGGGATATTCATAAAATGTCATCTAGAAATCTCTGAAAACTGACTTAGGGAGTTCAGTTGTCTTCTATGGCTGATACACACAAGAAGATAAATGTAGGTGGCCTGAAAAATGGTGGGTATACCCAAGGTATTTGTATCCTGATTGTTCTGACAAACATTTAGTCTAGAATTTATGTTCCTGGTGTTTTTCCATGTAAAAGGTCGCACCTTCTCTCAGCCAGTGGACATCCTAGAGAGAGGTATTTGAGGAATGGGTGGCTCATCCAGCAAGGGATGATAACGAAGGCATGGGAGGTGAATAATTTTCCAAAGGAAAGAAGGTTTTGTCTCTGAGCCATTTCCTCCTAGGGCTGAAAGCCAGATATAAGGAATCTCAGTGGATTCCCGTTACGTATGTTTTAGTATCCCAGTCTATTTGTAGTTGCTTAAATACATTCTCTACATAATTTCAGTTAGGAAAAAATATCTTTTCACTCTGAAGTTATTATGCTTGTGTCTTGTACAGTTAAACTACCAAAACATAAACATCTATGTTTCTAACTATTTTATATCAGTTTGTAAAGCTGAAGAATGTCCTTGACTCAAATTTCAGTGATAAGGCACCTGAAGAGTAGATACAAATATTTTCCCCAGGTAATGCAGATGGTTACTCGCTTACGAAAAGCAACCTGTGTATCTTCAGTCTTGGTCTAATGCTCTAATTGTTAGGAAAAAATATGCTTTGTGATGTTCAATAGTCTAAACACCCTATCCTGTAAGTTTTTCAATACTCCCTATGCTTAACTTTGACACATACAATTAATCACACCAATTTAAAGCTATGAAATTTACAGGCATTTACAGGCTTAAAACCTGTTATTGTTTGCAGTTGTATTTAAATGTTGCAGATCATTCAGTTAAAGCTTTTTATTTTTTTGACAATGATTACCTTTATTGATTATCAACACACATCAAGTAAAACATCAAATTGTATTCTAACCTTGAAAATACAAACAGTGTGAAACACTGTGAAAACTTCACAAAATTTCTGCTATGGATCTCTTTGACAGCAGGGAATTGTGTCTCTGTTTTCCTGGGAGTAAATCCACTAAAAGGTAGAAGATAAAGAACATGTGGGGAAGGACCAAGAAAGGAGATAGCTTTGTTGCCTCTTTCAAACAAGGGGGCCAGAACTTTGCTCTCAGAACTGTAGTGGAACCAAGGTAGAAAAACCCTCCCAGTTATTGTAATGGAAGCATTACAATAGTGCAATAAAAACCAAATTGTTTGATATCTTATTGTTGGGAAAGATGAAAGTTTGGTAAGAAAGTTTCACAGGTATGTAGGCTTGGCAGAAAGATCTCTGAATGTAGAAACTGAGGATGAGATAGAAATGAAAGCAAGTTTTGATACAGAGTAAAAGATGTTTTGCTGAACCAGTGATCGCTGAGTACCTGAGAAGGCAAAGGTTGGAGATGAGTTGGAAGGAGATTTTTATGATTAGGACAAAGGTATGTGACTACAAACAAAGACATGTTTTTCACCAAGTAAGTAAGTCTCAAGAAGAGCATAAGTAAATAGAAAACATGTTTTTACCAAAAGAGAGATATGGCAGGCAAACAAGAAATGTTGATGTAGCAAGAAGAAGAGAGGTCTGAGAATTTTCCATTGTAAGCTTAAATTGTAACTTACTCTTGTGATTGGATAATAATGACTATAATACGGTGATGGTAGTAGCTATGATAGGCTATAGGCAAATGTAAAGGTATTGTGTATGGTGCTTATTGGTTGTTATGTGTTAAGATACTCTGCAAAGAAAAGTATATAATGCTTTGTAACTTGAACAGAAAGTGGCTTCAGGTATGCCTACAGCTGGAGCTGGCAGCTGTAGGGCTGGCTCTGGATACCCACTCCCTGAAATGCTGTAACTTCTCCTATGCAATAAACTGCTTTCAAGAGAGCCGCCTGAAGTCCAGACGTCCTTCGTAGACACTTCTCCTATATCTTATGAAAACATTCTGAAATGAAAAATGTTGTGAGCTGAAATGCAAGAGGTCCATAGCCTCTTACTCCCACCTTTGGATATCATAACAGATTTGCAAATATGCTGTCAATCACACCAAATGACAGGTGTAGGACAACAAGATTATGGAGCATCACAGACACAGCTGCAATATTCAGGTTACTTGATTGGTCCCACCCATGACAAACATATTGTTGTAGAATTAAGGGATTAAAATTCTATAGGCATCACTGGAACATACTAATTATTTTGGTGGAAGAAACCTCTCTTTGATTATTCGTAGTTTTGGTGTGACATTCAGTGTTACCAAGAGGATAAAATTAGCATTAAATAGCTCACAGGCAAGTTACATAAGATAACTGAAGTGGTCAGGATAGACATCCCTTATATTCTGATGTAAGAAAGCAAATTGGCAGTTAAGCTTTCCTAATGATAGACTATCATATTCCTGTCAAGTAGACAGGCTTGCTATTACATTTTTTATGTTTTCTCAAAAGAATAACGTACCTTTCTGCCAGATAGCTCTATTGCCTGGTCAGTTTTGAACTAAATATGCTTCCTTTAACTAATGTATCATAGCTGTCTTGCTGATCAGACCGTGGATCCATTACTTGATATCCGTTTCTTCTGAAGTTCTGTTTTATACTCAGTGGGAAGACAACATTCTCTTACTCTCAAAGGTGTGTATCATATTGTGGGGTAATAGAAATTTCCTTGCCTTCCGTCTGGTGGGAAACAACTCTTTCTAGTTCAGACTGGACACATCTATCCAGAATTCTGCTCCTTTCCATCTGTCCAGATACCCTGACAGGTCTTCTGAAAAAAGACCTGCTTGTGATTGCTTTTGAGAGCCCCCGACTGGCTGTACACAGAATAGCTCAAGGGATCTCTTGCTTCCTGCAGCAGCAGTAACATGGGTGTGAGAAATGTTCTAAACTTCTGCAAGTTAGAATAAAGGCATTTCAGGAAATTTAAAATGCATATTCTGTTCAAAGCCTTAACTTGGCTTCACAGTTTCTGCAGGGTGAGTGATTTGCCTTTATGGAAGAGGAGTGCAAGATCACACTCTGAATGCAAAATTGTAATGAAATATGGGCATGCTAGAATCAATCGCTGCCACCAATGCTTAAGAACCCTCACTCTGTTTAGCCTGATTTAGACAGACTTGGGAGCTATTCTGCTTGGTAGATATTAGATAGCGTTTCAGTATGCCGTGCTATCTGAAATGACATCTTAATTAGCATTTATTTTCTAACGCGTATTTTCTGAAAGACCTTTAAGACCAAATTTTGTCCCGCCCAGTTATTCTGATTTAAAAGATCATTAGAATCTGCCTGAACGCCTCCTTCTGCTGTTATTCTCTCAGGCCTGGAAAAGGCTAAGAGACATTTGTTGGCTCAGTGAGGCAGATGACTCATAACTTCTGGATATAAGAAAGGGAAGTGGCTGCCTGAAAAGATAGAATCTAGGGTGTGGGCTCAGAAGTCCCAAAGTTTTCATCTTAGCAACAGGCTCAATGAAATGAAACAGCATCAACAGAATTTTTGAGCTGAAGTTTATCTTACTTTTATTGTTAATAAAGACAAATCCCTGAAAGGCACTGGAATAGGATTTTGTTTAAGTTGTGGACTCTGTGGAGCGCAAGTGAATAAGGTACCTGTTGACAGAAGGGACTACCAAAGGCTAATTCCAGATGAGCAGAGCAAGATCATAATACTGAACTAAGTGATTACACCAGGAATCTTGCATGACCCAGTTTATACCCTTCTCTTAAGTGTAGTGGGCTTTCTTGCAAATATTTCATTAAAAATTCTATTTTCCTCTATGTTATTTGATGCCTTTGTTCTATATTGGCCTCACTGATGCAGGCACATAGTATGCAACATGTCTAGAAACAGAAATATACCTTTTTTTTTTTTCCCCTGTGTGGTATACAAAAGAAATGCATTCAAAGTGAATATAGGAGGAAAATAAGAGAAAAGTAAACTGAAATAATTTAGCTTTATTTTCTCTCTGATATTCTAATTTCCCTCATGAAAAAATGTCTTGGTGTATACTATAAAAATAGTCTCTTACAAGATTATCTCCATGCTACTGGTAAATTCAATTTGCCCTTCTTTAAAGCATCTTGCTGCTGAGCAGTCTTTTCCTTGTTTCTGAGCTCAAATCATCCCTTCTGTTTGCAAGCCACATCAAGTCCAATTTTTCTTCCGTTCCATCATAACACTTTTGATGAGATTCTTATTCTCACTATCTTCAGAGGACCTTTATAAAGTTCATATGTTCCTGCAGTTTCATCTCCTGAAGAGACACCGTTTTCTGTTATGTTCAACTGATTATATTTTCCTGACCACAGCTGAAATTCATGACAGTTTTTAGCAACTTCTGTCTTTGCTATAGACAGATTTTTTTTTTTTTGCTGACATACTTGGAATATATGTTTTGATATAAGAGGAATTGGTTCTAATAGCTTGTAATTTTTAGTTTATTGCTTCTAATAGTATTTTGAAATTAAGGCATATGTAAATCCTTTACATGAATCATCATCAGTAACATTAGTGTTGTCCCAGGACTGAAAGGTTAAATAGAGTGCAAGAACACGTAAAAGAACACACAAAGCTATTTCTGATCCTGTGCTGTGCAATGTGGGGAACAGAGACAACAGGACATTGGTTTGCAAGCTGTTTCACTTTGCAGCAGTTCAAAGCTAAATCAATATGGATACAGGATCTCTAGGCTTTTTATCAATTTAAATATTTGTAAGCAGACAACAGCAGTGGATGTGCAGTCAGAGCTTTCTTATTACACTAATACCTGTTTGCTACAGCACTTATGGATCATGAATATATTCTAAGGAGCTCAGAACTCAGAATATATTCTAAGAAAGGAACAAATCTTGCCTTGCATTCACCTCAGGTTTTGCAGGAAGTCTTTTACTCTGAGATAAAGCTCAAGTCCAGTCTGCCATCATCCTAGTTTTCTTTATTCTCTCTGCTTTTACAACCCCTATAAACTATTTATTTCTTTGGGCATTCTAGCTCATCTCCTTCTGTTACCATCTGCAGCCATTAGTGATATATGTACAGTTTTAGAAATGAAGTTTCTGTAACTTGTTTCTGTTTTTAAATTCAATGAGATTTTATGTTAAATTTTTTATTTTAGGCAACTCCTGATATCTTAAGAGTTTACATTCACAAATTCCAATTGCCAGGTTAACCCAAGAGTACCATTCCTCTGTCAGTATTTTTTTCAAAATTGATTCCTTTTTCGTCTTCAGGAAATATCTCAAATTGCCCTCAGTTGAGTAGTTCTAATTAAGAAATATGAACTGCATTTTGTAGAGCCATCTCTTTGGCAAAAAGGATGGAAATTTACACCTAAGCAAACAGCTAACTGCTGTTAATTCTTGCTTATTGCTCCCCTAACAAGTGCTATAAACGAGACAGTGGCAAACAGGTGCAGTCACCAAAGAGAATGGATCATAAGGTGATCTCTGTACAGCACAGAATTCCTTTCCTGACATTTTCTGCGTGCTGCAGGGTCTTAGAGTCGAAGTCAGAAAGAGTTCATTGGTTTTATAAAGCTTAAACTTAGAAAACTAAGTTACCCAGATTCCCTCTTAGGCCATTTTTCATTAATTGTGAGACAATTAGCTTAACATAAGCCATCTTAGATTTACATTAAAGTGACAATGGAATCTGAGAGACTGTCTGCATAATACACTATTGACATTCAGCACTATAAATCTTTTCTTTCTCCACAATGAGGTCACTCCCAGGCTTCTCTCAGGTACCTCCTCCCACAAAGTGTTACGTCTCCCTCCAATCACTGGTACAGTCTGCTCAGCAGCTCAACCTTGTTTGTGCACCATTCATTCCAAACATCACATGGTGGCATCCTCACAAATAATCTGACTGCAACAGTCTGGCTGATGCCTATTTAGGAGGGAAAGCTGGATGGACATATCTTGCTAAGTTGTGCATGCTAAAAAGTAAGGTAACATCCATTTGAGATAAAAACCGTGATTTGTCAACATTTTTTTCTTACATATCCTTGATGTAGGTAGTGCTTGTATACGAGTTAGTGACCTGTACAAGCTCAAGAAGTAGGCCCATGGGAAGGGTTTAACAAGGCAAGTTTAAACAAGTGCAAGGTGCTGCACCTGGGTCGCAGCACCCCCCGGGACTGGGGGATGAACAAAGAGAGCTGCCCTGCTGAGAAGGACTTGGGGCTGCTGGTGGGTGAGAGGCTGGACATGTGCAATGTGCACTCACAGCACAGAGAGCCAAGCATGTCCAGGGCTGCACCCAGAGCAGCGTGGGCAGCAGGGTGAGGGAGGGGATTCTGGCCCTCTGCTCTGCTCTGGTGAGACCCCACCTGGAGTGGTGTGTCCAGCTCTGGAATGCCCAGCACAGGAAGGACGTGGACCTGTTGGAGTCCAGAGGAGGGTTACAAAGTTGATTAGAGGAATGGGGCACCTCTCCAATGAGGAAAGTTTTGAGAGAATTGGGATTGTTCAGCCTGGAAAAGAGAAGGCTTCAGAGTGATCTAATTGGAGCCTTCCCGTTCCTGAAGGGAGCCTACAAGGAAGATGAGAAAGACTTTTTACAAGAGCATGTAGTGACAGAACAAGGGGGATTAGCTTCAAACTGAAAGAGGGTAGGTTTAGATTAAATGTAAGAAAGAAATTCTTTATTGTGAGGTGGTGAGGCACTGGAAGAGGCTGCCCGGAGAAGCTGTGGATGCCCCATCCCTGGAAGTTTTCAAGGCCAGGTTGTCTGGGGCTCTGAGCTGCCATGTCTAATGAAAGGTGTCCCTGCCCATGGTAGGGGGGTTGGAACTAGATGGTCTTTAAGGTCCCTTCCAACCCAGGGCATTCTGTGATTCTCTGTTTGTTAAATAACTGTAGTTGTCCTGCTAGTTTGTATTTGAGACACTAATAGGCAACAGCATCTATACTGTGTGTACTGCACTATACTATACTATACTATGCTATACTATATCTATAAAGTTGCTTCTCAGCCCCAGGATAGTTGGCAGTAATAAAATGAAAGTGTCCCATCACTGAAATATTTTACGTGATGTTACAAACACAGTCAGAGAGAAATCACAGATAAAAATCTGTATCCTACATTAAGCAGTAGCACAGGAACTCAACATCTGAGAGAAGAAACTGTATATGAATTCTTCCCTTTTCTCTTATAACACTGTCTCCTTCATGATTCAATGCTGGACACACAAATGTCATCATTTCACTTCATTAGATGAAGAAAGTTGCCTTATGTTTCCTGTTGTCTTCTGCTTTATACCTGTTTTTTATCATAGGCACCTCTGATTAGAAGGTCACATCTTTCCTTGGTTACAGCATCTGGCATATACTGACAGGTAGATAATTTTAATCCTCTTGGTCTCTCACATCCAAGTGTTCAGTCAGTTTAAACTAGTGGCTCACTCTGGCAAATGCTCTCAATTCAGGTAGTTTTGAGGTGATCTGTAGACACTTTCCCAGATCCTTTTAAAATTTAGTTCACTTAAGTGCAGAAAGAAGAGTTCAGAACATAGGAGGCAACCATGACCTTGGCGAGTTGAATCTTGTACAGTCTTTCATGTATATAAGGGGGAGAAAATAACCCTTAAGAGCACCACAGATTCTGGGTCCTACAGGTATGTGGAGTTAGGCACAAAGAAAGGGGCAGGGAAGCATAATTTCTAGACTTTTTATTAAGCACTTTGCTATTTCCTGGATATTCAGATCAATATTACACAATGTGGCAGGTGGATGCTTTGGAAAAACTGTGTGAGTTTCCAATTACTGAGAATATTCAAACCATGCTGGGAGTCAAGCTGTTATTTCCATGTGGGCACAAAAGAAGGTTTTAATATCTGCCAGCCTTCAAGAAAAGCAGTATCTGCTGAGTGATTTATCTATAAATATATTGGCTAGAGTGACATCTAAGTGTGGTGTCTTTACCATGTTCTCCTCCATCAGGAGAGACACCAAATCTGAGTGTGTATTTTGGAGAACTTAGTAGTATTAGGTAGAACTGCTGACCTTTAAAAAAAATTATTCACACTAGTGGTTGCAGTAGAACTAGTGGTCTGTATATTAAAAGGTTTGAATGGTGAAAAAACCACATGAGTTCTTTTTCTGCATTATTTCTGCCACTGTGATTCACAGTGGGCAAATACCCACATAGCAGCAGTGACTTGAACAGAAGCACTGAGCTGTCCTGACTGAATTCTTGGAGATCTTAGGAAAGAAACTTGGCAAGCAGAAGACTTTGAAGTAGGGTAGCATTGATGTCTACTACTGTCAAGGCTGCGTCATAGTGCATTTCAGACAGATTTTTGTTTGTTTTCTAGTACAGCCTATTTTAACTTGTTTGTTATAAAGAAGGTGAACACAATAAAACAATTATTATATAAATGTTATAAATAGTATTATTTATATAATAAGAAATCAAGGAAGGAAACTTGCTGAAAGACTGTTGCTGAGTGACTGTATGGTCAGCCTTTAGGGAAGGAAAAGCAACAGTCTAATCTTGCCATACCATCCTGGAAAATCTGAGCCTTACAGTAGCTGCAGACAGTGACTCACTGAAGTAGTAGTAGAAAAGTGCATGATTTCTGTCATCCAGCCCACAAATAATGTCTGGAGTCTGTGTGTCTCATCTGTATCAGCTACACATCATCTGAGCTACCTGGCCATTGCTAACAAAGTGCTACTAGTGCTGAAAAATGGGCTTAGAAATACACAGTAGAAATAACTCTACTCCTACCGGAGATGTTCTTGAATACGTTTTCCTAATCAATTGTCTTTAGAATGTTTCCTCAGTCGATAGGAATGGAACTCTTCTGAGTTATCTAATGAGATTGGCTAAAGATGTCCTGAAAATGACACCCAGAGGGATTGCAAGGGATAGCCATGGCAGTTACTCAGGTGATTTTTCTTCCTTTTATGCATCACTGTTCCTCCTCTGAATCAATTCAGAACAACACAGAAAAGTTCCCACAGGTTCGGACTAGCATCTAAAAATTTTCCTGCTTGCATCTGAGCACTGTGGAAAAGTGACATCCTATGACACAGCTCAGTTGTGTGCAGGCCTATGAACCCAACAGCTTGGAAGAGCAACCTGATCCAGCATGCTTTTCTTTTGCTGCTATATGTTGCAGATTTGTTGCTGCCCAGCCTGTAGATAGCTGGACTGGGGTCAGTGCACAAGAACTGCCATCACTATGGTTACTTTAGTTAAAGTTTTGTCCATTTGTGGAGCATATCCAGCTGGTAGTGGAATATCTACTAAAATTCTGTTTCATTCTTCTGTACTTAAAAGGAGTCAAGGGCTGTAGTCATGAACCAGTGAAATGTTCCAAGCAGTCTTGGCAACAGCAGTATCAAAACCCAATGTCTCACTGTTCCACATGTGTAGTTGCCATAGGTTGTCTTGCTTGAACACAATGACCTGGAATGCTCTGGACGTTTTTTACCCCTCATTCGTATGAATCAGGACACACAGCCTCATTTACCATCACGGAAGGAATGTGTTTGAAATTGCTGTTTGTACAGTTGAGATTGTACTGCAACTCCTCAAAGAGCTGTCAAAGTCCAACCTTCCATAATGGTTCCTTTTCCATTTCTGTGATGTCAGTAGTGTTGCCTCTGTGAGTGCCTGTTTTGGTAACCAGCACAACAGTGGAGCTCAAAACTTCATTAAGAGTTCAATTCTGTACAGGATCCTATGTTGATGGGCAAGCAGTATGCAATTCATCTATGGAAAATACATCTGGTGGCAATGTGCACATTTGTGTTCATATTTAACCAGTGTTTTGCTTTCAAGGATGTGGAAGCCATAAAAAGTGTAAATCACAGTCTCCTGCCAGTAAACCAGAGCATTTAGAAGACTGAAAGCAATAAGGGCTAAACGAGGGAAGCAGCAGAGCTCGCTTGAGGGGTTCTGCTGGCATGCAGGCTTGGCCCCACAGCCCTTCTCCCCTTCACTCACACAGTGCAAAGGCCATGTAGAGCAGCAGTTTGGGGAAAACCCAGCCTAAACATCACAGTTGCTGACAGAGTCTTCACATTTCCTTCATCTCTTATGATAGGGCTCGTGTTTTGTCCTAATATTCTGTGCATTAGCAACTACCATTTTTTTTCTCTCCTCTGCCTGTGGGATGCTTTCCCAAGATGAAATTTACTTGATTTTAAACAAACTCTCTTTTGGAACCATAATGAGAATCAAATGAAAATTAATTACACTGATATACATGAGATCAGGAAAAGGGCGCTGAAAATCTTGCTAAAACTCCATCAGGATTTAGGGATTGTTAATAAAGTCTTTAATTCTCATAAAAGCCCAAACCTCCCATTCAGTAAATATGACTAGAAGTCTGCCCTAGAGATCAAAATTAGTGTATAATTTTATAAAGATACTATGCTTGAAAAAATGCAGTTGTTAGGACCACATTTATGTAGTGAAATACAATTAGGTGTGTAAGAAGAAAGAAAATCAGGTTTAAAAAATCACCCTCAGGATCTCTGCCCAGTGTTGTAGATACAGACTCTGATCTGAGATCCCTACAGTCCATGCAGAGCTTTGCTTTAAGAGGATATTTGGACTGAAACTGTGAGTGGCTGAGGACTGGGACAGTCCATGTATTACACTGTACAGACAGGATGAAAATATTCTGGTCAGGAATCCTTTTTGTCTACTTTAAATTATTGCTTACATTCCACTTGAAAAGGGGTGGTGCATCTTACTAGCTGGTTTACACATAAGTCTTTCCATAAATTGTTCCTTCCTCCTTTGGATTGCGTGTTCAGTAAAGCAGTCACTTCCTGTCCCAGATACTTGGAGAACTTCCTTGCACTACTTCACAAATTTAAACCACTTTCTTTTTTCAAACTTTTTAATGTGTTTGTCTGGTTAGAAGCACATATAATAGCATATGAAAAAATAAAAGTGTTTTTTTCAAAGCTGAAAGTACTTATGCAAGGGCAGCTATTGTTTTATGGAAATACTAAAGTAACGTATTTCTGAAACAGGAGTTTTACAAGTGATTATGTGTGTGTTATTTCTATGCATTGATAGGGCTGAAATCTCAACCTAAACAGTATTCATTGAAAGTAGGTAATAGCGGGAGCAATGTTGTGCTTTGTGGTAGGTGTGTGAAATATAATTCACTAGAAATCTGCCTTGCTGGGTAAAAGAATTAGTATGGACAAAAGAAAACTTACTGAACCTTGATTCAGCAGATAATGACCTGTCTGAAGTTTCAATTCCTACCTACACATTCCAGAGGAGATGCAAAGTACCACTCTGAATACCTACAATGTTCCAGTACATAATCATTGGATGGGTTAAGATGACAAAAATGAAAAATACAAGCATTCGAGCTATAATTTGAAGAAAACTTTTCTCTGGTCCAAGTAGTGTTCTGAATATATAACTAACTAATATTTGTCTGGTTTAGGTTCTTAATCATATTGTTTTGGTTTTCCATATGGTATTTGCATGCTCTACTTCCAAAATATTTGTTTAAATGTAACATCACAGTTGGTGATTCAGTGTCAAAAATTAGTTCCTTTCCTTTGAACTCCGTCTGTGTTTAATTTGTATTCATCCTATGAATATGCTGGCTTAGTGTGTAATGTGGTAAAACAAGTAGGCTCAAAGCTGAGCTGTTTCTAAGAGAATCCTGGAGAGCTGGTAATATTGTAGGAAATAAGAGAAAAAGATTCAGAAAAACACAAGTTTAAAGAACTTAGGCAGATTTAAAGGAATCCTCCTTAGTCCAGGCACTGGTTAGTCTTCCAGTAAAGGTGACCAGGGAAGTTACTTCTAAATAAATGTGTTTATATTAGTAGTGTATATACTGTTCATCCTGCTTTGAAAATAAAGATCCTCATCTGTTTTGACTAGTTGTGACTGAGTGGAAAACAACTGATGTGAAGCATTGTGCTTCAGAGCCTTGCTTGAGAGTGGGATATTGGAAAGCTTCACCTCACAGTAGATGGGGAATACAGATGTATTTGGCCCTTTTGCAATTTTGAAGTACTCTGTGGTGAAGGACATGCTCATTTTTGGGAAGAATAAACATGTTAATTCTGGGAGTATTCAATTCAGTACAAAGTTTAGTTAGTAACTGTAGTAGTAGTGGAATGATGGGCATATTTTAGAAAAGAATAAATTTCACAGGAAGTAGGTTGTTCTCTGGAAATTGTGAATGTTCAGGGACAGAAAAACATAACATGACATTAATGATTATGTGTCTTAGAGAAAAGAAGGGTAATGAAATAACAGATATGATTCATTAGAAGAAAAATATATGAAATATACAATATTTAAAAAAAATTTTAAATCATTAGTGATCCAATAATTTAATTTTTAGGGTGCTTTTGATACTTCACAATAAAGAAGTTCATTAATATATCCTTAGAGAGAGCAGGAAGTAGGATCCTAATTGGAAAGCCACAGACATTTGACTGATTTGAAAGTGAAAGTCTTATCTATAACTTTAAAGAATATTCTCTTTTGATAGATAAATTTAATTAAAATTATGCCTGTGAAGTCCCTGCATTTTCTTATTTTATCTTTAAATATTTGTATCTTGCTTGCATATTCGTCACAGAAGACACAAGTTATGCAGTACAACTTTTTAAATGAGCTATCTGACCAGTTTGGCTCACTTCAGATTCTTTAGCAGTATATTTTTTTATATTTTTCCTTTATGAGAGGAAAAATATTAATCACATAGACAGAGAAGAACGGAGGTGATTCATTGCCCCAGAAAAAGTCTGCTGTAAACTATAGTAGGATTTTTAATTCTGTATTATTTCAACAGCTTTGAAATGAGTCATTTTATAGAATTACTTAATGGTTTGTTTTTATCTCTACCAGTATTAAGTTTTTAGCGTGCTTGAGTTTAGTAAAGCCTCTGTTACTTTTTGTGAGGGAAAAAGAAAATTAAAACTGTTCTGTCTCAAGATGTCTAAAAAATTGATGCACAGTCCAACAAAAACAATTTAGTTTAAGAAAAGTGGAATTATCCTTTCAGTGAAATTCTCAGTTTGTCTTCATGGAGGAAGCTGTGACAATAAGGAGCTTTTCATATTGCCCATGAGGTTTTCTAAATGTGACAACTGAGTAATGAGCAGGAATTTCAAAGGGAAGCTGTTCTTGTTAAGTTCAAACGAAGTTTACTTGACCTTAAGATTAGTAAAATTGAACCTTGTATTATTTTTATAACATATGTACAAAGCAACTTGCTTTGTGCCTGCAAGACAGTGCTGTCCGTGGTACATTAGTTTCACTTTTATCTTGCTTGAGCCATCTTAACCATTTTGCTGCCCACAGCACCTTGGGAATGGAATGAAACAGAATGGGAAGCAGAGCCTCCTTCTTGTAGCACTGGCAGTCATTTTCTTTTATTTTTTTAAATTAAAATTATTATAGATTAAAAATGAGCCAAACTTGTTTGTGGTTCCTTCATGTTCAGGACTGTTCATTAGCCTGTGGATGATGTTGCAGTAGTCCTTCTGCAGAGGGGACCAACCCAGCAGGAGCTGCTTCAGCAAGGGGTTGTGCTTGAGAAGGATTTCCAGGGTGCTGGAACTAGACTGGAAGACGACTCAGAGACAGCAGTGTAGCCTTCCTTTAGAAGGGCGAGAGGAGGGAGGAATTACATTATATGATTTCTTAACATTGCCTTTGTGATCCAGAAGATGCATTCTAGTTCCATTTTCCTATTACAAAGTTGCATTATGTCTAGAAATTAGAGCACCTGTAATGGGGAACTACTAACAAATAAATGCTGTAAGTAGAAAGAGTAAGCATAATGCAGAAGATAAAATAGAAACTCCATGAATACATTTATACCCCCCCTTCACACTCCTTGTTCTGTCCTTTAGAAAGGCCACTAAAATGTGAGAGTGAAAGTTACATGCAAGAGTATTAGCAGTTCTTAATCTTGCTTCTAATTCACAGAAGTCCCAAATAGCAAATCAAGAAGCTAATTAAAGACACAATTCCAATTCCAAAGAGGTTTTGTGCTGAAATTAACTCAAAAATTGCATAATGAGCTTCCATTATCTCTCAGTGATTTCAGAACAAAAGTTCTGAAATCACTGACAGCAAAAGATAACCCAAAAGAAAAACTTCCTCCTGTAAAGTCTCACTCTACAATGCAAGTCCATGTTTTAAAAATGATGTTTTAAAGCCCCTATGTTGGTTGTTTGCTAGTTCTTCCCAGATAGCTATACATCATGCCAATTTGACAGGCAATGAGAATTGAGCAAAGTCTTTGTTTCCCCCTTGTCTTCCCACTCAAGGGTTTTATCCTGCTGGGACACCCCTGCAAGCATGTGTAGATATGACTTGGTAGCCTGTGGTCTCCCCACCACTACATGGTGCTCTGATAGCATCTCAGCAGTTCTGTGTCAGATATGGTAGGCTCCAGTGGTGTGGTGCTTCTTCAAGGGTCATGTCTATTCATGCTTTAAGAAAGCAATTTAAAATTCTAAGAAAAAGCAAGCTTAATGTGCTTATGAGTAATGAGGGTAGGACAACATAAATTTAGGTGGGTGGTTGACTTTGTATGAATGAAGCAGGTAATCTTCTACTGTGGCCAATGGTGATCTTGCCAGTAGTCAGTGAACCCTAAAGAAAGATTTATTTTTACTGCTTTAATTGTTTATGTAGTGGCCATAACCCAAAATTTATGAACATGTGTTCCCTATAAAAGAATGTTTAAAACCCATGAATCCTACATATGCTCTACCCAAAGTGGTTATGCTATGTCTTGCATATTCAATGCCCTCCTGGAAATTTTAGAAAAACATCAACTATGACTACCTATGGACTTCTACAGACAATTGACTTAAAAAGAATAAAAATACTTAGCTACTGTTGGAGGCTGATTACCCCCAAATAAACACCTTCTACTGAGGTTAAATCCAGCCATCATCACTATGAGATGCATATAAATGTTTTTCAGTAGATGAGTCTGGAAAGTGAAATTCAAGCCTTCCCAGATCACCAAAAAATAATGGACTCAGCTTAGACCTTGGGTTTATGTCTACTTACAGTCTTTCTGCTGCCACGTCCCTTAATCTCTGATACCAAAAAAATCTCCTTCTGTGTCACAAAGTCTCTTAGCCTATCAGTTCTTCTGTCCTTTAAATGTGCCACCTGCTTGTTTTACCCAAGTAACTGAAGAACATTGTAATTTTAGCAAAGGACTCGTTTGCCTGACCTGTTCCAACCTGGAATTTTGTTTCATCCAATTATCTTGGATGAGGTTAACAAAATATCTTAACCATATCAGTGAATCAGTTAAGAAAACCAAACCAAACAACTCAAAACAAAACCCCATAAACTAACAAAAAGCCACCTTTCTTCAGCAGGGGTATTTTTTTAACCTGATTACATCAATGATAAAACACGCCATGTGGCACATTTGCAGTGCAGCAGTGATGAATGTGAGGAGTTGGAATATAGGCAAAAGATATTTTTCCCACTAGCTTCCTTGACAAAGAAAATGTCTCATGTAACCCTGAATCTGAAAGTTACGTGCTTTTCCTAATTATCTCAACTTGTCTAATAGAAGATTAGAAGATAAAGAGATTACCTATGCCTTCAGACTGTTTCTTGTCTATACTTATACCATCACAGTTGCAGAAAAGCTATGTTAAAGAACAAAAATTTAAACTTTTTTCAAATTTTTTTTTAAAATAAATAGTAATTTTAATTGCAAAAGACCCATACTTGTTGAATAAAAAGGTGGATATTTTATAAATTCATATTTTGTTTAATAGCAGGTATATTCAGTATTTTATTTTTGCAGGGGGCTTAAGATTCACAGGTCCAAAATTTGTTGTGCTTACTTTCAGTACTACCTTTCCCACTGTTGATATGCATGTAAAAACGTATGCAAAGTTACTAAACATCTCCTGTAAACTGTTTCAAAACATCTTGTGCTTGCTCATAATCCTTACTTGTATTTCTCATCTCAAATAAAATCACAGGAGGTTGGAGCTGTAATCCCATATTATGAACATCGGACTTAGTAACGAGAACATCTCATGCAGTTTATTTCACATTAGTATTGATTCAATTCTTAGTGTAAGGTTAGTAATATGAAATTAGTTACTTTTCCTGTCAGCAGTCACTAATCCAGTTCTGTTATTGACGCATTTTTGTGTGTCTGCCCTATGATTTTTAGGCTCTTTTTTGTCTTTTAGAGAGAGAAACACAGCAAGTACGGCAGGGCTGAGTTTACTGGGGAGAAGGCAAAGGTTTGGTGGTAGCTGGGCAGTCTGCACCATCCAGGTGGTAAGGAGGGGAGCAGCTGGGGCTCTTTGCTGTGTGGCTCCCATGTGAAGGCTGCTTCCCCTTTCCCCCCTCATGCCGCAGCTGTCCCTGTCTGGCAGATTATCTGGTATGCAGCTATGGATAAACTGAATCTGATTTCCAAGTGCACCACCCTCTCTTTAAGACTATGCAAAGGTAAATTAAATTATTTTCCTATCACAATGCTTTTAAAAAATAATGAAAATTAATATCTGTTTATTTTAATTGCTCTTTTTAGTCACAAAATTAGCTTAGATACTGAGTTATTTCACATTAGACTTGTACTTTTAACAATGAACAATTTTGAAAATGCCAATTAAATTCCCTTTTGGTTTGGGTGTTTTCTACTTTGTCCTCATTGATTTCCACCAGTGTTCTTTCCTCTTACTCTAAATAATTTTCCACTTTTTCCTTTCCTGTTTTATAGTTCTTCCTTTTGAATATATTCAAATATATTTGAAAATAATGTTTGTCTGGTAAGACAGTTCATATTTAAATATACTAGAATATCTAAAAGTTTTATGTGATTGAACATCAGGCCATTGACAATGACATTAAAAGCTACTATATAAAGGGCAGAAAAAATTGTTATGAAGAATACTGAGGGCTTTGAATTGTAGTTTGATTTCCTATCAGAATTGATTCTCCAAATTCTTCACACTTCCCAGTAAATACAAAATCTGCTTTGAAATGATCAGCATTATCATATGACATTTTGATGGGTTCTCTAATGTTTATAATTTAACATGTACTGCAAGCATCAAAAACAGATATAATGCCAAATTGAGAATCACTGCATTTTATTTGGGATATGTTATTACTGAATATTTTAATACTTTCAATGCATCTTTTTTTTAAAAAAATATTAAAAATGTTGGTAACATTGGAATGGATTTTAAAAAATTGGCAGTTCATTTAGAATTCATAGATTTGTATTATATAATTTGACAGAATGTTTTTTAGTTGATGAAAATGGTTTCTTTAGCATTTCTAAGTGTTCTTTTTGCTCGAAACTTTGTAACCTCTTGTATCTTCATTTACAGTGCCACATGGCACATTTACACAGTGCCACAATCTGTACGTGTGTGTCTTATGTATTAATCAACTTAGATTCAGGATACTTCCTTCTCTTACTCTGCATAATTATTTTTTAAACCACATCTATCAGACATGCAAAATTAGTGAGGTTGCCCTTCATACAGGTGCATGGAGTACCTCAACTATATACAGGGATATTACAGAAAATACGAAACTTCAGGAGGAACAATGAGAAACAAAATGGTTTAACTTTCTCTCAGCTGTCGTCTTATTGTGGACTTCTTCAGTTTTGTAAAATGTGAACTAATATTTTTATTTTATTATTGTGTCTTTCATGAGACTTATACGCCAAAGAACTCACTGAATTCAAATGACTGGAACAGGGACTTTTTTGTTTTGGGACTTTCCTGGGGCAGATTTGCTTTATGCTTTACATACAACAGAGTAAAGTCATTCTTTATTAAAAGAGGTGTTTGTGTGTTAGTGTATCTGGAGAAGCCCATGGTAAGGAGAGAAGCTAAGCCAAGACGGTTGTTCGGATATGTGTGGTGATGAGGGAGATGCTTCCTCCACTAAAGTGAGGAGGAAGGGGTGGAGTTCCCAGTACATGAGGTGGGATGCAGGAGCTGTCCCTCAGTTGGCTGCAGTGGCAGAGCAGCCAAATACCAAAGGACCAAAGGAAATTGCTTCTGCATGCTCCCTAAAGCCTGCATGCCCAAAGGGAAGTCAGATGTTTCTTGAGTGCCCTTTTACTTCATCCCTGTGGGGAAAAGGGGCCAATGAGTCAGTCTCTGATGGAAAAATGTACTGTGACCTGTATGAGAGAAAACACAGGAGTTTTCTCAAAACCAACTACAGCAAAGTGTAGTTAAATAGTATGAAATCTTGGAACACCATCCTTAGATCCACAATTAAAAGAGAATTGGGGATCTATTGACTTTAGCTTTGTCCATCTTTCTCTTTGGCAGATTGCAGACACCAGCTCTAACCATATAAGGGCTTAAAAATTAAAATAGGTCACAACTGGTTTCATGTCCAAAGCCTTTCTTTTTGAAAATGCAAAAAACAATCAGATCCTTGAAGCATTCCTGTGATAACTAGGCCTATGCATAAATTAATATATGTGTTTTCATAAATTTTTTTATCATTTTATGATTGCATTCAGTGATAGTATATTCAGAGAGTTAATAGAACCTCTCTGATATCTTTCTCAAGCTATTTTATAAGTGTTAGGATTCCTGCCAGCATGTATATGTTTTACTGACCTTTCTTTAATTGTCCTGGCATTTCCATTACAGCATTTGAAAATTGCCCTTAGTTTATTTGCTGAGTTGCCAATGCTTGTATTATGTTTACCACCTACAGAGAAGTGCAGTAATACTTGCTGATAATATCACACATTATTCTCAGCTGCACTTTGGCTCAAAGAGTGGGGAGTGTGGGAGGGGAGGCTGTGTGTCTTTTCTCTAGCTTCAGTGTTCTGGTTTTTTCCTAAAAAAAAATCATTTCACTGAGATACAGTGTCTCTTTCCACCCAACAGGCAAGTTTAAAAGCTCATCTTGTAGATATTATGTCTATGGGAATTTTTCCTAATTGTACACTTTCTTCCTATCTTTAATTTGACATTATTTTCTATCTAGTTGCTTTTTGGTTTGTATCACTATTTGATCAGATGCTGGTGTATTATACCATATTTTACCATGATCCAGAGTGGATTTTTGCAAGCTTTCTAATGTAATTTATTAATCAAAGTCACAGTAATTCAGGGGGATACCCAACCAAATCACAAATGTACTTTCTAAGAGGAAGATAAGATCTGCAAGCATTTGAAGGGTGTAAGCTTTAAAATAACTGATTAGAATACTCCAAATGGATGTGACTAGATGCAATGGGATAGGCAAAAAGAATTTGAATTTGACATGGAAAGGAAGTTTTTTAGCTATGAGATCTTCAAGGTGTTTAACTGTCTACTTACAAAAATAATAGAAGCTTTATCATAAAAGTTTTAAATAAAAGTAGAGGATGTGAGAAGAATAATTTTATATAGCCAGAGGATGAATGAGATGATCTTCTGATAATATTTTATCTCTGATTAGGTAACTCCTAAGTAATCAGAATATGATTTTCCTTATGAAAATAATGACCTGTGTCTAGAAGTGCTAGAGAGCAGCACTTTGAGTTTTGAGGAGTCAAATTAAAGAAGGTTCAGATCTAAATCATGTAGGTGTGAGAAGGATTCAGAACCCAGTTCCTCCTGTCCTTGAATCAGCACCAGGACACTGTGCAAAAGCAAGCTGCACAGCTGTTACTTTGATTCACCTAATAAAGCCTGGATCTTCATGTTGTGTAAGGAGAGATACAGGCACTCATTTATCCATAGAAATATATTACTGGGTCTACATACATGTTTGAAGTTAAAATCCAGGAGAACTGTGAGAGAGATCAGTTGTGGGTACATTCAAGGCTGGACAGAAATGGAGGTTGAGAGAGCTGACTCACTGGCCAATAACCTCTTGTTCATTATCCAGACCTAAGGCATTTTAATTTTCTTGAGATCGTTATGTTCCATCCTCACTTACTCTGATACGAACTAATGAAGAGTTGGACAATTTTCTGTTTTCTGAGAAAAAAAAAAAGGAGGTAATAATTACAGATGATACAGATGACATTGGTCCTTAGAAGTAAGCCCCTACTCCTAATATGTTTAATATTGCACCTGAGGAAATACTCTTCTATTAACTCTGGGGACTGGTCTTATTGGCAAAGATATGCCTTCCTATATCATATTAAGATAGCGAGACAGCTTTTTCACTGTAGCAGATTTTTGAGTTTTTTCAGGTCTTTGTATAAAAATTTATTCTGACAGCACCATGTTTGGTCCATCACATTTGCTATCTGTTCTGGAGGTTGCTAAGCAGTTTTTTGCATTTCCTCCCCCATTTTTAAAATCAAGACTTTTGATTCTTCAAGACTTCAGGGTTTTAATGCTTTTTTGATCACTTTTCACACTATCTCTGTGCAATGAAATATTAAATATGCAAAGCAAAGTTTTATGCTTGACTGTTGTCCTCCTTGAAGTTATGATCAGCATAGCACCGAATGATACCAAATTGGAATGAGCCCTGCTGTCATATATGGGTCTGATTTTAAATTTCTGGAGAATTTGAAACTGATGCCACATGGTAAATACATGCTTCATTTATATTTGTATGCTATCCAACTGAACAAAGAGTGAATATGGTATACATATTAGCAGGAAAAAGAAAAAAGTAAGAAGTTAAATGAATGAAGCTTTTATCCAATTGATATATGTGTTCAGATGAGATTCTCTAAGATAGGGATTCTGATATTTTTCCTATAGTTGATACATTTTTAACACCTATTTGCAATCAGAGTTTAGGGTTCTATTTCTCCTGCGTGCCATGTACCAGGGTCTCTTTTTAATAGACACTAATTTTTCATGAAATTTGTAGTCATTTCATACCTCTCAGGTCTTCTCTTCCTTATCAAATGGGAATTAAATTAGCAGATGACTCCAAGGAAGAGGAGGACAGAAAAAGCTCATATACATACACATAAATACAGTTTAATACTTAAGCCATGTCTAAGAAGCAAGGCTAGAAACGGCATAAAAAAAAAAATAATAATTCCTAAATGCCTTTGGTCCTTGCAAATCCAGCTCTGTCCTTAATGTATTTATTCTTCCTGTGTGCTAGAGAAAGGCAATGAAGAGACTAAGAAAAACAAAAATACTACTTAACAACAAATGATTGTGATATTGGTTAATTACTGAGGCCAAAGTACCTTGAGAAACTAGAGACAGCACCTAAGTGATGCAGGCATTATTGTGCCATGACTGCAGAGTTGCATATATTATCATATTTAGCTCAGATAAAACTAGAAAACAAGTACAGGGAGCTCAATTTTTATAAAATTATTTTCAATCTAAAACCACTGATTGGTCCTGTTAAGTGTGAAGTCCAGAAATTAGAAGAATTATGGAAAATATATGATGCCTTTATTTGTCTAATCAGTTAAAGCATTGTGTCACTCAGGTTTTAGTCTCAGACCTGTATCCATAACTTGGTGTGGTGTAGCTGCAATGCAGAGCAGAGGTGCAGTAAGCCACCTCCTTCAGCTGGAAATTCAAGGGTCTTTACATCCACTGGTCCCTGTTATTAGTTCTGCTCCATTCTATCAAGAATATCTGTAACCCATGTTCCTCACAGTTCTGTACCCACATCTCTGCCACAGTGCAGAGGAGGGTTGGTGGTGAGGTTTTTTTTGAAGTCAAATCTTCCATTGGCTTTCTTCAGTCACTTGCAAGAGAAAAAAAAAAAGGAGCTTAGGAATTAGGCAAATTTGCATCTCAATTTAAAACAAATTGGGTTTTTTCCTTTTGCAGACTTGTTCCCTCAATAAAAGGTCAGCTTTCTACCACAAAAATTCGTAGCTTGTATAATTAAGACAATCATTTCAGGTAAAGACAGCCTGATGTTTCACATAAGACTTGGCAGGCATATGCAGAATATGCAGAAGTCATGTTGGTATCTGCTAACAAGAAGGCGTACCAATGCTGTTCCCAACAGTCTCTGAGAAGTCCTATGTTGGCTTAATCTACAATCCCTCAGAGATACATACAGCAGTACCTCTGAACATATGTTTCTTTCCAGGGCACAGTCCACCTGAAAAGGTTTATTTTGGATTAGTTTACCTGGGTTTGAGAACAGAGATCATCAAGTCCCACCTTAGAAAGTCTTTCTGCCCCACTGGTACCCCACTTCTTACATGGCTGAAGTTTCTTACAGTGCAGGGGTGCAGGATACACACTGGCCAAGAGCTCCTGAAGGCTGGTAGGGTATGAGTTTCAGCTAGGAAACCTTACAGATTTCAGATCTTTAACAATCACAGAATCATAGAATGCCTTGAGTTGGAAGGGACCTTGATCATCTAGTTCCAACCCTCATGCTGTGGACAGGGACACCTTTCACTAGACCCAGTATGTCAGAGCTGTATCCAACTTGGATTTGAACACTTCTAAGGGTGGGATATCCACAACTTCTCTGGGTAGTCAGTTCCAGTGCCTCACCACCTTTACAGTAAAGAATTTCTTTATAACATCTAATCTAAACCTATCCTCTTTCAGTTTGAAGCCATCCCCCCTTGTCCTGTCACTACATGCTCTTGTAAAAAGTCTCTCTCCATCTTCCTTGTAGGCTCCCTTCAAGGAAGGGAGCTCTACAATTAGGTCATCCCAAAGCCACCTCTTTTCCAGACTGAACAATCCCAATTCTCTAAGACTTTCCTCATAGGAGAGGTGCTCCATGTTTCACACCTACCTCCTTTTTCTTTGCCCTCCTCTTCTTTGGAAATTTAAGCTCTCAGACAGGGGGCATCAAAGGTCCTATAAGTCCTGTCTTGTTTTCCCAAAGGAACTAGTGGACAAATATTATTTCTGGGAAACTGATATTTTGATATTTGGCTTCCAGACATAAAAATCAAATATTGTATTTAATTATTTTTTGGCTTGGAATTAATGTGGCTGTACTGTAACATAGAATTTTAATGAGCAATAAAATGTATAGAATGTATAGAAATAAAGTAGAGGTACAACATATCATATACACTTTATCACATGCACTACTTCAGCTGAATGCAAGTTTGATCAAAATGGAATACTGTATATTGGAACTGAATTGTTTTGAAGTGTTCCCTAAGATGTAATCAAAGAGTTATGTTCCAGCAAAATATTTCAAGTTTGACATAACATTTTCTAATGAAAAATCTTCCATCAATTATTTTTTCTCTAACAGCCTCTTTCTGTTAAACATTGTTTCTTGTAGGGAGACCATGACCTTTGTTTCGTATAATTCATACTGATTTCCAGGAGATACAATGCCGAGAGATAACTTCAGTTAATGTATGATGCCTCCACTGTGATCTGGATCATGTAATGTTGCCTTTGTCACTGCGATGCCTTGCAGTAGTTGTACCTGCAAAAAAAATGGCAAGGCAGGAGCTCTTTAGCTAATAGAAAAGAAACATGATGGTAGAAAGTTCTCTGAAAAGGACTAGACATTTTTCTCTTGTTCACCAAACCCAAGCTTCAGGCCATCAACCATGTTTCTCATTTGGGGCTTTTTCTTGTGCCAAGGATTGAATGAAAATGGGGGGTGCAGGGCTTTTTGTGATAAAATTTCAGCCTTGACTATCAATTTTTCAGACTCATGCACATGGTTTTGTCCACACATTAATAGTCTTTATTGGCTGTATTTTAAATAGATATAAGTTGATATGCTGAAGGGGAATGGGAAAGGTAAAGGGTAGGGTTACCCGACAGACTTTTTGCTATTTCCCTTACCAATTTCTAGCAAAGTCTAGTGGGAATTTTTGCCAAGAGCTGTTCTGCATAAAGCAGAGTGCTGGCCCTGACTCTGTGAAGCAAACCAGGCACAGCAAGCCACTTTTATAGCTGGCAGGTCTGATGGCGAACCATAGCTGGTTTTACAGACAAGGAAAATGGCAGCATCTCCTGCAGAAATGTCAAAGCATCACAAACATGTGACCTTGGCCACATCAAAGTTTTCTTGTGGTCTGGATCCAAGTCAGAGCCCTCCATCTGGTCAGAGCCCTCCATCTGAGTAATTCTGGGTTAAGGGAGGATCCGGGGCTTCTTCCCTCCATTTCTAGTTTTGATACCAAACCATCACAGTGGGAAAATAATTTGCAGCTCTCCTTTTCATAAAGAGGCACTCTCTTTTTAAAAAACCTCAGCATTTATAAAAAGGCAGTCCCAGAGGCTATTGACTGTTCAACTAAAGGAAGGGATTTCTTTTTCTCAGCTGGCTCTCTTCATTACCTTATAATTTAGTGTCGGTATTTGCAATAGTTTTTTTCATTTCCCCCTTTTTTCTCTAAATTATTTTACACACAAACTTGTACAAATTTCTGTGTGACTGGTATCCTGTCCTAATATTGTGTGCTTGATGCTGCATTGAGACGAAATGATAGAGGTCATGGCTTACGTCTCCAGAATGCAGCCAAAGGAATCTTTAATTTTTTTGGTATTTCTGTCATTTTAGTTTGGTTTAGGGTGTTTTTGTTGGGTTTTGTTTGGTTATTTTTTTGGTTTTTAGTTTACTGTTTTTGTCAACCCTGAGTGGAAATTGCCCTATATCTCAAATGCTTAAATATCCTCAGAAGGATTTACAGCTTTAAATGAAGTGTAACCTCTTTCCTTGTGGCTGTGAATTAACTGAGTTCCAAGCTATTAAGGTTTCAAAACATGTTTAAAGTATGAGATGATAATACTTCAAGCCTCATAAGACCTTTCTCATTTCCATAAATGGTGACATTTTTACAAATTGTCAGATTCATCTTTGTTTACTAGCAGAGGATAAAGTTCTAGTTGCTTTCGTTTAACTCTTCAGTTTTATTGCCCCTTTATATGTCTGAAATTCTAGAGATTAAGGAAAAGAGTCTGAGAAAGGAAAGGTTCGGAACATTCTTTTCAATAGTTATTTAATTGGTTGTCTCACAGGGGATATAGTCAGCCAGTCATATGACATGATGTCCACGTGTATTTGTGCTTCTATCCTACCCCTGTGTTTTCCTATGAATTCAAACACATTAAGCCATGTTTTGGTTTGCAAACTGCAGTATTGTACATGCAAACTAGGATGAAAGGTGCAGCTTATGGTCCTCCTTGTACTTATTATTTCTAAGCAAGAGAGAAGCTACAGGGAAACCCCTATTAGGAAATGTTAAATACAATACTGTATTCCTCCCTGCATTTTATCCTTGGCTATTGAAGAGAACCATTGCATGTCATTAAAGAGTTGATGTGTTCCACCCCAGAAACACACTTCATTTCACTGAACAGAAATTCAAGATAGCAGAGACCGTGTCAGGATGAGAGCACATGGCTGCTCTGGCATCTGCACTGTGCATGGAGAAGGTTCCCCCATATGCTCACATGCTGTGGACATGGCTACATGTACAAACATTATCAGATAAAATTTTGACTGAATATCAGCTCCTTTTCCCATTGCACTTACATGACTTTTTGAATCTCTGACTTTCTGGGAACAAAAATCCTATTTTTATTCTCCTACATTGCTATATTACTTGTAAACAGAACAGTAAATTTAATGAATGGCCTAGCTAGTTCTTGGTTTTTCTTTCTTTTGACTCCAGGGCATTTAATGCATCTTTTATTTCTAAAAGAGCACATCATTGCACAGATTCATGTTAGGCAGTTGATGCTTCTTCACTCCGAAGCATTTTAACTAAGAGTATAAATGTAGTGAAATGCATATCGAGAGACTCAAGTGAAATGTACTGTGCAAAAAGGGTAGCAACATATTAAATCAAGTCACATTTTCCCTCTGTCTTGGGATGTATAATGGAGAGGAGATTTACACATATTTTGACCTTTTTATGCTTATATTAAAATACTAATATAACTCCCTTTACTTGTTTTTTATAACACTGTACTATGCATTTTCCCCTTTAGGGGAGGGGCAATGAGATACATGTTGCTACATTCATGGGCAGAAGTCCTTATCTAATAGTCCTTAGTGGTAGTGCTGGGCTGATGGTTGGACTTCATGATCGTAAAAGTCTCTTCCAACCTTGATGTTTCTATAAGTTATGCTCCTTTCACTCCACCATGACTCCACTCCCAGGATGAGTCCACCTTGTTCTCCTCATAGGTTGTCTCTGCTGCTACTGTGTTTTGTGGTTCCTCCTCGAAGACAGAAGGCAAGAACCACGTGAGATACTCCAAACCATTTCTGTTACATCTGTAGAATCATAGAATATTTTGGGTTAGAAAACACCTTTAAGATTGAGTGTAATAACAAACCTAACACTGCCAAGTCCACTAATAAACGATATTCCTAAGTGCCACATTAGATATCTTTTAAATATCTCTAGGGATGGTGACTCAACCACTTCTCTGGGCAGCCTGTTCCAATGCTTAATAGCAATTTCCATGAAGAAGTTTTTCCTAATATCCAATCTAAACCTGCCTGGTACAACTTGAGGACATTTCCCCTTGTGCTATCTCACAGCTTGTTGCCTGCGAGAAGAGATCGACCCCCACCTGGCTACAGCCTCCTCTCAGGCAGTTGTAGATGGTGGTAAGCTCCCCCCTGAGCCTCCTTTTCTCAGGCTAAACACCACCAGCTACCTCAGCTGCTCCTCTTAGGACTTGTGCTCCAGACCCTTCATCAGTTCCGTTGCCCTTCTCTGCACACACTCCAGCACTGCAATATCTTTCTTGTAGTGAGGAGCCCAGAACTGGACGCAGGACTTGAGATGTGGCCTCACCACAGATGTTTTGCTCAGCAAAAAAAGTACAGCTACTTCTTCTGTGGGATAAATATAATCCTACTTCAGTTTAGAACATATTTCCTGTCTTTAATATCACATCTTTTCATGACCATCCCCTCAATTTCTTTTCCACTTTATTTCTACTTTGGAAATTATATTTTGCCATTTGACTTTTTTTCTAATCTCTGGCACACAATGTGTACTTACCAGCTTCCACACATCACGTAGCTGCAGCACACTTTCATTTCCCCTTCTTCCCAACGGTACCATGCTTCTGCAACTGTGCCAACACTGATGTCTTTGGGCAAAGCATCACCCTTTATGACATCGAACTGCAACTATTCTGTCTAGTCTTTCCTGAAGGGAAAGTTTTGCAGATGTAAAATCCCTAGTATGCCTGACATCTTGTACAATAAAGTGAATGAAGAAGCAATGATTAACAACATTTAGTGTGGACTGTGTAGTATCTATGTTCTTTGTAAATTAAGATACTAGCTGCATTAGTTGGAGCAAATAAGGAAATTCCTGATTTCCTTAGCACGTAAATGTCTTAATGGTGTTTTTTCTCCATTTGCATTGGTTTTCACCTTCTTCAAAAAAATAAGACATATTACAATATATTCTACTTCTATTTTGACAATGTTGGATCAGGATTATTTTTCCCACCTGAATAAAGCCAGTGATGTCTCTGTTATGTTATGTGTTCAACTCAGCATTTCTTAGTATTTCTATGAAAGATGTTGCTAGCTGCATTCTTTGGGTTGGCTTAAGAGAAACTAGTATGTATGGGTAGAAAAATTCATGATGTTGCAACTTAAACTCTATTATATATTTATGAAGAAGCTGTACAAAGCCAATTACAGAAAACTGTTAGGCTCCAAGCTCATAGCAATGGATTTCCAGTTGGGCGCAAGTTTCTCCCAGAAGGTCACCAAAAAGCCAAACCCCAAGGATAAATCTGTGCTGTAGTCAGAAGGGTAGATCTGTGCCCTTGCTGATTCACTGCCATAGAAATCCCTAAACACATAGCTCCCAGTTCTGTTATGAAATTGGCTGTATAATCATCACCAAGGGTTTAATCCACCCCTCTTTGCTACCTGGGAGCATTAGCATTTCTCCATCTCACAAGATACTGTGTCTGGAAGTTGTTCAGCCTATGGACATAGTTGCCACATAAACATGTGAAAAAGAGGGGTTGCTACCTGAAAAAAAATTTAATCCAAAAGGTGGAGAAATATCTTGATTTTATCCCCTGAACGGGCATGAATTTACCAGACTTGCTAATTCTAACATTCAAATATTAAATTCCTTTAGAAGGGAATTGCTAGGAAGTCATCTGCATGGTGGTATAGTGCCTTGCAGATCTAGCGTCTCATTCTTGGACTTCTCATAGAGTTTTTTAAAGTGATGAAATCTTCTCTCTGTATCAGAAAAAGAATATTTACTCTTACTGCTTGGGAATTCTTTGGATGGCTAGAGTAGTCCACTAGATCCCTGTTTTGTTTCCTAAATTAGTTTGTAATTGGCTTCAGTTCTAAAAAATATGGTGGTCTAGGGAAACTCGCCATCTACAGGGGGTGAGAAAACGTGTTATCGTAAGTCTATAGCTCCTAGGGAAGTCAGCCGTGTTTGAAAATTTAAAATAGACCATGCCTTTAGGTGACATGTTGCCCAGTTTTGTCCAGCTCAGCTGCTCTTAAAGTTAAGTAAAACAAAGTGATTTTTTTTATCAGTAGACTATGAATCAGGAATACATCCCTACAGAGGAGTAAGGATACATCGTTTACATTTATTGTTTAAATTGCATATTGCTGGTCTAGATCTAGATCCAGATCTAACCTCCCTAGTCAAAAACCAGAACAGACAGAGGATCTCTTCCAGGGCTGCCACTCTAGAGGAAGTATTTTGTGCTAGATATTTGCTGCCCTGTATTGATTCTTGCCTCTGCCACAGGGAGACCAAGGATGGAACTTCAACTATGTGACATTTCTCAGTCCGTTCATAGGCCAGGTCCTCTTTGTGCTGTGACTTGAAGGTGGTTAAAAAGAAAGCCAAGATTCAACCCCAGATTATATAATTGGTAGATAAATAAGAACATAGAAAAGGGGAAAAGCAGTCATAAACAAACATATGGGGCTTTGTTTCAGAGTCTGTAATTCTTGTTTCTATTGCTAGGATCAATGTAGAGCAAGGAAATTCACATTTGTTTTCTCTGTACATGAGTGGTTTTGACACTTCATCTTGCAAATGTGCATATAGCAGCACCTTTATTTAGTGTTAATGTCAAAACCTAGAGCCTTGCAGCATCTGTGGAATGCCCTTAGAGTGCTTAGAAATAAGACTTAAAGGAAAAGTAATTCTAAATTCTTCTCTTTCTTTCAAGTGGAGCATGGAGCATTCAGACTTGTATGAATCAGATTTATATAGTGCAAGGCAGGAGGAATATCATGCTTTCAACAAACATTCCACTAATATATGGTGTAAGAAACAACATAATTCTCAAACCTGAGTTGAAACTTTACTTATAAAAAGAGTGTAGAGGCTTTCTGTTCGCATGTTTTAAGAAGTATTGGTATTGTCAGCCACTACAGAGCCCATATCTGCCAAAGTCAGAAGACACATTTTTCAGTGCATGGAGCTTCTTAAACAGGTACAGAATGCAGCCAGCCTTCTACTCACTGATAGAGGCGGCTGAGGGGCTTCCTCTAAAATAAAATAAATAAAAGGTAAAATGTTACGCTGAATTTTTTTTTCCACTGAGAATTTCATTCTTCTCTGTTAACTTTTCAAATGCAAAATATAAATAGGGAAATTTAAATTTATAAATGAGTAATTTTTCAGCCGCATCAAGGTATCCAAATGTTTAGAACAATTTAGAACAATCCTTAAATGTTGTCTGTCTGACACTTTTTTTTAACCTCAGTTGTGAAAACAGTACTTTCAGCACTTCCCTGCTTTTTTAACTAGCAGAAGACATACAACATTCAGAAATTGCAGGAAATCTCATTTCTAAATACCTTCTAACTTTTTCCAGCTAGAAACAGAATATAAAAAGAACAAGAACTATAAAAATTATTTTCTTCATACAAAAAAAAACAACAACAACAAAAAAAAAAGAAACAAACCAAAAAAACCCCACTAGAAT
Organism: Corvus hawaiiensis; assembly: GCF_020740725.1. Lineage (NCBI taxonomy): Eukaryota > Metazoa > Chordata > Aves > Passeriformes > Corvidae > Corvus > Corvus hawaiiensis. The sequence continues at coordinate 70,356,076 of NC_063215.1, read as the reverse complement.
AATAGCAAGAAAAATCTGTTAAGTTCATCCCTTAAATTAATTGTTTGCTGTTTAAATGAATGCTTGCTGACTTATGACAATTCAAATTCCCACAGTTTCTTTTCAACTAGTCTGGTTGTAGAGTTGTAAATAATTCCCTTTATCTGTCCAAACTGCAGTTAGGATTAGATAATTGCTTAATGCAATGGCATTTATTTAAGGGATTCCCATTACAGCAGTGAAGACCATGGGAGAAGTTCTGGCTGAATTCCCTTCAGGGGTCTGGAATGAGTGCAGACAGGAGTGGCAGCTGTACTGTCTTTTGGAAAGACAATCCTTTCTTCTCCATCTGTTCCACTCCCAGCCAACTCCACTTGGCCAGGTCCCTATCCTCACTGGGCAGGGAGCGCAGATGGCAACCTGTGGATTTTCTCCAATTTAGCTGGAACTAGGTGCCCAGATTTACTGGGACAGGACATATTTTCCCACATATTTTTGAGTCCTTCATATTTTTTCCATAGCTTTTCTTATAAGTGAAAAATGTGGAAGCTCCAGAAGAAGCGGTGAATATTTCAGCAGACTCAGAACTTTATTCTCCCCTTTTTGGATCAATACTCTTACCCTGCTTTAATCCTAGAAATGATCTTGTACTGGAGAAACCCAAGAGACACATTGATATGCACTGAGCAATATGGAGTGCCTACTGTGAGAATTGTCAGCTGACATCCAAAAGATCCATGAATTTATACAATCCTCTCCTTATAGGTCATAACACTTTATTTATTAATATAAATCCTTCTAGGGAAAGTGCAGCCTCAGCAATAACCAGTGGTGAGCTGAGCTGACTGGAGCAGCTGGAAACCATCCAGGTTCCTCTCCAATTGTAGGAGCTACTGCTGGTGAAAAACCTGCACGTATTCACTCCTGCCATGGGGTCACATCCTGGAAGTTCTGAGGGCTGCTATAGAAGGAACTTCAGGGTTATTTGGAGATAAAAGAATCTGTGTGCCTTTGGAAAAATTTCTTGAGGCATGTAAAGGGGAATGAAAGGAGAAACAAGACCAATTTGTAAAGTTCCACTAAGAATTTTATCATGAGGACATTGACAGTTTTATTGCTTGATGGAAAACCAGAAAATAATTTCTGAAAAAGTCAATAAACTCCACAGGTGGTTCCAAAAGGACGGAGTGGTAATCGAAAAGCTGAAATAGAGGACTGTTCAAGCTCTCAGATAGAAGGGAACAAGCTGTTAAAAATAAAATGGACTCAGCTGAGTTTTCTATATTACACTATTTTATGAATCTATCCCATTTAATTTTCATAAGATAAAACACTGACAATTTTTGAAAAGGAAATGTGAGACTAAAGTAAAATTTTCTGTAATGCTTCCTCATCGATATTTCAGGAAAGTGTTTTAATTAGGTGGGTGAATAGGCAATTAATAAATCCCTGACTAACCTAAGTACCGATCAAAGTGGTTTCTTGGAGGATTTCTTTAATTTTTCCTGAAGTTAATTTGACACATTCTTCTTGTATTATCAGATTTTAAGTCCAATTAATTATTAAGGAAGAGTTGGGAATATATTTGGTTGCAGAAAGGTGTTTTTAAAGCAGTGAGCTGTAACCCCTTCTGAGGAACACAAAGGCCTTGAGATTTACTGAAAAGGTTTTGGAAAAGCTTCTAAGATGGCTCAGGCCTTCTATGGGAGTAATACAGACAACCAAAAAAGATGAGTCAGGTTAACAAAAAGTTAGATAAACTCTTCTATAGATTGTACCATATTTTAAGATTATAGGATGAAAATTGTTTAGAAACTAAAACACACACCAAAAAATTCAAAGTAACTGGATTGTGATGCGGGGGCAGCATAATTAAAACAAAGGAGCAGCACTCTAAAGAACTGGATAAAGCCCTTAAAGCCCCTGACAAGAACTAGATAAGAGTCAAAAAAAAGAAAACCCAAACAAGACCAAACTCAACAAGTTTTAGATTTCTCTCTCCATATCTAAAGTTCTTTGCTGTATCTTCAGAGCTGGAGAAATATAAACTAAAGTGCATTGAAAAGACAGTCATTAATCTTGTGCAGCATGGAAAGCCTCCTTAAGGGGAAACAAAGCATGTCCCAAAACTTGCAGACTGATAAATTCCCATTGTCCTTTTAGTCGCCTGCAGTCATGCACAGTGTAATTTTTCACACTTCCACTTCTCCTAAAATGTGTTGAAAAGCTTTTCTGCTTTCATTAATGTAGGGTGAAATCAAATACAAAACATTAAGGATTTTTCAGGGGACATAAATATCTTGTCTGTGCAGTTATTAACTACTGTACCATTGTGTCTCTTATCCTACAGTACATTTTTTGTCTTGATGTTGTCATTGCTGTTGGTATGACTTTGCTTCAAAAGAATCTTCTGATCCTCACACTGGATGTTCCTTGCTGGGGTCCCTCTGTGGTTATATGTGGGTAATAGGATAGGGAAGAGTCACATCCCAGAGAAGAGGCTAATACCACCCCTATCACCTTTGTGGCTGCATCCAGCCCTTACTTAGCTGTTGCAAGATAAATGTAGGTAAGAAGCCAAAGTTAGTGTAATTCTTAACTTCACTGCTTGATGACTTGTTTTACAGAGTGTATTTAGTTTCATTATTCATTATAAAATGGTGGATGATTTCAGGTTATTTACGTAGCTGGAAGTGAAGAGGAAGGTTGCCAGAAGCTTGTTCTTTTACTAAAATGACCAAGACATCTGAGCTGACAAGACAAACTGAGAGGTACTTAAGTGGAGGGGCTTGTTCTGGAGCTGCACAACTGAGGGCAGGCTGGTTGCAACCACCTGGCTGACAGCCAGCTTTCTCACCTCTGCAAGACATTTTCTCATGCAGGGACAAATGCCTCAGCATGCAGCCTATTCTCCAGAATGACATGGCAGGCCCCTGTTTATATGGTGCTTATTAACCACAGCAGAAGTATTCTTTGGTTTTCCGGAGTAGCTTTGTCCAGGAACAGCTAGTTACTGGCTAAGATAAATGGATAAATTTGTCAAATTGCACCCATACAGTAATTCTAAAAGGGAAAAGGGGAGGAAGGAGGAGAGAGAGGGAAAAAAAAAAAAAAAAGCTGCAGTCCTCAGGTTTTCCCATAAGTCTGATAGATCAAGCTGAAGAAAAGAAAAAGAATTTGCTTCTTTTACATCTCTGGGAATTGCAGTGAGACTTAAGCAGTTTCTTTTTAGGCACTGGAGGATGCCAATCAGCATTTGACAGGATTTCACAACCACTTCTATGCTGCTCTGCTATAGATTTGTTTCTGCTCTGACTCTGAAGGCTTTTTCTTTCAAGTGCCTCATGTTCCACATTCCCTTTCAGGGTCCAGAAAATCAACAATATGCAGCCACATCTGAAGGCTGCCACACCAGGGCATGGCCAAATATGTTTATGAATGAGACTGTAATTCTTGCCTTGGTGAGTTGAAGTTTGACTGAGTGTTGTTTACATAGGTTGTGGTGTTCTAATTCAAGACAGAGATTGTTAAGTTTTGAGTGTGCCACTGAAGTTTGAAAGCAGTAGCATTTCAAACACACACTCACACATAAATTTGAAGTGAGGCTGCAACTGAGAATGTAAAACAGCAACTTAAACCCCAGGGTAATAAGTGAAAGAAAGTTCCAAGCCCATGATAAATGTAAAAAAGCCAAACATGTGAAGATACAGGTAATAGCAGTTAGATCTTCCAGAAACCTTACTATTCTAACAACAGATGAAGTACTAGAAGGACTAAAAGTAAAATGTTAATGGACTTTAATAAGCAACTTACTGAGACTAAATACTGCATTGGTTTAATCATTAACAGTATACATTAGCATGACCTCAGGCAAAGTATATATTTTATATTTTTAAAGGATTTTTTGTTGGGTTTTTTTATTTATTTTTTTTATTCTGATATTTGCAATGCTTGCAGTATTGAGCAAAGTATTGCCTACCTCAGTAAAAATCACTACGGGGCGAAATACAGGAGGTTAAAGCCAGCAAGACTTTCTGCATAACATTTGGTAAAACAGTCTTAAGTTTTAGAATGAACTTTTTCATACAGTTTCAGTACCTATGAATGCAAAATGATGAAGCATGTACAACAGAGACTGAAATGAGGCCTGCCAAATAAAGAGAGCCCTTTGCTGTCCTACGTGGTGTCTTGGACTACCCATCCATTAAGAAAGGCTAACTCTAATCATACAGATTTATATTTCTGGGTGATTACATAAGATCAGTGGAGTAGAGATGAGTATGTTATCCACAGCCTGTTTTTATTTCTCAGTGTGTTGTGGTGTTCCAGGGGTAAATCACCAGGTCACCACTCTGGAGCTGCTGGGCAGTCCCAAGACTAGTTTATTCTTGGAGACAGAGCAGAGGCTGAGATAGGTGGGCCCAGGAGCAAGTCATGTTGAGACACAGCTATTAAATATGAGATATCGTCTCAAGTTTGATGTCAAAAGGAGTAAGATGTGGTATAAATAAGCAAATATAAGGCAAATCTCATGGAAAAATCAAGAAATGTTAAAAGAATGTACAGGATGTTCAAAACCAAAGTATATCAACTTGACTTCCTTCTTTTTCTTGAATGACCCTGGTTTTTTCCTTTGCAAACAGCTCTCAGATGCACACCATTCTGAACCCTTTTCCTGCCTCCAGCCTTTCAGTTCCCATTTTCTCTAGGACAACTAGGATATAACCTTACAGATAACTTATTGTACTGATACTTGTCCTTCTTTTCTATTTGCTCAATCCCCTTTCCACTATATGAGTATGTTTCTAATGACACACTAAATCATGACTGTCTGCCCTTCTGGGTGGCAGCTGTATCTTTATTTGTTAGTGGGTGACCACTTGTTGAGGCTTAACTGGTACAAAACTCACTCTAAAGGCAGAATGGGTGATGTTTGAATAAAATTGTATTAATGTTCATTCATAGAGCCAGTGAAGTCTCTAAGGAAAGGTTTGAATAATAACAAATTCACCCAGGATCTGCCTCCCTTTTTAACTAACTTGCAATAAAAGTTACATTAAGCGTTAAGTTCTGTGATATCCATTTATTTATTTCTAAGCAAATAAATTCTGAGAGGCAGTTTCCTTCTGTAGATGGATGTCTTTGTTTACCATTTCCTGTTTATTTTCCCACATTTCCTTTTCTTGTAAATCTGAAGTTCAGTTCATGCTATGAGATCAGAACTGGTTATAATACTTAAACAGCATAGTGAGAATAGCTGAAAGTCAAAATTCACTGACAGTAGAACCCCTTAGCAAATCCTTGATACTCAATAAAAGCCTGTTTTTTATAAAATAATTTATTTTTTTAGTCAGCTTCTCTAACTTATTTGCTGGGATACCTGTAAGAGTAAGGCCTTTATTTTTCAAACCAACCCTCTGTTTGCTATTTTATTAGAATTGCTAAATTAGTTTTTGAGAAGACATTAATGATCATATGGATAGTGCAATATGTTCCATCCATGTTATGTTAACATGTAAGTCTTTTATTTTTAATGGATCTCAGGTTTTTTTGAAGTACTTTAGATGTGCACAGGTATGTGCCTTTTCAATTAAAAGTCAGAGGCCCCTCAGAGCCTTTCATGGATGGTGGTAGAATTTAACCAGGTTTTGGTGTTGTGCCTGTTGAACAAGCCACCATTATTCTTCTAACAGTTGATAGAAAAAAGGTGAGTAAGGTCTGATTAGTTTGGAGATAGGAGAGTTATTGAAGCTGAATAGCTGCCTGAGCCAGAAAGAAATACTGTCAGGAAGTGAATGATTCTTTGGAAATTGTTTTGAAATGTTCAACCAAAATTCATGTCATAGTTGTATTTATAATTTATTTAAGTTAGCAATAGAAAAAAATGACAGAAAGTAATAAAATATGGCAGTATGATTTGTAGTTTAAGGGGAAAAAAAATCACAATTTCACAGCAACATAAGCAGAACAGATTCTAATATGCATGTTAGATTATCAAAATTGCCTGTTATGAGCAGCTTGTAAGTCTAGCAAACACATATTTTTACACAGTTCTTGCACAGATTTTTAATGTACAAGCTAAACTCTTTCAGTTCAGGAAAATATTTTGGAACTCATAATTTTCTGGTCATTGCATGATGTTCTCAACTATAACCCCTAATTCCATTCCCATCATGGTAGCTTCAGAGATAAAATAGAACTTGGTGCAATTTTTGCTATGATGTGCCCTACTCATATGTGTTTACTGAGGCATTACAAAGAACAGCCATAGCAGCCACTGTGCAATGCAGCACACACTGGTTATCATTTCTGAATCCATGTGGCTGCAGGGACAATAATGACAAGTGTCTTCAGTACTCACCGTTCTTAATGCGGTTTCTTAGTTTGCTAATTGTTCTTGTTCTTTTAATAAAGATAATTTTTAAGTGGCAATTCATATAAGAAGTTCTCAGCTGGCAGGGTTCCTGAGCCCTGGGATTTCTGGCAGGAAAGCTGGGTGACATTGCTTATAGCACCAAACAATCCAGATCGTATCCAAGATAATGTGTAAGAAGAATACCGAGAGGGTTCTTGGAATCTTGCTTCTATTTACTCTTCCTCTTGTCTTTCTCTGCTGTCAGACTTTCTGTCAATTAATGTATGGAATGACAGGGCTAGCTTGTCTGTTCCAAATTAGACCATTCCATTATTTTACTTTATGAAGTTCCCAGCCTATGGGTAACTGCAAACTAGGAAAAAAACTTTAGCCAATAGTTTGTGAATTTGAACAAGGCAGCATTTGAATGAAAAGGGAATTGATGCTTAAGCAAGTACCACTAGGCAAGTGGTACAGAGATTATTTTTGAGGTAATACTACATTTGGGTGTAAAAAATTTCAGTATTTGCTTGTACCAAGTATATGACATCTTCCAAGCTCTGGAGTTCTGCTCCAGCTTCTTTTTGTTTTGCACACTGTGCCAGGCAAGCAGAAGGAGCCCATAAGCTTTTTAGCACACAATATTGCTGTAAACAATTACTCCTTTTATAAAAGTTGCCTTTTGTTTGAGGTAGATAGAAACAAAGCCAATTGCAAGGTCATTATAACCTGAAAGGAAATCATGCTGGGTTGGGATTCTAGGGTATTACATGACTGTCACGAGGTTGGAAGTAGGTGTACTGGGGTTGTGTGGCAGAAATACTGCCAAAGGAGCCCCAGGAATTCCCTTGAGGTTTCCTGGGAATTCATGGAGACATACATTGTTATCATGATGTATTCTCCTGCTACATAAAATGCCAGCACCACCAGCAATCTGTTTTCCTACAGGCAGAAGATGAGTCCAGAGTAGCCTGGGGACCCAGAGCTGTCACATAAGGCAGCAGAGTTTTCTGGTTTGGCTGGATCAAGAATTCAAATCCACACGCTTTCTGTGTGCTCTGGAAGGTCCAGCAATATGGAGTGACTCAGAGTTTCTGAATCAGCAGCTTGAGTTTGTACTCATACACTTAAGTGCATAGGTTTGTCACCCAGTTTTGGAAACGATGGTACAGGGCTTTATTTCCTCGGGAAACAGGAGTGCATCAGCAGCAGGTCTTCTGGTTCATGTATCATATTTACATAAGCGGAGGTTCACATTTAGGACAAGAGGACACGGTCTTTAGCTGTGCCAGGGAAGGTTTACACTGGACATTAGAAAGAAGTTCTTCACAGAGTGCCATGGTCTAGTTGACAAGATGGTGTTTGGTCATAGGTTGGACTTGGATGATCTCAAAGGTCTTTTCCAGCCTAGTTGATTCCATGATTTCTGTTTTCCTGAAATGAAGTTCATGAATTTGTAGGACTGGCTTACATTAAACAGTAGGTAATGATCAAGAGTAAGGGGGAAAAAAAGAGTAAACTTGAACAAATAGGAATGAGATAAATGAGTTAAATTGGAAAAGCGGCAAGAAATAATGTGCCTTGGGAAAATTACTAAAATGATCTATGGAGAGTGATATTGTTGAAGAGCTATTGTAATTATGTAAAGTAGTCAGCAAATCCAGGGAGCTGTCACATGTTTTATCAAACTGGTTAATTTGCTCTGTCATTTCTAATGTCTCCTTCATCCTACACAGTCCATACAGGCATGCAATAATGCATGTTTTCTTCATATGGCGAAGATTTTTTCCTTTTTATTTAGACCAACCATTATAATCCATCTCCTTCATTGTCAAAGGACTGCTGATAATTAAGAAATAATTAAAAGCTTGTACAAGAAACATTCATCCTTCCTTTTCTGAAAAGACTAAATTCCTGTTAAAGGTTTTCATTCTCTTTTTGATTGGAACTGCCTGTCCCAGCAAGGGCTTGTGAAATCATTTCAGTACGATCAACACTCAGCTTTCGGCCAAGTGTCAGACTGAGAAATATTTGAATGCTATAACTGTTTATCAGAAATCAGTATTCTGAGCTTTGGTTTCTCTCAGGCTTTTTGATCCTTGACCTTCACTACTTATTTATTTATATACTTATTTGCTGTCAATCAAGTTTGTTTTTAACTTTACAGTAAATTAAAATCACAATGTGTGACTCTCCTTTGTCTAGCAAGGATGGAATATATACTGAGACTAGCACTATATAGAAAATACAGTGTATAATTGTAAATACACTTTTGTATGTACAAATCAGGAAAGAATCCCTAATGAAATGATTCTTCAAAACAACTCAGACTTTTGTTCTTTGAAGAGCTGGAGATCAGAATTATTAAAAGATCTGTTATTAGTGCTCCAGTATCAAAAGCTCTGCAAAATATGAAGTGTCAAAACTGACGTGACCTGTGCATCTTGATACATAGCCTAGATGCTTGATGACCTCACTGCAAAGGGCAGCTTGAGGAAAGGTGGCAAGAATATTCCTTAAAGCTGTTAAAGCCTTTCTCACCTCTTCTGCTTTCATTCCCTTTTTTCTCCCCTAGCCCCATCATCCAGCATGCCCTCTCCACATTGCTTCTTTTTCTGCTTTAATTTTTCAATTTGTTTTGAAAAACAAAAATTTCCTGTCAAGGTAATGTTTCAAGAGCTGGAGAGGAGCAGTCAGCTCTGACTGGCGGTGCTCTTGCAATCTGCTATGCAGTCTGCCAGGGTCATGCTGTAGCACACCCACTTCCAAACTTCAGGGTCGTTCCATTTTCCTACATAGTGCTCCAGCCAAGCAGAGAAAGAAACTCTGTCTTCTTTCATATTCTCCTCCTCCTTTGTCCTGTTAAGAAGGACAATTCAGAAAATAAACATTACTTATTACAGGAGCTTTGTAACATTTGCATGTGAACCACATCATCTAAGCATTGAAGCAAAACTAGCACTGCGTGGATACAATTTTTCTAGAAGCAAAAACTGGCTGCTATTTAGGTATTTCAAATGCAGCTGAACTCTGCCCAAACTTCGAATTTATTCTGAGTGTGCCGACCATGAAAAACTGGCAACATAGTTAAAACTGAGATGAATGCATCAGAGATAGCAGATTTGCTTCTAGAGTCACCAGACAGATCCAACAATATCACAGATTTGCATTTCATCTACTATCATCAGTTAGTGCAGTGCTTCCAGAGTGCTCATAAACTTCCCAATCCCTTTGGCAGGAGGCTCTGGGGGAGAGAAGGGCAGGAAAAGAAGCATGGCAGCAGCAGTGGAGGAGTGGTGCCTGCAGATCCTTCAGCTGATCTCCTCCTGAGTCATTCCAAAGAAAATATTTACATGTCTAACCTACAAGTGTGAATTCTTAGACATCATATGGGAATCTGATAAATAAGGATTAGGAGGCAGGAATCTCTGCATCACAGTGAAATATTTCAGAGTCATCCAAAAGGATGATTTTGGATGTCTTTGAAGCACAGAACCCATATTTGCACTAGAAAGTGAAAGTCTCATGTATGTCATGCCAGGAAACTTCTTTCGTAATTAATGGCCATTAATATATATCAGTACAACTTTTAAGTATGTTGTAATGTCTCTTTTTGTGACCAGAAGCACTATTGCCTAGAGTTTGGAAAATGAAATTAGTATTCTCTGTGTGGCAGACTCTTTGTATGTAGCTTTCACATTTAGTAAAAGGAAATTATATAAAAGTCTGGGCTGTCACTCTCAATTTTGTACGTGACCCTTATGAAAATAAGGAAAAAACTCACCAATTTTTCTATTGTGTTTCCAAGGAGAATTCATAACTCAAAGGAAAAATATAATTATTCCTGGAATAAGCCAGTGCAAATAACAGTAGGACCTTTCTTTATTTGAACAACACTCCACCAAGTTTCTTTACAAACCTCAATTACAGTTGCTATATTCAATCTTGTTTGCTCTGCCAACCTGTAGAAATAGCTGTCACAGTTTGTGTTATGAATGCTACACTATGAAAGGGTCTGTGTATCCACAAAAATATCCAACATACGCTGCCTAGTTCTCTCTGCAGACAGAAAAGGGAAATGTTAATGCCAGTCAGCTCTTCTTTATCACTAGAGCTGGGAGTGGATAGTTTTAGAAATGAAAGGAAGTGGCACAGTCCAAGTCCTTATTCCTGGTTGTTGTCTATAGTCAGCAGTCATGTACTTGTCTTATGTTACTCCGTGGTGATTGGATGACTTAATGAAATTAGAAAAGAAATGCTGTATTATGTCAAAAAATATGTTTTGGAAAATGTTTGCGTAAGTATATGATAAAAATATATTAACCTCCAAATGAAGGTTTAAAATTTTGTCTTCCCAGGACATTTGATATAACTGTGTGAGAGAAGGAGAAAGGAAGAAAAGAGTGCATGCAGAAGGCAGTAGGTTTTATGTGAGTGTCCTTCCTTCCAAATCAGTTAAATAAAAATGGTATAATCAAATACACAGCAGTTAGGAGTATGACTCCTAGTCTGGAAAGCAAATTTTAGCATCCTGTCTGGCAGGAGATGGTTTAGGATGTGGTTAGAGGGGTGGAGCTGTAGGCAGAAGTTGTACCTTAGCAAATTACTGGTGAATAATTTTGATAATGAAACAAAACTAATTATTTGTTTGTGATGGCAACTGTAAAATATACTTTTTGATTGGTGATGCAAACAAGGTTGACATTGATGATAATTAACTTAGACTGGAGGGAGAAATGTTTTGAAAATTCAAATTAAATCAGAGCTGGTTTAAGTTGCAATATTTGTAAGGGAGATACAAACAGGTGTCTTACCAACATGAACATCAAACCAGCTGATACCAAAATGGATTACAGTCTTTTAGTCCCATCTTCCATAGTCCCATATAAGAGGATATATCCACAGCCTTATGTATACTCATATGTCCTTAGTTGTGATCATTCATGCTCATATTGGGATTTCAAGGGCTGATCATCTTAGGAGAATGATTATTCTTCAGCTCCCAGCACTGATCTTCCAAATTACCTCTAAGCAGGGCAGAAAATTAACAGCAGCTCCTTTTTCTTTTGAAAATAACATATTTGGAGAGTCCTGTGGAAATAAAATCCACTGAATAACTTCTTTAATTTCCTCTAGTCTTTGCTGCTCTTTACGGGACAAATCATGGAAAGGAAAGGAAAGGTTAATGGGACTACATTTTACTTTAGTTCATGTCAGCATAAGCTTGGAGTGGATTCCTAGTGACTGACTCCTGACTTCCTAGTGAGGTTACTCTAAATTTACAGTGATAAAAATTGAAAAATAAATTGACTCATAAGATTGCATGTTCTAATATATTTTTTTTTTAATATCACAAAGCTTGTTTTGGCACTACCCTGGAATTTAAAATTCAATTCAGAGAAATTAATGTGAATGTTCAAATAATGGCTTCTAGGCTTTCCTTGAAGGCAATTTAATCTCCGTTTAGAGACTGATTATTCTTCATTTAGTTTTGTACCGCGACTTTGTTTTTTAGAGTCACCATTTCAACCCATGCTATATCAATTTCAGCGATCAGGTACTAAGATATACTGCCTATCAGACTTCACTTTGCAACAAACTAACCAGAGGTCTTGTCAGCCTGATTCCTAAATTCCTCTAAAAGCAAGCAGTCAGTTCAACGGACAGTAGTAAAAACCAGAAAACATTTGAAACATTTTGGTGGCGTTTTCCTATCAGGCACAACTTAAATTGGAAACACTGTGTTCATTTCATATTTATTGGAGCTGTATAGAAAACCTCATTTTTTCACATGAGAGCAATTTGGTTCTTTCTTTTAATGGAAAATGTCTTTGTGTCATGGGTAAGATCTGGTTGACTGTGGCAGTTAAATTTAAGCGATGTTTTAGATGACCTGGTGTATTATAGGATCAATTTGTGTTTGCAAAGTAAAATTTGACATTTAATGGTACTAAAAGAACTTCTGGATTATTTAGCTCTTACTGCTAATAACTAGATGAAAAATAATATCAGGACAGCTGTTAGAATAGTGTGGACTTCCTATTTCTGATTTGGAGCAAGACTTAAATGTAGTGGCAGTTAATAGTTACAATCATGTGAAATGAAGCCAGAACATAAGTATTTTAAAAGTTTGTTAGAAAGCTGATTGGGTTTTTCTTAATGTTCTCTTGCTTCTGTAGGGGCATAGGAATCTCCAAGGGAGAAGGGGGAGGGAGGATGTGGGTAGCAAGAGGTGAAATACTTGTTTCTCAAGAGGTTAAACTGATTAATCAGTTTTTATCACAGCTCAGAGGACTTGTCTTTCCACATCTGAAAGCTGAACTCAGAAATGTGTAACTATGCCTTCTCTGCACTTCAGGCAAAAGCAGAGATGACAGGTTCGACCACCTTCCACATGTTGGAGAAGCACCATGAGGATTCAGGAAGCTTTTTTCCTTTGGCTGGAAGCATTAGGTCAGTTATACATGGAAGGCACAACTGTGCCTGGAGTTATTGCAGACACCAGTGATAGGGTGGGCTGTCACTGCAGGGAGCTACTGGAGAAACAGGGAATGAAGGAATCATCTCTCACAACGACTTTGTTTGCTGTCAGATAGTCTAATAAAGCAGCTATGTTGTGACTATCGGTCACAATTGCTCCTAGTGTTCCTAAGATTTCTATTGCACAGTTTTTCCTGTATTTTTATGTAAATAAAGAAAATCCTACAGAAAAACTCAGACAAGTCAAATAAAGCTGTGGCTTTCCAAGCAAGCATGGCTGGATATGAAGTAAACCAGCCTTCTTGCTTAAGAGGAAACTATGACTACATTTTCATGAAACAAAATTCAGAACTTGTGGACACATTAATGTAGTAATTTAATTTAATTAAAAGTTATAATTCATTTATATTACTACATAAACTTACGCTCCTAACAAAACTAAAGAATTGCTTTTTTTAGCTATTTTTTAATTTCATTTTTAAATTTCCAACTACCTTTCATCACTGTACGAAAAAATACTTGAAAGCTGAGCAGGGCTTGGTGATTTTGTTGTTTTTTGGGGTTTTTTTTAGATTTCTTTCATCTTTGGCAAGGTGATAATTATATGTGGTTTGAATATCTTTGGAAAAAATAAATGATAAGCAGTACTTGTATCATCCCATGTATGTAACAGTCCTAATACAGATGTTATACTCTTACCTGGATGCTTTTATCTTAGAAACTTAGTATGCTTTGCAGACATACATAAGCTGTTTAAACAGTGTATAAGATGAGGGGAGTCTATAGAGGTAAAATCTATTCTTGTAAAAACCAGCACTATTTTGGTATTCTTTTAGAGAAGCTGCATTTTTGTTGACACGCATTTGGGTAGTGATTTAATGGAAGTATTAATTTAGGATGAAACAAAACTCTGTTGAGAAGTCTAATACAGCTTTAGGAAAAAAAATTAAGTCAAAGTCTTATTGGGACCTTGCTGCTGCATAAACTTTATGCTTCCTTTTTGCGTGAGCAGATTTTCCACTTTGAAAGCATAGCATAAAGATCTTCAGTTTTGAAACTGATTTTGAAATTGAAGGGAGTTTAAAATTAAAATTGTACATCTCTATTTCTGTTTTTATTTTGTGTTTTAAATTCAAGAAGCAGAGAAATCCCTGAGACGTGGAAAATCATTGTGTGTACAAAACCTCTGTAGTGCGTTTTTTGCAAGGACAACCTTAGGTGTATCAAGTACAGCATTTTTCATACCTGAGCTGTTGTTAAAATTTCCTCATACAGTTAGTTATTATTTTGCAGTTAGATTTACTATATTGGGACCTGCATTGAGACTCAAGGAATAGAATTTGGCTGCTATCCATTTTCACTTTTTGCAGCAAAAGGTGTTCTGGTTCTGCTGGAAGTCTGTTGTTCCTTATTGCTTCAGGCTGCACAGCCTCCTGAGGAGGCACTATGCTGAAAGAGCACCACAGGCGTTGGGTTTTCTTAAACTGAGACACTCACTTCCCCAATTCTGCTCTCCACAGGTCATGAATTAATCTCTTGCTTGCTGCCTGGGGTATTTCAGATGTGTCTACAAGTCTCCTTGGCTGTCCTTTCCTTCTTGGCTTCTCTTCAATATACTGATCTAGATTTAAAAGTGGATTGATGCAGAAGTGTCTTCCCTCCTTATCTTCTCAAACGCCCTCCACTTCTTAATAGCCCTCTGTGCAGGGGGATGCCCACCTCCACACTGCCTGTGGGAGCAGTCCCTGGTAGGTCCCCAGTATGGTGCTTATGTTACCTATTTGCAAAAGTAGGGGAAAGTTTAAGTTAGCCCCATACCTTGTGGTCATGTCTCAGCCCAGTTGTAACATTAATATAGGCTCAAATCCATAGAAAAAACCCCTGGGTCCCTGCTGAGCTGAAATTACCTTGAAAGGAGAAAGGTAGAGAAATCTTGCACAACACATCAAAATTGAACTGTTTCTGGCCCACATCCCCAGCAGCAGTCTCCTCATAAATTCATTTTACTTAAACAAATTAAAAGCCTTTAGCCCAGTTTTGAATATAGATCTTAGTGCAATGTACAGAACTGAGTACCTTGTAGGTATTTACAGAATATATTTAGTAACCAAATAAATCCTATTTCATTAGGACTAGAACGACATTTCACTTGGCTGGCTTTCACTCACAAACGTCTCTCTCGATCTTTCTTTATTTCTTCTCTTCCTGAAAAACCCATCTAACACTGATATTTTAGATTTTTCATTTAATTCTGTTATGGAATCAGATAATTTGGCACTTCTTGTGCTTTTAACAACTTTTGTATATAAGATGTCAGTGACACCCAAAAGAGGCACCCCTGTTCTGCTGTTGGTGTTCTGATATTGGAGACTTATATATGCCCAAGTCAATATGACTCAGTGCAGGACATGCGTGTGTGAGACTGGCTGGATACTTTGTACATGGCTAAAATTTCGGCAGCTGATTAAAGAGACATCTCTTTTCCTTAATTTTTATTGATGCTGGGTAGGCACAATGTAGAGCTGAGTCTGGATGCAAGGCTGATTGCTGCTTTATCAACCCCATTCACAGATGGAAAATTGCCATTTGCTCTGTGCCGTGTGGTGAAATCTGTGCAGATGCCACATCCATTTGAAAGGTAATTGACTATCTGTTGGATAGATGGATTTGTCTTATTCTGAGGTGTTGCAGGCTTCTAAAACACAATATCCAGCCTTGGTTCACAGGAGCAGACGAGGTATAGGGAGAGCAGTCAGGCCTGAGGAAAAAGCAGACAGCTTTTAGCTGATGTTTGGGCCTGGCTTTGCCACACTAAACATGGTTTGTTGAGTGAAGAGGACTGCAGGACAAAATGGGAGACAATTGTTCGTGAATGTCCAAAGCTATAAAAATCATGCAGTATGTTCACATGAGATGGTGAGATGTAGTGAAATAGCCCCTCCAGCTCAGGCTGTGAGCTGTTTCCTAATATATTTTGTATCCTGAAGGGCTTTTCTTGATTTTCTGAAACCTTCCTGAGAGGACTCACACACTTAAAATCTTGTAATGGCTTTTTCAGCAATAAGTAGCATTTTACAGTAAATATTTTACCCTTTGTAGTCAGTGAAACTGGTTGTTATGTGCAGCAGAGACACAGGAAAGGGAGTCACTCCTGATATGAGGGATCACTGGTTTCCAACTTTTCTTTTCAAAAATCCAGTGAAGGTGTTGACTATACTTTAGGAAATGTTGCAGATCCAAATCATATGTATTGCATTTGAACTCACAAATTATCAGCCGCTGTCCTTAGCTAGAGGTCAGTCAGTGTTCACATCAAGTTTAGATCACATTCCACCTCCTAGTAAATCTCTGGAAATAAATGTCATCTAGTCAGGCTACTCATCATCTACTCCAGGTTAGGCTACTATATGACAATGTCAATTGATATCTTAAAACTAATAGACTACCACTTTTTTCACTTTTGCCATTTAAAAAAAAAATGGACGTAACTAATCTGTACACAGTTTAACACCCTACAGTGTTGGTAGCAAACAAACTACATTCCTCTTTCTTTGTCTCACAGATAAATAGAAAACAGTCTTGAAATAGTTGCTTTAACAGAGAGGATTACAAATGGAACATCGTTGGACATTTTGTGACTATTCTACTGTTCTCAGCCATTATTATTTGCAGCAGAGTCTTTCAGTTTTTATTTTTCTTCTGTTTGGGAATAGCTTGTTCTTGTAATTGATCCCTGCAGGGATTTTGTATCTCAAACTTCCTTTTTAAAGGATATTTCCAATTAGGCCAGCAGTATGTTTATATGCTGGGATAAAAGAAGCATGCCACTTTCAGTAGAATGAATCAACTTTTAGGTTGTGAAGAAAATGTTAAGGATGTCTAAGATCAAAGCTTTTAACCAAACTAACAAGAAAGCTTGTCACAAAGGAAAAATTATCTTTCTGCAGAGAAGAAAATCTTTGTAAGAATTTGGTCATAAATGTAAAGCCCTCAGTATGCAGACTCCAAAGTCAAGATATGTTCATAATTTTTGGTTTAAATATACTGAGAAGAAATGCAGTGCCAAAACTAGGATTAAATGGTTTTTTTAGTGATATCTGTTATTTTTCTATGAAGAACCACAGTTAAAAATACAATTATATGCTGTGATGTCACATTTCTAATACTGGGGGGAAAGGCAAGTAGGAGCGAAGGGGTAACAAAACTTATCAGATGCTGAGCATTTTGTCTGTGGGAATGCTAATAAAGAAAAACTCTTATTCATAACATTTTTTAAGGGCGAATATATTTTGCTTAAAATGAGTCATTACTGCATTATTCTATTTTCATCATATATGTTTTTTACATATAAACCACAATAGAGGCTTTGCCTGGACACCCAATACATTTCCTTTTTAGTTTCCAAATATAGCCATGCTATAAGAGTACTATCAGCAGTTAGAGATAATTCCTATAAATAAACTGTTTTCTTCATTGTAAACAGTATGAACTCAGTAAAACTTTGTATTGACTTGCTGCAGTCAATAATAGCTGCATTCAAATGTCATTTACAGCACAAGACTGGAGTTTATAAAGTTGTCATTAATGTCGTAGTTTTATTGCTGCAAGCGTATTTTGCTAATTGTCTTCAGCATTGCTTTGCTTTAGTTTTAAAGATACGATGTATGAAATAGTACTGATATGACTGGAGTTTCAGTATTGCCTTTTAGTTACTTTTATTGATCATCCTTTACTTACTTCATTGAATTTGCAAAGGTTCTTTAAATAACTGCTCTCAAAAAATGAACCCTCAACATCTAGTAATTAAAATTAGTCTGTGGTCTAAACCTTTATCTTGACAGACTAATTGAAGTATAACTCAGGGTAAGAACACCTGGTTTTATTGGATTGTTCCACCAGCTTGTTTCCAGATGCTGAATCATACCTCTGATGCAGGTCCTATCTGTGTAATCTGGATTTCTCATATTCACAGGAGACAAGTGAACTGCATTTCCCAGGATTACTGCTGTTTATGTGTGACTCATGCACGAGGGCTGTCGTTTGACTGAGCTGATGCAAAAGCAGAGCTTTCACCCTTCCGTAATCTCCTGCTGCCTGGGCAGCTGACATGTGGCCATACCAGCAGGAGAGCGGTGACACACCACCCGCAGTGCTGTGACACTCCATTCACACTCTTTCACTTCACCTAAGTAAGATGAAAAGTATCTCTGCCTTTCTGAGCTGACATCTCCTCTCACTCCCTCCTAGTTATCAAGCTGTGGCAAAGATAGGTTTTCAATAACTCCTCACTTCCACCAGTCAAATAAAATTATATATATTTTCTGATTACATTCCTCAGGTTTCCACAGCAATTTCAGCTCCAGTTGAGAGAAAAGAACAGACTCAGAATTAAAAATTTGAGGATGTGTGGGATTAAGAAATCATTAAGCACTGATCTTCATCAGTGGATATAGTCTAAAATGAGAGTCCATAGATGTCCCTACTCATAGTACAGAAGTGTTTTAGCTTTCATTATCATCATTGTTAAGCTCTTATTTCAGTAGAGCTTCATGTCTCAGCCTGGCTATCCTCTGGCACAGGGTGTATCTGTGGATTTCAAAGCAACAGGACTTTTTTTTTTGCTGGATGTAGTCTATGAGCAGTAAGTGTTCATTGGTGGGAACAATTTCTCAAATTACTGTTATTAGTACTTTTTGCATGAATGCAAGCAAACCATAATTGACTAAAAAAAGCCCTAAAGGAATAAAAGTATTTTTCATCAGAAATGAAAACTGACGAGCTCCTACAAGCACAAAAGGGCACAAAAATGTGATTCTTGTCAAAAGATGTTGTAAACCTTTTTTATTGGATATAAGAGACCTTCAGAAGATGAAAACTTTAAAACCTGTGATCACATTTTTATTGAGTTTCAGGTGTGAATGTTGTGAAGTAAGCCTTTTTCATTACAGTTGTTCCTGATACAAATAACATTTGAATTGGCAAGGTAAGTATGTTCTCAGAGTCTATAATAGCAGAGAACAAGTCTTTAATTTCTCTAGTGCTGGATTCTTCCATTGCAATAATTTAGGTGCCAAATATATCTTTCTCTCAGAATAAACTTAAAAGCTATACATTTTTCTAGACTTGAAAAAACTTTAGATAGCTAAAACTCATTGGACCCTCTAGTCCATCTCTTTGCTAGTAGGAGTTTCTTTCTTATAGTACTTCTCACTTGCCAGTTTCATCTGTTTAGGTTGTTTGCCAGTTTGGCATTTTAAGAACTTTCTTTAGAGCTTCAAATGTATCCTATAATCTAATAGTTCATGGTCCCAGATGTCATAGTATAGCCCTCAGCTGAAACCAGGACACCAGGAAATAATCTTCCCTTTGCTTGTATATAATTGAGTACCCTCCTAATAACCCTTAATAAAGTCCTTCCTTTCTTGGAGCTGCACTCTTGAGGGTTTTGCCCCTGCTCTCATCCTCTTCATTATTTCTGAGATACTTGTGCTTCATTGCTGTGAATAATTTATTTGAAGATGTAGGCACAACCTGTGAGAATAATATTGTTTCACTTATTCTGTTACAATTTCCAAAACTACTTGATGCCCCTCTACACTTTAAATATTTCTCCTGTACTTGTTATTTTGTTTAAACAATATGTTTCCTCACTCTTTTCCCATAACTCAAGGACTTCTATTCCTCAAACGTTTGGTTTTTTTTTTTTTTCTTTAATCTTTAGTTATTTTGTAAGTATCTTGTACAGATTAAGGTGGCTGGACCAAAACTCTCCATTACACTGTGGTAAGACAGATGTATCTTTCAACCTTTCAGTATTCTCAATATGAAATATCATAGAACTTAAGTCTGTGGGTCATAAAGATGTCTAAGGCGAACTGAAATTAATTTATAATTAAAAGGTAAAATCTTGTTTGGGTAAAAAAATAAATAATGTAATTTTCTTTTTCTGTTCATACGTCAGAACTTCAGAACCTCGGAAGAACTTTCTCCCTTAACTGCAATATATATTATTACTACTGCTGAAATAGCATGACGCAAATAGCTCCCATGTAGGCTTAAAGTGTTAAGGATATCAAGTTCTGCAGAATCAATTTGAAACCTTTAGCCTGAAACCTATTCCTGCTTGAAATGTTTTCAGTTCACCTGTTAAAAAATTACTAAAATAAGATTAATTCAAATTAAAATAAACACATCAAAAGATGATGTCTCTCCAAAGTAATTTATTTTTGTAATTTCTCCAAAATTCAGTGTTAATATTATGAACTACTGAGTTCATTTGGATAGTTAATATTTCAGATGAATATGACTGTGAGGTATAGAACAATTGTAGAAAACCTTTTATCCTCAGAAGGATGATGTTTTTAATTCTTTTCCATTTCCCACCAATTTTCTTTTTCTATATACTCTGATTCTGTAGTCTCAGATTTGTAACTGATATTCCATTATGGAAGTCAAAATCAATAGCATGGACAATTCTTTTTTCACATTGGCAATTGCACAGATATTTGCATAGTATTTTTTTCTGATCAGGACCAGTGGGTTTTCCAAAAGATGCTACTGGGAAACACCTTGGTAGTGCAGAGGGACTATCCATTGTTCCTGCACTGATACAGTAAAGAAGTTAATGCAGTATCCATTAGCAGTGACTGAGTATCCATTTTCTTTCTCCATTATTTTAGCCCTTGCCCACAATGTACTTGCTGCCTGGAATTTAGGATTCTGATTCATTAACAAATGGGAGAAAAGAACATTAATATTTCTAGTCAAATATGTTTTTCTATGAAATTCAGTTCCAAGCATCTGTCAAAGTAGTTTTGCTACATGTATTACAATACACAAGTGTGTGTGTTTTATATATAAAATATGCAAAAATACTTCTTTGATATCAAGAGTTTTCTAACTCAAATACTTAATATCTGGGATTGTATTCTGGCTCACTGGAAACTTCGAAGACAACTTTTTTTTTTTTTTCATGTAAAAGTACAGTTTCCAAGAAGTAGAAATATTTGCACTAAAACTTTCAGTAGAAGTATTGTCTTGGTAAAAATCCGTATGAAATTTTCAGCTAGATTTTACTCTGTAGGTGGTGACTTGATTTCATTTTTGTCTGAACTCAGTATGCCCTGGAAGTTTCTTGCCTCTGAATATTGAGACAGCTGTACTAGCCAGAAAACAAAATTGGAACTTGCAAACACTGCATGGCTTTATTGTCTGTGATATAGATGCAAAGTGCTGTAAGTCATTGCAGTCCACTAAAGGTGGGCCAGAATTAAATATCAGCATGTCAGAAATTCCTTCAGGAATAGAAAGTTCACATTTCACTTATGTCTGGTCTCTGGTTGTTTAATTGACATTGTTTCCTACAAGAGGAATTTGCAGGCAAAAATAAATCACATATGCTGCTGTAATAGAAGTATAAAGTATGTGTTGATTGAACTTTTTCCTAGAATTTTGTAAAGTGTCAGTAGCCATTTTTACTCCCTCACAACCATTGCACATACCTGTAGATTGCAGTCTGACAATTATTGTTATCAGGAAAAAAGCAGCCAAACTTGCTACATATGGCTGGTTCCATTTTGTGCCAGAGAATCCTGTGTGCAACCCCGCATGGCTGGAAAAGGTCTGAGAAGCTTCAGGGATTCTGCTGAAGTGCCCTTGGGGATCTCAGATGGAGATACAGAGGCAGAGGAAAAAGTAAATGAGAAACTGGCAGTAAACCAAGAGGAGTGTTCAAATGAAGGGGACTGACCACTCTCAGGACTTCTGCTGGAGCTTGGTTTATTTCTTCATTTCCAGTTAACATCCTTATCATTTGGCACTCTGTAAAAGCTCCTAGCCTTTATGCACAGGATCTCCATTACCACCCAGAAAATCCTTATCAGCTAAATTAGTATCCATGAAAAAATCTATCCCAGCGTAATTCCTAAGTTTATTCAAAATAGTAGGTATTTGGGGATTACAGGTTCTGCTTAGTATGCTACAGCTGGTGTAAAAAAATTAGGCACCTTGGGCAACTGCAAGCCTAAGTGTGAAGGACCAATTTGGGGATGTAAATTGCTTCTTTCTCAGAGTTGCTGAAATCTTATTTAAGGTTGTATTATTACTAATCTTGTACAGGCACTCAAGGCAGGAAGGACAGAAACTGCGAAAAGCTGCTGTCTCCCTGTTTGTGCAGAGATGAGGTTCCAGCTGCTGCACTCCCTGAGTGAGATGTGTGTGATACCAGTGCAGAGAGAGGTACCAATCTCCTGGAAAGTAACAAGCTGAACAAAGCCTGTTGTTTCTCAGCAGCCAGTGAACCTCTTGTGCCAGAAAGCAAGTAAGGAATCTCAGTACAGCCTGCTTCCTTGGGAGGAGAGAGAGCTGTGTGCTACAGTCAATCACTCGTTACAGAGAATTTATTCCTCTAATTTAAGCACACAGAAAATGAATGAAAGCTGCAGTAGAAGTTCACTGATATATACACACACATATATGTATAGATATATACACACACAGTGTCGCTCACAGCATGGTTGTAGTTGGATGACTGCATGTAGTGGATCTTTAGAGTCTTTGATTTGTCTTCCTACATATTTCCCATTTCTCTTGTGTCTAACAAAAAATGTCTGTGAAAAAAAACTAAATCTGGTGTGTATAAATAGTACAGGAAAATTGAGGGAGCCATAAGACAGTTGATAACCATTCTGTTCTTGTTTCACAAATATTCCATAATCACTGAGAAAACATTCTAATGGAAAGGTATTTGTGTGTTTGCACATGAGTACAGATACATGTATGTATTTCACATGCATGTCTTCACTCATAACTGATCTGCACAGCTTTGATAAACCTGTCTCTGGTAATAAACTGTTGTTAGAAGGACTTAAAGATGTGGTCTGAGAACAGAGACAGTCTTGCCAGCAGTCTCTGTAAATACACATATGCATTGTAGTGACATTGGTAGTAATAAATCCCATAATCCATATATCAAACTGTCCTCTGTTCACTCCTGTTATGAGGTACTTTTAACTTTCCAAAATCTATTCATTTAAGTAAGCTAGACTGTATGTGTTTGTATAAATGCATAAATATATGCACAATATATTGATCCCTGACAAGAATCAAAGTAGTGATCTGTTTGGTACATGGATACTGCCAAACTGGAAAAATGAAAGATAAATTTTGGTCACATACCAGTGCGGGGTTGCCTTGCAGTAGTGGGGTAACAGGAATACATCACTGAGGAAAAGATTTCCTCCTGGATATAAAGCAGAGCTCTAACACCGTGAGGTAGAGAGCTGGCAAGGTTGCCAAGTACAGATGAGCCAGGAATTCAAGGACCTGGGCAATTGCCCTTGATAGGAAATGTGTTCTGTCAAAGAAAAAAAAAGCCCTGCTGCAATATTTGCAGCATTAACTTACTGTAAAAGGTTAGCCATCTAACGCTTTGCTTTATTGAAAAACACGATCCATGACTTCTGTTATGATGCTTGTTATAACTCTGCTGGATTCTACGTTAAGATTTTCAATCTATATGAAACTATTTCTTATATTTGCTTGAAGAGAGTGGTTCAGTGTTTAGAGATACTAAAAAATTCAAGACAAATTAGCAATTCTTTGAGAGTTGAGGAAATGAAAAATTAATTATATACACTCAGTGTTTTTGTAAATAATTAGCTATAGTCTTGACAATTAAATACATTTGGGGTTTTTTTTCTCCTTGAATAGATAAACTGAGGCACAAATCAATTAAAAGCCATGACCATAAAGTTTATATGAGTTTGCATTTTGATGTTCACCTTGAGCCATCTTTAATCTTCTAGACTTTCCATACACACAAGTCAATAGCTTAGGGTAAAAGCTTTGCTAGCCCCATTGAAAATTCTATCATGAGGAACTTAGTTTCAAAGCCTCTGTAAGAACTAAAAAAAATGTTGACTACTAAACTAAATGGGTGACCTGACTCTCAGCAGTGCTAGCAATGTCAGATGAGAGCACTCCCTTCTCCAAAGGCTATGTGGCAGAATCCCCTCGTTGTGGGATTTGGGAGTTTAGTTCTAAAATTATCACCTAACTTCTTTTTCCTTAAAAGCTGATGAATTGATTCTCCAAAACCCTTGGACTTTGTGAAAACCTCAGCTCCATCTAGTTATCTGAGGTTTTGAAATTTTGTTTTTAATTATAATCCAAATGAGAATGGTATGAGTGAGTATGAGATGCAGTTATGAGACAATACTAGAATGCCATATACCACATGTTAATGGTTTCTAAAAACATACCAGTATAATTAGCATAACCTTGTATCTGATTCTGCCACCAGACAGTATTCCCATATTGTCTCTAATGGTTTACTCCTGTGTATTAAGACAGAGATTTCTTTCACATCTTTGGAGCATTGATGCTTTAATTCCTTTGGTGACAGTTCTTCTGTTTCTTCAGGTGGATCAAAAATGAATGCTATTGGATCAATTTTTCACTTCAGGCATGGAGACCATTTAGAGGACCAAGGGAAACACACTCTCTTGTAATTCAGTTTGTTCTCCTGAACCTCCTATGGGCCTTCTAGGTCAGTACTGCAGTAGTGCTTGATGGAAACAAAGTCTGATGCTTGATACAAGCCTTTTAAAAAAGAGACTTAGAAAAACTCTACTTTGAACAATTTCTAATGAGATTGTACCTGCACCTCACCAGAGGAACAGATAATTTCACTTTTGTAAGCCTTACAAAGAGAGTTGGCCAGAAAGCTTCAGGTACAGAAATTTCCACTGCTAAATGCATTTTTCAGGAAATGGAAGACTTTCTCTGGAATCTAGCAATTCTGTTTACATCTTTTGGATGTAAAAGGATGTAAATGCATTATGTAGACTAATGATTAATTAACTACCAATATTTTTAAAATCTAAATATTTGAAACACTTAATGACATTATCAAAGTAAAGTCTTTTGACACTGAAATACTTTTACTACATTGTTGATACAAAAATAATAGAAAAAAGCCCCAAACCTGTCTGAATTTGAGCTATTGCCTTTTCATTCCAAGAAAAAAAAAATTTAAAAAGGAACATTTCTTTTGAGAAAAACTAGGGATTTTAACATGCCCAGTTTGGCCTGTCCTGAGCTGCTCCAAACATTCTAGCAAATGAGTCTTTTTCAAGGTTTCTCTGCTCAAAGTCACCATTTTTTTTACCATTTTTACACTGAAAAGTCCATATAGTTTTTGCAGTTTCATTAAGAATGCTGGGAAAAACTCTGCAATTGGAAAGTTGATTTTCAAACTATAGTTTTAGAAGTCCAGGTGCACTTTACGCTGCCTTTGCCTGAAGAAATGCATTAATTATTGCCTCAGGGATACCTGGAAACCAAATTTAGTTTCACTGAGCTAAGAAAATTACAACTATCTTTAGATGTAGCCAGTATTTTTCCATAGTTCATAGAGCTATTTTGAAGCTCTGCCATCAATCACAAAATTATATTTAAATTAGATTGTAGATTTTAAAAGCTTTGGTAGAAATAGGTAATACTGAGAGTCAGAGAGGAAAATATTTTCCATGCTGCGATCTGGAAGCAGCTGGACTTCCTGTAAGTTCAAGTCATTAATTTCATTGGCGCCATCAGTTACGTTAGACATGTAGGACCAATACCTTTCAGATAAACTATTGGAATTATGAGGGAAAGGTTTTTCATGGAATTTGAGAAAGCAGTTTTTGATTTGATATGATTTGTTGAATTCTATGTTTAGTATATCTGATCAACTATGCAATGGCTAAGGAGATCAATGGACCTCCACCAGGATCTGTGCAGTGTTTGTGTAAGAAGCAGCTGTATTTGGTTCAGGAGATCTCCTTCCATTTTCTGTTTTAAGCAAAGTGCCATCACATTGTCAGGAGAGGATGTGTCACAGAGGAATAGCTCCTTAGCATGTAAATGTTGGCTGGACTTTCATAGAGACTGATGCTGAAAGGGCAAAGTGATCCACAGACCATATTTGTTGTCAGGGCTGGTAAATGGTCAGTTTGGTCCTCAGCAAAAAGAATTAACTTTTTTATTCTTTGTTTCACAATTATGTTTTCCTTCTAGTATTCTTTTCTAGTCCTTAATGAACTACAGGAGATTAAGGGATTAAAAGCCCCAAAATAATAGCAATAAAAACCTACCACACACAATCCTAAAATAGAAAATACAGCTTATAAAATCTATTGAATGAGATTAGGATCAGTTATGCTGCAGGCTGATGGAAATATGCTAGGTTATGAATAGGGTTCTTCATGGGTTTTTTTTACCATTTTGGTGTGTGGGATAGAGTGTTCCTTTAGTTAGAGAAATAATATGTTACACCTTGCTGTTGGGAGCTTTGTGTAATGAACTTCCAACATTTTATAAAATGCTCAGATGAATGACAGTTGTAGAGCATAGTTTTAGCAGAATTTATTTCCTTGGAATCTTAAAAGCACCTGCATAAAAACAACATGTGAATCAATTAATTTTTGTTTAGTTTTAAAATTGCATAGCTTTACATTCAAGTTGCTTTATTTTTCAGGCTTATCAGTCATGACTACATGTGTGGTCTCTACAGGCAACATGTTCTCTACAGATATAGTAGACTTAGGCACATTAAATCCATAGTAGATTTATCCAGATTTAAGAACATGCATGCATGAAGAACACAAGGCAGCACAGGAGGTATTTGTAGGGCTGAGCTGCGGAGCACTGGGGAGCTAAAGGTTCCCCAGTGGTCCAGGTGATTTCCCGCACTCAGGTGTCACCCATCTAATCCCTGACTCCTACACATAGTTCAGAATTCAACCATCTCTATTTGTCCAGTGGTGAATTGCTACAGAACTAGTTGACCTCATCATTCTCTGACTGCAAAAAAAAATCTAGTGGATATATGCTGCCAGTTCTTTTAAAGTAAAAGCAAAAAAGCTGTTATGTATATCCCACATTCACTCAGATCTTGGCTTACCTATAATGTCCAATATCACCCAAGCATACAGAAAGTATACAGATCATTGTTTTCTTTCTGGGTAGTAAAAAAAGGAGAAAATACGGTGAACCATTTTGGTACCTTATATGTTTTATGCAATTTTGATGCAGTTTAGTAATTAATTTTTTAGAATCCATTCTATAAACTGCAGGTTAAACTTGTAGGGAAACAAACACTTCTTTACAGACAAGCATATTTGGAAATTGCTGCTTCCTGTTGAGTGCATTTTGAGTGAAAACATAAATGCTGTGCTTCATTTACTATGATCCAGACTTAGTATTGATTTTTCAGAAAAAAAACCCACTTGAAAAATAATCATTCTTCACTCTTTTATACTTTCTGAACTTATTTGCCTCTGTGAGTTATTAGAATTATCATTAGTAAGAACAGTAGGGCATTATTCCAATTTTGCGTGGATGGAAGTGAACTGTATGAAAAATGAGAGGTCAATAAAAATTTGTAGAAAAGTTGTATTAGCACAGATATAAAGAAACTCTGACATTTGGGTATATTTAGAAAAGGTTAGGGTGAAGATCTTATGGCAAACAGAAGAATAAAATGATGAAAAAGAGATCAGGACTGTTTGTTATTTAAAAGGCTACATCAAAATCTATTAAGAGCATGATAGTGCATGGCAGCCTGGAAGTGAAGAACATGAGTGGTCTAGCAGAAACCTCATAAGGACAGATAAGTCACTCCAAGAAGCTTTTGAGCACCTGGAACAGGCTGCACCCAGAACCAGTGGGAGTGTCCCATGCAACTCCCTTGAAGGTTGAATTTCAGGCTTTATTGGTTAGCAGGAGGCACATACACAGAGAGAACTTGCAAAGCCCCATTAAAAAAGTGCAGATTTATTAATCCAGTTGATGGTGACCTTCTGCAACACTGTATGATCTGAATTTCGCCTCTAGGTTTACTTGCACTGTGTCCACTACTGAAGATGAGCAAAGGCAGCAGACTTAGGGTCCTGTCTAGTGGCTGTTCTAATTAGGTGCGATAGCATCGCTCAAGACCTGGGAAAGTATCAGTATTCCACTTGGGTTTCTCAAATCAAACTTCACTTAGACATGCAAACTAAGGTTTGATATTTACCTGGCTTTAAGGAAAAGGTCAAATTAAATAGCTATTAGCTGTCTCCTATTAGCTTTAAAGAATTTTCTTCCAAAGGCATGAATATGTCTTTCAGAATAATTCACTTGGGGCTTGGACATTGCGATTAGGTAAATGGATTTTATACCCATTTATAAAAATAAGGGATTAAAGTGATTTACAGAATGGCACACCAGTGACTCCTTTTAAGAAGGAAGCCAAGTGTAGCCTACTTACTAACCATGCAATATTGCATGCACAAGGACTCTGTGCTTCAGTGTATACAGGGGAAGATGTTTGAATGAGTATTTTCACTGGAAAGTGTTGCTTTATGAACTGGCTTTTACAACATCAGAGAAGCCAAAATGTTGGTTATTCAGAAAATTCTTTATGTTAGAAGAAAAAAAACAACTTCCTAGAGAAAGAAAAACTTAATTCCCATCCACTTTTAATATACACCTGTTAGAGAATTAAGTTGTCTGAATTTGCTTGCATTTCACTCCTATCAATTTAAGTATACATTGTAGTGAAATTATTTAATGGAGCAGTCTGTCTTGAAGAAACCTTCTAATAGAGAAATTATTTTTTTAACTTCCTGGTTTGGCAAAAAGACATTCCTATTTAATACTGATGTAGTTTTTGAAAAAAAGTTATGAGTTATGTTATATTGATATGTATCAGACTTTGGAAAGAAAAAGTACTTGATTCAGCCAGCAAAATGAATCAGAAATAAATATACCTATATATATATATATATATATATATATATATATATATAGTAAAGTGAAAGCCCCATGAATTCCTTCCTGAGTAACTACTAAAGGAGGCATCCCAAACTCCTGCCCAGTGTCCCTGTATAACAGTTATCTCCAAACATTTTGTTAGAAAAGCTGTTTTTCTCTTCACTTACCTGTTTGGATTATGGCTGGTGCTCCCTGCCTTTGACTAGGCCAGAGGAAGGCATTGTAAGTGTAATCATCTGAGATTTGGTTACTCAGGTACACAGCTTCCAGATTTGATCTCTTGTTCTTCTGATTGGCTTGGTTTCTGGACAGAAGTTTCAATGAATAAATGAAGAAACCTAGCAAATACTGGCAGTCTCAAGTGAACTCTAACCTGCTGTGTTGTGGGGGCTGTTAGTGGGATGTTACATTGTGGTATTTCCTGCACAGGATCCCAACCTGGCAGTGCACCTGGAAAAACTGCAGCCAGTGGAAAGCACAGTGAAGTTAGCACTTGGGAACCAGGCATTCTGGCACACACAGAGAGCAAAATCCCAGCCTTTCATATCCTGGGGTTAATGAGGGCTTGCAAATGTGGTAATAGCTCTAGATATTTTGTGTGCTGTCTCTGACCATGAGCTCCCTGTAAGCCACATCCCCATCATTCCCTAAAACTCTCCTGTACTAGAGACTGTAATATGGCTGGAGTGTAAATGTCTTCCAGTTTCCTCTTCTGATACAAGTATTTCTATTTCTTCTTCCATTATACGTTAGGGCCCCCCATTTCCAGCTGACCTTTCCATTGCCCATGCCAGCAAATCTGCACATGTATTCATGGCTCCAGTTCCCCTTCCTCTAGTGGCCAAATTTTTTATTCCAAATTTAGTAATAGTAAGGCTTGGTTTATACTTGTTTCCTTTCTTTCTCTTTCCTCCTTTCTTTCTTAACTTACAAACTAAGAGAAATGAGAAGCTTTGCAAATGTGCTAAATTACTCAAATAGAAAAAAAGTTTAAATTGTGAACAGAGTGTGTTAAAATAAATTCAGTGTGAAATCTTGCAGTACTGGAATTAGGGGCAGTATTTCCAATTACACTGATATTTATTATTTCCCAACTCTCAGATTTTTACAAGTAAAGCACACATTTTTATTTCAACCTCTCAGAAAAGATCTTCCTCATTTTTGTGAAAGAAAAATCAAGTACTGATAAGTAGAGAGACTCTAGTGAAACATTGATTCATCTAGGTCCTATCATTTGAAAATTATTTTTAATAGCAAAAAATAGGTGGTATATTATCCCTTTTTGAATAAGGTCACAGGAGTGCAGCAGTAGAAACTCATTTCTGCTGACACTTTGCATCTCAGAAATTGTTCCTCTGGTTCACTAAGGAATCTTTTTGGTTTTTTATTTATTTGCCCTTGTCTGACACATTTTACCTCTACCTTGGCAGGAAAAGTCATTTCCTCCTGTGAGTAAATGACTGATAGAGGACAGATGAAAGGGCAGAAATGTGCAAGAGCCATCGAAACCTTCATTTTTGATTTTTTAATATGCTGCAGCTGTTGGCGTGGAGTGTTTCTCTTTCAGTTGAAAGCACAGCCAGCATGGGAATATTGATAGGTTTACATGAATCCTAAAGAGTCACAGCTTATTTGTATTCACTAATAATGTAGCACTTGGAGGGTACTGCCTGCATGGGTGCATTTTCAACTGGAAAAATTGTGAAGCAGCAGTAAGGATTAGTGAAAGGGATTGATGGGGACACAGAGACATTTGGAAAAACAATCTCAGATCAAGACAGTCTACAGTGAGATTTAAGTACTAGTCTCTATTTCAAAAGCTAAGGTAAACATTAATACATATCCAAGTGACTGTGATTCAGTATGGTCCCCCATGGATACATTTTGCCTTTTGAAAACCTTACCAGTTTTCTGGCAGCAATTAAGGTTCTGAAGTGTCAGTAGTTAAGTTAGTGTTACTTCCTTCAAAATCTTTGAATTCCTGTAGAAATTTATAATTTATCAGTAACTTCATCAGAAATGCAGATAATCTTAATCTCTGAAATAAGGCCACATTTGCTGAGGTAAGATTTTTGGATTTTTGAAAAAGCTAGAGACACTGGATGCTAAATGCCTGTTCAAAGTTAATCGGTACTTTTCAGTAATGGATAAGTACACCAATGCTTTAATTTTCATATTTAGTTAGAAAATTTACATTTGGCATGCAATATTGAGAATGGCAAGGAAATCCTGCACCATTTTGTTGATAAATCCACAATACAGCAAAAAATATGGAAAATCCTGCTGTGTGCTGTATTGATGATGCACATAAATATAGCAGCTTAGGCACATTCCTGCCAAGTGTTAGGCACAGCACTGCTCAGTGTTGCCTGGCTAGTGCTACCAGTACTACATTGCAGGTGTTTGACCTCCTGGAGACCAAGGTTTTTCAAATGTTAACACAACATTAACATATTCACTTTCCTAATAGCATTGCTATATCCTGTGCCTTTAGTTCTCACTAAAATATGACTATCACTTTGAAGAAAAAAAGATAAGCCATTTGGGATGTGGAGTCTAGTCTTTTATGGTATTTCAGCATGAAGCCACTTGAGGAGCCACCTTGTTTCCTTCCACATGCCCTCTGCCCCCTGTATTTCAGGTCACACAGATAAATCCAGTGTATTTTCCTTGTGCCTATGGGTTTATTGGAATACCGTAAACTCCTCCTCTTTTAGCAACCACTGCTTCCCTGGTAGCAAGGAGTTGTTGAGGCTCCCAGCTACAGCCATTGACTGATACAAGGTTAGGCCTGGAAATGTATTTTTTTTCTTTTTCTCATCTGTCGTTTTTAATGTCTAAATACTTTATTGAGATTGAGTTCTCCCTGCCTTCTTTGTCTCATAAAATGATACTGAATCAGAGAGGTCCCATGCAATGACTACTTCAGGAGCAAGCATGGTGGATTTACTTCGTCTGAAGCAGCTGGAGTGGCAGAAAGCAGGACTTGACTCAGAAGCCCACGTGTTTATCTGCCATCACCTGGCTCTGGCTCACAGCTTCACTGGCTTTGCCGTAATGCCTGGTCTCTTTGGAAACCTGTTTCTCTTTTTAGCTCTGTTCTTCATGCTGCTGTACCAAGCATCTGTGATCAGATCTCAGTCTCAGCTGAAATGGTATAAAAGTGATGTAAGTGGGTGAGGGATTTTATGTATTTATTTAACACAAAGTGTGAGTTTCCTGAAAGCCTGGGAGGCAGTGTGGCATCTTCCCTCTCTTCACTAAGATCATCATTGGCGCTTTTGTTGTCAGACATATGAGAAATAAGACATTGATTTGTTTATAAGATATGCCAAAACAACTCTGTGCACTTGTCTTGTTCTGATATAAAATTCTGATGTTAACAGAACCCTTGTTCTTCTCTTGCTACTCTTTGAATCTATATTTCTGCCATGAAAAGCAAAAATTTAGGTTCTTAGGAAAGAGGCATTTCCCCAGACATTCTCAAGCAATTCTTTCTCTTGAGTGATTCATTGCTGAAGACGCTTTCTTCTGTAGAAGAGGGTTACAAGCCCCAGCGGTTCTTGACCTGTTCAGTCCTTTATACATGGACGCCTCTCCTGACAACATGTGTGGTTGTAACAGCCTTTCTTTTAGAGTAAGCCATGAGAGCACTGTAGGAAGAGAGAGAACTGATGACAGAGAATTGCTGCTCCAACTAATGGAAATGTCTTTTTCCTTCAAGTGATTTTGTTGCTACTTTCAGTTACAAGAATTGTTATCCCAAAAGGGAGGATTGCCTGCATGCCTTCTCTGCTTTGCCTGCTGACTTCAGCTTCCCATAAGCAGTTGCAACATTGCATCATCATGCATCTTTTTACTGTATTTTATAATTTGTTTCCCTTTTATCACTATCTAGATTGGTTTTGTATGCGCAGTTTATGCTGACCATTGCACTCTTCCCCTAGTACTCCTGCCCTGGATGCAAACCCCAGCCACACCTCATTCTCTCCAAAGAACATACCCTAGCCCACAGGACAGTTTTTTAAGAACACAGTGACACTGCAGTACATGATTCTTGTGAATACAGGGAACCCGGTCATAAGTCCTGCAAACTGGGAATACTGAGTTTGAAATACCTCTGAGAGCTCTTGCTCAGGTCATGCAGGAGAATGACAGACAGAGTCTGCAGTGGCCTTTCTACAGTAAACCTTTAATCCTCCAAGAAATGGGGTGGGAAGGTACCAATAGCAGCAGCTGAGGTTGAAATTTGTCCTCTTCACTGATTTCCACCAGTAGAATTCCAAAATCATTTAATCTTCTCTGGAGTCTGTCCATGGCTTGCTGCAGACACTTACCTTATTAAGACTACTCAGACCTAGGAGCTTTTACCCACGTGTATCCTTGCTTGACTGCCAAGAAAGATTAGAAGAATAACAAACAAAATACCCTCCTGAGTGGCAACGAAATAGAGAATTATTTTCTGATTCTAAAAAATAATTGGTCAGATAGACCCACAGCAGCCTAGAAGTACAGCTCACTGGCAAACCAAAGCATAAAAGTGGGGCAGCTGGAAGATACAGATGAATGGAAGGAAATAATGAAGCATTATTGCTTCTTTTTTGGGGCAATGGGACTTCATGAAAAGATGTGCAGCATGTGTCCCTGCTCTTAGTTCAAGCATTAAAATGCTTCTGACCTTTAAGAGAAGGAGTTATTTTTTTCTAAGTACAGATTCTCTTTCTTCTAGCTTTCCACTTCCTTTCTGGAAATAACATATTATACTTGCCATTTGAGCAACCCTATCAAAGCTAGGAGAAATATTTTCTTCTAATGTATGTTGGACTCCTGATTTTAAGTCTCTTGGTGATTATCCTAAATTGTAATGGGTTTGCAAAAATGCAGGCTTTTATAGGCTTGAAAGAGAAAATGCAAACAATCATAGGTCCTCTTTACCTTCTTATTTTAGAAGCAAAATCCTGTTAATTAGATAGCAACCTTTACAGCTAATGTAATTGTATCTCCATGTCTTTTACCATGTACAGAATGCATGAATCCTCAGAAACAGCAACAAGGAAGGACTGCAGAGTACCATGACTGTGTAAGCTAGATAGTGAATAGAAAAGTTGTAGTGTAATAGATGAAAATATAGTTGCTGAGTTTAAAAAAGGTCTTTTCTGTTGATAGAATGATTTTAAAATTTTAGAATCATGTAGAAAACCCTACAAAGATACAGTTCAAGATCCTTCATTTTACAAAGCTGCATATATGAAAGTTGAGGAATGCCTGTGATTTACTAAATTCAGCTTTGCACTACCCTTTCAAGGTAAGGTGATATAATTTTAAAGATCTGCATACATCACTCCTCCTGTAGTGTACGGAGA
Source organism: Corvus hawaiiensis (assembly GCF_020740725.1). Classification (NCBI taxonomy): domain Eukaryota; kingdom Metazoa; phylum Chordata; class Aves; order Passeriformes; family Corvidae; genus Corvus; species Corvus hawaiiensis. The sequence goes on along the minus strand of NC_063215.1, from coordinate 70,322,101 downwards.
TCCTGTGACAGAATTAGGAATACACTTGACTTCCACATTTAACTTTCTTAACCCTGAGTCCTTCGTTTTCCCTCCTCACCCTTGTGCCTCCTTTACTACAAACCTCCTACAACCATCAGACAAGAGGGTCTTAAAGAAATCGATACTCTGCTGTATAACTGCAGTGAATTGCTGGAGCAGATCCATTTTGCACACAGAATAAAATCACTGCCTTGTGAATGTGTATTCTCTATACTAGCGCTGATTTTTTAAAACTGTAGTTCCCAATTACAGGAATATATTTCAAGTGGGCAGAAAAGGAGATAGTCAAGCAAACCTTAAATCTTAGTAGGAAGAAGACCCTGTAATGAGGGCTGCCAAGAGGCATTTATGTAGAGTAACTAAAACCAAATTTTTCCTTAGTGCCTCCTCCCTTCTCTGTCAAGTCTATTTTCATTGGAGATGTCTCCATTTAGTGACATGCCCACTTGGGCATGTCTTTGCTCTGTAACTCAAAACCAAGAGAAACCCACAAACCCTGCAAACAAAGCCTGAGAAAGAAGCATAGCATTGGAGCATTATTTGATTACCTCTCTGCATCTCACTGAAGAACAATTGCTTGCATGCATTTAAAATCCACAGTGCCTGCCACCACCGATTTCCCAGAGACTTTACAAATTCCCGGCAGCATGCATAAAGGGATTGAAGTTTGGAATAGGCCATTTTGATTAATCTACAGAATTCCACTAGGACTTGCAGATGTTCTATTCCAGGAAAACAAACAAACAAACAAAAAAAAAAAACACAACAAAAAAAAGAATTTAACTTAAACTGCAGCAGAGAACACAGTTTTCTGCAATTTGGCTGCTAGTTTGATTTAGATCAGTACTTGAAGAACATGCATTTACTTTAGCTGCTGTCCCTATCAAGGAATAGGGCCAAATATACATAAAATATGTATAATATAATTTATACAAACCAAATATATCACCTGGATCTGGCTAAATTACAATTTAGTTTGTAATTTTTATGTGTGAGGCAAAGTCTTTATAAGAGACTGTTTAAGATTTTGTTGAAGTCCAGACTTTTGCTTCTGAATAACTATTGTGCCACCTAGTGAGTGTTAAACAGCACTTTTAAACAGATGGAAAGATTGACTTTAAACATACTGGTGAATAAAGAAGCAAAGTATTTATTAAAATATTTTGAGAGACATGTTGAAACAAAAATTATTTTCTCTCTTTTCCTGATTATCTACTAAGGTGTTCCAATGAGGTAAAAAATACTCCACAGCATAGCATTTTGTTTGCAATTGTATTAAAGAAACACAATACATCAAAAGGATGCACACAGAGCTCTTTACCTCCCCAGCAATACAACCATTTCAATAAATTATTAGCACAATTCATAATCTTATCAATATGAAAGGATATCCCCAGATCTCGGATGATAGGAGTTTCCATTCTGTAAAACCATTAAATAAATAAATAAACTGAAAATGTTCTTTTCTGACCAACTATGACAACTTTCACTTGGCACCAAGAAAAAATGCTTTAGCATGTTGTTATGATTGCATGTGTTAAGGCAATATTTGGACAAAATAATAAGCAGTGTTTTATGTTAAAATCATTACATTCTGACAAAGTTTCTCATAAAATTTCCTTTTCCATATAAATAGTTTGTGTGCAAAAAGCTATGTAGATTTCATTAGCCTGCAGCTATTTCTTAATGATTTTTCTCCTCTAGCTGAAACCTCTCAACAGGGTTGTGGGGTTTTTTTTCTTTCACTTTTTAAGTAAACCATCTGTCCAGTGTGGGAGGATTGGGTTTGCCACAGTAGATAGCAGTAATATTTCAGTCACCAAAGCCAATAACAATAAATTTCCCTTAATAGAGCATTTTCTAGAATTCTTCCCTTTATTGCATCTTATATTAAATTGCCACACTATCCTTCATCAACAACAAAAAAAAAAGCTAAAGTGGGTAATCTGCTCTTTTAGTACCTGCATGCAGGGCCATAGTTACAGTAGAAAACCTAGTGGTCAGCCATAGTTCAGTTTAGAAACATTTACATTCTCTGATACTGCAGGGAATTTTAAATTCATGTTGTTTAACACATTTAAATGATGCATATTAGAGATCTTTCATGTAACAGGACCTGACACCAGGTCAAAATGACATCAGGAGCAGAGACTTGGATAGCTCTATGCCAGACCTTGATGTAAACTTGAATATTTTTATAATTTTTGCCTCAATGAGCAATGGAATGGAGCTCATCTTCTTTCAGCACTTTTTGTTACAAAATATCTGAGATTCAGTTCTGATCTGAGAGAAAATGAAATTAGTTTCCGTAGGTAAAAACCATACTGTTTTGAAAAGCAGAAAGCTGTGGTCTGAGGGGGCTTTTTTACACTTTGTTGTTTTTGTTTGGGCTATTTATTTTCCCTCCATGAAAAGTATTTCCAGAAAAAAAAAATTTCAATTTTTTCATTTCAAGGCTTGACAGACAGTTTGTCATTTCATTTTCTTCTTGCAGACAAATGAAATTGAAAAGATTGTGTCAGGTGTCAGGTGAGCTTCTTTAGAGCTCAGTTTCCAGGCTCTTTGAATTCTTTGATACTTGAAAAGTGTTTGTACTCTGTTCCAGTTTCCTCTGGAGGTATATTGTGTAGTGAGCAAACAGAAAAAGCAAAAGTTTATATTTGTTAAAAGCATAATCAATTTATTACTTCATTTTAAAGTAGTTCCTTTAAGATAGTAAAGAGGTCTGCTTATGAGGTTTTTTGTTCCCTGTAAAGGTTCTTAATGGCCAATATTCACCTTAAATATGGAATTTAAATGCATGCAAGTATTACTAAAAGTAGGGCAAGATGAGAAATATAGTAACATTTGTTCGCTTTATCTAGCATTGACAACAAGCTCTTCTCGATATCAAAATTCTCAAACATTATTATTTTTATAGAGGAGGATGCCATTTCAGTAAGAGGAGAAATCACTTACAAGGCTTGGGGTTTTTTTCTCTTTACACACTATTTTTCCATGTTGATTCAAGGTATTCTAGCATTTAACAACAGCTAGGAGAATGATATAATTAAGCCTAAGAGTTCCCATTACTTTATTTCACGTAGTCAATGTTTTAATGTGACTCTGAATATCTCATTGGGAGGATTATCTGTGGAGTCAATGGACAGCATTTCATAAAGAGAGAGCTGAAAATCTAGATCATGGCTCTGATCCAACATTATACTAATTAAGAAAATACTAATAAATCCCAGGTTTAAAAGTGCATATACAATAAAATATTGAAATGAAGTCTCTAAGATGGACAGATTTTATTCAAAGGAAAAAATATGCACTAGTCACAAATAGAGGAGATAATTGAATGGCATGTATTCTAATTTAAATCTAATACCACATTTACATTCAGTGTAGTAATAAACCCTTTTTCCAAGCTTTCCTGTCCCCAGATACCTGCAAAGTCAGTTTGCAGTGGTTTGCTCAAAGTGAGTAAAACTCTCAGTATTTGTAATTCTTACTAACTTCAGGCTGCATGTCTGTTTCCTCCAATATCAATTAGACAGATAGGGTGTAATTCTAATAAATCTTGCTGGAACTGCCTGGAATTTAAATAATTTCCTCTCTTTATAGAATTGCACCTCATAGATTTAACTGAGCTCATAGTCAATATTTACTGTAATCTTAATTAGGCAAGAATTGATTTGCTCTGGTTTTCAAGCATTTGAAGAGTGTAGACATGTCCAAGCTCAGGCTTTTGAAGATTTCACTTAGTTCTGTATTAATTGTTTAGACAATAATCACTAAGTGCACTTGTCCAGGAAAGAAAAGTACCTTTCCTTCAGCAAGTCTGCTGCTTCTGTGAGAAACCTGCACTGCCCTGAAGCCATATCACAACTGAGATTAGCAGCTCATTTCTGAAACTTCTAGGAATCATTTTAGGGATTTCAAGATAGGATTATTTTGAAACTGAAAGTCGTGGTGTGAACGAGTATTGGGTCACTGAGTGAATAAATAATAAATAGTACAGAAACACTTATTCAGTAAATCTGTGAAAATCGCTGGCCTTTAACTATGCAGACTAGGATGGTTATAGATGGTATATTTGTAAAAAAAAAAAATATGCAAGAGAATTAAACAGGTTTTGTAATAAATTCAATCTTTAATGCAAGTCTTAAGTGAAAGAGATCAGAAATGCATATCTGGATTTTTGCACAGATGCAACGTCTGAGATTTTTCCTCTCTGGTCCTAATGGTAACACAGTATTTATTCTTATTTTCGAGGCCATGTAAATAAGCAGATGTTTCCACTGAAACCACTGGCCATGAAAATTCATTACTATTCAAAGTTACATTTCTATCATAATGCAAAAACCCCCAGTGAAGGGTTCATACTACAAGAGGTAAGGTGCTTGGAAGAGCAAATTCTGTAAATGCAAACAGAGCTTAAGCAATCAGGTGCCCAGAGAATGTTGCAGGTATGGCTGGGCTATATGAACATAAGTCTCTCAGTCCTAGTGAAGGAGATGGGAGATGTTTGGCAAAAGCTATCTGGCAAATTAAGGCATAGAAGGGGCTATTGCCATGGCCCAGCTTTAGACAGTGTATTTCCTGGCTGTGCCAGGTACACAGTCTTGAGTACTCCCGGTCTGGCATCCTTAGGTGTCCCAGCAGGAACAACTGAGGTAGCATCCCCTTGCCTCTGCCCCCCAGGAGGGATGCTCCCGTCTTCTGACTGCAGGGCTGCAAGGGAGATGAATCAGGTGCCTCATTAGTGCTGTGCATTAGGTTCTCTATACACTCTTCAAAGCAATGAAAACGACCCATATGATTAGAGAAATGAGTTCCTGATTTGCTCATGCTAGACCTCACACTAGCAGCAGAAAAAGAGTAAGCAAATAATGAGCAAATCTAATTCATTAATCACAAAAGTTATTTTAAAGCACTAGCATTTAATTTAGGTGATTTTAGTAAACAAAACATATTTGTGGATGAAGAATGGAAGAGCTTGGGTTGAAGTGTTACTGGGATATGTTTGACTGAACTTTATCTGTATCAAGTGGACAGCTAATTACAGTCTTCCCTTATAACAATATTTGGAATAATGTGACAAAATTATGTGTATATGTAGCTGCAGATATATGTGTATACACATAAGGGTATCTATACATATGTTTTCATCTGCAGCTATATATACATATACTTGTCACATTATATGTGACATACATTTGTATGTGGATATGTCTATGTGTACATGTATATGACAATCAGTCATTTGTTTTATCTACTGTGAATGTGCAAGACAGTTGTCAGGATTTTTGCTAGTGTGCTTGATTTCTGTGGTTCTGTATTATTCTGCAAAGAAGCAAAACTCTATTTAGTGTAATAGATTCAATATCAATTGAAGTTAGAATGGTAAATCTGAGGTTGTGTTCACTGATGATTACACTGTGCTTCCTGTTGTCACATAAACATTCATATGGAATCCTTTACTTTCTGCTACACTAACTTCTACTGGTATGAGCTACTATAAATGTAAAACTGTGAATGCTTTCATCTTCATTTTTTCCATTACAAGTTGTCTTGGTTTTGAAAGACAGGTGTCTGCTAAGGAAGGCAGAAGCCTCCCTTGAAGTGGCAGATGTAACCCCTTTCCCTCCGAGTTATTATAATTTTGAAATCAAGGGCCTTTAGGCAAAGATGTGGGAAAATAGGAATAACAGTTCTTTACTATTATATATCTATATGTGTATAACCAGTCAAACAAAACAACAATAACTATGGCAGTAACAGCAAACAATCACAAACCCAGTGCCAGCCTTCTCGGCTGTCGGGCCCTTTCCCCTCGGGTGCAGTTCCGCTCGCAGCCGGCAGGGGCGCTGGCGGCTCCCGGTGAGCAGGGCAGGTGCGATGGTTCCCCCGCGGCTGCAGGGGGCGCTCCGGAGCGAGCTCGGGGAGCACGCGGCTCTGGTGCCCCGGGATCACGGGGAAGGATGGAACAAAGGCTTCACAAACCCCTGGGCAGCTGATCCCGGTGTCCGGCTGGACTCTCGGGAACAGCAGGCTGCAGCGGCAGGCTGGAGCAGCAGGGACGAGCACAAATCCCGGGTGGCATACGAGATGTATCCAAACGGAGAACCCCCCAGAGGTCAGGCAGGCAGGGCGAGCACGGCTACAACGCAGCGAAGGCTCGAAGCAGCAGCGGGGCAGGGCGGCCACAGCCCAGCCTCCAGCAGGGCAGGGAAAGCAGCTTTTGGGATCCCGGCGTTGTTTCCAGCAGAAAGAAAAATGGCCAAAAAAAAAAAAAAGAACCAGCAGCTCCTTTCTCTGCAGCTTCTCTCTCTGGACGATGGTGAAACAAAGGAGTAGCCAGGCCCACCCCACCCCCAATGGGCAGCTCTTTTGTCTTTCTTAAGTACCAGCCATTTGTCCCCTAGCAACATGCATATGGGAAAAAATTCCTTTAACAGGAAAAAAAAAACTAGGACTAAACTAAAACCCCAACACAAGTTTTTAAAATTCTTTATTGTATTTTGAAAAAAACCAACAAAAACAACAAAAAAACCCCCTCCATGTGCTGTGAAAAATTGTTATACATAATCTTGATAATAATCTTAAGAAGACTTTACAATTCAGATATATATTTTTATTTTACCAAATAATAGTTTTGGAACAAAGTATATGTGCTAGTTTAGGTAACTGTATTAAGCATTCTGAAGGCTTCCTTTCTCTGTGTTGTAAAAGACTTTTATAAATCACTGCATGGAGCTCTCTGCTGTTTAGGCTAATGTGTGTATAAGAGCAATGCAGAAGAAAATGGAAAAATAAGGTAAGCAATTTTCTTGGCTCTGTAAACAGATGCAATGTGAAATTCTTCAGCCGTAAAGGCTTGCTAGTTTTGAGCTCACAGATTGCCAAGCCCATAGAGTGCCACCTCACTTCCCAGGAAGTGCTTCTTAGAGCCCTTTAAAGACAGCAAGAAAAATAGGCTTCTTGAATAGGGAGGTTTAAGGAAAAGAGAAATTTTGGTAAAATGTGGAGTAGTCACAAAAGTATTTAAATATGAAATAAGCAGAGAGAAATTCAATGCACTGAAAATGTGTGACAGAACTGTTACTACCGTCTATTCTTGCTTTCTATTTACAGTAGTGTGCAATAAATTAGACTAGTCATGAAATTCAGGGTTTTAAATCTGGGTTATACCTATTTATTGAAATAATTGACCATTTCTGTAGATGCTTCCTACCCTTCCTGTTGGTCGTAGTGGGATATCTAATATGTCACTCCCTCTGGCTGGGCAGAGAGCAGAGGTGTGCTGGATGGATGTGTATGAAAGTCTGTGTAGCCACTGCCTGTACTGGGCCTCTACTTTTCCTGAATAATCTTGGGAAGTGTGCATTGCGTCTGGTGGTCTCTGGCCTGTACCTTTCATAAGAACCTATTAAAAAGCAGAAACAAGAACAAAAAGACTCAAATCCACAGGGAATACCATTACTATGATCTTAGGTAAGCAATTATATATCCTTAGACTAAAAGGAGTTTCCTTTGCTACTCCCTGGCTTGAAATTGTAATGGAGTATATCATACCAATGATTTGTAAATTCTTATAATAAAGATTATAAATAAAATAAATAAAATAAAAATATAAATTCCTATAATCATTTCACAGTTTGGTTGGTTTGCCTCACTCAGACAGTGCTGCCCTGTTTGTTTTACCCAAGTATATGTGGCTGCTTTCCCACTTGGTCACACATCTTTCTGTCTGAGCTTGGCTTGCTGGGCAGGTGCTGGTGGCTGCACTGTGAATCCCGCTGTCGTCTCGTCAAGCCCAGGACACTCTTTCCCTGTAGCACTTCTTATACAGAAAGCAGAAACTTCATGGCAGCTTTGGAAAATTATGGATAACATAGCTTGCCTTGGCTTCCTAAAGGCAAGAAAATCCTGTTGTGCTGATCTGGTATGTTATAGTGGTGGTGGTGGTAGTGATATTATCTTTTTTTTTTTTTTTTTTTTTGCAGATGAACATATGATTAATACATTTTTTATTGAATTAAATTGTTCAATTACAGGAGCTTGTAGAAGAGGCAGAATAACAAAAGACTGTACTAATCATCTCACTAGTACTTCCATTTTATCAAATAGTTCAGTCAAAGTGAGTTTAGGACTCCCTTTAATCCCTGCGGAGTTTAAAAAGCCGAGTTTCATATGTAGGATTGCATTGGACAGCAGGAGGTATGGAGAGATGTGGGTTGTTCTCAGTTTCTCCTCTTCCTCAGTTACTGGACTGCTATGGACTGTTTGGGTTTTCATTGAAACAATGACTTAGAAAAGTTACTTTGAAGTCCAGATGTGAAAGAACTGACCTGAGAAAGAAAGGTTTGGTTCCAGCACTTCTTCAGTGTCTGAAAGACTGCAGCTGAATTATGATGTTCCCAGGACTCTTCATCATGAGTCTTTTGAAACATGGCATTTCTGAAAGGATTTATCGGTAAATTTACGCTGAAACTCCATTTCAAAGTCTGCAATTAAACAGAATTCACAGTTGTTTTATGCACTTAGTAATAGATAGTGTGGCATTTACATATTAATTTTGCAAGATTATTTGTATCACTTATGTGGTATTTGTTTTGGACTTCCAAGGTTAACACTCAGATTAGTTCATGGTTGTGTTACACAATGAAAATAGGAATTACTACCAAACTGATAGCTATTTTTATTTCTTAGTATTACTGTTATTTTTACCATCCCTTCTAAGTGATATTGTTTTTCATTCTATGCATTGTAGTGGACATTTGATCTCCTTTATCAATATATTCTTCCTGGTCTGTTCTTGTGTATTAGAAGACACCAGCTTGTCTTTTTTAATGAAAAAGCAGCATAATTATATCATTGCCTGATGTACCTGTCAGACTTCTCAACAATTACTTGACTATGTTGGCTGTTACCTTACGAAGGTCTTAGAAATTTATGGCTGCAGAGCGGATGCTTTCTGGCTTTCATTCTCTGCTCTCTGTCCCTAGTGTGAATGAAGGAAGATCTGCACCCTATAACATTAATAATTTCTGGCATATATTTAGCAAATATCATTATTTGAGATGTCTCTCATACTATTCTGGTTTTGACCTCATCCTGTCTGACAGCTCTGGAAAAAATGCCTGCTTCCTAAATAAAACATTGCAAGAAGGATAGTTTCCAGCAGTCCTGTCTTACCATTTTTCATTTTAGAAGTTGAGCTGCTCTGAGTTTTCAATCATTCTATGAGGAAAAGACTTAAAATTTAACTATGTGATTTACCAGAGCAATATTTATTCATTATTATTGTGTTCGTATTCTATGTTATACAATGATGAATGCATTAAAAGTGGACTGAATTAGACCATAATATGGCATCTTCATTGTAACCTTGTGTTCCTATAAATCAAAAGAAACAATAATACCTCATTTACACTGGACATTAAAATAGGGGAGAGGGTTGTGTTAGTTATTGTGCATGAGTGAAGGAAAAGAATTGGTGATCTATTTATTGCATATGTCAAAGAAACTGCACCATTGAAAGTCACAGTGTCTTATGGCTTGGTAACAAAACCAAGTACAGTTCAAGGGAAAGCAGAATTTAGAAATTAATTAGAAAAACAGAATCAAACCTTCCTCTTTTGCATAAGTTTTTTTGTGTAAGACCAGTGTATTGTGATACGCATTATTATTTCATGCCATAATATATTGACTCTGGAAGGACTCACATTTAGAAAACAAACAAACATAGATAGCATATTTTGCTCAACATTTACAGTCAATAATAGACTTTTTCATCAGAATCTTTGCTTTTGATGGAATAATTAATTTATTACTATGGATCCAGTCAGCTGACTAGAGAAGCCAATGAAATAAGAGAAATGCAAATTCCTACTCTGAGCATGTTTTCATTTTATGTTAGTATTTGGGGAAAAGGATTAAAGCTTAGTTATTAATCCCTTTCATGCTTTTTCCCCTATTTTCCTAAAGTGTTTAATGATTGCTTTGACATACATCTGCCAAAGTTTTTTTTCCTGACTCTAGAGACCATACTTTCAAAGGAACTTTTACCGTGTGTTGCCCCCAAAGAAATTTTGATGTCATTAGATGTCCAAAATCCTTAGTCCCAGTATAAAAATGTGCATGAAAAAAATGAATAGTGGCATGTGCAAAAAGTGCTAATGAGAAGTTTTACTACTTGTATCAGATAGCTGAAAGGTAGATGAAAATGGGAAGAGCTTTGCAGCCCCACAGGTTAGAGTAGCTTGACATAATGAAATGATGCTGGCTTGTATCTCCATAGTTTAAGGAAAGGCAGAACAATATTTTTGTCTGTCATCAGCTATAGCTGGAGGTAGCAGAGGCTGGGATTCTGTTTTGCTAGAGCCAGGATAGCACTGGGGACCAGTATTGATTGGAACTTGGAAGATTTGTGGTTTCATATGATTGGAACTTAGTTTTTGAAGGCTTCAGGATAGTGGATCCAGCAGGGAGTGTTTTAATTCAGAGTTAGTCAAGGGGCATTTTAATACTACTGTGGGTTCAAATTCTCCTGGGATTTTGGTTCTTCTGTCATTGAATGTTTGTAAGGAAACACAATGTGATCAATACAAAGAGCTCAGATTAATCACAGTCTGGAAGCTGAGTACTATCACATACATGTTTGACTTGAAATGTGTCACAAGCAGCTTGGCTTTTTAAAGACATCTTTCAGAGTGCTAAAGTGATTTTATATACAAGTATGAGTGTAGGAGCTTTGGGTGGGTTGGACGGTCGGGACGGATGGAGACGAGAGATCTCTGAAGTCAGATCTTGGAACATGCGGTTTATTGCAAAGGGCGTGGGTATAGGGGCACTGCTTAGAGCTGCCAGCCGCAGCTTGGAGCAGGCCCAAGAGAGCAAGAGTGTAAAAGTAAGAGCAAGTAGGTAAGAGTGGAGTAAGAGTGAGCGAAGAGGAGATAAGTAAGAGAGTAAGCGGGTAAGGGAGAAGTAGAGTGGATAGGTCGTGAAGTCCTGGTTACAATACAATAAATCATCTTCTGTACTGAATATTCTAATTTCCACTAACCAATCTAATACAAGATACAAATCCTATAGTATTTACATACAGCCTATAAGAATTGTTATATTACCATAGAGTGTTACATCTTAACTCCTAAAAACTACTCTTTGGACCCCTTCTGCTGAGCTAGTAGGGTCTGCTCTGACCCATGGACCTGCCTGCAAGCAGAGGGTATTGTTCAATCTAAAGGGGATTACCTTCAGTCGGCCATACCATTGTTTTCCAGTTGTTCAGTAACTAAGACTTGGTATCTCAAAGGTGGCCTTCATTTCGATGTCGCTTATAGTTTTCATATTCCCAAAATCTTTTGTCAGGCAGTCATATTTATAAGGCTTTCCTGTTTCATCTTCCCCAACATATGAGGACTATTATTTATTTAACATCTTCACCTGTTCACTTGATTTTTGTTTGGTTTTTCTCTGCTGCAGACTATGTCAGACAGCCACAATGATCATGCAAAATAACAGTTCATCCTCGCCCCTGTTTCCAAATGTGAGCTCGTTCTGGAAGAGAGATTCACGTGGACTGGGACTCCTTGATGAAGCAGCATCACTCATTGGCAGCTATGATTTCCCTCAGACCACAGAGAGTTTTCCCTTCTCCACTGTGGAATCAACAAACATGACCCTAAATGCCACAAGCAAAGACCCTCTGGGTGGACACACTGTCTGGCAAGTAGTTTTGATTGCTTTCCTCACTGGGATCCTTGCACTGGTGACCATCATAGGAAACATCTTAGTGATTGTTGCATTTAAGGTTAACAAACAACTGAAAACAGTCAACAACTACTTCTTGTTGAGCCTTGCTTGTGCAGATTTGATCATCGGTGTTCTTTCCATGAATCTTTATACCACATACATCATCATGGACCACTGGGCTTTGGGAAGCGTAGCCTGTGATCTTTGGCTCTCCATTGACTATGTCGCCAGTAATGCCTCTGTCATGAATCTCCTTGTTATAAGTTTTGACAGGTATTTTTCCATCACTAGGCCACTAACATACAGAGCCAAACGAACAACCAAAAGGGCTGGGGTGATGATTGGTTTAGCATGGATCGTCTCTTTTGTTCTTTGGGCCCCTGCCATCTTGTTTTGGCAGTATTTTGTTGGGGAGAGGACTGTGCCTCCTGATGAATGTTTCATCCAGTTTCTAACTGAACCTATCATCACTTTTGGCACTGCCATAGCTGCCTTTTATTTGCCAGTCACCATTATGAGTATTTTGTATTGGAGGATCTACAAGGAGACGGAGAAACGCACCAAAGAGTTAGCAGGGCTACAGGCTTCAGGCAGTGAAGCAGAGGCAGCACGCTTTGTACACCAGACCGGCAGCTCTCGGAGCTGCAGCAGCTATGAGTTGCAACGGCAGAGCATGAAACGCTCCACCCGAAAGAAATACAGACGCTGCCACTTCTGGCTCACAATGAAGAGCTGGGAACCCAACACAGATCAGGGGGACCAAGAGCATAGCAGCAGTGATAGCTGGAACAACAACGATGCTGCTGCCTCCCTTGAAAATTCAGCCTCCTCTGACGAAGAAGACATTGCTGCAGAGACCAGAGCCATCTATTCAATTGTGCTGAAGCTTCCTGGTCACAGTGCTATCCTCAATTCCACAAAACTACCCTCCTCAGAAGATTTGCATGAGTCAGGGGATGAACTGCAGAAATCCGACACAGAATCGAAGGAAAAGAAACCTAAAAAGTTGCACCCTCCCAAAAGTGTTCAGGATGGTGGAAATTTCCAAAAGAGCTTTACTAAGCTTCCAATTGAACCAGAGTCAGAAGAGACAACCACAGCTTCTGATGGCGTCTCGTCAGTGACCAAGACATCGACAGCCCTGCCCTTGTCCTTTAAGGAAGCAACCCTGGCAAAAAAGTTTGCCTTGAAGACCAGAAGTCAGATCACAAAACGAAAACGAATGTCACTTATCAAAGAAAAGAAAGCAGCACAGACACTCAGTGCCATTTTGTTTGCCTTCATCATTACCTGGACCCCATATAACATCATGGTTCTGGTGAACACCTTTTGCAGCTGTATCCCCAAAACTTTCTGGCACCTGGGGTATTGGCTTTGCTACATCAATAGCACAGTGAACCCCATGTGCTATGCACTGTGTAACAAAACATTCAGAAACACTTTCAAGATGCTGCTGCTGTGCCAGTGTGACAAACGAAAACGACGCAAACAGCAGTATCAGCAACGGCAGTCCGTCATTTTTCATAAGCGGATCCCTAGGGAGGCTTCATAGAATAGTATTTTTAAACAAGTAAAAAAATAACGAAGCAGGGATAGGATGGGATGGGATGGGATGGGATGGGATGGGATGGGATGGGATGGGATGGGATGGGATGGGATGGGATGGGATAGGACAGAACAAGATGGCACGGGACAGGGCAGGATAGTAAGGGATGGGACGGAACGGGTTAGGGTGGGGGGGTGGTTCCAGGGTGCTGTGATTCTATCATTTAAACATCAAGATGTGAAAGCAGCTGCCAGGCTTATTTATCTTTCAATAAATCCCGTTTAATATAAAAATCAATCCACATTAAGAAACTTCAACATTTTTACTAAGGAGTGAAAGGTTTAATAAAGTTTTCCTACAAATTTGCAAGAAGCTGTATAGCAATTATAAACCCATTACTGATCTGCCCAGCTCTTTGATTATAATTAACTCTGGGATCTCAGGTAAGCACATCTAGCTAGCCCAACTCTTCTTGGTCCAAGTAATCCAGCAACTTTCAATTCAAGTTACATACAGATGTAGCAAGCTAGCGAAACAGGATTATGAAATTATTTGAGACAATGTATAGGTTGGAAAATTGCTTGTTGTTGTCCAGGTAGAGTTTCCTGTTTACTTCTCTTCTGGTATATTTTTAATTGTATCCCTGATTCCTGATTTCTGAGTATCTATGTGCAGCTGATGTTATATGTGTGTGAGTGTGTATGTATGTATAACATACATTCACACCTCTGAAATACACACATACCAGGAAAGAGGTGACCTATTGTTCTAGGTTTTACAGGGTCTCCCATCATGATTACATGTGATTGAAATATTTAAAAAGTCAAAAAATCATGTTATAAGTACATAGCTCATTATTTGCCACCTGAAACTCAATCTCTGGAATGAAAACATGGTGTTCACATTTGAAATGGAGAAAACCAAAACACAGCCTGTGAGCTGAACAGTTTACAGAGTTTTATAATGGGGTACATGCCCAGTAAAACCTTAATCTTGAGCACAGAGTCTCTCCTCAAAGTGATCATGCCTCTTTAAAAGATACAAAGGGGAAAGGAATTGAAGGCTACATTCAATGGAAGGAATGGGGAAGGGTATGAAGCTATCATCTTTGTAGGGCATAGGACGATGAGAAGCCACATCTGGGCTGCATGGTACTGATGTTCAAAGGGAGCTGCTCAGGAGCCAGGCAGGCGCAGCCATCAGCAGCAGCCCCGTGTCCTGCCGGGGAGGCTGCATCGCTGTCCAAGCACACGCGGCCCCTGCAACACCTTGTCCTGAGCTGCACCGTGTGGATGCACCGCCCTTCTCAGAGCCAGCTCAGATCCTGTGTGCAGTACCTGTATCGCTTCCAATGAAAGTTCAAGTTGTCATTTTTTGACAAAAGTTGGTGGAGCCCTGCTGCTAGTACTGTCTGCCCAGGTGATCTTCAGATGCAAGTGATTGGTTTAAAAGAAATGCTTTATTTTTGCACATGAAGGATGCTCACTAAAAAGTGTTTCTTTTCCACAACCTGTTTTAACAATCATCAGGAGAAGCGCACCTAAATCCGTTTGACGCCAGGTTATTCGGTGGTGTGAAAAATGTGATATTGCCAATTTGTAACCTGGCAATTTTTGATAAAGACAATTTTTAAAGGGCTTTAATATTTATAGTTTAGACATGACCAGTATTTCCTGGTATTTGTGATGTGGTCTGCACCAAACATGATTTATAAAAGTCAGAGGTCCCCTGGGGAAAGGATTGTACTTTAAACTGTTGCTCTAAATCTGATTTAGTTACTTGTTGAAAGATTATTTTGTATTCTCCTTTGAACTGACCAAAACTTTTTTTTTTATTGCTTAAACTCTTATTTTGCTGAAAATAAAACAAGTATCTTATTTTACAAAGGGGCATCAGTGTTGTGAACACAGAACTGATGTTAAAGCTGCTTTTGTATTCAGTGTGAGATAGTGTTTACAGATGATTTTGACAACAGTGGAAATATATTAAATGGTGTCTGTGTATCTGAACTATTTAATTTTGTGTTATGTTCATATGAAGAAATATTTATACATATTTCACCGAATGTTTTATTTAATGTTGATAAATATTGCTCTTCAGTCTTCAGCTGTAGTGTCCTTTTAAAGTGATTCATAAAGGTCTGCTTGAGAAATGAATAGACTATACCTATCTTTCTTGTCATTAAAACGAATTCTCTTTTGTATGAGTTGTTTAAAATGTCTACCCTAAAGTAATCTCATAAATTATATTGAAATTCTACTGCAAGTACAATTCTAGTATAAAACATAAAAAAAGTTGAGTTCATCTGTAAGTCACAAGTGCATTTTGAACTAAAGATACCAGAATTGTTTTGCTAGTTTGCTAGCCACATACAAAGGCACCCATGTTGCAAAGAGAATTAATGACCTTTATTTATGGAAAGAAGCATATATTTGAAATATATTCATTACTCAAGTTGACCTAACAAATGTTTTAGCATTTAAATATATATCTATATCTATATATATTGCCATATTATTATATTCTGATATCTAGAGTAGTGCTGTGCCCCTAATACACAAAATGTGAGAGCATGTAAGGAAGCAAGAATTCATCGGGGGATTTATGGTATATTAATATTGATTTTACAATGGGAAACTATTATTTTTATTGAAGTTAAGCTTCCTTGAAAGCATCTGTCACCACTGTTTACATAATAGGAAGAGTTAAATCCTTGGATTGTTTTAACAGAGAAATAAACAACCTGTCTTTTAATGTGTGAACAGGCTTTAAAATGTTATTTACAGGCATCATAAAATGTGTATGTATACACATATTGTAGCATAGATCAATTTAGTTATTATTTATTTAATGGACTATGCACTATAAAATATTAAGAATTTGGCTGTGTTACAAGTACAGTGGGCATAAATTAATTTGTATTTTATATGTTTCTGTTTTTGCCTTAAACCCATGCACACACAAAAAATTCAGCTGTATGCACTAGTGGATATATTATTTATGAACACAGGTGCACACAATAGGTTGCAGAAGAAGAACACTGCCAGACCAATGACACAGCATTACTTTTAAGAAGTACAAATGATGTAATATTTCATCTGTTTTGAGGAAAATTAAGTCAGAAACACAGTAGAAAGCATCATTCTGATGGCAGACAAACAGCTCAGTCCCATTAACTCTCCTCACAGCTCTGAAAGCTGGCTTTTCAGAGACCAGTCTCCGTTAATTGCAATAATACAAGATTAGACTCCATATAAAGAGCACCAAAAAGGTTAGAAGCAATAGCCGGACAGGAGCCATTGGGTAGTCTGGAGAAAGCTTTGAATAGACCCCAATCAGTGTCAGCCTCTGAACAGGCAACAAAATACATTATAATATACATTTGGCTTTTTCAGTGTAAATCTGTGATAGAAGTTTATTACTTCTGTAGTGGTATAGGCAGTGAGAAATATCTGATCTGAAGATCCAAGGGCAGGGGTCATGGTGCATGAAGCACTTTTTTCTACTCCTGCGCAACACACTTTCAAAAAAGGTAAACTGCAAATCCGTCTGGCACTGTTCTAAAGCTAAACAAATGTAGGAAAGGCCTGAGTAGTTCCCAGGATCTAAGACTGTGGATCTGTGTAACCTTAACGATAAAGGGCCTGAAGGGTTCTGGCAGTGAAAATATGCACACAGATACTCTGAGAGAGCTGGTGACCCTTCTAAATTGCATAAAATTTCATTTTCTTATTTTGCTGTCTTGATTATTATATTTCTTTACTTATTCTGCAAGAATATTCTAGAAAGTCTTGGTTCATTATCAACCGTATATATCTAAGAAGTGAGTAGAGGTCCCAAAGTATACTTGCTTTGCCTCTACAGAATGCAAATATCAAAGTGAAAGGAAGATTTTATCTTTTTTTCCCTAATCAGCAGCATCAATAATTTTAAAGATACAGTTATCATCATGCTACCCTATATACAGTAGGGATGGTCAGGCAGTGTCATGCTATTTATAAACTGCTTTTCAGTTGCCCCTTAGCCATCTGACTATTTATGCATCCCTATTCAAAATTATATTTGAGATTCTAAACCCTTATTTTCCTCCAGATAGCTCCTAAAGTCTTATGCTAAAATATGGTCTACAAGCCTGTCTTGTTATCAGGCATTTTTTTCTTTTCACAATCTCAATATGCAAAGTTATCTGCTCTTACACTATCAAAAGACACTTGACTAATTTCAGTTGTATACTGGTGAGGTCTGATACTTTAATTTCTAAAGATGTATGAAACATATCAAAAAGAACTGGAGAAGGCCAGGTCCTTACTGGCAGAAATGGTCTGTGCCACAAGTGGTTTGTTCACCAAGCCTGACCTGTCCCTAAGGATGTTCTCCCAAACCCCCACTAGCTTGAACTTCACCCAGTTCATGAAACATCATGCATTTTAATGCATTTGGAAATTTAAAAACATCCATACATATTCATTGTGGTAGTTCTGAATATTCTTTGACCCATACAAATCTACTGTCCCTATTCACTACCTGCTTCCAGCCTCTGTGATTTTCTATTTTATATATTCTTTTTATCTTTTAAGTATTTTCCCATTCAGATACCACTGCACTGGCTTCTGGGAGCAGGTCAAAGTGATACATATTTTAAGGTTGCTTCTTGTTAGCCTGAAGGGTATGTAGAGATGTCTGGTGGAGCTGAGGTGTTCATAATGATGGCTGCCTTCTGACTCGTGCACTGCACTCCCATGATACGCAAGCACTTCTGTTTGGAAGCTTAGCTAGACAGTGCATTACATTCAGGTTTTCATGGAATTGAAAACTTCATTTAATTAGGATGTTCTTCCTTGTAGCAGGCATAGATCATTTATAGCATCTGCACTTACCAGCTTCTTTGGGCTGCCAGAAAGATATTGGGCAAAATGTTAATTTTTAATGTCTGATACTTGGGCATTTTTGTACTTCAGCTTTTAAAGTAAGGCAGAGGTAATACAGTCATGCTATTTGTTGAGAACAAGTTGAGTATGAATAGGAGTTGTACACTGTGTTTATTTCATTTCATACACCATGGCACTGCAACTGGCTGAGAGTGAGCATCACAGCATTTGATGTCACTGACAGTTCTTCACAATCCTAACTGGCAAACTCATTACCTATGCTGTACTGGCATTCGGGACTTTGGCTGCTCTTCACCACTCACACTGCACATTCAAAATATAACACAGATTTTAATTTTTTTTCTTGAGAAATATCATTGTAGTTATTTCCGGATACATTCCTAGATGTGCTTGAGGATGTTTTGCTTAATTTTAGATATTACATTGGCTCAAGAGAGCCTATTCCTGTCAGGGATCATTTAATGGAAGGAGCACAGGTAACATGGGAAAACATTAAGATAAGTGCTACTTATTTCATGGCCTCTTCCACCATGTATTGTATGGTGTGCATATTGCACTTATACATCTCCATGCACTATGTATATCTCAGAAGGAGAACATACGTGTTAGTCTGCTGTGCATGTACATACAGAGAGATGTACCACATCTAGAGCAATGTTTACAGATGTATATACAAACTTACGCTGAAATTGTCAGCCATGGTAAACATTGCCTTTGATGCCTCATCAGCTGTAACTGGACAGTGAAACTATGTTTAAGTCTCCTCTGCTTATCTGCAAGAAAACTTTCTACATCTTTCCTTAGTGCATATTTTTACAATTGCATTGTCCTTATTTCTGGATGTGGTGTTTTCAGTGTATTGAGCTGGCTTTTCCTGCATTACCCAAAATATAGAAATGCATGAACACATTTCACTTCCTGAGCTATTGCACCAATGCTGCACTAGGTTTAACTCCATTACATTAACCAAACTCATGCTGCCTCTTTTTCAAATAAGAAAAAGGCCACTTAAGAGTAGCTTCTATCTAGGTTCATGTAAGAGAAACTCCTATGTCCATGTGAACATCACTGCCAGTTTCTCAAAGTTGAAAGAGAAATCCAGTCATTATGAAAACATTTTGAGGCAAATGTCACAAACATATAAAGGCAAAATAAGGCAAGTCACCAATCCAAATTCTTTGAGGTAAGACCAGCACTCCATCCATTAGAAGAGGAAAGAAATTACGATCCTCCCTCATCCCATCCTATTGCTCTGCCCTTTCTGTTGCGTGGTATAATGCTTTTCATTTGCCAGTCCCATGGGTGAAATTATGTAGGCTTTAAAAACCTTGTTTGCCTGATAGGACTTAAAAATATGCAGTATATCTAGATCATTCACCCTTTTCTGGGTTTTTAAACAATAAATCCTTGACTGTGTGATGCTGGCTTAAGGGAATGTCTTATGAAAATGATGATAAAACCATTCAATCTAACGGTGGTGAGGAGAGGTAACTTTCTTCCAAGATAGTGAAGCTATAAAATTTATGTGACTTGGCAGAAAGTGTGGAAAAAACCCCAAGGCATTTAAAGGCTTTATAAATGTGCACATCCTCCTTGCATAAGGGTGAATAAACACTTGTAAACAGTGCCCAAAAAAGTTCAGTGTATGAATGACTGTCTAAGCCAAAAGCACGCGTCAGCATCAGCTACGCTGTTAGCAAAGCAGCCTGACACTCCACTCAGGCCTCTGCAGAGATCCAGATTATAGCACTCTAGGACTAATTAACCAGACCTTAATATGTAAGCAGGGCTTGTTTGTCTGGGTGCATATGCATTTTCCAGGCTATTGATGGGAGATTCTTACTTGCTGCAGGACCAAAGTTACTTAGTGCACTTTCTGGAATGAAAAGACTTCTGAAATGATCTGGTAATTATCACTCAACTATGCCTAACAATCAGAAAAGCACAGGATATTGTTGTGCCAAGAGAACTTAAATGTATTTTTCAATTCATTCATAGAGGCAGAGTTAATTTACTTAAAACACTCAAAAGATCTGAAAAATATTATGCTATCATGGATATAAAGGCCCTGGACAAGAATCTGATTCCTTATGTGGCTTTAAAACAACCAGACTTCTTGAGCCTGTTTTTCTTCTGGATTGAAGTCTTTGGGTAACAAAGCAACTGTAGTCACTCCTGAAATACTGCCTAGTCTAGAGATGCCAAAAGGATGAGGAAATGGTCAAATGGCCTTCATTAATTTGTGCCTAATGTGCCCACATTAAGAATTATTGTTACCATTGTGGCACAGACTAATTAACACCATGGGGCAAAAGAAATAAACCAATTTGCTTTGAACCCTCCACAGTGCTGCACTCTGCTTTATGCAGATACATCACAAGAAATAGACCTGTGCTGTATTTCCTGATGCTCAGTACTTTTCTCCATGCATTACTTTTATCCTTCACATAGATCATTCCCCTCCTATTGAACATACCTATCTCATATACCTACTGAATATACCTACTGAATACCCTCAGCCATCAATATAGAAATATGACTTTCCTTTGCATCTGCAAAGCTATATGAAATCAGATATAGCTGGAGTTAATCAGCATTTATCCTCCTTTGGCATGGTTTTTTCTGATTCAGAAATACATCCCATTTGGTTGCCTCATGTTGCCGTTAATTATGTTCATTTTAGAAGTGATGTTAGGACCAAAACTTTCCACTCTTCAGGCTGTAGAAGTACATCTGAGTAAATGTTTCGTTCCTTTGTTCAAAATGAGTGTGATTTCCTGACCATAGGGTAATCTGAGCAAAATCCTTGTGTAAAGGATAGTACAGCTTCTGTGTCCTGCTCTGCCCAAGCACTTCACTGAATATGATGGAAGGTCCTTTCAGACTTGTTTTCAAAACAGTACAGCTACATTACGTAGCTGCATATTTCTCCTGCTGTGAGACAGGAAGGATCAGCATGAAAAATGCAAGACAATCTTAAACTGATATGCACAGGTGCCACTTCTGGTTTTGTTTTGTTTTGGTTTTTAGTCTCTGCAATGTATATTGACTGACACAGAATCCAGCATTAAAGGTAAAATGTAAAAAATAAGGATGGACAGCTGCTCTTGAAAGGAAGCTGCATAGGGATGGATCACTGAAGGCCATGTACTAAGTGCACACAAGAGCACTTAAAAGCCTGAATTCATTGCTTTCCAAAAGAAGTAAGAAAGTGATAAATATAATGTGAAGTTTTGTAGTTGTAAGCTGTAGATGTTAGAAGATGTCACTGAAGGAGATGTAATTTTTTTTATATGAATTATCCCTGGGTTTCTAGAGGTGTCCCTTCACCCAGTTGCCTCTTAACCCAATTCCTCCTGCCTCAAAGCTGACCAGCAGTCATGGGACTTCTGCCTCACAGGAAGCCGGAACTGAGCTCCTGCCCCTGCCACCCCACAGCAGGAAGGGTGTGTGCTGCACCAGTCAAGTTGTTACAAGAAAGAGCCATAAGCTTCCTGCTTCTATTTGGAGATAGCGGGTATTTTTGTGATAGAAATAGAGATAACATTGCAGGAATCTGATGAACATATTTTTTGTGTTTCCTGATATGTTCCTATTACTTGAAAGCTTTCAGGTCTGCTAGTTATAGAGCAAAACAAGTCCCAGAGACAATATCTGAATACACACATTTAAGGCTTGAAAATGTTAAAAAAATTGACTTTTGCCTGTTGCTTTCTGATTTTGAAATATTTGGAGAAGTTGCATGCAGTAATTAAGCAGCTCATAAATAGGTTTCATGAAAAGGAATTTGTAATTTTACTCCTTATGAAACTGATTTTCTTCAGTAAAACCAGTGGAGCTGAATGTACTGTAAACTCATAAAATAACAGGAAACAGTAGAAAGGAGACACTCACCTTCTGCTGTGTAAAAAGACAGTGCTTGAGCTTTCACTCAAAGTCTGGTTTCTATTGCTCTGGTCACAGCTACCCATTCAGGTACTCTACAAAATATTAACATTTTTTAAATTATTGGCGAAGTTGATCTTTTTTTGTTGACACCTACCTTACTCTGCGGCAATCTTTCTGCTGAGTAATTAAATTCTATGTCTTGGTAAACTCTTAGAAAGAATAATTGGCCCTAGCTCATATTGACAGTAGTTTGCAAAACACTAGCATGGGATAATGATGAAGAGCAATCGTTTTCCTTGGCTTCAGTGTTTTAGAGGAACCTTCCCTTTTGCAGCTAATAAAAATGAGAGTAAGAGAAGATGTACTGAGAGAGACTGAAATGCTTTGTTCTCCCCTCTGGAATGACTGCCAGCATTGCAGT
Source organism: Corvus hawaiiensis (assembly GCF_020740725.1). NCBI lineage: Eukaryota > Metazoa > Chordata > Aves > Passeriformes > Corvidae > Corvus > Corvus hawaiiensis. The sequence continues at coordinate 70,299,591 of NC_063215.1, read as the reverse complement.
CCTGAGGGCAGAAGGTGGATGGCTGTTGGCTGTTTTCTTCCGTTGGTAGAAAAATCAGTACATTGGTCTAGGTCAAGTGTCCTATGAGAGCTCACATTTCTCCTTTCACCACATGGGTATCAGCCCAAAATGTGTTGTCAAAACTTGGCTCCCACTGAACTATCACAGTGGAACATTGTGCTCTTAAGAGATTTTCTCCTGCCAAGATGCTTTAACATCTTTTTTTTTTCTTTTTTTTTTTTCTTTTTTTTAAACTCTCCACATAAAACTAATCCGGTGGCACCTTCCCGTGTGGAAATTTCCTTGCAAATATATTATTGTAATCTACAAATAACTTTTACCCTGTATGCCCCTGATAACAATTGCATTAATATAAGCAGATAAACTCATTTCTTTAGTTACTACTCATAGAGTGGCTTGCTAGTTAAGATAAAAAGCAAATTATGGGATATAAAAGACATATCTGATTGTACAGTAATACACTGTGTGCCAAGCAGTTGTTGAGGTAAGGTTTACATAACTGCTAGATGTTGCTTGAACTTTTGAGACATATTTCCATGTTCTCTTTTCCTCTCGAGAGCCAAAACAAGGGCAGAACACAGAACAAGCAATTAAGAGAAATGTAATTGTTTTGATTGAAGTAATTTGAGATTAGAAGTTGCAAGAGGGGTAAACAATCTAGAAAGTGTTTTGAAGCCTTCATCATGTAGATGCTTTCCTTTGGGGAAACTGTCCTTCCCTTCACTATGGGAGGATTCCCTTTAGATGCAGATCTGTAGAAGGAAATTTTGACTCCATTAATATACTACAATATTCTTTGACTGCTCTTAATCCACTTAATGACCCAGTCTGTTGCTCAGTGAATTTGCTCTGTGCTCTCTTCGCAATGGTGAAAAACAGCCTTTTCCAAGGGCTGATTCAAGCCCAGCTCCAGCTGATGGAAAGGCTCCCTCTGTGCTTCTGAAATGAGTATTTTTCCCCAGATGAGCAGGAGGCAGCCAGGCCCCTGCACCATAGTGTGGGGCTGGACTGTGTAGCCTCCCATCAGCATTACAGACTTCCACTTCTGTACCCCCCACCTTGCACTCCCTAGGTAAGAGCCTGCAAAGAAATTTTCTTGGAAAACATAGATCAAACAGAGCAAGCCATCCCCAGCCATTTTCATACCTACATATATATATGTGTGTGTGTATATATATATCTCCTTCCAGTTCCCGTCCTCCTTCCTGCTGCCCAGTGACAGCATATTCACACAACAAAAACTGTGGCTTCTAAAATAATTTCCAGCTGAATTGTAGACTTCAGTGGTCTTTATTACCAATAATGTTAGAGAAAAATGGAAATGAGGAATTACACAGCTCTGCCCTATTTATGACTCCTTTTCTTCCTTTCTCATTTAAATGATGTACACAGAACATTTATTTGTTTGGAGGAAAGATTGTGGCTTACTGGTGCAGCATTCTGATAAGATATTTTAACTTATTCAGAGAAGAGAAAATGCAGTCTCACAAATAGACATCTTGAATTTCTTTTTTATTTCTTACCAAATTAATTGCAGGCAGTTTAAGACCCACCTCTGCACAAGTGTCTTCCTGTGTTTTTGACAATTGAGCAATTGTGTCACATGTGCCAGTTTGTTCAAATTTTCTTTATCTGTTTTCTCACTAATGGTTTCTGAATTATCAAGCCTTTGGCTTTTTGATGGTGCACAGAGTCTGTTTGCAGCAGCTTTAGTTTAAGTTATTGGGAGTGATCCAGCTGCAGTACGAATTTCCTGCACCTTACCTTATTTTACAGCTTGAATTAGACCCTTGGCATTCTCAGTTATCACATACTCAGCAGCCAATGAGTTTTGGCCAATTCTTTTAATCTTCATAATATTTAATAAAGTAATCATGTGCATATAATTGAGGTTTTAAAAATACAAATCCATAATCCATCCCATTACTTCAAAGTACTATACAAAATATATTTTCCTATTAGTTGTGGAAGGAAATATGTCAGTGCATAGCCATGACTAGCTATGTAGTCTGTAATGACATCTAATACAAAACAGATATTCTTCAAATAATTCATTAAATAATTTGACCTAATTCATCCTGGCTAAACAGACTTAGTTTAGCTCAACCCTGCTGTTAATCTTTCTTCAAAATTCTCATTAGCATCAATGGAAATTCTAGAAAGAGCAGATAAATCAGTCTCTCATTATAGGACAGATAAATAACACTTTGGGTTTATATTTCTAGCTAACAAATGTAATCAAATTACTTAAAATATAAACACTCAAAGCCTGTTCTGTGCCCTCAGGGAACCCCTTTATCCCACTGCAGTAAAGCTGCATATAGCAGGATATATTCCACTAATACAGTCAAAAATATATGGGTGTATAAGACTAAACATCTTTAAAAAATCATACTGTAAATGATGTGATTGAGTGAAACTGTATGTATACTTTTAAGTCTTCAGAATAGTTGAAGTTTTAACTTATTTCAAATTTTTAAGTTGAAATCTATTCATATTTGGGAATTTTGTACAACCTTGTAAAGTTAAATACTGTGTCACTGTAATTTATTTTTGTTGTCATATATTGACACATGCTCATTTATATATGAAGTGTACTGTTTATCAATTGCTTCTAAGGCAGCAATAAAAACATGAAAGTTGTTCTCATTTTCCTGTCACAGCTGTCATTTATATCCAGTACATTATTTAAATAATTGTAATTCTGTTGCTTACCTAAACACATAGTGTCCTGCATTCTTAACTATGTGTCTTCCAGTTCTCAGTGAACACATGGGCTATTCTTGCTTGTACTGTGAAAATTTGGGGATACACTTTGCAGAAGTCCTGGAAAGAGATTGCTGCTTCAGTGCATCACTCCAAGAGGACATCAGAAAGTGAAGGGGAACAAAAAGTCGGAACTCCTTCTCTTTTCCTACAAAGTTTGGTTTTACTTTTTAACTGAAAGGTTTCCACGTGATACCATGTGTATCAGCACTCCAGGCTCTCTGGAGTGTGGGGCATTCAGACCTCTTACAACAATGAATGTGGGTAGAAGTTGCAGAGCACCTTAAAAAAATCAGTCCCACTGCTGAGATTTGATTCCGTAAAATAGCTCTTTTCCAGTTTCCCTTCATCCTGAAGTAAAGGCTTTAAAACTATCCTCCACAAACACAACCTGTAGAGGTCTTAAGTACTTTCTTCACCTTGTACACTATGGGATGTACCTGCAAATTCACAGCCATTTGGAGTGGTTGCACATGTCCAGCTTTTTCCTTGGTCCAACCCAAAGGCCAGGTGTGTAACAAGGTGCAAGTATATGTTCCATACATCAAGGACCATTGGTTATTATGGAATACAATAATCTAGAGACATTTGTGTCATATCTACAGCCACTATGAAACAGAGGGCATGGGAGAAATGAACTTAACTGGAGGGGTTTCCTACAGTGATTCAACTTCTTTTTCTCCTTGCTGATCTGAGGAACATAAATGTAAAGGGAGCTCGAAACAATCAGTGTCACTTTATGTGATGTTCTCTGCAATAAAGTGCTAGAGGAAATAGGTAAAATACAAGAAGACAAAGACAAGGGCCGGGACATTGACCACACATAATAGAAAAGGGAAACAAATGTTGTGAAATGGGTTTGTTTGCTTTTTATGGTTACTGCAAAGGTGGATTATTTTCTTGTTATATGTAATTTGGCATCTGCTTGTGTCATGAGCCTTTCTTTTTCATCACTATCAAATTTCACCTGTTCATTTTCCTTCCTTTTGTTACAGGATGGAATAGATTTTTTTGTCACCCTTTCAGGAATGACTGTGAACTGTGGATCACAGAATAACTCAAGCAGCTGGAGCACAGCTGGATGCAGTGAGCAGCTGAGGGTGCCACTCCTCCAGCCCCAGCCGGCTGATCTACAGTGGGCTGCTTGTGACAGGCTCAGGAGGGAGATGAGCGGCACCACACACTTCCAGTTACAGCTGAAAGTGGTAACTCTCCACCCAGATTAGGAATGCCTTCACAGCTGATACAAACTGACCTATTTATGCTGTAAGAGATGAAATAAAGAGTGGGGGTAAGGAAAAGGGAATCTGGGTTTTTCCTGTAGTGCTTTGTGTGGCTGACATGGGCTGGTAACTTTGGTTGGCACAGTCTAAGAGAAGGCCTGGCTATTGGAATGACAGTAGTGAAAGACCTGTCTTGAAAAGTCTTGTTGCTGCATTCAAAGGTCAGTTGCTTCAAGTTAGGCTAAAGCAGTTATAGGTTAAAATCCTGGATTAAAGTTTCAAAGGTGCTTTTAAGCAGTTCTAAAGAAACTCTGGGTTGGGACTAGAGTAAACTCCTGATGTGTGTACCTTGAAATTGTATAGTCCAACTGATGCTCAGAAGCCCAAATAAAAGTCCTTATGAAGCTACTTATTCCAAATTCTCTGAACATCCTCAAAAAAAGTCTGTACACTGCTTTGACCATAGCAGTGTTGCCTGTGGGAACTTAGTGGAAAAACAGGGAAAAATGAGAAGTGGATATAACTGTTAACAAGAGAGATCTACTAAGCGCAGAGAGAAGGATGATACGGAGGATACAGGTGTGTGGATATTTGTGGTTTTACTATGTTTTTCATTATTCAGAATTATTGTAGCTGTATAGTCCAAAAATGAGTCTGAGCCCACTGCCTTGCTTTTGCGGCTGTGTGTTCTTTGCCAGCATCTTCCCTTGTGAGAATAAACACCATTATTTTGTTGAAATGGAGGGAAGGGGGAAAAGAAGAAAGGATGTTGCATGGAAGAAAATAATCTCAGGCTTTTGCAGATTTCATTTTAAGAAATACCAGCAGATTCAGCAGCTGTTCTTTGACTTAATTTGTAATGAAATTAATTTTTCCTAGTTCTCAAGCCTAAGTCTGATTCCTCCTGAATAGGCATATATTTTGCTTCAGTGATTTGCAAGAGTAATAGCACATATAGAATATCTAGCCCTTCACATCCTGGTTATCCTTAGGAAAATAAGGAGAATGACCAGATAGCAGATGGTTGGTTGAGATGGAATATCTCCAATGGTAAGAACTATTTAATTGTAATAAAAATTAACTGCAAAGATATAGGAAGTGCACAAGGAGACCAGGTCTACTACATCACAGATTTTCTGTTACAGAAAGCAAAAGAAAATAACATTTTGTCTTCAGTCGTCTGAGCATTCTCATAACTTTGAGTGGTGTGAATTCTCTATCTGTCAATACAGGGTGTTGTTAACCTTGTTTTGAATGCCTTTTTCAGAGGAGACCAAAAAGGAAAGGAACTGCAAAAGCAATCTCTCAGCTGCTGCAGAGTAGTGCATGGAACACCAGTGAGGCTCAGTGAGTGGTCTAACAACAGCTGACTTATAGTTGCTGGTAGTTCCTTGTCAGAAGACTTACTTAGAGCTGCCTGACTGGCAGATCATCTAATCTACATGTGGTCACTTTCTTCAACAATTCCTTCATATTGTAGATATTCACCATTTTAATGACATACTAATACATTTTTAAAAACTTTAAAACCTGGCTTCCAGCTATTGTCTATTAACAACAGCCCAGTACTACACCACAGAATGGTTAAAGCAATGGATTAGACAAGTTTTGGGTAAGTTAAATTTGCTTTCAGTTCATCTACTATTTTTGGGAAGTGACAGAAACAGGGCACAATTATTTTATAAACCTGGGATACTTTGAGCTAACTGAGCTGAAGACAGGACAGCCAAAAGTTAGGGGAGGTGAGGGAAGTTAAATTTAACTGGAATAGTTTAATCCTGAAAAGTTTTGGCTTCTTTCCTGCTATGTGAAGGTGCCTAGGGAGATTCTTGATGGATTCGATTCTGAAGCCGCTTTTAAGCGAGGACAGTGACTCCAAATAGGCAAGGTAAAATTAAAGCCCAAGAATCAGAAGCTGTGATACTTTGCTACACAAGGGATGCCTGCCAGCTCTGATGGCACACAAAGCACAGAGAGGTCTGGCTCTTCAGCTGAGCCCATTCTCTTGCAAGGAGGGGACTGGGTTATGTTGACATTTTTTGTCATCAGTGACAAGTGTGTCAGATGGGAGGAGCATTATATGCCATACAAGGACATAATCTCTGATTGTGTATGTATGAAGACTATACAGACCATTATTCTGTCATAAGGAACAACACAGATAACATCACAACTGATAAATGTGTGCAACACCTGGCAATAGAGCACACCCTATCAGCACCTCCTTACTCACAGAGCACAGCAACTGCAACTCTTCTTACATGCTTTAGAATGATTATCACTAGTAAGTGGTTTGTTGCTTGTGGTTTAGCTTTTGTGGGACATGTAATACTAGAGTCAAGAATTATCCAAAGTGAGGAGGTAAGTGATTAATCATTCAAGACAGTCAAGGAGCAAAGGCTGTGAAGCTCCAGATGATGTTGAAGAGAATATCAGTAGGAATGAATATTAGAAGCATTGATTTCTTCTATTGCCAATGAGGAAAGCTTGAAAATAACTGAACCAAATGACTTGGCTGGCAGTAGGATGGTTCTGTTTGGGATCATGATGTAGCTTTAGATTCAGTAAGTGCACACCCATAAATTCCAGCTAAAATCCACAAGGATGTTCAAAGACCTGAGGATGTAAAGATGCGATATTTAGTGATGTATTAAGTATTGCTTATAAGAGTAGAAGTTGTTTCAGGTGAGCTTCATCTGGGCTGTTACACAATGACTCATCTAATGTAGATATCTAATTATGGCCCTCATGAAAGAAGGTGTTTGTCTCAATCACCTATAGTCATCTCAACAATTAGCTCAGAATAATATTTCTGTTGCAGGTATTTCAAATTAAAAGTTAGGATTCATCTTGCCATTAGTTGTAGGGGGGAAACATCACCACATAAAAAGAACAGGAGCATTTTCCCATCAGTTTGTTTTCTTACGTCATTGTTGCCGATACTTCATAGACACAAATAAGCCTGGTGTATGAGGTCAGTGGTTGCTTGCTCCAGGAAAGCCCTAGATTGAAAGCTAGATGGCTTCAATAAGGTGTCAGTGTGCTCAAGCACATCCATAAGCCCTGCTGGTTGTACACTTGCTTTCAAATCAGACCTTGCTCACATCTAGCCAGGTTGGTTAGATGAAGTGAAGGTAGGTCATCCAGCAGTGGGCTGTGTGCTCCCCAGTTGTAGTGCTTCACACAGTTTTCTCTGGAAACTCCTATTCCACTTTTGGCATCCCTGTGTTAGGTAAAACACTTAGGTACACTCAAGCCTAAATTACAATTTTGAAGTGTCCTGTATATGTGCAAGTAGAACACACAGAGTTATACAAGATTACAAACTCTGTTTTCAATTACACCTGTGAGATACAAATTTGATCATTCCCAAAGTTTGGCTCATGTTAAGCTCTGAGGATTTGGTGTGACACTAATTGTAAGAAGAGGATAAGGCTAATTACAGCAAAGTAAACTGACCTAGTAAGAGAAACCAGATCCTTTAATCCTGTAAACATACAGATCAGTTAATTGCTAACACAGTTGGTACCAATTGCTCCCTCCCTTGTGGAGGGAGAGGCAGACAGCTATGTAGTCTCAAAGACTGTTCCCGTTTCACAGATAACATCTCACAGAAGTGAAGCAGCTTGCCCGGGATTCTAAACCAAGTTGGTGGCTGTAGCCCCATATGCCAGCTCGGGGAGAACCCAATGAGGTGCATGCTCTGGCTCTTTGGGTTTTGTACAAAAGGTGTTTTGTGCAGAAGGAAATAAAAGGTCCTAGCCGGAGAAAAGTGTGTGGGGAAGAAGTAGTTTTTCACACCAAGAAACATACTGACCAAAACTATGTTGGAGCTCCTACCACTAAAATCACTGAGCAGGGCTGCAGCTGTCAGTACCAAGCAGCCCCAGAAGGAAATAGGAAATCAGAGGATGCAGCTCTGGAGAAATTCAGAGCTGTTATCCATGCATCTGGAGAAGGCAGTACTCAGTAAAATGGGCTTTTGGACTTGGGGGTCTCTGTGGTCCCAACAGCAGCTTTAGCCTGCAGAAATGTTGCACAGCAAAGGTGAAGAGTCAGTGCTTTGACCTTCTAAGAAAAAAGAAAGCAAGGGAAAATGTATATTGATTATTAGAGAGAAGGTGAAAGACTACCTTTAAAAACACTCTTGATCTTGGACTCTTGCTTATACAGAAGGCAAGAACTTGTAGTTTGCTCAGAACACAAAAAAATCAGGTATCGACCAGAATTAGTCTCTGCAGTATTGAGCTCAGAAAGGCTAGTGGCCAGATAAGCATGGTCTTCCGCCTGAACTTATACATTGTGTTTAACTATTCATTCCTCTCTGTAAATGTTTACTTTTAGCTTTAGAATGTTTACTTACAATGCATTCTTTGGGCATAGGTGTTGTGGACTTCTTTGTGTTAATATTACCACAACGGCAAGAGACAGTGCATTTTTCTGTTTTGTTTTTGTATGATTAACAGAGAGCAGCAAAAAATTAAAACAAAAATATTCAATTTTTAATTGTACTTTTAAACTCCTTTTTTTATGCAAATATATATATATATATGAGGGTTTTATTGCAGGGTAACTCCAAAGGCTGTGGTAACATTTAGTGCATGTCAGTATTTATTAAGGCTGGGCACTCCTACTCACAAAGCATTAGCCACCTCATTACACATGCATTAAGAGAATAGATTTTGGTAAGAGACAGCATCACATGCCTTCCTTGATAAATGGCATGTGCCTTGAGAAAAGTCCTGTCAGATATGGGAAATGTATGGCAGATGTCTGGGAGCTGCTCTGTGAGCAGCCTGGTGCTGCTGATTAAAATTCCACTAAATTGTATTAGCAAGTTGGTTTGCTATTGCCAACAAGAAATGAAATCTTTCAGAATCAGACACCTATGATAATATCCAGAGCAGCAGTGTTTATATGTGACAGGGCAGAGGAGCTATTCCATTTCAATAAGGAAGAAATATACGCAAGCATCGTGGCAGCCAAGGTCTGACCTTACAGAAACACTGACAACCAGTAATGTAAGCAGGCTTCCTCTGAACATTTTGGGAAGAATGGTAGCAAGTGAAGGCAAGCTGTGTAATTTGCACACCCTGTTTGCAGTTATGCCTATGCACCACAGTAAAAGCATTTGCTTATTAACAGCACAACTGAGATAAGAATTTGGCTGTGGGACTCAAGTGGAGACCTCTGCAAGCAGCCACAGGGAAAGGATGGCATGACAAGGAGAGTGTGCTGAGTTTCACAAAAGCCTCCCAGCAGCCATGAGTGAGGCAGTGGGGACTGTCTGCCTTGTCTGATAAGGCACAATGCCTTAAATAAACTTAAATCAAAATAATGCTCTTGTCAATCTATAGTAGCACTATCTTTACAAAACTCAATAGTGAGAGAATTAAAGCACTGTGCCATTTTTTTTCAATCCCTGAGGCTAGAAGAGTTGGCTTAAAGCAGAGTCATCTACTGGTTAGCACAATATTCTAAGGTAACAGTTGGAAACATGTCACTTTAATTGTACTCCTGAAACTGAATCCCTCCATTTTTAATGGAATTACACTGCAGACTCTGTCCCCACTTCCCATGTTACATGATTACATTGAAATCTTTTGCTACCTGCATCTTGAAATATTTGATCTTCATGGATTAAGGAATCTTAGCCCCTTCTGCATAGAAACCCCTGCAACATTTCTGGGGGAGACTTCTCTTCATGGGGTAATGCAAAGAGATGCTGATTCATGATCTGTTTCAAGGTTCAGTGCTTCTTATTATTCCAGCAGTGCCCAGCTGTGAGCTCAGTTGTTGACTAGATGCACTCAGTATATTCCAGGTTCAGATTTGAGGGAATAAAACAGAACTTGCTGCACAATTCTGATAAATTGAAATTGTAATCTTAAAAGAAGTCAAGTGCAGAAAACGTCTTTTCATGTACTCAGAAAAAACATTATTTTCCTCTACTTTGATCAGGGGATTTTATTATTATTTTTCAGAGTATGGATATTGTAGCCATGACAACAGTGGGTGCCTAGATGAAAAGTGTGGAGATGCAACAGACATGTCAGAAATACATTATTTGATGTGATAGAAGAGTCCTTCAAGACCTTTGAGTCACAAAACTAAAGTCCCTTAGAGGGTATGTTAGCAATGAAAGAGGGGCAGGGTAAGCTCCACAGCAAATGAATGGAAAAAAATCCCCAAACCTTTATTCCGTCCCTGTCTGCATTCCACTTTCTAGGATCTCGACTGGTACATTCGCATTACAGCGCTTAAAAAATAGAAGTGAGATTTTTCTTTCCATCTTAAAATAGCAAATAATTTTAAAATTTCGGTTTCAATTAAATGTAACAACACAAATATTTTTGCAAAAACCCTAATAGGAAGGCGGGAAGGAAGGTCTGTTCCCTCTGCCCCTAGCTAGATATCCACTCAGCCAGAATTTAGGACTGAGGACAAAGGGACCCCATCAATTTCAGTGGGAATCTTTCTCTTGTGTTCAGTCCTTACTGGTTCTGGTCCTCAAGCTGTATTCCCCTATACCTGGAATCAGAATACAGGCCTTCTAAAGTGTTCCCGGCTCCTGGGAGCCTTAGCAGGTTTCCTGATTTAGCCCCATGTACCCTCATGTGCATATTAGGGTAGGACACCTGCAGGTAAGTGCCACACTGTCAGAACAATGAGGTAAGTTTTGGGTTACTTACAAACTTCTGATGCCATTGCCACATTACTTGGGGGCTCATCCAGGAGGGGATCCCTTGGCTGACTTGATTGCAAATCCTTCTGTAAATCCAGAGCATAGACACAGCACACCTCATTTTCCATCCATCACAAAGAGATGCACATTTTTATCTCTCCCCTGTGAGCAAGCTCACAAACAGAGCGTACAACACTGTGTCCATGGTGTAGGTTCAAAGTAAGGTTGACACTGAAGCTGTGGTTTGGTTTGCATTCAAAACCAAGGTACAACGTGCAAGTGTGCTTATTTGCAATGGAATTAACTCCATTGTGAACGATGGAAGCCTCAGCCTCTATACCCATGGCAAAGGAGCCTGGCAGTTCCTTATGCCTTTGCCTACCCATATGATCCACAAATAAAGAGTTGCACATTTGCCCCTTCTTACTGCATGCAATGCTTGAGCTGCAGCACAGCATAAATGCTGCCAAGCATCAAATGATCTCAGAGCCCTATGCCCTGGGGAAGGCGATTGCTTTGTCACTGGGTTTGTGTTGCCTCTCCACACCGACCACATGACGCTTTTCCAGCAATGTTGTTTTCTCTGTCTTACCTTGTTTCAAAAAGTGTTCCAGGGCTCTCAGGGAACTTGTGATCAACTGAGACAAAGTGATCAAAGCCTGAATGAGGAAGTTCCTAAGGTACTCTATGGTCAGAAAATGTGGTTTTTGTACAAGATTACAATAAACCAAATTTTCATGCTTTGTGCTTCGAGACTAAAGAGGTAAAGTCAGTCATTTTTCACTATTGCAAGACCTAGTATGTTCCTTGCAGTGGTTGTAGGGATGATTTGTTCAGTCCAATACTTAGTCCAAACACTTTCCATTGCAAGTGATCCACAAAATGTCAGAATTAAATAACCATTAATTTTGTAGGCTTTAGCATGAAAATAAATTTCAAAAAAAGATGGATTCGCTCAAATACAACAAAATCTGTAAAGTACTAGGCAAACATAAATCCATATATATTTTATAATTTAGGAGATGATTCTTTACATGCAAGCCAACAGTGCCATCCACTGATTTTTTGTATGTTTTCACACAGATATTCTTCAAGATGTTCTAAAACAACAGGTGATCCTAAAAGCATTTTTAAGGATGCTTGCCTAAAAGGAAAGAATCCTCTTGAACAGATCAACAAATAGTAAAGAAAAAAGCCTGTTTCATGGTGTGGTTGGATTTTTAATGGCTTAGTTCCTTATATCTGCAGGAAGCTGACCTGTATTAGTTAGACACTTCCTCATACCTTCCAAAAACTCCAATATCAAGAAAAAGTCTAAAGGTCAGATGGACCTGTTAGTACTGTTTATGAAATATTAGCCCTTATTCATTTATCAAAGGACCTAAATTTGCACTAGTATCATGCATGACTCTTTCAACTTGTTACATACTCTAGAGGGGACCCAGAAATCTGTACAAAATGAATCCTCTGAAAAAATCTGTTAATTCACTCTCTCTCTGAGGGGAAAGTGTTTTGATCCAGGATATACAGTCAGTTTCCACACGACAAATGGAAAGGTCATGCATTAGCACTCCCAGAATTAGGGACTTTTAAAAATATTTATGTATAGTTAAAGGAAGCTAGGATGTAGGAAAAATTATTTACTTAACACTTTGGTTTTTAAGCCTTTGATGTTTGTGTTTTTAAATTGTGTTCTGTAGCTGTTACATGCTGGAATCTTGTTTATTTTTGTTTGTTTGCCTTTTGATTGCTTACATAAAGGTGCCAATTACCACATAAGTATTTGAGATGCAGATCTATTTTTCTGTGGTCAATCATATTTGTTGTAACTGGTCTTCTCAAGCATCACTTCTTAATTGCCTTTTGGAAGTTTGGTAACTTTCTATGTTGTTCAGATAAACATGTTTTATATGCCATAGTAATAAATGTGAGCATCCTAAAACTGATATAAAAGTAAAATTTTTTAATATTCTACAAAGAAATGATGTTAGAATAATATTGAGGGAGGGTAGGAGGGAACAGCATAACCACCCTTCCTCCTAAGAGTCGAAGAAAATCACTTCTCTAACAGCCCTTTAGAGAAGTAGTTGTTTTCAAGTGTTTTTTCTGCAAACCTCAGCAGCAACAACTAGGTGGCACTGCATGACCATTTGAGAGAAAAAAAGTGTTATAGGAAAGCAAAGACAGCATGAAAATATATCAAGATAGTTAATATCTGAATTTTTTTAAAAATCAGCTTGTTAAAAATTGATTAAATATGTTCTATTAAATTCACTTGTAGTCTCAAACATTAAATATATAGCTATATGAGTATCTGTATCTATATATCTATATATACCTACACCATGTACACTCTCCAAAAAAAAAGTATGCGATGTTAAATGGTATTTATTCCTAAATTCTACTTTCTGGACAAATGAAAACCAAGAATGTACCTCTTCAGTAAAACAGCTATTGGTCATGGTTCTTGATACAAAAGTGAACGTGACACAATGGAAAAGAAAACTTGTAACAGAACTACTTAATATTGTTCCTCTGTTTTTTCTTCAAAGGCAGAACAATCAGGAGTTAATCATGAGGGGTCAGTGTCATCTTAGGGTTTTTCACTCTAAGCAAAATACACTCATCTTACTACAGCTCAAACACCCTATTGTCAGCTCTCCAGGTGCCCATGCAAGAGAATTGCTGAGACCTGAGGAGGGTGACCTGAACACCTGTTCCACAAAATGTCTCTCTTGCTAAAGGCCACGTAAATCAATGCACCTACAGACTCCTAGGAGAAAGGACTGAAGAAAGAGGCCCACCTTTATTTATGCTGGAGGGAGTCAGCATCCCCTGTGCTGGATTCCCTTCCCTCTCAGCACAGACTGGCTGTGCCCCAGGCTCAGCAAATGCACAGGAGCTGCCTGCTACCTCTCCTGGCTCTTACCCTTCTCTAACTGGTGGCCAGAGTGTTGCCCTGGCCATATGGACAGGGAGCTTGACCTTTTCCACGGTTCCTACATGTTTAGCCAATTCCTGCTCAGCAAAAGCACTGTACCACTGCTAACTCATGTCTGTACACAAGAGCATGCCCACTTTGGTTAGAAAGCTGCCCTCCAGGGGGAGGATGAAATTCTGAATCCCATGTACTTGGATACACCTATCTCAGAAACCGAAAACTGTTGAGAGATTACCTCAAGCTTTGGGATTTCTGCTTGTTGGGTTTAGGCAGCTTTTGTTTAATATTATAGGACAAGGAGTTACCACTTTCAGGAGCCTTCACCTCACAACAGGCTTTAAAGCTTTGCACCATTTATGTGGGCCACTGACATTAAGAAAGATCTTTTTTTTCTCCTAGTACAAATGCTTTAATTTCAAAAGTATACCTTAGTATATTGCTTCCTTCAGGATTAACTAACCCAAAAACTAATTGCCTCTAACCTATATAATCTTTCTTTCTGCCCTGGCAGGAAAGGATCATCATTTTTTCAGCCTGCTTTCCCTGTTAAACCCAAATGACAAATAAAAGCACTATAACTTCTCAACAGTCTCATCATCATACCTGGGGTTTTTCATATTCGTTTCCAGGTATGAATTTTTATCATATAATTTTAACAGAAAAAGGTAACTCTTTTAGTAAGAGAAAAGAAGAACAAAGGACTGGGGCCTAGAGAAAAAGAGCATCTTTAGGATATACAAAAAGTGGGATCAGAGAAGGAGCCTAGGAAAGGAAAACTGGGGAGCAGAAAGAGAAATACAGTGATTTCTAAAAGCTGCAGAACTGACAGCTTCCATCAGTTTGGTGTTATGCTGCAGTGTTTTCCTAATGCTCCACTGTCTGGAGTTGGATGGTTATATGAAATTGCCTATTTGTTTGGTTTAGGGGAGAGAAAATTAATTCAAAATATATGGGCTATATTTGATTAATAGTAATTATTCTAAATAAATTGCTCGCTTAGCCATATTTATTTATTTAGATGTAGAAGAAAAGAACATAATATTGAACAGTAAAGAGACCATTATAACCTTTCCTAAGTGCTGTCCTGCTGACATCACTGGCAATACTGCCCGGGAGATGGATTCCCAATTTTATCATTAGATTTTTAATTTGGTTGCTAAGCCTAGCTCCACTTAATTATTTGCTGTATCAATAAATGTGAAAGACAACCCATGCCTGTGGACTGTTTATTTTTCCATTATGCTATTTTGCCAATCAAACTATGCAGAAAAGCCTAACAAATGCATGTGAAACCAAATGAAACAGGCATTCTTAGTATCATCTAAAATGCACAAACATGCACAAAGTTTTTCACAGCTTAACTCTAACAACTTTCTGATGAAAGTGTAGCTGGTAGAGTCATAACCAGAGATATGAACCTACAGCTTTTTTTCTGTTCAGCCATCCACACGCTTGCCTTTATACAAGTACTGGCACCTTATTTGATTAAAAGGTAAGTGTAAGAGCTGATATATGTATTCTCATACTGGGGCCATCACCCTTACTCTCATGGCTGAGTTAGTTTGTAATGTTTTTGGTTAAGTGATAGAAAAATCAATTTTGTGCAGGTGTAAAAGTCTACTACATGTGTGCTCGTTTATACCACATTTTGGGACAAAAATATGAAGTTATTAAATTAGTATAACAGTAAAACCTTTCCAGAAGTTAATGTGGGAATAATTTAATAATCTGTCGGCCTGCTTTTAATTGAAATGAAGTATTTGCCAGTACCCAAATAAAAATATTTTCCTGGAAATTAATCTTGATTTATATTCTAATTACTGTGCTGTGTCACAGTTATCTCCTGTCTTCACTACTCTACCTGCATCCAGCTCCCTGTGTAGGCAGCATCTTCCCTGTTTCAGAGCTGTGAGTTTACTGAGCCTCACCAAGCATAATTCTAGTGCTTCAGAACTAAGATGTTAACCAGATGTTATTTATTGTGCACAAGACAGATTTTTCTCCATTTTTTAAGACTAGCCCAAAGTAAATTTACAGCGATGATTTAAAAGACTTTTTATGCATGGGGAAAACTGGTGTTGCTCATAGATGTCAATGCCAAAAGACTGGGGATCATACTGCTACTATCCTAGTTGCCTTGCCAGCCTACAGTGAATGGCTCTGGACGGTAAAGCCGTGTTACATCTGTTCTGCCTAAAACAGCTCCAGAAGAACTCAGTGCCAGCCCTCACATTTTTGCATTTCACTATGCAGGCAGAGCAGAGAGGATCTGCTACCAGTGAGGAGGCAAAAGGCCCTCCTGCTCTGCCAGCAGGACTGCCAATCTTATGGGAAGGCATTCAACAGCTCCCTCCTGCTTGAAAGAGTGTGGTTGTTTCTGCAGCCCAGAGCACTTCATTTAGCAATATGCTAAGTCTCCTGCCTCACAACCTTGTATGCCTGGATAAGCCCTGATTCCCCCACCAGTCACAGGGGCACACAGCTGGTCCTGGGCTGGGGAGACCCTCCTGCTGCCATTGAGTAAAGAATCCTGGTGGAACCCTCCTCTCAAGGGAGCCAGGCTGATGGTCATGCTCTTAAGGAATGCCTGCCACTGCAGGCCTTTCCTACCATGTGTTGTGATCCAAGAAGCAAAGGGAATAGAAAAAAGTTTGTGCCGTATTCTTTCTACCTAAACTCTTTTTGTCTCCTATTCTAGTTTCTTTCTTGCCCGCTTAATTTTTTTGTTTTATTTATTATTTATTTATTATTTATTTGTTTTATTTCTGCTATTTTCTCCTTTGCCCTGCTCTACTCTCCTCCACAATATTCATCCATCTTCCTCCAAATGCATGCCTGGTTTAAGCTGCTCACTTAAGAGCAATAATAGTAATAAAAAATAATAATAAACAGTAACAATAATAAACAGAGATTACTATGATGTTTGTGTACTGTATAAGTTGTTATGCTAATAGCCTTTTAGCAGGAAAGAGTCTTTCAACTTATGCTCTTCAGGGAGCTCTTCTTTCCCCCCTTTCCTGTATTTTTCAGCCTTTATTGTTTTCTGGTTCCTCCCTGTAAAATCTTAATACGGGCCACAGAGAAAACTACCTGAATATCCTTTGCTGACAGTAGTAATGCAGCCCTGACACAGGCACTGGGACACCTGTGGCAGAGTCAGGAGAGGTGGTAAAGAGTCACAGGTGCAGTTTCACAGCCCTGAAGAAATGGTAATTTCTACCGATGATTTATCAAAAGAGGGAAAGGTAGGTCTGACTTTCAGTGCTTAAACAAGACATGTAGGCAAAACACCTTAAAACTGAAATTTTATCAACTGGGTTCTTCATCCTGAACTCCATAGGAAAAGGTAAATGTGTCCGTATGTATTTATATTTTTTTAAAGGAAGAACTAAATTATGTCACTTTTTTTTCCCTGATATTCACCAGTCACTCCTTAACTGTTATCTGTCTGACAGTGTACATGCATCTCTCTGGAAATGAAATGAAAAATCTTCCTTTCTCCTCTTGTAAAGAAGCATTATCTAAATGCTTCTTGGCAGCTGATGATAAGTACACAGCCTGTAATACATTTCTCCAATTAATTTCAGGCAGAAAGCCAAATGTTACTCCCATTCAGTTTGCCAGACCTATAGGAGCTCTTAGATTCTGGCTATCTGTTTTTTGACCACTACAGAGGTGGAAGGAGCCAGTACTAAGTCTTGCCATAAGCATTTGATTGAATAGGAGGTAAGAGAAAAACTAGAGCCTCTGTGCTGATTCTTCTTAAGGTAAGTTTTGCTGTCATTTTAGTGAATTCCTGGGGTTTCTACTGGGTCTTAAGATACTGTCTCAAGAAATGTATCTTTATATATTTATTAAAATCAGAATTGTTTGAAAGTTTGCAGGGGGTATTTTTATATTTTGTTAATTTTTAGACAATATTATCTCTGTAAAAGTTATTTTCACACCTAAAGATGTCTTGCAAGAAACCTTTTGCAAACACAAATAATTATAGATTTTTTTAAACATGTTGTGTATACAGCTAATGTTTTATATCTTAAGGGCAGGAACCTTTTAACTGGAAGCAAAATGTTGCTTGCTTTATTTCAAACTTAAATACCAGAAGGTCGCCAAGTTCAAGAAGAGGAATATTGTGGATAAACTTCATTCAGGCATCCATCTTAACATATTCAGACGTTCAACATATTGCTCTGGAGGGAGGAAAATGTTCATAAGAAAATTTGGTTGGTTTTTTTTTAAACAAGGAACTGAGCCCTGAATGAAGAAAAATAATTGAAGAGTGAGGAAGTGGCATATAAAGTATACAAACTGTACATCAAAATAATGTGCTTCTGGTCAGTGGGAAACTTCAGGCTGGTGGATGAGTTTGGAAAGCAATGTGAGAACATCCGTCGCAGCACTTGTAGCCTCAGGTTTAGGTAGGATATGTTTTTGTAATAAACATTAGAGAACATAAACCTGCGTGGCTGCTGGCACGTGGCATCTCCGTCTCTTCCCTGAGAAACACCTAAAAGGAGATGCATCCACACCCAAATCTTTCTCTGTCCTTAAACAGTGTCTGTCTCATTTGGTGCCACTGGCACTACCATGAAGGTACAGCTTTAGACTTCTCTGACAAGTGGAGTCTGAGGATCAGCTGGGGCCCCAAAACAGGGATACAACTTTAGTTAAGGCAATGGGCTTTTTTGTAAGGATTATAGTCTTCAGTGACTTGGACGCAGGCCTTGGGCTCGAGGAAGTTCTGTTACTTGTTTCACAGCTTTTAGAAAGGCACATTGTCTGTGCATTCCTTCATACTTGTAAAAGGGACAAAAAAATACCAAGGTGTCAGTGAGGCTGCTGTTGCTGGGGACCCCTCCTGATTCATGTGTTTGCCAAGCATGTAGAGCATTACATACAAGTTCAGCTGTGTGAGTTACCCAGGATCTGCCCAGAAGACAATGACAGACACTAGAATTAAGTTTCATTTTGAACTGTGAAACACTTTCCCAATCCTTGCAATTTTCAGGAAGAAGCTTCATGGTTTTCTATAAACAAAGTCAACAGCTTTACTTTCTTAATTACCAGCTTTCATCTTCTCTTTATCTGCTTGCTATCTTTCTCTCTCATAACACAAGTTCTTCTTTAGAAGCTGCATGAAAGACCCGGTAGGCACAGTGTTAAAATCTGGAGCATATTCACTGGCAGGCACCTAATTTCTGAGGTAATAGGGTATTATCCCATATACTGGGATTATGATTCTCCTCAGAATCCCCTGCCTGGTGGTTCTCCCTGCAGCTGACAACAGCCGGTAGAGCAATGAAGTTGCTGTTTCTGGCTGAGGACAAGAATCACATGTTTTTCAATAGTGTAGTTATTGTAGACACATTCTGTACTATTTCTGGCCATTTGTGCTGTCTGATGGGGCTTTACTGGGAATTCTGCCTCTGCCTTTGAAATGTAGAACATGATGTAAAACCAAGTTGATACTCTAATTGGTTTATGAGTCTTTCTGTCTCCATAAAATGAGTGTTATCTCTGTACAGGCTACCATAAAATTTGATAATATCCATCTGGTGTTCTGAGGATGTTTTATATCGCATAAAAAACTGCTTATCCAAAGTAACTGCCTTAACTTACTCTGCAGGAACTCTGACAAAACAGTATGTTCGGCAGTATTTCAGTAAATGGATTTGAAATAATTATTTTATTTTTTAAAATTATTATTATTATTTTATTATTATTATTATTATTTTACCAGGAAGTAAAATAAAGACTAAAAATTAAAGAGAAATTTACAGAGATTTATCACTTAATCTCTTATGGTTTTCTGTGCTAGAGAAATGAGTCACCTGGCAAAATATCCACAAAAAAAAAAATAAGGATATTAGGAGATTTTCTCTTTCTTTCTCTCTATGTGTAAAGGTATACTTCTGAGCAGTTATAATGACAGTGCAGACCTTTATGTTTCTCCATAATTTGGCTTTTTCCTGTGTCCTTTGAGTGCCTTCACTGAGGTGTGATTCTCTTCTGTCTTGATCAACAACTCAGTTTAAACTGCTTAGTATTTCTGTATGCAAGAATTTCAGTGCCTGGACCATCACAAGTACCGAGGAATAACACACCTAACAGAACCAAGAAATCAAATCAAATATTGTATCACAGGATTTGAGAGCAGTGAAAGGCCTTGCCCAGTACTGAACCTTCAAATTAAGGAAAATGGACATACTGAACACATTTCCTTATGTTAAAACTAGTTTGTTTGCTACTTTGCACTTCTACAACATCAGAGTGATGTGTTCCAAGTGAAAGTTCTTAAGTCACATGTGTGGCTTTCAGTCTTAAGGCCCCATTTTGGTAATGGGGGTAGGATTAGAACTTGTTACAGCTAAGTACTCTGTGATTTTGGTAATGGGGTAGGATTAGGACATGTTACAGCTAAGTACTCTGTGATCCTTCAAAATTTGATGTAACGTCCCATTTCCCGCATATGGGATCTTCGCCTCTGGAAAGATTGAATTACATATAGAAACCAGAGTTCTGACTTTTTAATATTGAGAACCTCTGCAAGATTCTTCTTCAAAAAAGCTATTGTACTTGGCAACTCAGTTTCCAAGAAATAACATTTGGATGCTGCTTTGGGCAGTGGAATACCATTCCAGTATTGCTATCCTAGGCATGACTTCTGGCAGGGCAATGATTTTAATGCATACTGCCTTCTATTTCTATTTCACCAGCATTAAATTTCTACTTACGTCCTGAGCAAAAACCAAAAAAAAACCCCAAAAGACCCCCTAAAACAACAGAAAAAACCTGAACAAAAATCCACAAACAATCAAGAAAAAATAAAATCAAACAACCAAAAAAATCCTATGTTCTCTGGCTCTTTTACTGCTGTGATTTTCTAGACAGTAGTACTAAATATGGCAATTTCACTATATTATTTTCTCCTGAAGGATACGAAAAACCAAAATCCACTTTCCCCTCTTGCCTCTTTGTAACACTTGGAGACATGTTGAAGCAAAACACATCCATGTAGGTGCTTTTCTTGTAGGGCGTTAGTTCTTATCATATTTGTCTAAACATTAAGATAGAATCATTTAATAGTTGGAGGAAAATTATTTGCATCTGCAGTTAAATTAGCTTATGTAGTGTTAAAGATACAAAATCCACCCACATGTGACTCAGTAAAAGATCAGTGCACAGCCCTCTGTGGAGGGTTGAAACCAGGATTGTAAGTTCAGGTGATCCTACACACAGTCTGATAATTGAAGTGGAGAGAGCTCTGTAGATCGGTGAGATGGAGCATATTCAGTATCTGTTTAATTTGCTGTGGTGACGGCTCTATAGACAAAATTAAGTCAAAAGGAAATTTTCCCATTCAATTTCTGAAGCAATCTTGCCACAACTTGCGGGTGTTTTTTTGTTGGTTTTGGTTGTGGTTTTTTTTGGGGGGGTGGAGGGTGTCAAGATTTTTTTAAACAATTTTTCTGCCTGTCCTGTATCTTCTTATATTGCTTATGCTATTTTCCTTCTTTTCAATATCTTTGCTTCATAAACTGTCTTCATGAAATAGTCTCAAACGATATCTTCATGATAACCTTGCTAACCTATCCTGCATAACCCACTCTGGCAGGAGATTCCCCCTGTTTTGAACTGTGGATTTTTCAGATGGTCATGATGTCTTTGTCTAATTTAGTGTCTTAATAATGATGATGCTGTAAATATGAGGGTGGAGAAAACAGTGAGCTCATTAATATCCTTTAGATCTAGTCCTTTAAATCTAATATTGGGGGAAGAAATCTCATGAAGCAGGCA
Organism: Corvus hawaiiensis; assembly: GCF_020740725.1. Lineage (NCBI taxonomy): Eukaryota > Metazoa > Chordata > Aves > Passeriformes > Corvidae > Corvus > Corvus hawaiiensis. The sequence continues at coordinate 70,278,158 of NC_063215.1, read as the reverse complement.
TACTGTGGTTTCACATGGCTGCGTTTGAAGTTTGCTGGAATTCTTTATTCTAGAGTATGGAAGTTTCACACCTCTTGGCTAAAACTATATATTGTTTTAAAGAAACACTTTAGCTGTAATATAGACTCTAATATAGACTGAAAATAAATAGTAACATCTCATGCGCTCAAACTAAATGAAACAACTGCTCTACTCGCTGCCTCATTGTATTTAACTTTTGGGATGTACATGCAGGGTCATTCCCAAGAACTGTCTATGTTTCAGGGGAATTTTCAAAATGAATTACAAGATCATGTCTACTCTCAATTATTTGCAGGCATCAGACTGATTTGCCAGTGTGGGTGCTACACCAAAAATATAGTAGCTCTTACTGAAACACCACACCCCAACCATTTCTGTGGAACACCAACACTGGCTGTGTAGCTCATTCTTATTCAGTGTAACATGCTGCTGGTGTCCAAAATGCTTATGGAAGAGGCAGTTTCCTGTCAGTAATTCGTCCTTGAGGGACACGATCATTAATTTAGACTACCACTAGATTCTGAACAACAACAAAAGTCATTTACAAAGGGATACTCTTTGCTTCTGTCCTTTGCTCATCCAAACACAAAAAATTAGCCCCTTTCTGACAAATGTTGGATGAATTTAATGTAGAAATATGATACAGGCGATCTGTGCTTAGTTGGGAAATCTGATGGCCACAAAATATGTATAGGCTTTCCTGCATAACTTGCACTAGTAAGCAGGATTTTACCAGCTGTGTTAGAACAGCTAGTCACTGTACACTTACCAATTTATTATTTCTCCTGTACCTAGCACAGAATCTTGGTTTGACAATCACTTGGTTACCTTTTTAGTGAAGGTGCAAGAGCTGTGGGAATCATATTAACGGGGAAAGAGGAAATATATGTCTTCTTTTCCTCTGTTTTTCCTTAGAAAAATACCAACATTCTGCTCCCAGAACCATGAAAAAGTTATAAACAATGTGCATGTATTGGTTTTATCTACATTTATCTGGCTTGGAGTTATTTCTTCCTCTATCCCTGACCTTAAAAGGGAAAAGGTTTCAAAACTTCTAAATGCTCCTGGTAGGCTTCAAGAGGTTCTTTGATTTTTTTTTTTTTTTTTTTTTTTTTTTTTTTTTTTTTTTAATTAAAAGGACAGATTTTGGTTTTTTGTTAAAAGGACAGAGAGTGTAGAAAGAAAGTATCTCAAATGGGAGGAAGGCTTAAAATAATCCATGTAACTTCCATTTACACTTAGAGGAATGAGAGTCTGTCAGCTCAGACTTACCCTGCAATACAATGATTCAGGGACAGAGCAATACCACTTGAAGGTCACTTTCTGAGCATGAGACTTCCTTAGAGCATGAAATGAATTGGAACAGAGAGCTGTATTCTGAGTGTCTCCATTACTGCAGTCCTATGAAATGTAAACCACAAATCTGTCATCTTCCCTGCCCCCTCCGATGCAGAGCTCCTTCAAATTAAGACAATGAAAATAAATCACTTTACAGAATTAAAAAATGTGTTTAAAATAAATAAAGGGAGGGAAGGGAGCTTACTGGAAACTTAGGTGCCAATCACAGATTTATTCTAATCCACTACTTTTGTCAGTTTGTGGAATTCATCCCATTTAATTTGTCAAACTCCAACACCCATTTAAAATTAAAATGTCAGATTCTTCCCTAATTTGCACACAAGTTCTACTTTAGTGAGACTGTAAAGACATAAAATTTGGAAAAAAAACTTTATTCAATATGGTTTGCCCCACTACACAATATATAGTTATGTGACATATTACTATGAACACCTATGTTCCTCCAAATAAAACACATACCACACTTTCAATAACTTTTGTGCTAAGTCTTTCACGCAGTGAAATTTCTTAAGGCATTTATGATTTATTTTTTTAAACATTCCTGCAAATGTCAGTGGCTGTTAACATCTGAATCAAACTGTTCCCAGTTCATGTGACTGGAAATGGTGCCCAGAGCAAAAAAGCCAGACATTCTGACTCTTGTATAAGTATAGTCTGTGTGGAAATGTTTCTACTGAGCAGAAGTAGAACTTGCTGAGTTCACATCAGAATACATTTTGGCAGGAAACAAGGTAAGGCTGCCTTATGACCACTTTATTATTATTATTACCTTTATTAAAGGTATGTTTGGGAAATAAATGGTCTAAGAGCTGAAGAAAAACACAATGACCTGCTAAATAAGGATTCTGGCTGGACACAAGGCTAAGTGGCTCACATATTGGTGGCAGTATCTGAAACTTTTCTGGGATTAGATTGGAATTATCTCACAGGATAGAAGGCTGAATTTGGGGCTTTAGCTTATAGCCACTCTAGGGAGCAGTTCTGAACAGCCTTAGGCTCTTAAGAGGTTTTCCACCTTTTAAGTAGAAGGAATGCCACACAGCAACCAGCTGTGCATAAGGGTAAAGGGCAATTTTAGCAATGAAGACTGAAAGAGATAAACCGAACTCTATGCACATGTGAATGAGATTTATTTGGAGTGTCGCATGGGTGGTATCAAAGACAGAAAACTGTGCCACTCAGAGATGGCTGGACTGGGAGCAGCTGTAGACTTGCATTTGCCTCCAAAGGTGTTAGTGCAGCTAAAGATATTTAAAATATAACACTTGACATATGCACATACTTTCAGAGAAATTGGAAGATCTAAAAGCACAGCAGAAAAGCTGTAACTGAATACCTAACTCCCTATGAAGCTCCCCGTCCAAAAGAGAAAAGCTTTTTTTGTTATCATTGTAAAAATTTCGATCATAATTAAAGATTCAGATGAGTTCTCTAAACTTTATCTGTCGTTTAGGAATAAGCCTTTTTTAAGACTAACCACTGGATGGCCAATGTAGATAGTTAGGGTATGTGTTTAGACACTACTGAAAGAAGAAACAGGGAACAGTAATTAACTCCTTCTCCCCAGTCTCCAGCTACCTTCTCTCATTGTTACCCGATACTGTTTGCGTGTTCTCGGCTACACGGAAGCAAGCAGTAGCTTCAGAACATGACAGCTGTAGTGCTTTGTTTCTCCTCTCTTTGCTTTGCATCCTGCTTACAGCATGTGCGCAAGAGGAGAGGAACAGGATAGAGAAGCAGCTCCACCACACAGGAGGTTCGCTGCTTTGGCAGGACAGCATTTGTGTTCCAGTGCAACTACAGGGCAGGGTCTTCAGGCTGCCTACATAACACTGGACTTATATTTATGGGACCCAGGCTACCTGACTGAATGGATGGATTGCTTGGGTTTTTTTTTTTTCCTTTCATCAAAAAAGTTCTTTCCTCCGTGCCTTTAAGTGGAGGTATCGTGGCAGCTAAGAAAAATAGGTGTCAATAATTGGACAAAGGAGACTAATATTTCCAAAATAGCCTTGTTGTAGTGCCAAACTGTGCTTGTCCTATCTATGCTGGATGTGGATTTTGTTTTAAAGAAAAATCCTCAAAGAAAAACATGATGAGTGTGTTAAATAAATAAATAGCAGATAATGATGCATTAGAGCAGCTCGTATTCAGTCTTCCAGGATCTGCAAGTGTTTTCCCTAAGCTGAATTGCTATCATTATCTTACCATTTTTAACTGATAAAAAGTTATGAGTTGTCTAGGGATGTTGAGTGAGAAGCAGGGGGAAATCTTACCACAGACAAAAAGCTATACCCCCCATGTTTAAAAATAACAAACCAAGTAGGCGGCTTAGTACATCAGACCTGTTTTATCTGGTTTGAGATGATAAATGAGGTGGCAATATAAACCCAGTTTCTGTGGATATTTCTTTAGCAGAAGAAATGGTGTAATATATATGCAAAAAGCCACAAACCACTGAAATAACTAATACCACATAATCAAAGTTATATCTGTGTGCCTGTAGAAACCAGTTGCACTCAAGAGTACAGAAGAATTCAAAAGCATCTTGTTTTGAGGTTTTATTAAGAAATTTTTTAACAAAGAAGTCAGAGAATGTTTTTTCATTAAGTCTTTATACAAATGGCTCTATAACAGAAAAATCTAGATGTCCCAGGCTTAAGTAGTGAGAACTTACTGTAGATATGAAACAGTCTTTGTAATCAATTCTAGTTACTGAAATTCTTAGTGTTTACAAAATATCTGTAAGATTTCTCAGTCTGATTCAGCAGATGGCAAGAACTCAAAATACCCCAAAACTCAGCAGTTTTCAAAGTTTATCATCATACTGAACATATACAATGATTTTTATGATTTATGTGTACACACATTCCTGACCTGGATCAAACTTCCTTACCTTTTTTTTTAGTAAATTAATTTTGCAGCAGAAGAAGAGAATTATTTGTTCTATCTCAAGATCTGAAGTCAAAAAATATTTACATGTTCAAAATTTTAATCCTTACCTATACTAAATTCCTTATAATGTCTTCACAATTGTACATAAGAAAATTCAGTTTCTTTCCAATGCTTTAATCATTACATTCTGATCTGGAGGTTTCTCTGCTTCATCCAACAGCCTGGGTCTTTAATATCTTTTCTATCAGAAATTTATGACTTTCTTCAGTGTTGTACTCTGTAGCACAGCAGTTTATATACAGGCTATATTTCAATGGAGAGTTTAAATTTGCATTCTCTAAAGCTGCCTTTACATATACTCATTATAAATATTTCAAGACTCTCTTCTCTGCACTTATTTTCATGATAGAATTGGAGGAGAATGTGGAATGAAATGTAATCAAAATAGAATAATAACTCACAGCAGACACTATCATTAGAGGAATTTTTAAGTAACTTGACACTCTATCTCTTTGAAATATAAGCTATACTGCATGCTAATATTTGAGTAAGAGATAGTTTTCTAGGTCATGAACAAGATATTTCTGTCTTTTATCTGTATGCCTTCCTCAGAAAACAGTGGGCAGGATCTATTCATTTCAAGCTACAACAACAGGAGTACCAAGGGTTCTAGGACACATCCGGAGCAGACCCTAATTGAGGGATCAAGGCAGCTGTGTCAAGATATATATATATATTTATAAATAAAGACAACTTTGGTGTGGGTTTTGCCTTAACGTCTCCCTGAAATCCTCCATGCAGTTAGGGCTTTAATTGGCAACATAAGCAGCCTATTAATACATTATTTGAGCTAATGCCAGTTTAAGGAACTGTAACTCTGCTGAGGACCAAAGGAGTTGAATTTGAAAAGTGTATATATTTTATGCTTTTTATATCTTTAAAAGGAATTATTACAGATATGAAAATTTTCTGACTTATATTATCAGAAAAATCTTATATCCTGCATACTGCTAAAGAGATGTTTATTCACAGCTATTTCCAATTGACTTATTCCTGCCTATGCAGACAGTCTTGAGAACTGTGGTTTAATGGAAAGCCATCTGATTTCCTTTCTGGGACACAGCTGGATTTCCACATCAGAGGGAGTAATGTCAGACTCTTAATATAAAATTTCACACAGAAACTTTGGACTGCTTAGAACCCTGTTATGGCACTTGATATATTTTATATTAACACTGAGTTAGAAGGAACATAAGAAGCTTGTGTCTAATCAGATATTGACATAATGATAGAAGAAAAACAATTGTGTCATGAATAGTCCCTAATGGGAGTGAATAATAGTAAGTTCAGTGGAGTGGAACAGAAAGAAAGCAAGATCTGTAAATATCCTGTCAAATTCTTTTCTCCTTGTTTCTCAGACTGATGTAATGATCTGACAAGATTGAAATAAGGTGCATTTTCTAATATTGCATATTTCTGCTTTATCTGTAGATGTCTTGTGCCCTAAATTAAATAAAAAATAAAAATATAAATAAATGAAATCAAAATCAACAAAAATCACCAAGCAGACTCCCCAAAACCCCAGACTTTGTCTTCTGCTATGTTTACAGGGTCCTTAGAGCACAGTGAGCCCTTGATCTATATTAGAACCTAGTGTCAATATTGGTCCTGTCATGAGTTTCCTTCTCTTTCGCATACTCACATTGAGCTACAGCATCTTGCCACAAAAGTAGTACTGGTAACAGCAACGGCTGAAAAGAAAGCTTAATACATCAACGTGAGTAATTATATGTTTCTGCAATTGTGCAAGAGAAGTCCAGCACTTTGGTATCTGTGAGGCAGAAAAGCTCTTTGCTTTGCTTGAGAATTCATTGAGAGCTTGAGAATTCATGTATTTGGATGAAATAGAAACATGAGGCTAATTTCTACACCCACAGATAAGCCACACAGAAATCAGAGAGTTCAAGGCAGTTCTTCCTTATGATGTATTACAGAAAAGACTGATCTTCCATCTGTCTTCAGTTTTCCTTTTCCAATTCTTCCTTTACTTTCCTTAGCTTCTTTATAACACTATATTGTGATTGAGCATTTCATGTCATATTCATCCCATGTCAGTGACACGTATACTCTGTACTGTCCTGAGCTTTTGTGTAGCTTATTGTCCTTTGATTTGAAAGTACTGACAGATTTAGCACTCTTTCTTTTCCCACTTTACATATACTTGCTGTAAACATGAAACAACCACTTTATTTTACCAGGCCAAGGGTCTATCCTTTCCACATTAAGAATCTATTTCTAGTTCATATTTTCTAGAAGGCTACTGGTATTTATCCATCAAATACCTCTTTGCTGCACTGTGATGCAAAAGCGAAAGCGGTGAAAGGCAGGGGGAAGAGAATAAATGTAATTGAGTTAATGAGGTTATCCATGTGAGTCTACTTAGATTATCAGCTCTCTGGAGTAGGAATGATGTGCTTGTAGCACTTTGCTTAGTGTTTGGTGCAACTGGTCCCACCTTTGACTGACGTGTCTGTGAGCACAAAACACAGCTAACATGATAGCACACCCTGAACCAGGCACCCAGCACAACTGTTTGGAGTTGTGAGACTCAGTCAAAACAAACAAACCAACCCCCTTATCTAAGGACATTCATTAATAGGAATGACAGACTTGTGGAATTAAATTTCCCATTGCTTACTGTTAGAGTGTTTCCTACAACATTGTCTATACTGACAACTGCTAGAGGCTTGCTGTTGAACCAGATGTATCTGCAATCCAAATCCCGTTTTTTTTTTTTAATTTTTCCGGTAATATATCCTGAAATATTTCAGTATCTGTGGATATTGGGCAGATTTCTGGCACAGAAGCAACTAAAGCACCAGATTATAATGGAAACACCCTATTTAAAAGTCACAAGTCTTCTTATGACTTTTTTTTCTTCTTTAGACTATGCTAAGGTAGCCTAACACTACTTTAGTAAAGCAGACACCTCCTGCAATAACACCCCAGGTGATCTGGCTCAGGGAAGACCATCAGAATTTTGTTAATTGAACATTTAATCATTTTTTTCCCCAGATGGTGTTTTTCCCTTGGTGGTGAGTACATTATTTAAAAAAATTGAAAGGTAAGACCTCTTAGGGCATATTTTATCCTTCGTATTGTAAACACATACAAAAAGATGAGCTGCTCTATGGACAGTTCACACAAAGTGTCTCTAAGTTTAATTTAGGGCTGTTCCTGAGTGTTTAAATTTTGTTTACTTGAACATCTTTCCTGAACACAAATGAAACGGAAAAGTAATGTCATTTAATGTGTGAAACTGACCAACTCGGATGTTGGGAAGGACTCTGCTTTCTAAATAATTTTATGTAAGCTCTTAATTTGAAGATATTGGCAAGGTTGGGGACAGATCACAGTAAAACATTTGCTTGAAATTTTTCTTGCCAGTTGTTGCATAACTTAATGCTTGTGTATTACTTCAGGTTCTATAACTAATTTCCTAAAGCACTCTAGGCTGCAACATTTTCATAGAATCATAGAATTTGCTTAGTTGGAAGGGACCCATCAGGATCATTGAGTCCAACTCCTGGCCCTAAGCAGCACACCCCAAGAATCACACCATGTTCCTGAGAGCATTGTTCAAACACCTCCTGAGCTCTGATAGGCCTGTTGTTGTAACCACTTCCCTGTGGTGGACCATGTTGCAGTTTTAGGAGAAATTAAGACCTTGACCAAGCAAGCATCCCTCAATTATAACTCCCTACACTCTTTGCAATTCTCTCACACCTAAATTTTCAGTAATTAAATATAAATTTCCTTAATCTCTTTTCTACATTTTTTCACAGTGTAAACTCTATCTAAAAATATAGGGAGGCAAATATTTAATTCTTTCCTTTCTTTCTGATCAGTTCTGTTTGGATTGTGACACTGCAGAAGACTGGAATCCAACTAAGGGTATTCACAAAGGGAAAATGAATCTGCTGCATAAAGCTAAAGTAAATTGTATAAAAATTATAGAAAAAAATAGATGATGAATACAGAAGATCCTTTACATTGTCAGTCATGTCTTGACAATATTTGAAAGACATGGGCATTAACATTTACTAATGTTATCCAAGAACCAAGATATGGAAGGCAAAAGTAAAAGCAATTAAAATGTCTGAACTGTAAACTGGTGAGATAAATTCATTGTATTCCTTATCCACAGTAATACATGAAAGAAAGTGATGCTTGGTCCTACATGCTTCTACTCATTACTGACTATCTGTCAAGAGTTGGAAGTGACTCCTTCCATCATAGTCACAGCTGTGCCTCTAGGTACAGTTAACAAGACTTTGGATTAAAAGATAAAAAATGAGTGATGATACACCATTTAAGGACAGGACAGTTATCATGTGTAGAAGAGAATGAGGTTAGTTAGCAGAAGGGAGAAATGGCACTGCAAGGGGAGGTGCATTAGAAACTGGCAAACCAATTAAAGTGTTTGAAATGATCAACAGCTTCAGAAAAAGGAATTAATGAAGATAAATTAGTATAGGAAAAGAGGTGCCATTTTTCATCTAGAAGCAGGTCACCCATCATATTGAGGATATTCTTGGTCTGTGGATTACCTTGGATAAGTCAGGAAATGAGACAAGATATCAAACAAAAAAATTCTTTTATACAGCAGTGGTGGAGACTAAGTCAAACGAGTTGCTCGGGACAAAAAAGACAGTAGGACAGTTGATACTAGACACTTGGTCAGTTGAAGACGTTGAAGTTGAGTAAGACGGCATAAGACTGAAAGACTGGGAATGGGTATAGTGAGCAGAACAGCGATCTGGTAAAATTTTAAGTTTCTATTGCTCATGGAATGAACATTCAGTTCCCTAACTAGATCACACTAATTGTTCTATTTATTTAGCCCTACAAAAGCTGTAGTGGTGGCTTCTATGCATGTCATAATACCTTTGATATAGAAACCTCATCATCTTAATTGAATTTCATTACCTTTGTCTGGGCATCTGGGTTATTTATCTGTTATTTATTATGTTTCTTCTGTCTTACTGTAGTTAAATAGTTTGCCACCTGTTCATCTGCAACATACTTCCTTTATTGACAATCAGGACCTTAGCTTATTATGATAACCATTCAGCTGACAAAAGGAAAGACATTTTAACCACAAAACCAGTAGGAATTCACTGTGCTAATTAGGCTTTAGGTCCCTCATGCTAAGGTCTAACTGAGGACATAAAACATAAATTATGGTTTGAGCCCACTTCACATAGTTACAGCCGTCTCCATGTAGTTAATTTCCACCACAGCTAGTTCAGCCTAGTGAGGCAGCCAGGACTGCTTGGGTGTTAGCAAGCACTGTGTGTAGGTGGACTTCTAGCCCAGCTGATGTCCATTGTCCTGCTTTCTAATTGCCAAAAGTATTTGAAACAATGCAACAAATGAGTACAAAATCAAAATAATCACATTTTTTAAACCTCCCTGAGTGTTTTACAGAGAGAGTTTGCCCCAGGGTTGTTTCCTCTATGGAGAGCATAATGGCAATTGACAGGAGAATGGTTGGTGTTTCAACAAAAAATGAAAGCTGATCAAACGCTCTCTTTTTTTAATTTGACACAAATTTTACACATCCACATGTGTACATGCAACAGAATAATAACTGATGCCCAAAATAAGAGAGTAAAAAATTAATATCATTTATTCTCTTCACGTATTTTTAAATCAAAGTTATTGGTTGAGATTTTTAAAAAACTTTAAAGACTCTCAGGAAAAACTGATCTTTGTCAATTTTTCCTTGAGACTAGTAGGTAATTTCTGCAGTAGAAAAGATAAAATTAGAGTGCTAAGTACTTTTGTTAATCTCTTGTCTCCTGCAGAAAAGGACTAGGCTCAAAAATACGCCATTGTTTCATGACATTTTGGGCTCTCTGCAGGCAAAAAGGTTCAGTGATACGATCAAAGTCTACATTTTTCAAACCTGTCATTAAGTACTCTGGGAGTTGTCCAAGAAAACCAACAAGACAATATGTAATTTTCCACTTGATTTAACAGAATATGTTCTTTTCTAAGGAATGAAAATGAGGAGGCCCAGTTTCCTACAGTTTTGTGTTCTTTGTTCCTTTCTCTATCCTCTAGTACAATAAATCTTGTCCACTCTCAGTTTTTCCTATGAAATGCTTGCTTGTGGTGGGTTGTCCTAAACTACGTTAATCCTGTTTGATCGACTGACACAGCCAGTTCTGCTTATCTTTCCCCCTCTACGCAAATAGTGATTCTGCACATGTGTGAATTTTGCAGGGGTTTAATGGTTTCCATCTTAAAAGTTTGGTTGGTGTTTCCTACTGTGTTCAAAAGCTATTATGATGTCTGAAGAAATAACCTTATTGCTTAAATTTCATTTGTTAGGAAATAAAAGACTGATACTCCTATTTTTTTTATTGTACTTTACAGTGGTTTAAATGGTAGAAACTGTTTTTTCTGTGCTTTGACAGTCTGGTCAGCAGATATTTTGCTAATTATTTTTTTCTTGGTGTAGCCTAAACTGTGTTGCATTGAATTTGTTTGGCACATACTAACAAACAGATGCTGGCAATCTGCATTCAACATAGAATTTGTCTGAAATAAACTTTGTTCAAGGAAGAGGGGAAGCTATGCCACAAGATACCTCACTTTTCAGTTGGTAATAGGGAACAAGCCAGATTTTCAGACTTCCTCATTGCTTGGGTTTGGATGCAGCAGTAGTGTAGTACACTGTGCTCCAAATGCAGGAGTATCTGGCTGTAGGATTTGCAGAGGCCTGGACTTTTGGAGCCTTCTGTGACCTAACCCTGAAATGTAATGCATACATCTCCAGAATGCTGGCAGGGATTTGACTGCAGCTGTTCAGCCAACTCCCCCTGCATGAGTAACTGTGATAGGTTCTGTAGAGCATTTATGATGAAAAGTACATTTTACAATAAAGAAGCAGTAAGAATATGGAAATGCAAAGGGAAAACAATAAAGCGACTTACTGGAATGTGTATGAGTTTTGCTGTATCGAGCTGGTCATATTTTTAAACAAAAAGAAGCTCTATTTCACAATGCATAAATGTATTATTGCATTTAGGTGAAGAATTCAGGAGGTTAAATGCTTCATAGAGATTTTGGCTCCTAGCCAGTGGCCTTTTGCAGCATGTAGTTGGCAAACATTGCATTGCTGGAGACACTGCTTTTTCAGATACATTAATTTTAAATGATAACTCTCACTAGATAGAAATTATGAGAAAGAAAGTTCAGCATGATGTAGCAGGCATTTGAAAATCCTAGTCAATATTTTTTCATGCACTAAATAAAAGTTCCTAAGCAAGTCAAATCTCACCTAGAATCATTGCTTGCTAGGTTCAAGCTCCTTGAACCTTCCTAAAGGAAGCCTTTCAACAGGTAAACTAGGTTTCCCAGTAGCTGGATCACCCCTACTTAATATAAATACAATGCATACGGCATGATTTCATACTGCTTAAACAAGTAATAAAAGAAAAAGCAGAATCTCATATCCACTAGAAACTAAATGAAGCAAGGGCAGGATCAGCTTTAATCCTGGCCACTATGGTCTCTTAATTTACTTCATATTTTCTGATCTTCTGACTTGTCCCTTGCCAGTCACGCCTAGAGCTTGTCAAGTCCTAAAAGACAATTCTCCCTATGGCTGAAAGAAATGGGACTGTGGGGGCAGGAAAAAATTTTCAGCTGCTTGGAGCATGACTTTAGCAATATAAGGGAATATTTAATGGTAGCTGATGCCTTCTGAGAAGATAAATTTTACATCGTGCTCAAAATGGCGGCCAAGGAAGGCTTCTTGATGCCACAGGACAGCAGGAACCGAGACCAGGTTCCAGCACTGGGCTGACAAGAATGAGTATGAAAATTCAAGCTCTAGTAACATAGATGGGTGGAACATCTCGGTCTGCTAAAACAAGTTTTTCTTCACACCCTCTGCATTACCATATGCCAGTAAGTAATGCGACACCAGAGCATTTTAAAACCCTGCTGTTACTCTATGTACCTTTATCTCCAAACCAAACCCATGCTCATTTAGCAACTCATTAAAATTAATCTCTGCAGCATGTGTATGGCAGATGTGAAGATGCCCTGCAGCCATGTCTTCTCAGGGAGTGGTGTGAGAGGAGGGTGGAGAGCATACAGCGCTGGCGGAGCAGAGCCCAGCTCTGAGGGCACTGTCATGGCATCTGGGCCCTGTAGTACAGTGCTGAGGCTTTCACGCTGCTGCTGCCCCAGCCTCAGCCCACCTCTGTGTGAAGCCTGAGTCCCTGGATATTGAGATTCAGCCCCCTCTAGTCAGCCTCTACCCTGGCCTGCCATGTTGTGTCTTAAACCCAGGAGAGCACCTGCCCTTGGCTGCAGCAGCCTCATCACCCTCCGTACTGAGTGTCCCAGCAGGAAGTGACAGGACAAAGAGCCCAAGTTTGTAGCCTGACCAGCCACTTTGGGCTCCTGGAAGAGCTGGCTGTGAGTACAGAGCCTGTCCCTCAGCCACTGTGCAGGGTGCTATGGGAACACGTGGCACAGTTCATTCTTTGCCCTCCACATCTTTGCTGCACAGTGGTGATGGTGCAGCATCACTGCCGAGAAACTGCTTTGGGTCCTTTGTGTCTTGCCAGCACTCCTGTGGATTAAACCCTTTCCTGGGTTCCTATGGGTGAAGCCTAACCCTGCCCAAAGGCTTGTCCTCCAGCAGGCACAGCCTGAGGCAGTAACAGGGTGTTATCTCCACTCTACTGGGACTTGCTCAACAACTAATATTGAGAACCGAATGAAATATCACAGCCAGTAAATCATGGTGAAAACTCATCCACCCCAAGAGAGATGTGTCTCTTCGGAGCAGGCTTCCCTAGGTACCCCTCTTTTCCTCCCGGCAGCCTGTGTTTTCCATAGGTCCAAACTACCAGGATGCCAACTGGTCACTAGCATTTTTGTAAGGAATTGGAGGGAACACTCCTGACCCAACAGGAGGGCAGTGCTCTGCCTTGGCTGCGCTCCAGGAGGCTGAGTCCTGAACCCAGGTGTGGGCAATCAGTGCTGCCCTTCCCCTCCCAGCTGATCAAGGGGATAGGCAGGCAGTGCTGGGGGATCTGCTCACCCTTCCAGGGAGGCTGCAGGAAATGGTAACTATCTTGAAGATAATCACAATCCTGTAACAGGTCTTGCGTTTTTTAACAGGAATATGTTAACATGAATGTCTCTGGGAGCACAAAGATGATATATCTTGAGTTGTAAGTTTTGACTCTCCTCTGTGTGTTGCCATTTGCACCTCCTCAGCTTTGGAAGAGAGTGAGAGATGAGGAGGATCTCAGGTCTATGCCTGCAATCTCACACCTCAGTGGTTCTGGCTGGGCACTGCAAATACTGAATCAGGCAGGCAGGCTTCCTGATTAGCCTCAGTAGCTTGTTGACAATTTATACCAAGCTAAGAATAAGTTATACTAACTCAGAATGAGTTACTATCACTCTTAAAAATGAAATATCCTGCTTGAACACCTAAATCCTTTTCTTTTCCCCATTTAGTGTCTGTTGAAATTCTGTCTTTTTTTGGTGGAGAATATTGAATACTTTGTTAGCTTTTAAAATGTAGCTTACACTGATGCCAAAATGTTCTGGTTTCTTGCTGAATTTCTTTTTGATAACATATTTTTCCTTAGAAGCTAAAAGACTGACTGAGAAAAAACAAACCCCAAAACATTAACTTTTTTTAAAATGTAATATATCTAAACTTTGGAAATATCTATGGGTCTACATTATGTGGGTTTTTTTTGAAGAACTGACTCATCAGGATGTGCTCTGTGAAGACTTCTAGGAAATAATGCACCTACGTGATTAAAACTATTCTAAGTTTCTAGTTTCTAATTTAAAAATTAAGATTGATCTTTAACTTGACTTTCTTACAAGCCTACCTGTGTCAATGGCTTGGTTTTGCAAAACAATTTGCAGAGTAATCACTACTGGTGAGTTATCAGTAGTTGTAATGAAAGTGTATGGGTTCTGCCAGGCAAGTTTACAGAGAAGGAAGGAAAGAGAGTGTTTTAGAACATTAAAGTAGTTCTACACTTCTGTTACACATTCAGGCCATTGTATCTTTATATTACTCCTGCAGTATGTTAATTTCTGGCAGGTCTTAGTGGGAAAAGAGTTTTTAAGTGAGGTTGGAAGATACAAGTACTCCAGTTGTAATCAAGGCTTAGATCCTTGTCAGTTCTAGTCAGTGAAAGTACCCATCAGGGTATTATTCTACTACTATGGTTCTCTCAAACTGTGCCTTAAGTAATTCTTTCTGTGTATCTTCAACTGGACTGAAATTATATGCTCTTTCAAAAGCCTTTTCCAAATACATAATAATGATGCAAGAGGTAAAATACTAAAACAAAGTAGAAACTAAGTAGGATAGCAGAACCCAAAAGCAGGAATGGAGTAAAAAAGCAAAATCACTTAACATGCTCTTGCAGGTTTTGCTATACTAGATCTTGTTAGTATATTTATAATTTTTAAGTGTTAAAGGTGGAAAAAAATAGATGTTTGACTTGGTTAGATAAGAGAAAACTAAAAAAAACCCAACCCAAATCATCCCACTGAGTATACAAAGTCATCTGATCCACATAAAACACTCAAGTTTTGTAGACAAAAGGTTTCTCAAGCCTGAGCCACAGGCCCCTCAGAACAGGGCTTACGTCAGAGCAGTAAGTGACCAAGAAGCGCAAGGAAGAAATGATAGTTCAAAATAATTTATTTGCATGTGTCATTGTATTCTTTCCAAACTGAATAAAGAGAAATTATTACTATATAACCAGAGCCTATATTTTTAAAGGTATTTAGAAATCTTTGGAAAAATAAATAGTGTGTGTCTTGGGGGGAGGGGAGGATATGCCTGTATAGTTTTTCAAATGTGAATGATACTCCTTCTTCTTTAATGTATATTAAGGCAGAGGAAAGAAGCGAAATCTCTGTTAGGAATTACACTGAAAGTAGGAGTTAGATAAACCAGTAGATTGTTTCCCTGGAATGATGTATTGGTTTAAGCAATCCCTGATGGAAGGGAAGTTCACAGCTGTGAGGAATACATAAATTCTTTCAAAGAAACTGAACATAATAGACCAGACAGTTTAGAGATGGTAAATTATAAGCAGAAAATTTATCTAATTACTACTTGTTTGGTGTTGAACCAAAGTACTGGACTGCTAAACTGATCCAATTTGGCAATTTGGCATTCTCGAGCCCTTTTCCTTCTATTCCAGTTATTTTAATTCTAAATTTTAAAAGTGGAAGGAAATATGTCTGAAAGTTCAGGAAATGTATTTATGAAGTATTGATGCTTATACATCTAAAGCAAAAATTAAGGAGAAGCAGCAACAGATTAAAACTTTTGCACAAGCTTCCAAAATAGTTAGGAAATGTCAGCATCTAAATCAATTATTAAATATGTAGGGCAAAATAGATGAGTACTTCACTGTATCTTTTTCCTTAGTAGAGTTTGAATACTGCTATTTTTCTTATTTGTTTTATCTTGTTTTGTGCCAGATGTTCTTATCAGGGAAAACAATGGTGACGTGTTTTAATATTGATGAGTTGATTCTCCTGGGAATAATAGTGTATCTACCTTCTCAGAATACAAATTGTGGGAGGCTTTCTATAGCATAATTACCACAACACATTGAATTTTAAGTGCAACTATTTAAAACTGTGGAAAGAACTTTCTGTTTATTATCTTTGTTTTATCTATTTAAGAGGAGAATGACTCTTCTTTTAAAATTATGTACTGTTTTGATGGCCTTTAAAAAGCAAGCATATAAATCAGCAGTGGTAATGTGTAATCTGTCAAAGCAGCATATGCTTAAGCACCTTATAAACTATTAAATAATCATAATATTTCTCTTTCCAAGTTTGTTAGTTTATTTGTTGAAGCAATTGCAGAGCAGTTGCAGAGTAATTAAAGTACTTTACTTTAACTTTTTTTTTTTTCCCCTTCAGGAACTTGAAGTACCGATATTATAAATGATTTGGTGACAAGCTGAGCTTGCAATGCAGGCAATAAAAACCGTGGAAAAAGAAGTGACTTTTATAAAGGAAATACTTTTCACAGAATCCTTCCTCAAGCACCAAGAGTGCAGCAGAAATCGGGAGAGCAGGCAGCTCCAAGAGCAGCAGCCATTGGAAGGAGCTGTCTGCAGCTCTCAGTGCTGTACTGAGCATGTCCCAGCGGAGCCCAGTGCAAGCAGCACATTATGCAAAAAGGCAGCTCTAGCAGATGGGAGAGAGGCACAGCAAGCATTTGCTTCACTTGCATCACCACCGCTTGAAAACAAACCTGGATTGCTAGAGGGGATCTCGCCAGCAGGCCAAAGGAATGAAATCCGGGAGGATGGCTTGATTGTCAAAGGTGTTGCACTGCGAAAAATCATGGGGAATCAAGATGGGAAGCTAAAGAAAAATACAGGTGATGTGCAAGAAGGAGGAGATGATGTCTCTGGGCCCAAGGATACGGACGGCACAAAGAAGGTATCAGGAGGCAGAAGGGGACTGGGGAAGCATGCAAAAGGTAGCGAATCGGGTAAGAAGAAGGGTAAGTCGGACTCCAGGCCCTCTGTGTTTTCAAATCTGAGGATCAGAAAAAATCTGTCCAAGGCTAAAGATGGGAATAGCAGTTCACGGGAGGATGTTTTGGAAAGCCAGGCCTTGCAGCCTGGGGAGCTGGACAGTACTCATTCAATTGTAGCCAAAACTCCCGATATAAGCATCTCTGCAGATGAAGGGGGTCTCTCAGACACAGATGTTGAACATTTTGAAATCAGAAATGAAACTGCTCCAGCTGCTGCAGAGACACAGGACGGACAAAGGACCAGCTCTGGCTCTGATACGGATATATACAGTTTCCATTCAGCCGCAGAGCAAGAGGATTTGCTTTCTGATATCCAGCAAGCTATTAGACTGCAGCAGCAGCAGCAGCAGCAGGGGGCAATTAACATTGGAACTGAGGACCTTGTCGCCAAAACAATGGGCCGACACATGGCTAATTCACAAGCAACCTCCTTAGATTTCGAACGGTTTTTTTCAGTAACTACCACTGACAAAGAAAGGAGCCCAGACACGGAGGGGGCTTTTCCAGCGGTATCGGAAATTGTGGAAAACCTTCCTGCCTCCGGTGCCACTGAATGTGAACCAAAAGAAGCGGTAAATGGTACAGGCTCTCCTGGTAACGGCTTATTTGAAACACAGGAACGTCAGCTATTGACTGAGGAACAGCCCGTTGCTGGAGTGGATGCTGTAGCCGGTGAACTACAAGACGGTTTGAATAGAACTGCAGTAGAAAACGGGTCTGAGACACACAGCTCCACACAACCTTCTCCAGCCTCAGTGGCGGATGCTGAGGCTAAAATTGCTGAAGTGCAGGCTGTTGATTTTCAGGGCTCAGTAACAGAGGGTGGTATTTCAGATGCAGGCCGTGATCATGCTGCTGAGACTCAGGAAGGGAAACACACTCTGTCAGCCAGTCGAGAGGAGCTGCGTAATGGTTTATCCACGGAAATGAAAAATGGCAGTTTGTCCTCTGAAGGAACAGCAGACAGTCCGATGCTTGGTTCCCGATGTTTTAAGCCCTATCTAATTAATCCCTGTTACATCAAAACCACAACTAGGCAACTGAGTTCTCCCAACCATTCACCTTCTCCCTCCCCATCCCAGAGCCCGCTTTTCACAAGGAGGCAGGATTCCGTCCACAAAAAAGAAAAAGTCTCAGTCAAGAAGAAGAGGTCTGCTAGTTTGGCAGGTTTGTTTAGTCGTTCTGCAGACTGGACAGAAGAGGTGTCTAATCACAAAAGCGAGATCACAGAGAAGGTGAGCTCTGCAGACTATTTGGAGCACAAGGGGTTTAGAGAGAAATTTCAAACAGAAAGAGTGCCTTTGACTCATTCAAGAAAGTCCTCAGGGGTCCAGGCTTCTACAGAGACATTTCCCAATGTCTTTTCAGGTGAGTGATATGTATTAAGGGTTGTTTGGCTTTGGTATTTTTTTTTCCCACAACAGCTTTGAAAATATTTTTTAAATACTTTAATTCACTTAATGCAATACTTTGCATGCATTATCATCTTTACTTGTGCTGACAGCTTTAAAATCCAAGGCCTGATCTTACAAACACAGTCACATTTCATCAGTCTGGCAATACTGCCACTAAAGGAAATGCATAACTCTGAAGTTTTTCATTCTGCTTGTCTCCGTTGTCTACATCCTGTAGAAAAAGGCCGAATGCCTTAAATTATTCTTGTTGAAAAATGCTAAAAGCTGCACTGTTGTAGGCAGACCAGCTCTCTGCATAAATAGATCTTTCAAATGTGAAGCTTTCTGTAACCAGGATCCTGTTTGGGGTTTTCTTGTGCTAGGTGCTGTTCTAATGTACTGTAAACATCTGAGACCTGCACCTGGTGTTAGACTGAGGTGGTGATGAGGATTTGCTTAGTACAAAAAGGAAAAAGCCATGCAAGCACAGATGGACAGCACTTCAGAAAGGAACCAATTTCCTCTTCAGAAGGGGGGAGGAGGAAAAGAAAAAAATGTTAATGTATTGAAGGGCAGCAAAAACAGGAGAGGAGAAGGGAACGCGGGGTTGTACAATTTGGTAGCTGTGTGAGGCTGCTGCTTAGGCTACATAAGGTGACTCATTCAGTAAAGTATTCTTTACCTTGCCGGTTAGGCAGCTTGCATCCTGTCACAATGACATGGGAATAGAGAGTTCACAAATGAAGCACTGTGAGTAGATGGTTGTATTTTCCTTCACGCTGAGGTTATTTCCCCTTTTTCTGCCCCACCCCCCCCCGAAGTTTCTTTATAAAGGTAATATATTCATAAATAGGAACATTTCTGCCACATAGGAGGTATGTATACAGAGAAAACTGAGCAGCATATTCCATATATTTTTCACTTAAGGAACCTGCAGAACTAAGAGAATACAGAGAACATACCCTAAGAGCACCTGTTATAAGATAAAACTGGTTTTGTTTTGAATGAAGTCAGTTCTAGATGCATGAGCACCGTAACCATATCTGTGCACAAGCTCTTTGCAAAAAATGGAGTGAGATTTTTTTTTGTGGTTTTATGAAAAGTAGACAGAAGAGTAAGATTTATGAAATAAATACCTAACATTACTTTCTAGATTCAAGTCACAACTCTGTCATTCTTCAGTAGTCTTGAACAAAATTCCCCAGTTTCGGTCTAGAAAATTAGAACTCAAATTTTTTAAAACAGAAAAAGCCAGTCCCCTCTGAGACTAGCCCTCTATGAAGTGAGCCGAATCTTTTTTTGTGTTTTAAATCCCTTTCACCCATTTCTAAGACTTAATTTCAGACATACTAGTTAAACTTTTCCAATTTGAGGTGTTCACTAATTTCAGATTTATAGCATATAAAAATCACACACTTTTTTTTTTAGCTATCAACATTTGGCAGCTTATAAAAAGCTCAGAAAAATTTTAATTGCCACATCAGTAATTAGACCTTATAGTGGTGCTATGACAGAAATAAATTTTATGTGGTAAACTTCAAGAACATGGTATTTCTTTTTAGATACTTGTTTTCTGAGAAACAGACTTTTTGCATTTCCTCACAAGGTTTTGATTTGCTTACTAAAAATTTTTGGATTGTTTTGTGTTTTCCCACCAATACTTCAGACTGTTATTGTGAAGGGACCAGTGTCCAATGCAACAGTAGTTCTATCTCTTATGGAAATCACAGTGACCCTCATTTGCATGTACATACCAGCTGTCTTTACAGGCAGAGGACAATTATATCTTTCAGTTCATGCAGAAAAGCTTAAAGTGAGGGAACTGGAAATGACTCATCTCTATTTGGCCATTCATAGTTTTAAAAAATGTATTTACAATCTAAAATTTATCAAGAATTTAAAAATAACAAGTGGTGTACATAAAAAAGGGGAATTAAACTTCGCATTACTCTTCCCATAAACTGCCATTGCTGCAAGAGCAGAAAAGCCTCTAAATAAACCATTCTGGTCAGCAATGATTACAGAAATAATTTCCTTGTAATTTGATACTACTTGTGAAAAATGTTGTATTTTACTTGCATGCATGAGATACATTGACTTGGGGATTAGCATCAGGCTTTTAGAAATAACATTCTTTATAGTGGGATATTTCTAGCTAAAAAAAAAAAAAAAAAAAAAACAAAACAAGAAAAACAAAGGAAAGGCAAACCCAAACAGCTTCTTGCCTACAGCATTAAATCCCATTTTGCTGTGCAGTTACTGCAGTGTTGTTCTGCATTTCTAACTGGAATCAAGTAAAATATTCCACAACACTTCATCATTGATTTCAATGACTGCAGGTTCTATGCAGATGATTGGCCTACTTTTGCACCATGTTGTGGTTTGGCTGTGTGCCCTTTGGTTTTCACAGTGATACATATGAACTCTTTAAGACTGCTTTAATGTAAAATGAAGATGGAAGCCAAGGACTTGGATGGCAGAGACTTTGCATATCTAATTTTGCTTTCTATAAGAAGGAAAGCACAGTATTTCGAATTTGATGCATTTCTTAGGAATGTGGTGTGCACAAATTTATGGGCATTTTGTAATTCAGGCATTTGAGCTATTTCATTTTTTATGTGGACAGCTGTATTTGAATTTGCAGTGACAGTAATTACAAGTTCTAGATTACCCAGTGCACAATGGGGCCATGGCTTTTATATTGTGGTCCCAGGGGGACAAGAGCTCGACAAGAGTTGGTTCTCTCACTTTGTTGTGTGGCAATGAATGATTTGCACTAATGTGAAGAGAGTATCTTGGTGGGAAAATGATATTGATATTTCCAAACATTAACATAACTGAAATGAAAGAGCCAATAGATAGATTTAGTAAAAAGGATTTCATCCTTGCATTAATTTGAGGTGCAGTGATTGCAGAGGAGCTAATAAGGGTGTCTTTTACATAAATTGAATGAGTCCCATCAGCTGCCCCAGACAGTAATTAAACTTGACCCAGACAAACCCATGCCCTTTCTAATCTCTGTTGGCTGGTTGTAACACACTTGCTGCATGAAGCTCTTTCAAACAGATAATTTACCTTTAAATTTCTCTTCAGAGATTTTTATTTGTTCTGCTCTATCTGTAAAGAGGAGACAAACAAAAAGTCCTGGTTACCATAAAACAAAACCTGAAGCCAGTACTGTGCTTGTGTACTCATGTCTGCTTTCTGACTTCTGCCACTTTATTTCACTTCCATACTGTTTTAATGTTGTCTTCCCACTTCCAGTTCCATTGCAGTGTCTACAGGCATATACAGAGGTCTTAGTATAGATAAGTATGCGAAAACTCGAAAAAGCTGGATCAAAGTTTATTTCTGAGGCATAAAATAGACCTTTTAAAATGCTTTTTCAAGGCTTTTTTTCTTTCTGATTCATGTGATGACACACACAATATGGATTTGTATCTGTTGGCATCCTGAGTAGACTTTTTATCAGGCAGCTGTTATTTAAGATTACTTATGGTTTTCTGTTTCACTGATGATGTTTGTTAGCAGTAATACAAACGATTCTTTTATCAGATGAGGTATAGCCTCATCTATCTAAGGGAGCTGCCCAACAGCAACCCTACATGTGGTATGTGATCACACACTACACTGAGTGTTGCTAGCAAGCATCTGAAGGGAAAGATCCTCCTCCTTTTGCCTAGTACACACAAAACTCGGGGGAGGGGGAAGTCCAACACTGCACTTCCACTGTACTAAAATGTGTTTGAAAGTGGCCTGCAATATGTTATTGAAAGATGGGTGAGTACTGATCAGTTGCTTTAATGTTACTGTGCCAGAACCCCAATATGGGATTTGGAGAAACGTGAGTAATTTCACTGGAATCCAGTGCTGCCAGGCTTGTTTTGATGGGATCTCATGATTAATACTTTGATCTTTATCTAGAACTTCATTGGGAGTAGCAGATTATGGTCATGGGATTGAGTGGCTCTGTCTATTGGGCAACCACATTCTGACCAGCAACTGCATTCTGAGGTATGACTGGGAGCCTGACATGTCTGGAGTAGGAATGTGTGGACTTGGTTGCCTGATGGTCTTTTTTAGGGTGCAAAGCGGGAAAGGAAAAGGGACAGTTTATAGCTGGGATCTGTGCAGCTCTACTTGGTTCTGAGACACAGTATCACAAGAATATCCATCACACAAGGGATCTGTCTGGAACTGACCATTAAAGGACGTTGCGTGCTTCAGTGACTTCATTTCTGTGAAATGAGCAGCGGATTACTCCAGTGGGAATAATTATGTGGAGTTTAAGTTTGATTATATTTCTTGGGTTTAATTGTGCTTTATTATTTTTTAAAGTATGCACATATTTTTTAATAGCTTGGGGCATGGTTGGTATATTTTTTCAAAAAAATCCCCAACTGTGTGTGTAGGACTTATTTGCAGAAAAAAAACCCCTATTTCTTGAAACAGGCTTTTTTTTTCTCTGTGCAGTTCTGTTTAAAGAAAAACAAATTTGGAATTGAAAAGCAACTCTAGGGATATTTTAGGCTGACTATATATGAGGGATTAAGTTCTAATGTGAATCATGGCGATAGAATATGCAAAAATATTAATTACCCAAGATATTTTGTTTGTTTAGTGTTCTAATCAAGCTCAGGATATGGCCAAGTGTATTCCTTATGAACTACTTCTGCCAAAATTTGAGCTTACATAAGGAGTAGTGGTGATGAACCATATATATGTAGGTGTGGGTGACTGCAGCTTTGGTTATTTTTAGATATATTTGAAAACATCATTCTGTAGCAGTTAGCTGGACTGCAAGTTTCCAGAAACTTACTTTTATGGAGGCAGTTGATCGTTTTTGGGAATGGGGTGAGTTGGTACAAGGGGAACAGGACAGAAGAAGAAAGGACAGCTGTGAAAGGAAGGTGATGGACAGATGTGAGGACTTTACATTGTGTCACTTCATTCCTGCCTCTTCACATGATAATAGAAGGCCAGTTGCACTTCATTAAATGCTTTAAAAAGGCAGCAAAGGGGGTTCAGGAGCTGTGGCATGCTATCATTTTCTCTAAGCAACAGCAGCTTCCTGCATTCCTACATTGCAATTCATGTAAAGAAAATTAAGGACAACGAGGTGGTCTGTGTTACCTTGAGTATAAAAATGGCTGTTCTTTTATTTCCATGTTGCTGCTAACCAGAATGTTTCCTTCACACTGATGGAAATAGCTAGGCTTTCTGACCAGGAAGTGGGTGATGTTTTCTGATGCCAAACCATGTTTTATTCTCTCATAAATACAGACCATAACTTCTTTCATCTGTAGTTGCACAGCAGTAGAACCATTAAGTAAGTTAGCACTTTTGTAACAGTGAGAAGCAGTGGTTTTGAGATTGTGTGCAAATATCACAGGTTGTAAAAAAAACCCTAATATATATAAAGCTAAATGTAAATACATAAATAAAGAAGTACGTAAATCTTTAGAATTTAATCTTTTTGGTGTCTTGACATATATAGCTAAGTAGTGGCAGGAAAGCCTAGTCACAAATGAGATTTATTGAGACATTCTTATTTGTGAGTACAAGTTTGACTTTTTTGGTCTCAGGATCTGTATAAGAGTTATCAGGAGTGCCAGAGCTCTGAACGTGGTGTGAATTTGAATGAGGAGAAAACATAGATAACTTTACTCTGGAACTAATTACAGAAGGCACCTTCATTCTAGAGTTTATTTGGTGCCAGGATCTGGCTCAGATGTACCAGAGATAGATGCAGAAGACGTAGAAATAGCATGTACCAGGGAAAAAGTAACTGCTATCCTTTCCTCTTCCTTGCACTGATAAGGAAAAAAAAAATCACTCTAAAAAAGAAATGTGTGCTGCAGTATCACAATAGTTAACTAACTTAACATCTCTTAAAAGTCATGGAAGAAAATGTGGTTTTCATTTAAAAAAAAAAAAAAAAAAGGGAAAAAAGACCAAAACAAAAACATTGCCTTCATAATAGGGGTTGTGTATCCAAGTGCTATTTTGTCATGCAAAGAGTCAAGAAATAATTTATGCTGAGAAATTGTTGAGGGAAATACTTGATTACAGCAGTGAAAGAAAATAAAGGCCCAGTTACAGCAAGGGAGTTGTGTTTCTAGGTTTTCTTCAGATGAAGTCTAGAAGAACATATCTGCACAAATACATAGATGTACATGTGTAGTTTTTGTGGAATATAGTTCTAACTTTTTACTTTTCCCCTTTTTCATCTTACTGTTGTTTGTTTATGGACACAAAACCAAAAGCTTTTGTACATCCTGATAAATATTAAAAAGCAGATATTAAAGTTGGAGATTACCAAACCTTGGGAGCACAGCTCCTGGAGCAGAAATAAAGCTAAGGCACACCTGGGATCTAATGAGCAGGTTGAAGGAAATGTGTTATTTGTGTCCCATTTTAAAGACTTCCTAGTTTGGTTCAGTTGTGTCTCATGACTTTTGGCTGCTTGAGCACACACTTGAATTTACTTCTAAGGTAGAGATAGGCCAGACTGCTTTGAATGTAGAATAAAACATTGAACCATTAGGCATAAAGGAAATTGGGTTGTATGGAATAGTGTGTATCAGTTTGGACTGACAAAAGATGCTGCTAGTAATAGATGCCCAAAAAGACATCAGAGGAGCTTCTTACTTTAAAGAGCTAGATGGAAAGAATTGTGGCTTTCCAGCAGTCTGTAAGAACTTGGCACAGACTGCTGCCTTCACATCACAAATCACCACAGAAACTAAAAGGGTAAAGATGGACAAAATTAAATACTTGCTGAGAGGAAGCTAAGTACCTGGAAAACGCAATACAACATTTGCCAAAGATGCATATGGTGCCTAAAAGATTTGATAGACAGACACACATAGATTCTCCTTCATAATAAACTGCTATAATTATAGGGTAGCCTTGTAAATGTACCTCTGTAATCTGCAATGATACTGCATTAGAACCTGAAGAGAAATCAATGTGAAAGAACACATGCAATTTAATGTTGTGGGAGGGTGCATCTTGTTTATATTTTTAGAAAGATATTTTGTACTCTATGCCACTGCTATATCATAGTTGAGGAATTGTCTGGTATTTAAAAATTTTAAAACCTTCAGCTTCTGAAAGTTAATATATGAAAGCTTCTGAAAGATGTATCCTTTCCTTTTACTATTTTTGTCACATATATAGTTGTCGCTAAGTGACATATATAAATGACATATAGCAAGAGGAAGGGATAAAAGAATAGTTTAATATTCTGTCTCAGCTTATCCTGTTATACATATGTCATATGTAAGAAAATTCACTGTGGGGGAAAGGTGTAAAATCTTAGTCACCATGAAAGCAAAATTTCAAGGAGCTCATGTTCAAGTTAGGGAGAAAGAGTGCTTCACAGATTTGCTAATCTGGAAGAATGCTGAAAGCACTGTCACAGCCTATCACAAATATTTAATATGTTGTGAAACTCTGGTGATAGTAGAGATATAATACCTGCTTTTTATAAAACGTAAAATATTGTTGCAAATAATCAAGCCAATTTTCATCATGTTTTGACTGCAGCAGCAAGTAAGGCTTTGGAACAAATCTTGAGGGAGGAAATTAGAAGATATAATTAACTATTGAGTATATGACAAAAGGGTAAAGAAAAATGACAAAATGCAGCATGGTTTTATCAAAGATCAATAAGACTACATTGCTAATATTTTATTTACAGCTGCTTTCTAGACAAAACAAGTGTGCTAAGAAGGCACTCACCTGCATTTCTGTACAAATGGTAACACTGCAAATCATTTATCCAAAGAAGAAAATTCCTGCTGGTTTTAGATAAGGGACTCTGTCATGTTACTTCACTGCTACCAGAGGTAACAGCATCATTTTGGCCTGCCCCCCCTAGAGTTGTGATCGATGGGCTTGGTCAGGCTGTGGAAATTTATTACATAATTAAAACAAGAGTAGACCTGTGTCCTGACCTTTGTCATGGCCATAGCCCTTGAAGGACTTGAAATTTTCACTACCAAGTAAAATTTTTGTTAAACTTCTGTCTTTCTATATTATGACACTAATTTCAAAATTAGGAACTGAGCTGACCTTAGGATTTCATTCATCAGGGTGAAGGTCTGAATTAATTAGATTTTCACATGCTTCTGCTCTTTCTAGCATGATTTGTGGAAATATGGTGCATGTTTAAGTAATCTTATAACAGACTACTGGGGAATATGCTGAAATTGGTGGTGTTGTCATGTCTCATACCCAGCACAAATGAACAGGTTGTTTTAAAATGTAGCCACTTGGTTCAATCCAGAAACATGGATAAAGTAGGAGATGCGTTTGTTTTGAAAACTGTTTGTAAAATCTTTTCTGGGGTGGATTTTTACTTCCTTAATTCAGTGATCTCTCTTTCTCACCTTTATTTTTGGAGAATCCTGTTTTCAAATTTTGTCAGATCTCCACTTTTCCCATGAGGGCATTTCTGGAGGAATTTCAGGGCCATTTGAATGAGGAGCTACCTTTGCTCTGCATGCACTGAGGTGGCCCTGGGGGCAGTGGCAGGATTCTCCTCCGGTGACAGCTAATGCCCTTGCTTCCGAAAGGGAGCATGCACACATATTCTCTGTCTCTCTTTTGGATGTCTCAAGCACTTGAAGCTGTTAGCATTATATGTTGCTCTTTCCTTTGCTGTATAATGTGTTGCTTGTTCTTAGCTGAGTTGAAATCTCAGTCATATGCTTATGAAAGTTGTCTTGCACAACCCAGAATCTGTTTAAATTTTAATAATAATTGTGGGGCTAAAATATCGGGAAAAAAGTACTTGCTTGACTTGCACAGGGGTTGATGTACTCTGGTCCTATCCTTAGAACTAGTGAAGAGTACACGGAAAAATTTTAACACTAAACAAGCATACTATGAAAGATAGGACAGTGTAAAATGAGAGAGATTGAGATGCCAAAAAATTCAGAGAGCTTGGCAAAAGTAAAGCATAGTTTTTACTGTGGCAATCAAGTACAGGACTGAGAAATGTGAAATTAATAATTGATAGTTTTATTCTAGTTGTTTGAATAGTCTATGAATGTATTCAATCAATACATTATTCACTGTAATTTAATAAATATGTGTTTCTGACTTTGAAATTACGTTGAACTGTCTGTAGGCAGACATGGAAAACTGTGGGAATGAGGGAGATGGTGTTGATATATGTCTTTTTCTTAATTCTCTTGCTTAGACAGGCTTTCTGCTTTGACTTCTGAATTTAAGATGATGTGTGGGTTTAGTTCATACCATCCATGTGAACAGATAGGAAATCTGGAGGCAGAATATCAGAGAAGAAAAGTCAATCTTCTTGGTTATTTCCACACATCCCTAACTTTATTAATGTTCTAAGTACTAAAATATAAAAGTATATTTTATGTATAATATGATAATATACAATATAAATATGTAAAGACATCAACATATAACATCTGTGGGTTTTTTTCCCCTTAGAAACATAAGCTTTTATACAACTAGCAAAGGCAGAGATGAACTATTTCACTGATAATAAGAACAAGAAGAAATATATTTGACAGTATTGTATCAATTTGTGCCCTAACCCTAGACCTTGACCAATTTTTTTATATTTAAGTTTTATGTTGCCTGGAAATTAGACTTAAAACATATTTTATTTTGTGTTTATTCAAAGCAGAAAGCTTTTTTTTTCTTTTTGTTGTGAAACTATATTGTGTGGAGGCCGGTTGCTTACCAGGTTTTCTGTGTTTTATGTAACCAGGATGTGAGAAAACTGTCACATGATTTTAGGAAAGTATCTGTCAATAAAAATTCAATCCCTTAAAAAAAATTTTAAAAAACCAACCAACCAAACAAAAAAAAACCCAGCTAAAGCAACCTCACAGGATGAGAAATCTAGAATGGTTTACCAATCTAAATCAGAAGAGGATTAAAAACTCTACAGTGGAAAAGAACAATAAATGAAGTTTCTAATCCTGGCATATTCAGCATAATCTCCCAGGTCAGTCTTCAGGCAAACAACAGGCAAAATTAAATTGCTACTTTGTAACTGCAAATGCATATTTAATATGCACTTATGCAGTACTTGGGCTTATTATTTGAAGAAAAGATGGCTAGAATACCAATTTCTGTTTCATTCCCCAGGTTACGTGTGCACCTTGGAAAACTGTTCTCAGCAGTCACATGTTGCACATTATATCTAGGCTGAGTGGTACAGGTTAGCTGAAAAATGGGAAATTTGAAAAGCTTGTGAAATTAAAGGAAAGCATTAAAGAACTTTAATACTTTTTATCATTGAGGTATTAATTTTATATGTGAAATATTAGTGTGTTTGTTCTATTTGAGACTTGGTAAAGTATATGAACAGCAAAAAGGTGAAAATGGAGTGCGATTGATTTGCCCCTGAAAAATTGTTCATTAAGCTTTTGCTGCATAGTTTGAGAAAATATGATAAATGTGTAAATTTATACTGAAAATTATTTAAGAAATTGTATCTAGCTGAAATTGCTATCTCAGCTAAGAATATGAACATCTTTGCAGTATTTCTGTCTCTTTGACATGTTTGTCTTCTTCTGGCATTCTAGGCCATGTTGGTGCTGCACTAAATGAGGCCTGAGTTAGCTGGCACTTTGCTGACAGCATATGTAGAAAAGGAGATAGAAAAAAAAAGTGAAAGGAAGGAATGATTTAGACTAATATGGGACAGCAGATAGCTGAAGTACAGCATTTTCTTCCTTTTGAATGCAACTCTTTTTTTTCCTCCTATTTTCTCTCTGGTTTTTAGTTTGGGGGTTTTTTTGGTTGTTATTTTTTTGTTTATAAAACTACATAATTGAAATCTTTTCTAAATGAGAAACCATAAGAAGACTACAATTGTCTTTTTACATTTTGCAAGAATAATAGAAAATGTTAGAAATGGAAATTCACCATTTTGTCTATTTCTTCTTCCTTTTCCTTTATTTCCTCTACTGTCTCCCAAAAATAGAGCAAAGCCTAGGGTACATTTGGCTTCAAAGCTTATGAAATCACTTTGCTGTGTGAGCATTTCTGATCTTACTAAAATGGACAAAAAAAAGAGGGAAAAGGAAACAAGCAGATTTCAGCTTTTGAAGATGTAAGCAATATGTGAGTAAGTCAAGTTAACTCTTGAGGTTGCTGAATAGGGTGTTCAGAGCTGGTGTTATACTGAAGCCATTCACTCTGCATTAGGAAGAATTAAAATGGAAAGTCTGTGTCCAGTGTGTGTAGGTGTACTGATGCAACTGCTGTGCTAATGGTGAAAGTGTGGTATAGTGCTCTGGGTTTTTGGAGAGAGGATCACCGAGACAGGCAGAAGGGGGAGCTTTTGGAGTATAACTCATTTTGATCATTAGTCTCAGCTGGTGCTCAGTGACAGCTGTGCTCCTGGGCTTTTGCAAATCCGGCGTAAGGAGGATAGAAGACACATCTTTAAAGATAAATGTGAGGTTATAACAGCAAGATCCTCAGGGAAACATTATTGCAAGCTCTGCTGTAGCACAGCGCCTCAGTGCACATGTTTGTGTTTTCAGTATGTCTATTCTAGTTTTCTTCCAATTCTCACTTCCATTCATGTCTCTTCCTGCCCTCAATAATTAAGCAAATGCAAAGCTAACAATATTTTATGATATTGCTGATTCTTAAGGATTTTCTTTCTCACCTTGTAGCTCTTTGAAAGGCTTGTCTTCTGAGCATATCAAAGGTCTATAAGGTGAATTCATTGAGTCAGGACTTGTATTTCTCTGTAGACAATACTGAACATGCTTTTACCCACATTTTTCATACAGGGAGACAGTATGGAAGGAAACCATACTTGAACTTGTGAATTTGCATTCAGTAGTGAATAGTTCTACATGTTCTACAGCGGTGGCTTTCACGAACAGTGGTGTTCAATTCTTGATCATAGGGGTTGGGTGAGGACCTGTTGTGTCATACAAGATCAATAGTGCTTCATCTTCATGAGAATGGGAGAAAGAGACAGATCATACACAGGTGGAGAACATGGAATTTGGAAGCAGAGCCAGAAGATTCAGGCTGAGTCACAGTAGCAGAATTATAACAAAATATCCACAGAAATCCAGAATACCTGATACTTCCAAGCTTAATTTCATGTTCTCATTCTTTTAGTTGATAAACTGTGTAATCCTTTGCAAGAGAGGAAAAAATAAAAGTCTTTTTATCCCTTACTGGGGTTTAATAAGTCATTCCAAGCTCCTAAAAAATATCTTCTGAGTTTATAGTCATCTTACTTGCTGAAGATTTTTGGCAGGATCCTCAGAATACTGATTTGATCTAAAGCTGGAGTTCCTGTCTAATTCAAAACTTAGTATGCTTCCTATCCCTTGTCAAAATAATTAGGGGAAAGGTAAGAAAAGGGTTCAGGATTCATGACCTGGGATTTCTAGGAAGAAATGTTGTTTTATATGTGAAAAGTGGTAATTTATCCTCTTAGGGGAAAATATATCTCAGAGACCTTGGTTTTAGTGTTTACTGTTTCCACAGAGGGAAAAGGCAGTCAAGAGAAATTCTTTGCTATTCCATTTAACCTTGTAGCAGAAATCAGCCAATCATTTAATAATTATGAAATGATTAATCACTTAATTATTCCAGATTATTTGCAAACATCTTTACCTCTTGAAAGTATTATCTCATTTAATTTAGGTATATGAGGTGATTACGGTGTCTGGGGCCAAAAGCTGTTGCTGCTGCATTTTATTTATAAATTAACAATGTAAAATTGTAGCTCAAAATCTTGTAGTTGACTGAAATTTAGCCTATGCATTAAATATGGCTATGATTTTTTTTTTGCCATTTAGGGTGTAGATGCAGGGATTAACATTGTACAGTCAATATAGATACAAAGTAATTTTAGTTTGAATTAATTCCAGTGTATAGTGCAGATAGACAGGGTACTGGCAATCCATCTGCAGTTCAAAACAGCAGCTGTTAAAAGCCTGTAGGATCGAGTACTAAACAGGTATTTTGCTAAAACTAAACAAAAATAGAACTTTCATTGTGCCCTGAATTATAAACATGATTCCTGTTGCTTCACAAATGTCTCTTACATCAACATCAGTGCAGGCATCGGTGGGGTCAGAGGGCAGTGAGGCGGGAGCAGATTCAGCACCCACCTCCCCAGGCTGATAACGACTTTGGAGCTGAAATGCTTCTGCTATAGTGATGCCTGAAATTAGGTATAAGGGAAATATCAGGTGCCCTTACCTAGGGAGAAACTACTTCTTGGTTAATGGTGGCTTTCAAATGTAATTTTCCCCTGTCAGGAACTACAGTGGCACAGCGAATCCATCCACCAGGCCCTGCATCATGGCATGGTGTTAACTTGAGGAAATGAGCCATATTTTCAAATATCAACACAACTTCTCTTGATAGGATTTACCTCTTCATTTCCCTTTAAGTAAAACTTGTGTTGTCCTTTCTATAACTTTGGTTTCTTTTTATGTTTGATGGGGGATGTGTGGTTCTTGCACTGGTATTGTCCACTCAATTTGATTGTAAGCCCTACCTGGTTAGGTAGGTACAAAACTTCAGTGGTTTAACACTATGTTCTGTCTGTATTGTATATGTTAAGTACTTTAAGCATACAACTCATTCAATGTTGATACAGAGATTTTTGTCATAGCTTCTTGCAGTAAAACTATTTCTCTATGCTTTGAAAACTGAGTATTTTCCAGCTTGCATTTAGTAAAATGTGTTAACTGAATGAACAAAACATATTTCTGTAATTTAAGTTTCTGTCTGTCCTCGATCTCCGTAGCAATTGTAAGGAACACGCAAGCTGCATTAGAGCAGAGATTTATATGAACATGGCTACCTTTGTGTTGAGAATGCTTATTTTTTGATTCAACATATACTTGATAAAAAGAACACCTTAATAGTATTAAAATCAGTTTAAATCAAGTTATTGATTCTTCTAGCTTAAAAAGTAATTGCTAGTATAATTAAATAATTTTTCTGTCCTATTTATTCCAAGACTACTTCATGCGCAGATGGACAAAATGATATAATTTCTCTTACCATAATCTGAATTACTTAAATTCATTACTGACTTCTTTACACATATCCTTATTTTATGTTGCTTGAATACTAAAGTATTTTTAGACAATAGTTAAAAACCACCATAAAAATTAAACTCCAACTGAATAGCAACTAAGATTCTGACCAATGCATTTGAACTTAAGCAAGACATTTAAATGCTGTAAAAATTAGCAAATTAATGGGTGGATTAAGGGAAAAAAAAGCCTCATTTCCTGTTTTGTAATTTACAGATATTTTTCCTGCTATTAGGTCAAAGCATAAGAGAGGGGTTCTGAATATGCAGGAAAAAACTCTCTAAACATGACAAGATTATTAAATGTTGAAATATCTGGGGGAAAAAAGAAAAAAATCTATCAAGTCTGACATTCAGAAGTCATGGATACCCCTTTAATATATAATATAGTATGCAGAAATGTGTCTTTTTCTTGCATAATCCTTTCTTTTTGGGTGTGAGCAAAGTGACCTGTGGTCAACAAGAAAGACAGACTGTCTTCAACTAATAAATTATTTTGAAAATTTGAAAATTAAAAACTGAACAGTGATAGAGGGATACAGTAAATAAGCAGTTTTGTTAGCACTGCATTATAGGTGGTGTAACCAAGGAACAGAGGCAAATTGATTGAAAAATGTAACAAAATTTATGTCTCTTACAAGTTTATCTCATAGCTTATCTCCTGTCTTATTCCCTTGAATGTATTGCATTTTGTCTAATAAAGGGCTAGGAAACTTGGACTAATAATGAGATAATTATTAGATCTTTAGATGTGGCGAAGAAAGTCTTAGAAATATTTTCCAACATTTTAATGCATTATTTATTTTAGGGTGTATTGCCAGATGAAGTTAAAATAATACAGAAACTTCTGGCCAAATGTCACTTACAATATTCTTTTAAAATTGCTTCCAGATGTTTAAAAGAAAAATCCTTTTAGTATGTTCAGAAAGCCTGGAAAATTTTACATTTTGAATAAATTTAATGTTCAATCAGAAATCTTGTGTGTAAAAATCAGTAGAATTATAATAATTATTATTATTATGCTAAATTACACTAAAATGCCTTCTTAACACAGTTTGGGTTTCTTTTGTTTTGTTTTTGGTGGGTTTTTTTGAAAATACCTTTGTCTTTGAATGAGTGGGTGAAAAGAACAGGCAATAGAAGCTTATTTAGGTACAAACTGTATTCCTAGCTGTTTTATACTCAAACATGAAATTAACTTTTTTACTCCATTTGTCTTTTCTCTTTCAGTATATCTATTTAATCTCCTTATCAATATAACATAAATCTATAAATCTGACCTTCGGCATCTTTTTACATTTGACATTTTAGAGCTTAAGCAACTTAACATTCTTACAAAGTAGATTTTACTGCAACCTGAGTATGTAACTAATTTTTATAGTCTATTTCTGGCTAAGTTCACAAAGCATTGTCATCTTTCAAACCACTAACATTTTCTCCTCTAATATATTTTATAACATATGCTTTCCTTTCATGTTCTGGTTGGATAACAAAAGAAAATACTTTGATCATAAAATCTGGCCCTGTAAGAAGAATAAGTATCTTCTTGCTCTTTAAAGGCTTTACTTCTCTGAATTGCTGTGACACTGCATTTTAGTTTGGAGCACTCCGCCACTCTGGACCTGTATACAATACAATTTTATATGGAATAGTTATGAGGGGTTTTTGTTACTATTCTTTTATTGAGAGTGTCTCCGAAGAAACAGAGCACAATTTCTCAAAGAATATAATAACTTTATGATTCAAAAAACAAAGGCTCATTCCAGGAGCTGAGAGACTAAACTCTATGCTAACTTTTGTGATGTCTTTGAAGAAGTTGTTTCATCTCATGGTAATGTCTTGGTTTTCCCTTCAGAACAATTGTACAGGAAATTGATGCTACAATAACAACTCATGGGTTTTGTACATACTTCACAGTGAAGCCAGCGCATATATATGTATACATATAATATATACATATATTTTCTTGAATGTCCTAATTATTCAGGCTCCAGATCATTTACAGTCATTATGTACAAATATTTTACATTAAAGACTTACTATCAGATACATTTCTTAAGAATTCTTTTTTCTATTTAGTATTTTTTACTTCAGATAGTTCAGGTTTTCAATACGCATTGTAATGCCAATACCTGTGTTCTGCATATAGCTACAAATTCTTATTTCTCTCTCATCACCTTGGCAGGACGAACTCTGCTGGAAAAGCTCTTCAGCCAGCAGGAAAATGCACCACAAGAAGAAGCAGAAAAACTCTGTTCTCGCATTATTGCAATGGGTCTTTTGCTTCCATTCACTGACTGCTTCAGAGAGCCATGTAATCAGAGTGCCCAGCAAAGCACACCCACGTTTGATGTAAGTACTGAAAAAGTTATCTTTTGCCTCTTTTTTGAAGCAGGACATGATTTGCTAATGGTTTATCCCTCCTGATAGAATTCTGTTTGTCATTTTAATGAAAATTGCCCTTAGAGTGACCATCTATTTTTCTGTGCTCAGGTATGTACACTTTTGTATCCATGTAAGCATAAGAACGTTCTCCTATAACTTGATTTCTTTTAAACTCATATCTTAGCCTGCCATACTGTTCTTCATTTGCAGTTTTCATTAAGGTGTCTTCTTTGAATCAAAGCATTCTATACGACCACCAAGATTTCTATCAATAGCTGCTTCTCCAAAAAATATAAATGAAAGGAAAAACAGAAAGCAGCATGTCACAAAATTTTACAGAACACAGACTGGATGTCTATGCTAGACTTTTTTTTTTCCTCCCCTGAAAATACTTTTTGATACAAAATAGTGCAGGGGTCAGTGCAAGTTCTCTGGCATTCCAGCTATAGTGTTATCTGTGCTTTCCTAAATATCTGTGTTTTCCTAAATAACCCAGTTTATCTACAAAATCATCCCGTGGTCCCTCTAACAATATTATATGCTTATGTTTTGGATTTGGTGTTACTATTTGTTTTTAAGATGCAATATTTGAAACATTTTTAACTGGTTTTTGAAATTAATTGAAAAA
This sequence comes from Corvus hawaiiensis, assembly GCF_020740725.1. Lineage (NCBI taxonomy): Eukaryota > Metazoa > Chordata > Aves > Passeriformes > Corvidae > Corvus > Corvus hawaiiensis. Next base: position 70,242,759 of record NC_063215.1, on the reverse strand, counting down.
TGCAGGTTAACTATAAAACTGAGCTTACTCAGGCAACTTAAAATCACACAGCATTTGAAAGTACTTGGGGTTAAATATGCTCATAAAAGTTACTGCAAAAGACAAGTTTCTTATTTTTCAGGTTGTTTAAAAGAGTCTGGTAATGTTTTCAGTTCTACTGCTGTTGCTATATATTCAGCAATGTCCTTTAGAGTATTGAATATCATATCCCTAAAAAGCTTCTCTGTTATAAATAGATTTTTTTACCAAATTCGAAGTTTTGAAAGAAGCAGAAAAGGCTCCTTTTTTAACTGATATACCATGCTTTGTGTAACAGGTATTTTAGTTACTTAGTTTAGTTAGTTTAGTTTAGTTAGTTTAGTCTTTTGTTTAAAGTATCTGACAGGAGGGACATATTAGTAGCCTAGTACCGTGTCAACCATCTGTCAAGGTCAGGAATTTAAGATGTTGCTGGATTAGCAGTGTTCTTAATGTGACTTGGTCTATCAGTAAGCCACAAATGTCACAGCTTCTGTGACTATTTTTCTGTATAAATCCACTAAATAGATCACACTCCTGGTAAAACAGTGTCAGAAGTGGTGTATGGCCCTGTTATGTAACCAATAGTTCATTCTTCTTCAAGGGAGCACGCAGCTGTCTTGAACACTGGGATCTCAATAACTGAATTCCCCATGGTGCAGAGCTGAGAGCTGCTGATATTGAGTTTTGGAATATGTTTCTGCTCCAGCCTTGGTGACCACAGTACAGGAACACTGATCAGTTTATTCATTACATGTTCTCTGAAATGAAAATATTTAGGCCTTGCAGTATAAATTCTAATGGCTGAAAAGTTGAAAATTCTCCATCTCCTAGTTTCTTAGAGTAAATAAAATATTTTACAGGAATAAATGCTAATTATTACGTAAGGGAATGAAAAAATTCAAAATTAGCACCAAAAATTATGGTGGTGCTGAATATTACTTAAAAAAGGACATGTAAGGTTGGTGAGTCGTGTCCTCTTTTGCATCTCTCTCCATGTTTGTACCTTGGGGTTTTTTTTCTTATTCACTTTTTTTTTTGTTCATTTGCAATTTTTAAAATTCATTAGAGCAAGACTTGAATGTTGATCTAACAGATTATATCAAAGACACAGGAATCAGACTATCCTTAAGTAATACCTAAATTTCACCCATCTAGAATTAAGAGGTGCATTTTTTAACCTTACTCCAAAACTGGGAGCAGAGCCAGACCCATATTATTCCTTCACCTCCAAGCTCATCAGACCCCCAGTTCAGTTTCAGATTGCCTCCAGCTTGTCAGATGTCATTTTCACTCAGCTGGAAGTGCCATCAGCAAAGCTCCTGTAGCTCTGTCCTGGTCCCTGCCACCTTGTTGTTCTTCCTCCCTTCTTCATCCAGCTATGGTGCTTGCCTGTTCCTTAATGTTACTTCTTTGGCTGTTTTGATTTTCATCTTAGTCTGGTGCTTGTAAAGTCTCTTAGGTCACTCCTTCAGAATATATAAATTTTTTGCAGAATTTCCAACAATTTTTCCACTGAAACCCTTCTTTGAATCCTGCCTATTCTCCTATTGTGACATATCCCTTGTATTTCTGAACTTTAAAGTACTATTTTTTTTACATTGAATAAAATCCATTATTCCCTTAAGTGTGGTCCCACAGACTTTATTTTTTGAAGATGCTGTGTTACAGTTTATGAAAACAATTCAGTAAGTTTTGTTCACTATCTATTGCTCATGGCTTGAGATGAATATAAACAGATTATTTAAAAGTCCTATACCCTCACTTTGATCCCCTTTTCTGGATTGCCTGTAGTGAATTTAATTTAACGTGGCTAATGCTGAAATCTCTTTAAATGTTTGCAATTGCACATTCTGATTATATTCTCATTTTCTTTATTATTCGTGCCTGCTGGTCACCTCTACTTTTCCCTGTCTTAGAAATGTTTATCCAAATCTTGTGTCTGTTTTCTCAGTAAGGCAAGAGATCTGGTTTGCTTTTCTTCTCCCAAGATATTCCAGGCTTCGGTGTAGGCCATTTAACAATGATACATGCCCTCTTTTTGATTTCTTCTTGTATCCTATTTCTTTCTCTTCCCTTCTGTCTGACTGCAATTAAGCAGTGCATTAAAAGTAAAGAGAACTTTCACAGCTCTTAGTTTCTTGGGCTAGTATTCTAATGTCTCCTAGAAGTTAGTTTAATTTAAATTCTTGGCATGTGTGACTCTGGTGTATGCTATGCTTTGTGGATATGGTGCTTACTCCTTTTTTCATATATGGTAAACGTGAAGGATCAATAAATGCCAAATGAGAGCACAAATCTTCAGAGAATTAGCATCTGTCATCACATTTATGCTGAGGACAGTGTCTAGTTTCCAGAGGCTTATATATTAGTCAGATCTTTGGATAAATTTTAATGATGATTGGAGGTGGCATGTTCATGAAGTATCTCTGAACTTTTTGTCAAATTAGCCCAAAGGACAGAAATTTTAGAACTGTTTGAAGACCTTATGAGAAAACTTGCATGCTCAGTCTTGGCATGTTTTATCATTTCTTTTGAAACATGATGGCAGTTGCCCAGAATAAAAGATTAGTCTAAAAAATAAAAGTTGAACAGAGCTTTAAAGTAACAGAAATAGACAGGGCTGGGGGTTTTAAGATGTTTGCCGTTGAGAAACGGTGGAAGCTTTGGTTATAGCTCTTCCTACCTACTCTTACAATGTAAAAAAAGTATCTTAAAGAGTAAGTGAATGTTCAGTGGCAGGTTCTCTGTCTAGAAATATGTTGCCCTGACTGCTAGTTTCCCATTTGCTGGAGAGGTGCTAATTATTGCTTCATGTATGTCATGATGACTTACTCATCAGGCTATCTTTAGTCTTTCATGCTTCTGCTAGTATATTATAAAAGAGAACCAGAAGGTTGAACTAAAAAATAAATAAAATCAAGTAATTAAATGGGTAACTTAGATTAGCAAAAGCCTACAGAAAGCATGTTCTCTGAAAAAATTTCTTGTCTTTTGAATAGCTGTCGACTGCTTGCCTTTTAAATTTTTCCTTTTTTAGCAGTTGTGAGTTATTCAAGAGGGTTTCTAAAGATTCAAATTAAAATAAAATACCTTCTGAGTGAATGATATGAAAGAAATTAATGCCTTGTGAAAAACTCTTCCATTTGTAAACTGAAGAATCATAGAATCATTAAGGTTGGTAAAGACCTCTAAGATCATCAAGTCCAACCACTAACCTGGCACCACCATGTTCACCATTAAAGCACATTCCCAAGTGCCATATTCACATTCCTTTTGAACTCTTCCAGGGATGGTGATTCTACCACTTCCCTGGGCAGCCTGTTCCAATGCCTGACTACTCTTTCAGTGAAGAAATTTTTCCTAATATCCAATCTAAGCCTCCCCTGGCGCAGCTTGAGGACTTCTCCCCTTGTCTTGTCTCCTGTTAGCTGTGAGAGCTACCAATCTTCCTACATGTAGTGCAGCTGTAGTCTTCAGCTTTTTAGCATGTTACCTCATTATATTTTCCCATTAGAGTAGAACAAACATGAAATTGTCTTGGCTAAGTGGTCCATCTTTGGCAAGAATGTAACAACAGGCAAGTTTTGTCTTCACCTGTTGGAGGATTGCAGCTTTAACAAGGAGAGATCTCATCCACTTAGGTTCTCTCTTAATAGTCTCAGAGAGCCATCAGTAATGTGTATAAATTATACATATTTGCATTAGAATTTGAACTGTTTATACATCAATTAAAGAAGCTGGCATTTTCCTATCAGTGTGAGGTTTCTTTAACATCTCAGTGCTAAGAAATATCAACAGGACTTGGTGTTAGCATTTTATCCAGTAGTTGCAATTAGCACACACTGTGGATGCGTAGTCCCTAATTATGACTTCCCATTTCAGATTTTCCAGTTCATGTTGTATAGTCTTAAGCTACGGGCAGTTTGTTATTTCATAGCAAGTTTCTATGTTTTTTCTGACAAACTTTTTGAGTAACTTTGTGTTGCTTCTGAGCAATAGGTTTAAAACACTTAAACTCTTAATGAAAACTTAAATAATTTTGTGATAGGGGCTTTTTTTATAATTTTGTAAGTGCTTTTGAGAAGAAAACCAAGCACACCTTAGTATCCATACCGTATTCCTTGTCTGAGGAACATAATCTCTATTTCACACTGAAGGGTCTAATAACTGCTTCTTTTCAAGTGGCACTAACCAGAAGTACCATCTTCTTTCATCTTTCTTTGTTTCTGGTTTGATTTTGACTGGGCTATCTCTCTATGTCTCTTTTCAGTGCTTCTGTTTAATCCTCTTACTGTATTGAATACAGCTCTTAAGGCCTTCTTGATTTGTCAACAATTTCAGCACATTCTGTAATGAAAGGGCTAAATAACATCACCTGGATGGTACCTTTCTTTGCCATGCTATGATGTGATTTTATAGAGTCGTGTTTGACAGTTTGGGATAGGCACTGCCCCTTGTGCCGTTTGTAGTTATGATGCCTGACTAGGCTGTCATCTGTTTCTGAAATAACTCTTCCCCAAGGAAGCAGAGAGACAGAGAGCATAAATGGAAAACACTACAAAAAATGGTTGTTTTCCTATTATCTCCTGGCCACCTGTGGTGATGCAAATGCTTTCTAAGGAAATTAAGATGCTGCTTTTTTTCTGCTGAGTAGTAGCAGATGGTGGAACTTTGCAAGTCGGAAGAAAGAGAAATTAGTGACGTGAAGGCTTGACTTAATTTGAACTTATTTGCACTGCTTGTATCAGTCTGAAAATTAGTGGGTAAACAGATTGCAGATAGACTCCTTTCTCAGAAGGCAGAGAGCCAAAATACCAGTGATCATTTCTTTACCAAAGAACTTTCCCAAGTACTGACACCAGCTAGGAGAACTTCAATTCTAAACTGCAGCACAGAGCTGGCAACAATGCATGCAGCATTTCTTCAAGCCTACTTTCAATGCTTGGGCATATAATGTATAAGACTGAATGTAGTCCCATTTTAGGAAATCTGTCAGAGCAGTACCTTGGAGTCAATAGTGAATAAGACTTTAAAAGTGAACAAGTGAAAACTGTGGACTACAGCAGAGAAAACAGATTATTAATCTTTGTTTGTAGTGTAGGTTACCATGGCAGTTCATTTTGACTAAACCAAAGCCCCCATGCCTCCTCTTCCATTGCCCAGTCATACTTTGTGACACTTTGTCTTTTGTGGTGAGCAACTCTGAATATTCTTGAGTGTAGTAAAATAGAAACAGTTGGTTGATCATTGGGCTGAAGTATTGCTTTTATGCTGCTTTCCTGCTCCCATTTTTCTTTTTTTTCAATTTTAATTACATATTTATTTAGAGTTGTTAGCTCTGGCCCTGCAGCTTTCTACTCTTTTTACTCCTTTTCTTTTTTTCTTTCTCTTTCTCTTTCTTCTTTCTGCCTACTTGTGGTGATGCTACTGTATACACTTTCAACTGAAATGCTTTATGTGTGGGATGTTGCTAAGTTTTCAGGTTTCTTTTTGCAGTGAACATTTCTTACCTGCTTGTTCTGAAGAACTGCTTCAAGAGCCATATACTGGCTGTTAAGTTTATACCACCTGTTTAAATTTTTTAGTATCATTGTGCATATGGTGAAGGTGGTGGTCAGCCTGTCACCTCAAGAGATGTTTATATTCTATGACTTTCTCTAGGTTAGTTCTCTTTCTTCAGAATTTCATTCATAAAAAGATGTTTTATCTTGCTTGGAATTGTGAATAAATGGAGGGTTTAATTTGCATATATTGCATATCTCTCTTTCAAATAGAGTTTTATAGTAGTAAAAATCACATGATCAAATTGCATAGTGGTGAAAAGAATTTTCTAAGGAAGCAGTTTGATTTGGGTAATTCAGATTTTTCAGAACCCAAACTTACTGAAGAACTGTGTCAGTGTAAATGAAAACAACTCCTGATGAAGGAGCTTCTTGTCTTGGCTTACATTTTCTTGTGAGTCAATGAGAGGACAAACCATCAGGTCATGTCAGTAATAGCTGATAACCTCGTGGTCTTGGCATGCAGCCTTCCAAGTGGGTGTTCTAGTTGGATGTGTAGAGAGGCTAGGTCTTGATCTCTTTTCTTGAAGGGTAGCCACTGTTCCCTCTTCCAAGGAAAGTTTACTGTAAGCTCACCAGTTGAACCTGTTCAGCTACATTAAGTGTAGAAGTTGCTGGGGAATAGGAAAACCAAGACAACAACTCTGGAACAGAATAAGAATAGATGTGGAAATCTGAAATTTACTTTCCTGATTTCCTTTTCCCGTGAGTGTTCTAACTGCAGGGCTATTGGCTCTCTTTACCTCTCCTGGAATATTGTGTTGAATCCTGAGCAAAGTTTGATGCGATCAAACATATTTTTTCTCTCTGGTTGAGAAGGTTGAAGTCATTCCATGGGAAATAAATGTTTCATGATCTTTGACACTTGAAGTGTTTTTAAATTCATTGTTGAGACACACTGGTTCCCTGAAAAGAAAAAAAATCCCTTGACTCAAGTAAAATGCTTATGTAACAAATTTAGTTCATGAGGATAAAGTGCTGCTTCAGCAGCACATTACAGTATTATGAAGGACTTGCTCTTTTCAACCTTGGAAAGCATCTGTGCTCACTAGTACAGCCAAAGGTAGCACAAGTTGAGGGCCATGTTTAATTACTGCTCTGGTTCTGTCAGTGGCAAGACAGAGCTTTGTTACTGAACCTGTCCTCAAAAAGTAAACCACTTTCCCCATTCTTAAATGTATTGATTTCTTTATTTTAAAAGCTGCTTAAAATAAAGCAGTCTCCTGCTGCTAAGAGCATTTTGAGGTAGTCTGGCTCTAGTTTCTCAAACTAAAACCTTGGTTCTCCAATTAACTCTTTGTCTGCAGTGGAGAGCATGCAGTTGGCTTTCTTTCATTTTAGAGGCTGTATACTTAAGTATACTAGAATGAATAAACCTCCTGAATGGAAAAAAATTAATTCCTTCCATGCACTTGAAACAGACTAAATGCCAAGAAATTATATACAAATGTGGACAAGCTCTTTGGAGCTCTTAGCCTGGAAAACACCTCTGAGATGGAGTCTGGGCCCTTCTCATCCCAAGTAACAAAAAATGTAATTGCTCTATGCATTTATCTTGTTCCATCTTAAATACAGTTACACTTTTTCCTCTTCCTGTTCTTGTTCCACCTTAAATTCAGTTACACTTTTTCTTCTCCACATTCTTCAACCTCTTCCTACTGAAAAAATGTCATCCAGACTGATTTGATGAGTAGGAACCTTCTTGTAATGACTGCTCTGTGTTTACTCCTGCCCCATTTATACTCGCCTGTGAACACGCCAACACTTCTGTTCTCCCTTTTCAGGATAACTTCGAATGTTTATGGTTCTAGAGAAAAATTTTTCAAGTGTACTATTTAAAAAAGAAAATCTCTGCCAAATAGAGCCCTATTGCATCACAGCTCAACACAGGAACCACTAGGAAAGTTAGTACAAATGCACTGTCAAGTAAGAAAGTTTAGAGGTACTGCTAATGTACTTTCTCCCTCTACCGCTGTAGAGCATTGTCCTGCTGTACTGCCTCACCTTTCCCATCTGACTGTGCTTTGGTTTTTTTCCTTGAGAATTGTCAAAATACTTCTGGTCAGATTTTTTTCCCCTTGATTCTCACACTGCTAATTCATGCTTTTGCAGCCATTGGGGGCGAAAGTGTATACACCTATTGCTATTTGAACTCCACCTCCTATACCTCTTTTAAACCTTTCTTACAATGGATATTTTTGTTCTTTGAACTGGAAGCAGATAAACAGCTGATTAAAAACAGAAATGACATTGAGCAGAAGGTTGTATCACCTATATATCTCCAGGAGCAACGCAGCATACATTCAAGGTTGCATGTTATATTCCTACAGTGAGGAATACACTACTCTGTAACTCATTCTGTGGCCCAGGGAACAAAACTGTTCTTTCTATGAAAAATGTATGACCCCTCTTCAAAAATCTCTAGGCCCACCAGAATCACTTCAGATGTTTGCTGCAGGTCTAGCTCATGGCCATAGTTTTGGGTTCACTAGCTCCATGTTATTTTCTAGAGTAGCTTCCAACATCCATTTGCATCTTTAAAGATAAGCCAGAAAGAATCTACAGCTCAAGCAGTGAAGGAATATATTTAATATTTAATTTATTATGTACTTGAAGTGTAATGCTGTGGTACCAGAGAAGGAAAAGTTGTAACAAAAAGCCATTCTCTGTGCATACTGAGAGCTGTCTGGGAAGAGAGTGAGTTAAACTACAGACCTGACTCTCTGCTAGCATCTATAAGTGGTAAAGTGTATATTGATTAGGTACCATCAGATCCTGCAGGCAGTTTGCCTCGCCCATGTGCAGATGCTCTGCACTTTTGAGAACCAGTAGAAAGTGCTGTGTAAGGATGTGTGGAAATGAGAACTCTTCTTGACATCATGTTTAGTGTGCTGGAGTCAGACAGCTTGAAGATTCCAGTGTCTGCCCAGAAATGAATCTGAATAAATAAGACTGGGATCATTCATTACAAGGATATATATGTAATTTTTTCCCTCAAAAGAGAAGCTTTAAAAACTGAATAGTGGAGTTTGAGCAAGATGAAGTGGAAATTCCAGATGTATCCACAACTTGATCATGGTAAGTGTATTCACTGACTGTATGTACAATGATATTTAGTAAAAATTGCATCTGAAATGAAAAGATTAAAGGAGAAAAGTTGAATGTGGAAATCTAGGTTCATGGATGATTACTTTGCAATTATTAATACTAAAAACAAATCTGGATTTTTTCATTTGGATTATTTTGTTTCTTTTGCTTCAACAGGACTTCAGCAACATAGAATTGGCTGCATATATCTTTCTTCAAACTGTTCTAATAATCATGCACATTTATGGCATTATCAGATTTGAAAAAGGAGAAATGAGATGACTTAGTATATTAACTGACAAGGAGCTAAAGACAAAACATAAAGGGGATTAGGTTTTGGACTGTAGTATCAATGTGTAGGAATTAGGACATTAAAATGATTTGTATTTTTGAAGGGCATGAAAGTAGACAGGGTTAATCTTTTCCCTTTTAAAGTGTAATTTATGGACTATCAACTTGCCTCCAGAGCTTCAGACTACCTTTCTGTCATGAGGGTTTTTCATATTTTAAATTACATTTACAAGCTTGCAAGTAATCTGAAAAAAGTTGTTGTTAAATACCTTGTTTATGTGTTGAAAATGGATATGTTTTCATTGTAGTGCAAGTCGAAGGCATTTTTGGAAAGTCTACATTTACATCTGTAAATTTCCATTACATGAGGAGTCTATTCCATTGTCCTTCTCTGCACTGAACAGTGAATAAAAAAAATCCCCCCCAAATGCAACACAAACAAATAATCCTGTCTTTTATACTCACAAAGCTCCCATGCTGGGTTAAGAGTTGTTTATTGAGTTGTGTGATGTTTTAATTTATAACTGCTTGTATAGAATATGCTGTAAATTATATCAGCAAGAATATGGGTACTTCATATTTTCTTACCTTCATAATGCATACCATCTGTACAATAATTCTGAGATTCTTTTTTTTTTAAATGTATCTTGATTCATATGGACTAATCTTACTTCAAGAATCTGTCGCTAAATTATTGTATTGTGTCTTTCAAGAACCGCCATGGTGAAATGTCATGCCCAGGAACAGTTTAACTGTTTGTCTTCCTTGTTTATGCTATATCAATATTATCTACAGCCAGTTGTCTTTTGTTTTACTGCCCTATAACCCTACCTGTAATCCTATTGAAGTCATCTGTGCTTAGCCAGTTAACCGTGTGCAGAGCATGTTCTTCCCTGTGTTCCTTGGACTGTATAAGGTGGTAGAGTGGGCAAGAAAAAAATAGTTCTGGTTTGTCTCAATGACTTTTTCAAGTCTTACTTACCTCTGTGTTTTTGAGATTTAAATGGTGCAGAAACAAGACAAATAGCAAAATCCAGCACTTTTTCTCTGCACAGTATGTACAGGTAGGACTCTCCTCCTTTTTATTCAAAAAGTATTGGAAATTGGACAGAAACTCAGAAATACATATCCTCTAAAAAGCTGGAAATAGACAAAGGGAGAGAACTAAGTGACTCAAAGGACTGAATTAATCAAGCCTTTTCAGATGTTCAAAGAGAGTAGCATGGTAATGGGAGAAGGAACATAGAGTTCAGGGCTATGTAAAGAACCTGATGTTATTTTTTATTAAGCTTTTTATCCTTTTTTTTTACCTCTAAAGTCAGTGTACGTGTCTGGATTTTTGCCATGTTTTTCCTGCTGGGAAGGTCTAATGAGCTTCCTTTGACCCTGACCAAGGCACCCTCTGTAAAACAAAGCTTTTTACTTTATAACCAGTATTTGTTTGTTCCACATAAGTTGCTCTCAATAGAACATTATCACTCTTAAAACAATTTCTTTCTAGGCAAGTAGAAACTTAGTCACATAGAATAGTGATTATCCCAAAAACAAGCATCATTCTTCTCCCTGCATATGCTTCTCCCTGCATATCTTATCAAAGTTTATTATCTGTCAAATTAAAAAAAAAAAGTTTTAATCTAAAAATTAAATATGTACTGGTTTTTACTCAGGCCATAGCATGAATGAAGTCTAATGAGCATCATCTTTATAAGAAGGTATTACTGTGATATGATTGTATTTTCATCCTGTAACTCGATTTTTTTTCTAGTTTTGTACTACAACATTTGCATCTTTCCACATCATTTACTAGGTTACTCGTGCAATTGCTGTAAATGATCTCTATAGAATTTAGAGTCTTCTAAACATTTAATCACAAGCTGTGCGTGTTGATGCAGACTAGGAGTCACAAGAATAACTACCTGAATTGTGGTCATCTGAAATCTTGCTGTTAGCTTAAAGCATAAGTTTGCCCTAGTTTTCATCAGAAAGTCTTCGTGTCCTACTTTTAATCATAGACTCAAACTCAAAGCTATTGAGCAATAAGGATGTAATCTGATTTGAGCCCAGAGGACTGAGAACACCTTTAGCTGTTGGTTTGTTTGTTTGTTTTCCTTTTACTGCAAAAGAAAACCCACCTTCTTATCTGCTTTTCTAAAAATATTAAAATGGAAATGATAAATGTAGGACTGCAAAGACTGCATATATCAGTTTAATTTATGTTGAAATAATTCTGTTCATTTTCCTTGCTTGTATGTTTGGTGTAAAAAGTTTATGTATGGTGTGGACTGAAATATTTCCCTCCAACGCATAAAACCAGCCATATGTGATGAAGTGCAGTCATGATGGACAGAATGTGTTACCTAAGAAAAGAAGTGCCAGAGTTCCTTGCTCAAAAAAGTGCTGAAGTGCATCCTAGCATGTTGTTGTGTTGTAGAAAATTAAAAGCTTAATTTTCTGTTGTTAATGAACATAACTATTTTAATATCGATTTCTCTTAAGTCTTTATCAGACTGAAGAGCATAAAACCAAGTCTGTCTTGATATAGGGGATGTTATTTGTACTGAAAACAAAAGCTTAGATATTTTCACCTTGTCTTTCTATATGAACTTTTCAACCTTTTTTTTTTTTTAAATCACAGCAAGACCAGCTTTATACTTGGGCTGCAGTTAGCCAACCCACACATTCAACAGATTACATTGAAGGAAGCTTTCCAAGGAGAATTCCATCTGCATGGCCCCCACCCAAACCTCCAGATGAAGAACAAAGACTCAAAATTTCAGAAGAAGGTACAGTTCTTGGACACAGAGAAGATAAATATATAGTTTAGGGGAAGCTGCTGTGTTTTAGAATCTGAGATATAAACTTGGTATCTTAGCTACTAACAAACACCTGGTTTTGAGAATCTTGGATTAGCATCAGAAATAACATTAGCTAGTATGAATCTAATAAAAAATATTCACCAAAAATGCATTCTTTTTGTTAGCAACCAAGATGTGTACTGTGAGGAATGGATTTTGCCGGGTGCTGTGATCTTTATTCTTTTTCAGTTTACATACCTTCAGAGCTATTAGAAATGGGTTCTTTTCTCCTCTTAAAAATATGGAAAACTTCAGAAGCCCACTGGTGGTATACTGAAAGTTATTAGAGTGGTGTAAGGTATTCCTTTGTAGATTCAGCAGTCTCATGCTGACAGGGGTAGGAAAAGTGTATCTGAAAAAATAAATTGTAAACTTTGTTTACAAAGTCAGTTTATCTTAAAAATTGTGAGGTTATGCTGCCAGCCAAATTTCTGCAATCTTCTTCATGCTCTTTAAGATCTTCATTTAAGCTGAGCATTAAAACAAAACCAAGTAAGAAAAAAACTCCCCTGTAGCTGACAAATTTAGAAAATAATTTCAAATCTGTTTACTCTTAGTAGTGTTGATCCATAAATACCACAGGTTCTTGGAGGCTTTTCTTTCCATTAGTTAGTATTCAGCAGCTCTCAACACTTTAAGACTGCATTCATCCCCATGCCCTCCATGGAGAGCCACTGGGCATTCTCAGATTTTCCATTCCTTTCCACTCCTTTTCATTGCTCAGATTTGAAGAGTTAAGTCATTATTTCAACAGATCTCTTTGTATTGCTTGTAGGCTTTGGGTGGAGTTAATTTCAGATTTGCTTCTCTTTGGGACTTCTCTGCTACTTCCCCTGGAACATGAGCAAAGTATTTCTTGCATGGACACCTTTTACCATGGCAACAATTTACTTTTACTGGTATCACTTATTCCAGTGCTCACAAGCAAAATATCTGATACCCACAAAAATGCAGCACTGCTATATTGTTCTGTTCATGCTGTGGCTTTTACTAAATTAGTTCTATTGGAGATCAAGGAAACATTTCTGCACCCATCTCACTGATTCAATTCAGAGTGTGGAACACCGCAGTACTGGATTGTTGAGCTAGTCCAGTTTTTAACTGATGAGCTACTGTTTTATGCTGTATTCAATGAAAGTGCTGCCATACATGGTGGTAGAATTCACTGTCATGTACTCTGAGAGTTGTGTTTCTCAGCTTGGAGACTTAGCTAATGGATGTGTGATCACAGTATTTCTGAACATACTCTGCACTGGGAAAACGAAAGGGTGAATTTCAAATTAAATAATTTTGAGATTTTAGCCCAGCAGAGGTTGGTGCAAGGTAACAACAGTTTTCTGCTCTAAAATCTAGAAGAATGTTGATAACATAAAATATTTTACAATGTAAAGATACACTTAGAAGTGTATTTCGACCAAAAGGACAATACTTGTAAGTTTTAAATGTATTCATTTTATACACGGTTTGTTTCCATCCTATGTTGTTCTATTTATTATGCCTGCTACATGGATGTAAAGTGTACAGGAATTGTGTGTTCCTTATCTCAGCCACTGTCCTCTCAAAAAAAAAGCAAAAATACTAAGAAATAGAGTTAGAAAAAATCAAAATACACTATTTTCCACTTTAATGTAAGTAGTTCTTAAAATTTATTCATTGAAATTTCGGTGTGATTTTTCAGTGCAGGGCATGGAGGAAAAAGGAAAAGTTACAAGTTTTTTTGAATACAACTCAGGCAGGTGAATAATTTAACTTTCTTTAATTGTTCACATGCTTGCCATTTGGAAGAACCTGGAGGTGAGTGATGTGAAACCTGAGGATAAACACCTTCCTCAAAATTTGTAACTAAATTATTTTATGTATTTACACCTTTGCAATTTTGTAGGGGACAAATACTTTTTTAAAGGTTTAAACTATTGTGTGCAGGCTAGCTGTATTTTGTATTATATAGAATTATTGCTGTCTGGGTTACAGAGATATAGTAATACTAGAAACAATAGTTCCTTCATAAAAAACCCCATGCATTTTAGACAAAAACATGCATAGATTAACAGAGGAATGGAGCAGGATATTTTATAGAGTCTTTGCTTTTATTATATACGTTAGCATTAGAACAATAGTGGACCTCAAAGTTTAAGTAAGGCAAGACAAAACTCTCCAAGGTTTCAGGTAATCCATCCTAAATTAGCAAAGTAGTTAACCATGTGTTTAGTATAGTATGTATTTAATAGTCTTGCTGTATGCTCTGTATCATGTGAAGCATTGCTAGATGTGTGAAAAGGGGCCATTAGAGTGGTCAGGAGTTTTTGGGGTTTTGGGGCAGTGGGTGTGGTCAGGTTGATTGTTGTTGTTTGGGGATTTTTTTAGGTTGGCTATTTATTTTAAAATGGATATTTGGAAATACCTAATATGAATTTGGGTTCAAGTCATCAAATACGATAAAAACATTTTTCAGTTCTGGTTTCAGTTAAGATGGTGGACAAAATGAGCCAACATCACCAGTAAGACCAATGTGTATGGGACTAATTTTCTATTTGAATACCCCAAATCTGTTCCTGTCACTTCTTACAGCATTTCACTCTACCATTATCGCATCTCAGCACATTGCCTAAATCTAAACTCACCAGGGTATCTGAAATTCAATCACTTTAATGCTTTGCTGATGACACTATTCTACTTAACATATAGGAAAATGCAAGTAAGCAGGCACTAGACCCCAGTCATCCTGTCTCCCCTGTGACTGTTTAAACACTTGTGAAGACACTCAAAGATTATGCAACTTCTGCAAAATGAAACAGTCTCAGCCCACTAAATATCACTGTGGGTTTACAACCTGAAATCTAAGTTAGTCTCTAAAAACAAAAAACCAAAACAAAACACCAAAAAAATTAATGTTTGGTTTGGTTTAAAGGAAAGATTCATTTCTCATGTAGCACTTTTTTCCTTTCCCTGTTTTTTTCTAACTGTGGTGGTAGTGCTTGGGTTTTTATTTATCCTTTCGCTTAACTAAAATGGTTGGTTTGCTGGGAATAGATTGCATTTGCCAAATTTTGTCAAACTAACCTTAAAGTTAACTGCTCAAATCACCCTGACTTCAAATTATATTTAGAATCCTTTTTAGAAGGATAACATTTCTGAGGTAAAAATGAGCTAGACAATTCTGTCAAATTGTTTAATATTGACCAATACATAGGAGCAGTCTGTTCCTATTTTTTAAAGTATTTTTAGACAAGGGAAGTAGTTGTGCTAATTTACGTGGTAGAAAACATTGTCGTGAGGGTACATGCCTAATACTAGAAAATCAACATAGAATAAGCCTGTTGTGAGCAAAGATTGAATAGTATTAACATTTCCCTCACAGAGAAATCTAAAATCTAAATCATGAGTTATTTTTTCTTAGGTGCAGCTAATCCACATCCAAGTAAAAAAGTTGTGGATTTTTAATTTTCAGGAGTTGCAACATAACTCACACTTGCAATGATTCTTCCTTCTATGTGTTGCTTCCCAGCAGCTGGGATTGTCAGAAAGCTGTGAGGAGGCCAAATGTCTAGGAATTATGAATCCAGACGCTCTGGTTCACAGCCGCTTCACTCTTTCTGCAAATGGTCAAGAGATTTCTCTGTTGAATAGTAGTACCTTTAAACACATAGGAAGGATGCCACACATACATTCTCTGGGCAGGTGTAAGAAAAATACTTCTATTCTTGCCATGTGTAAATAATTAGGCTATGATCAGTAAAGAGGCATCATTAGCAGTAGCTCCTAAACTGATTAAAAGTCTTTGCACTGTGTAGTTGCTGTGGAGTTGTTTGCTTGTTTGTTTTCCTTCTCATTAGTTCCTTTTGGGCAAGGAAACTGAGGTGCAGTGAGGTTCTTTAAGGTCAGCAAAGTTTTAAAATAAGAAATACGATCTAATTGTGGAGTGTCTTATGTTTTGCTGCCCTTTTTTAGATCTGTACTACTACCTATGTCATTGCCAAGTTTTCAAATTTCTGTGGTAGTGGAGGAAACAAAAATGTAGTTAGCAACAGTCATCAGTTTTAAGGACAGTTAATTTAAGAGATAATTTGGAAAGCGGGATAGTTAATACTGTTTTTAACTCTACACTCCTTTCATGAGTTTCTTAATGTGTATTTCAAAAAATCAATGAATTTTTTATATATATAAGATTTTAAAATCTGTATCTTCTTTTCAAATTCAGAGTTGAAATCTACAGTCCTAGAAACAGAGAAGCAATGCATAGATGGTGTTCAGCGGGCACAGGTAAGATTATAACAGAAATATTTTCTCATTTTTTAAAAAGAGTGCAAAAAGAAGTACTTCTTTCAGACATTTTTGAAATAGTTTTGTGTACTGAATGTTCTGTATGAAAAAATTCCAAAGTGAGGGTGTTTTACGTGCTCCATAGAGTATCGAGGTATAAGGATTGAAGGTTCCTGCCTGCCTAAAGTGATTCTTACAAAAATGTTATTGTTCACTCAAAAGTAATTTAACCCTCTGATGGCATTACTAAGGAATAGTTATAAAAGATCTGGTTATAATAGCTAATCTACAAAGGTTCATGTAAGTAATAGTGGCAGGGATTTTTTTCTGACTCTCTCCTCAAGCTAATGGCAGTGGTAGTAAGTGAACAGGTTTAAAGGGCCATGCTGGACTTAAAAAGGAGATGGTCTAATACTGGGACAGTGGAGACATTCTGGGTTGGACTTGTGCCACAGAAATATAGTCTATCATATTTTTCCAGCATGTCACCATACATGTTCTATACTTCAATAAAGATGGTACAGCTTGATGGGGACTAAGGAACTTCAAATTCTGTTTCCTCAAAAGGAAACAGACTTATCTTACTAGGGAATAAGACTATTCAGTTGTTCTGGAAGTCATTAGAAGGAAGACTAAATTCTGAAATCTTCTTTTGAAACAAGGAGTGACCAAAAGCTCTTGGAATCTCTTTTCTTCCTCCTCTGTTTCCCTCCTTGTTTCCCCTTTTGGGTTTGTTTTGTTTGGTTTGGGTTTCATTTTCTGGGGTGGTTTTTTTTGTTTGTTTGTTGGTTTTTTTGGATTTTTTTGTGGGGTATTTTTTTTGTTTCTTTTGGTTTTTTGGCGTTTTTGTTGTGAGGTTTAGGGGTTTTTTTGTTTTTTGGTATTGTGGGGCTTTTTGTGTTAGTGACAAGACAATTCAAGCATCACTGCATCAAGTAGCATTTGTGAAAATGGTCGGTGATTTGCTTTTCAGGGGGAAATAAGGAATGCCTAGTTAAATACATACAATACATCATAAAAACATGATCATTAGACTCAAAAATTTAATTTGGGCTTGATCACGTATTCTGTGAGCCATGGGTGGGGAGAGTACGTGTATTAACTTTATGGCTTCTGTCTTGCCAAACAACTTTGAAAGAGTTCTTCTAGTTGGTTACCTAAATTCTGCTACTTTCATAATATGGAACATTTTAAAACTACAGCTCATTAATTAAAATAATATCACAAAATAATTCTACATTGCAGTATTTGAAGTTTAAACTAAAATATATTTGTCCCATAATATTTTTGTATTTCAGTCACCCAGGTTTCAGTAGCAATGGTTTCTAGTATTTATTGTGGAAAAGTACTTTTTCCCCATTCTTACAGAAAATTATTGCATATAAGGAGCATATTTAATTGGTCTCTAGTATTTTAATTCATTGCAAGAAATGACCTATTATAAATGGTTTTCTTATTGGAAATATAATTAATTGAAATAGGTTTATGAATACTTAGGTATTTTACTATTAAAAAAAAGTATTATGAGAATTACTATGAGAATGATGTTTAACCAGGAGCTCTGGAGCACTGTGTAATTGCTTGAACGAACGGCATTTGCTTCTGGTTGGCAGCTTTTCTGTATTTTTAAAACTAGTCTATTATGTTGTCCAATTACTGAATTCCATCTGCTAGTGTTTAGGAGATCCCCATCCCTCTTGCTCAGTGGTGATTTCTTATGACAGTAACATGAACTTCTTCCATTCTATACTATTACTCATCAATGACCTGCAGAACTAACAGGATCACCTCACTTGCAGAAAGTCATCTCAAGGTTTTGCTGTATTATGCCATCACCATTCTGGTTTATTTTGAAAATCAGAGTGGAAGCTTTTTAATTTGAGGAACTGTGTGTGGATAAAACTGTCATGTTGTCATGTGTTTAAATTATTTCCATGGTGTCCCAAGCAGTTGAGCATATTCTACCTATACATCAGTGTTTAACTATATAAATCTATGAAAGCATCCAGAAAGTAGAATGGCCACCATGTTTGTAGGTAAACCCTTTACTACAATCAGATCATTCTTGGTGTTATTTTTACTTTTTTGAAGTGATCAAATGCTATGACATGTTTCTATAAGAGATCTACCCTCTTTTGTTATTTGTCTACTGTTTTAATTTCTGAAATAAGCATGCATTGCCTGAAGTTAGCCTAGTAGGTGATTTTTCTCTTTTTCTTTTTATACATAAATGAAAGAGAGCTCTAGTGTAAAATTTGAAATTGATCAACTAAGTCTACTTACAGACTTCTTCCCTGTCCTTTTTCTGGGAAAAGACATTTCCCACATACTAATATAATTGAAGATTATTGGCCAGAACACAATTGTAACTTGATGTGCTGATAAATTATCTCACTTCTGATAAACAGTTAATTAAAAGATTCAGAATAATTTTAAATTAAAGGCACAAGTAATACAGCCTGGATTCTATACTCTCTTGTCACTTGAAGGGGCTTCTTTCTATATATCCTTTCCATTTCCTTATCTTTACAATGGTAGATATAATCTGCATGTTTTGCAGCATAATTTCTGCAGGTTTTTTAAGAGTGTTTTTTTGAGTCTAAAATACCTAATTTTTCAAAATTACAGCTAAAAAAAATGAGAACGTAGGGGTGTGCTTGTTTTTAGTACAGGAATTGTTAAGCGGTGGAAAAATAAGAAAAATTGGCAGCCATTTCAAGTCCTGGTTTTGAAATGCCAAATAGCAACGATGTCTGCTTAGTCTTCCCAGTGTGAACAGAGAAAGTTTTGTTAGGCTTAACTCCTTTAGTGAAAGAAGAAGAGAAAAATTGAATGTCCTAATTTAGAAACTCCAACTTCAAACCTGATCTTTAAATTTGACAGCCATACTTTGTGCAAGAACCAGTTTCTGCTCTGTTTGTACTCCTGATCTTTTGTACTATCCTCACAATTTTCCTTACATTTTAACTCAATTTTCAAAGTTGCTTGATTTTATTTATATGGTAGGTAAAAACAGACTCTTAGCAAAAAGAAGAACAAAAAAACCCCCATCTTTTAATTGAAAAATGGGTACATGAAAACTAGGCTTTGGTTAGTAGTGGGACATCACAGAGCCAGAAACCTAAAGTTGTTTGAAAGGCACCTAAAGCACTGTCTTATACACCTTATTATAAAATTATTTTAAATTTCTATTTTTGATCATTTGTGATGAGAGTCTCTTCTGTATACCACACAATTTTAAAAACAAAGCCCTTATTACATTTGTTTAATTGTCAACATCCAGATAAAATGAATATTTCATGTCACTTCATGCCTGGTCCCTGTAATCCCGTCTTGGGAGACAAGTTTTTGCCAGACTGTTGCAGTCTCTACCAGTTTGGTTATAAGATAGTTTACACTGACTATTTAGACTATATTTACATCAGAAAATCTTGTCATCAAAAAATTCTTATGCTCATGATGCTTCCATCTTAGTTGGGTTTGGTTCACCACATTTTACCCAACAAATAAATCCTCAACCAAAATTATATGCCGTTTTGGAATTCCAAGTACTTCCACTGGGACTAAAAGCCAGACAAAATTTTGGCAGTTCTGAGGTGCTGAAGACTGGTTTCTACTGCATAATCTATTGGTGCACTTTCCAGCAATATCATAGGGAAACAATGCTAATCTTAAAAAACTTAAATTACAAGGCAGGTTTTGCCATCTTGAAGATACTTTCTGCTTCAAAAAAACAGACTCGTGGAGTGTATCTTTAGAATATTCCTAAGTGGCCCACTTTACTAACTCCTCTCTCAGCGTCTCAGTAGGAACCTTTCTTCTTATGCTAGATTTAACTATGAATTATTATAATTCCTTTGGGTAATAGCTTAGTGATATTGGAAATGTTCCAATTTTGACACTTAGTAATACAAGAAAAAAGGTTCTGAAATCCTTTAAGATAAATACATAATCAGTCTATTTAGAAAGTATAAAACATTGATGGGACTGGAATTTACTTTTCATTATTATAAAATGTCACTGCTAGAATTTGTCTCAGAAACATGCATGCTGCCCAAAACACTCTCTTAAAAGAAATTTCAGAGATTATTCTTTACAGGTGAAGGTAAGATAAAAAAGGTAGATGAAAGATTAGTCTGAAATGGTGAAATACAAAAAAGACTTTTTAAGAAAGATTTTATAAACCTGCTTTAGACTGTTATGACACTTTTAGTCTGCTATAAAACCTGTTTTATATTGGTATTACATGGTTTTCATCAGCACATAGACCAACTGTAGACAAGACTAGTGAACCACTGGCTTCAACAAGAACTTGAGGAAAATTGGGAACTCTTCCTCTATTGGCTTGCAAACTGTTCTGTGGCTGTGGCTCTTTTAACACTGCTTGATTTTTGCATGTTCTTTCTTGAGATATTTACTAAGAAAAAACCTGGGAAGAAGTGTCACTCTCCTTCTGTCCCTTTGCTATTTGATGGGTTACTTTTCGTAAGGGGGAAGAGAAGGCTTGTGGAAGCAATGAACATTTACTCTAAAACAATTCTTTTCCTACAGAGATATGACTGCCAAAGTCTTAGATTTGAGCAGGGAAAAATAAGTTACATACTTGGGTTAAAAAAAAAAAGCCAACCAACAAAAATATATGACATATTCAAAGGGATCTACTATATACAGTTTTCTCATTGAGAAAATAAAGAATTATGAAAGAAGCAAATATTTTTGTAAGTTTCCATGTGAATCAAATGATACTGAATAGAGTTTTATATCTTCTTTTAAGAACTGTATCAGTGTAAACTTTCTGCAAAATCATGCCAGCATACCCAAATTTCAGAATATAAAAAGTTAAAAAAAATCAGATGTATGTATCTGGGGGTGTCTTATCTTGCAAAATATACACCCAGATTTGTAATATGTGATGTGGAGGAACTTATATTCTAATTCTAGGTCCAATGTTAGAATTGGGATATCTTAGCTTTAAGCAGATGAATATCAGGAAGCATATGTAGACAAATAGTGTTTTCTTGTTAGCATTCAGAGTGAATGATGCTTTGTCAGAAATGTACAGAAAGGAAATAAAGTTTGTATGCAAAGAGGTAATACAAACCTGAGAAGACTTTAGTGCCAGGGCCATAGGAACTGCTGAATTGTAGAGCATTTTGCTCCAGCAGTAAAGGGAATCTAACTTTGTGGAACTTCACCCCAGGACAAGTTAAGTGCAAATCAAGTCGTTCATGTTCATGAAACATAGTTTTTATGGAGAAATTTCAAGTTCTGTTGATGGACATCTTAGATTCTTAATATTAGAATTTACTTTTCAGTTCAAAAGTGCTGCCATTTTCAGGTTTATTTTTTTGTTTATTTGTTTTCAGAAAGCCTAACAAGCACAATCAGATTTTTTTATTTCCTAAAACCATAGCAGTTTTATTTCCTAAAACCATAGTCTAAATTAATGAGACTTTTTGAAATACGAAGTGAGATTCTCTGAGTTGAGACCTTAATATAGCTCAGAGACTGTCCGTTCCAGTCTGTGCTGCTTCCTGCACGGCTAGTAGCCAAACTTTGTAATTAAATACTTTCATCTGATCATGCTGGGGGTTCTTAGGCCGTGAAGGAAGGATGAGAACGCAAATAGGAATATTAGAAACGAGGGAAGAAGTATTTCTTTAGAGTCTGAACATCCTAAAGCAGTCTGCCCAGGCAGCCACTAGATGGCACTTAAGCATTTTTGAATGGACAGCAAGGCACTTGAAAGTCAGTCCCGGGCGGTCCTGCAGACACCCTACGGAGGCTTTTTTTTTTTTTCCCCCCCCAGTCAAAGGGGTGGCTTTCTGCTAATTGATAAATTAGCCTTTAAAATGTGCATACACTTGCGCTGTTTAATCTAATCAAGATTTAGCAATCCGAGCATCTCTCAAAGCAGACCCTCCAACCTCCCAACCCCCCGAAATGTTAAGTATTTAGAAAGCTCTGTTCTGTCACTGTTAAGTTGTTTTGTTTGTTTGTTTTAAACCAGTGAAAGGAAAACATTTGGTTTGGTCTTCAGCCTTCTGGATGACTATCTTTGAAGTGATAATTGAAAAATTTTACTGCTGAATTACTATCACTTAAATAAAGAGGTCAATTTTCTGTTGAAAATGAAATTTGTTTCTTCAACCACAATCTTGAACCCACTTTTATTTAGTTCTGATGAGGCAGAATTTTTAAAAAATTAAAAGGATAAAAGTGTGTTGTGCATTATTAATTGACACACATATAGAATATAAATCACAGGCTACATATTTAAATGAAAATAAAGGAGTATAGAATATCATGCCTGTGTGGTAGAAAAATGAAAGCAGTTAATTCTTAGAACAAATGTTAGTATTTTGTATTATATCCAGACTTCACAATACTTGGATTGACTTCTTTTATTTTGCTTGAAGGCAGCGTTTGCCTCCTTAAAAGAAACAATAAGTTTTATTATTTTCAGTGGAGCAAAAATAACACATTTTTGCACTCTTCCTCCTGGTCGTGGTGAGACTAAAATTTGTTTTTTCTAATGTGTGTTCTTCATGTTAATGTCAAGATGAAGTTTTACTTCTGCGCTCATTTATGTTTCAAAGGCTCTTTATTCAGTTTTTCCTCTTTTCTTGAGACAGCCATATATCATAGATCAGAAACACATAAAAATCCTAACAGAGTTCAGGGCTGAGTAGACATTAGGAGGTCATGATGTACAAACTCTTTTCCACCAACACTGTCCTCCATGCCACGCCAGGTTAGTTTAGATGTTTGGTGTTTTTTCTCAGGACTTTGCTCATCTCTGAGTATGGGTATGAGATAATGATAATACGTATTTCCTGCTTTGCCTAGTCAGTGGTAAAATGTTAAGTCTTGCTCTGTTTCTGATGCCTTGTTTTGATAACAGCTAAAAGAGATGAAAATGTGCTGTAAAAGTCTGTATTTCCTGTGAGTTACTCCTAATTCAAGTACTGTGTCCTTTCAGGCATTGATTAAAATTCTCAGGAAACTGTGGGTCAAGTTCTTGGGATTCATCTTGTTTCACAGCTTCTTCATCACAGACTTTTATAAGAAAGTATATTAATAATAATAATAACCATAATAGTAATAAAAATATACATTTTTCATCCTTTAATCATAATGGATATTCTCCTTCTTCCATTTTGACTATGCTTTATACTTAGACAAAGACAGGTTTTTTTGTCATTTTAGTTCTTGGAAATTCACAAATTCTTGGAAATTTAGCACCAACCTCAGGGTTTGGGCAATAATTGATGGGGGAAAAAGGAGAATGAGAGTAAAACTGAGAAAATAATTTATTTTAACAAGAATTACTCGGCAATACTTTAAAGCCTTGTCTATAGTGGGAGAGACTTTCACTTCTTGAAAAAGGAGAACTAAGGGATAGGGACTCTATAGAAAAATTACCTCTTTTCTGTCTGTGTGTGATTCTAAGCATTAATATGTTTCTTCTCTTGCCTTTTACAGTGAGTTTTTTGTAAAATAATATCAGAGTACTGTAAGTTCCCTGAGGGAGCAGTGAATAGAAATGCATGATATAGTTATATACTAATTGACAATTCTGTTTAAATTGCTTACTCTCTTTTCCTCTGACTCCTCACTGGTTTTGCTCATGAAAATAGATAAATTGAGATAGTGCCCATGCCATCTATACATTTCTGGTTAGAGCAAAATATATGAGCTGTGTTCATTAATTGTTAAAATACCATTTTTTTTCTTAAATTCTCTAAATCAGAAATCCTATTTCAGAGGAAAATCTGTAAACTCCCTTTATACCAAAATATGATTTATACTGGAAGTTCCATTATTTACATACGAAATTTCTCTCATCTTTTGGAGAGCAGTGAAAACAGATTTTGCACGTTCAATGGTAGCATCCTATACTTGGATTATATAGAATATTTTTGTTACTATAGTATTTACTTTTCAAGCTTTTTGAAAAAGAATTCCACAGAAATTGAAGAGAACAAGTGAAGAAATTACATGAAATACAGGAAAGCAGTTTGAAAAAGTGTATATATGTATGTCTGTGTATTATGTGTACATATGAGTATGTTAAAGAAAGCATCTTGTGACATTCCTAGCAGGACATCTCATTTGGCAAGTGGACTTTACCTATTTGAGAGACCTCATCCAGTCAAAAGTGAGAACTCTTTCAAGTTCTTATATTTTGCTTGGCATTAAGTATCAGGTGCTACCTTTTAGTGGTGTAGATCCTGAGATTTTCCGCAGGACCCTGTATGCAGAAGAGAGATAAGAAATATTTTTCTTAGTAAAAATAAATATTACTTTAACCTAGAAATAACATAAATAATTTAAAAACAAAACAAAATAAATAACCATGATATACTGCCAAACCTGAATGAGAACTTAAAAATAAGGCTGAGAATAATTTTTGCTCTTTGGATACAAGATAAACCAATTACTCTATCTTCTACTTACACTTAGATCAAAAGATAGTTATCATTAGGTTTTCCATCTTAAGTTGCTATAAATAAAAGCAGTAAAATCACTTTTTTTCCTTTTCTGTTTTTTGAATACCTATTTTTCTTTTATTTATTCTTTAGAGAACAAACCCAAAACTATTCATAAAAACTAACTCACATATTCCAGAATGTGTAACTGCTCTTTGTTACGATTATTCAACTTTTTCTAAAGATACAATTTGCTTTTTCTAATGTCCATGATACCAAAATAATTTTACTTAACCTCTTAATACCTAAAGATCATTTTTGAGTCCTTGATTTTGATTGACTTTTTTTAAGGCTCTTTCACTCAGACCGATACAGCCTTGTTTTTAATATAGCTTTCATGCCTTTAAAGAGTTAAAGAAGATGACAGACTTTCAGGCCTCTGCCTTCAGCATGTTTATGGATACATTTGTGAAGGCTCTCATTCCATTTCCCCAGACCTTTTCTGTCGTGAGTAGTAGACTCATGCTTCAGGGTATCTACAAAGATTTATTCTTACTGTGGATATTTTTTTGCTTCTTATTCCCTGCTGGAAGCCTAAAACAAAAGCAACATGTGAACCTCCCATTTGGTTGTCTGGCTGAACTCTTGGATAAAAAGGGCAAGTACTGTGTAGAAGTATCATACTCTGGACAGTTGCTTATCAGGATGTGGCAAAGTCACCTGGAAAATCATTAGCTTTTTTGATCTCCCTTACTAGAGATTAAAGGCATTAAATTTAAACTATTTATGTTCACATTTTAGCTCATAGAATCCTTATTGTTATTTCTAACATAAAAGCTTACAGTTTTTGCATATAAAGAGCACAGATATAATAATAGAATTAGTTTGCACAGTGATTGCTTTACAGGTTGCTGGTCAGTTTCAAGGTGAATTGAAAATCAGGGAAAGGTCTGGTGTGAAAAAGTTTAACACCTTTCTCTAATATGTCAATGAAGTAATGCTCATGGTATGCCAGCCAGATTTTGTGTTTTAACAGAATGAGATGAATTGTTGCCTTGGCCTGGATACACAGGAAAACTAACCAAACACTTTAGATTCATAGTTGAAATACTTTATAGCAAACACAGGTGATAGAAGAAAAGAACCAATTCATCATGTCATAGGCATTTCAATAAGAAATTTAATATTGAGGAGAAAATAAATCCAGACAGTTTTTATCCCAACTTTTAAGGAAATATGTGACTCTTAAGGTACCTGTTGCTTATAGACTGCTGACATAAGTGGCTAGGTTTTAGTTATCTCTTCATCTTCAGTAGCAGTCTCTTTGCAATCCCCAGCACAAAAAATAAAAGGCGCCAGAAACAGGTAAAATAAGGTTATATTAAAATTAACAAAGTTCAACTTTTCTTTTCTTTCAATACCCAGTCTCATTTACATACTTGTTTTACACTGGATAAGTGACGGAACACTTAAACGAATTTCTGAGCTAAATTAAGCTATGTGTATGGGTAAACCCTTTTTGAAGTCTTATTTATTGCTGTATTGTTTCATGCCTCTCTAATAATGAATTTTATCTAGGCCAGGACAGAAACCTTCAAGACTTGAGAGGGACTTTCTGATAGGTTTTTCAGCCTGGACAGTCAGGACATTGCTCATGGCATATGGAACATGTACAGCCTGTTTGAGAAATGCTGGGCACTGTTCTATAACCATACACCTCTCAGTGTATTTTTTTCTGCTCATTCATTCATACTCAAGGCACCAGGATAAAGCAAGGGTTAAGCTTCCACAAGCTTATTTTTTGAAGGTTTAGAGTAATATTATGTAAGACTACAGTAATTAAACTTGACTCCTGTGCATCTCCTAGGGTGGTCAGTGGTTCTGTCAGATTTTATTTTACCTTGTCTTGTCTGTTGTCTACAAAAATTCTTTTGAGATTTCTATTGTAGTAAAACTTGGGGATAACCTAAGGTTATTTTCCAACTAAGTTCAGAGTTACACCTTAAAGAGAGAAAACTCTTTCAATCTTTGATGTATCTCAAGTTGATTATTTGTTAAAGTGGGTACTGTAAAGAACTGAGATCTTATCCTCTGAAATACACTTAGCTCAGGGATAAGGAATTCAAACTGTTCAGGAACAGAAACTTCAAGAAACTAAGCTCTTTTTCCTCTGGCTTCCAGCTTTCCAAGTTGGCATTTGCAATGCGTGCATCCTTCTTCAAAGGTGTATGTTGCCTGTTAATTCTGTGATCGTTTATTTGAACTATTTGAATTTCAATAATTATTGAAATTATTCAAATTATTTCAATAATCATTGATTTCTGCATGTAATGGTTTGGGGTTGTCACACATGATAGGTTTTTACAAAACCACTTGGTTGATTAGACATGTCTCAGCTCTTTAGGATAGGAAGAGCTACACAGGCCATTGCCAGCATAGTGCAGGGTGGTGTAATCCATCTGTTGCAATGTGTCACAGAGTGGGAGAGTGGCTCACACTCACCACGTAAGTTTTATGACTTCAGGCAGGACAATGCACTGCACTGTTTTTGTTTCAGGGCTTGCTCATTCATTGCTGTACTGGGAAGCTCTGCATCATGTTTCCTTGTGGTTGTAGGAAGAAACATGGACTATTGTGAAAATGTCTACCCCTGTCCCCGTATGTGCAACTTCAGAATAGTAAAAGCTTCCCTCAAAAGGCTTTAATCAGGTAGTCTGAGGAAGAAACTAATATCCAATACTAATTCTACTCCTTCGGCAGTTCTCCCTGATGCTATTGGCAAGTTTGCCAAATTTTGACTCAACTTCTACTGCTGTAAAAATAACATGCTGCAATGGGCCTTGAGATTAAGTGAAATGTGAGAATTAATTAGATGGATGCTATTTTGTTTGAATGCAAATCAAGTCTCCACCAGTACTTCTCATTTGCCAATTACTGTAGCACTAAAAATGCCTGTTAAATGTTGTGTCTCCTTTTCTTAAGGTTGATCTGCAGTTGCAAGAAGTAGCTTTGAAAATGAGACAGCTTTAAAGAGAGAAACCTGAATAGAGATCACATTTCTCTGACTGAATTAAATTCTTACTGTGGCTCTACTTTGTGCCATTCGGTGAGCGTGCGCGTTCAAAAATGTTTCACTTCGCGTAGAAAAGAGGCATTTATTAACAGAACAGTTGGAAACAGCATCCTTCCAAGTAACTGTGCACTGCTAGTACCACCAAGTGCTCCCAGGCACACTTACTAGAAGACCTGAGGGGTCTTATTTTGCCATCTTAATCCTGTTTAACTATATGCTTCTATTTCCTGTGTGTTCTTGCAACTAGGTAGCAGCATAGACTCTGATTCATGAATTTTGATGTAGAGAAACTAAAAGGTCAAGTTTTTGGCAAAAAAAAAAAATCAAAGCAAATATAATCTTATCATCTAAATACAAATTCCATCCAGAGAGGAAATTTCATTACACTAAGTGACAAGTTGCTGAAAATTATCAAACTGCTGATGCAACTTTTTGACTTGCAAGAGTATAAGGTATTAACTTCTAAAACTAAACTGTAATATGTCTTTATTTTTCAAATATCCCAAAATTGCCATTAAGAACTGTCATTATGTTTATTAAAAAAAAAAAAAGATACATTATGTCTGTTCATAAAGCATATAAGTGAATGAAAGCAGAGATAGATAGATATAAACAAATACATAATACAGACACCCATATACGTGTGTCTATATATACACATAGACTAGGGCTGACTTTTACAGATGTGGGTTTTTTCTGCCTGGAAATTTAGTTATAGAAGGGTCTATAGGTTTCAGTCACTCATCTGAGAAACTAGGTTGTCAACTCTGTAGCAGGAGGTAGCTGAAATCTGATCTTTTACATGTTTGAAGAACCTGGGCATGTTCTATCCATTTAGATCAGCTTTATGCTGGACATCTGATGCGCACACATGGAAACATGACAAGATTGGAATGAACTGTATGAAATGTACATGTGCAGATCCAAGTGTACAACATTTAGACAGTAAAGCAAATATTCCCATATCTGTATACAAACAATCCTAGCAGTGCAACACAAAGAGGACATCGGTCCCAGACTGAGCATCCAACTCATTGCACATGGAACATGTACAGCCTGTTTGGGAAATGCTGGGCACTGTTCTATAGCCATACATCTCTGAAATGTTTTTTCCTGCTCACTCTTTCATAGCCAAGCCACCAAGATAAAGCAAGGGTTAAGCTTCCACCTTTCTTTCTTTCTTTACAGAAAGAAGACTGTTCCACAGTACCTGGGTCCTGGGTAAGAACTCTAGGCAAGACAGAGTTTCCTCATATCTCTTTTAAACCCCATAGGTTTCTGCTGTGGAATTGTCCCCTGGATTGAAAATGAAACTTCTTTTCATTATGTGTGGGTTTTTAGTCTCAGTCTTCTGATCCTTGTCAACAGCTTTTGACCATCTTTTACATGTATGAAAAATTAAGTAGTCTCTTGCTTAGTCTCTAAGAAAATTGTAGAATTTTCATTTCTGATTGGATTTATATAGTTTTGATTTCCTTCTTTGTTGAGGATAGTGGAAGCATTCTGTGACTTACAGTTGTTTGATAAGCCCTCTCAGATCTAGAGGTAGACTTTAAACTAGGGCAAAGGCAAAAATCCAATTAAACTACTCTGAGGGCACCTTAAAAGTCTAAATGAAAAATATCTCTGTCTAAAATAATTACTGAAACACATAAATGCAGGGGCCATGTTTTGTTTTGCTTTTGGTTTCTTTGGTTTTTAGACCAAATAAATGTAAGTATATCACATCCTCTGGATAAATATCTCTTCATTCACGTCAAAGTCTTGTTTGTTCATACTAATGCTGTTTCTATGAAAACCTGGGTATGTTGGTGATTGTTAGGTAAAATAAGATAGGAAATCACCAGCTTGTTTGAAATGTCGTATCTCGAGGATAGCAGAAACACTGCTTCTTAGGGCATGGGCTAAACAGTTCCTTTAATGCATCAGTATATTTTCATTTCTTGTCTGAATTGCTAATTCATCTCACTGGATTGCCCATTTTTAAAAAACTTTAAAAAACAGTTCTTCTCTTGAAAGAAATTTCATTATCCGCGGGGTAAATTGTCTTGTAGAACAGTGAATTCTAGGTTTTTCCTGCAGCTAACATAGAATTTCAGTATTCAAGAATTACTTCTTTTTCTTGTTAGAAGTTGAATCCAATCTCCAGAGTAAAAGAGTTTTTAAAACAAGCAACTGTTCTGAGATCAGCCATCATTAACGCAAATCTCTTCAGAGCCACTGAATATTGTGCTTGATCCTGTTGGGTGCAGTTTGTTTATGGCAGAAATGAATTTGCCGTATCTCTTATAAAATCCTTGCGGGAGTGTTCTTACAGTGTAAAATGGGAGCTTAGGAGAATTACAGTCTGGGGAAACTGTATTTGATCTCAGCTGAAAACTGGTGTGTGGCCTTAATAATCCTAGCAACACATTTCCTTTGATAGTATTGCCTTTTGAACAACTGATAGGCCTTATGGTATTTGCAGGTGACTGCTAGGGGGATAAGAGCAGAAGAGAGAAAGGGATAAACAATATTGGATTCCTCCTTTATTAAGAATTTTTTCAATAAAACTGTTGCTGCTACGAAGTATTGAGTTATTAAAGGAAACTGGATGGACTGAAGCACCATGAGTAATTTGTAATGGAAATGTCTTTCTCAGCCTTTTTCCCTTCTTATTATACTCTATGTTAATGTAACTCTGTTAATTCCTTCACTGTTCATTTTTTCATGTTCCTTTCTCTGTTTTACTTTTTTTTTCAACCTATGGTAGGGAGACCTAGTTGAAATACATAACTTTTGGTTCAAACTGCTGTTCCAGAAAGTTCAAACAATCTAAGAGATTGTAAGTTTTTTGATAATGGTACTTCAAAATCAAACAATAATTTGTTTAAATGTACTAGTTGCTGTTTAACTTCTGGGATTACTTTAAGACAACTAAGAAGTTCTAAGATAAATAAGAAATTGAATTTTTGTGTCTGAAAACCAATTCTGTGCAGAAACATTTTTTTTAAGTATTAATGAATATAATATCTTATTAATAATCCCCAGCTGGGGAATTTTTAACTCCATTTTCCAGAAAAAAAAATTACTTTTAAATGCTTCATGTGTCAAAAGAGGAGAAAAAACATTTTTCTGAAACAAATCAAGGCAATTGGTATATCAAGTATTGTATGTTTATTTGTAGGGTTCTTTACAAAATCTTTAATCTGAATATTTGAAATATTTCCTATTAAGTAAGCCTATGGTCTCATCTGAGATGCATATGATTTTACAAAAGGGAATAAAGAGGCACTAAACAAGTTTGACCGTAACCACTCATGAAAGCTGTTGCATGAACAATTTAATTCAACTAAATACTTGACGTGCTGGCTAATATTTCAAATTGAAAGAGAGAACAAAAGTACTAAAAAGTAAATGCATGCAACTAGAAAATAATTTCTTTATTAGAAAATTTTTTGTTGTAAAGTCATGTCTATCTCCTGTTCATCAATCCTGAATAAGCACAAATGGCTATTTTTGGACAAGGTTGCTTCTATTGGTAGGTTTGGATGAAAGCACATATCCATCAAATTCAGTACAGTTTATTACTGGTATTTCTTTAAAAATGTAGGAATTAGTGTGCCTTTAAGGTTAATGGTTCCTCGACTCAAGTCTACAGCAAGCAGGATCAGATACTTCAGAGAGATAAGAAATGTGTAATCTGTCAAATACAGATCAACCATTCTGGGAAGGAATCTTTCCTACCACAGTCTGTCACTTGGCAGAGGAGTCATAAATTTGGGGTAGGAGGAAAGTTCTCCCTTAGTTTTGTCTTGCTTCTTTTCTTCCCTAGTCATGCTGGCTGGAGAAAAGCATAATTATTCTGTCCTGAGATTTAGCTGTTTTCCAAAAGAGAGCATTTGTAGTGTTCTGCATTCCTGATCTGTGATGTATCATTAAGGTATATACTGAAATGCAGCTGTCAATACTATGTTCAGTCTGTTATGCATGGTGCATCCCTTTGAAGAAACAACATTTTTCCAATTAACAGAATTAAAGTAATGCTGAGCCCTCCCACCACCATGTCCGCATATCCATGTGTAGGCAAATGCTTGCAGTACTTGTGCTCAGTGGTTGGTTGTTTTCTTGGTCAGGATATTTGCAGGGAGGGAGGAGTTACTACTGATTTTTGGTTTTGACAGGTATAATCACAGTCTAAAATATGCTTGTACTGATGAAGGTAGTGTCATACTGAAGCAAGTAATTTTCCTAAACTGTCTACTTCCAATTAAAATGTAGCTAGCCAAAATTATTCCTCACTTTTTAAAGCCTTAAAATAACTAGTTTGTTTTGGAACCTCTTGAATACCAGTATTCTTGATCTAATATTCTTGCTCTAAATTCAATTTTTTATATAGTGATAAATGTTATTCTCTTTTGTGCTTATTGTTTTCTTTGAAAGGATGATTTTGAGGTGAAATCTGAGGAGCGTGCCAGTGTCATCCAACAACTTGAGCAGACTATTGAGGATCTGAGGACAAAAATTGCAGAACTAGAGAAACAGTTCCCTGCTGCAGAGGTACAGACTGCTGGGAGGGAGCAGGAAAATGAGCACACACACGCAGACTCTGGGGAACTCAGCAGTGTGACTCTTCAAAGGAATGAAGAGGAGACCACACCCAGGACTGTGTCACAGGCGAGATCTGTACAAACATCACCAACAGAGGATTATTTAACACATACAATGCCTTCAGCTAGTGCACTGCCACAGCCACCCCCACCACCACACTTAGAAGGGGGCAAAAGTTCCGTGCCAGATCTAGAACTACAGCCCACATTCTGTTCTGAAATTTCCTTAGTTCTGTCACCGAAGCTAATCTCAGTGCCACTGGATGCAAGCCAATCAGTACCGAGTATACCACAGTCACCTCTTCCAAGACCCAAAGTTGATTCGTCCCTTGCATTTGAAGGAGAGACTGAAACATCAGTTTCCCATCAGCCTCTAAGTACTGTAGATGTAACTTGTAGCGAACATCCCCCTTCTTTGCCCCTGGAGCCCACATGTAGCATTCCCCCATCACTGCCAGCAACCGAACAGGCTGCCCCCCTGCCTGGAGCACATGGCCATTCCTTTGTTACTCCAATGTCTATGGCGGGAGTACCACCGCTACCACCCCCACCTGGCTCAGGACTCCCGTCTTCTACTGTTTCAGCAGTGCCACACCTGGACCACTCTTTCCCAGGTGCCATGATGTCACCTCTCCCTCCTCCTCCACATTTGCCAAGTGGGGAGATACCGATGCTGCCTCCAGCTCCTCCCCTCCCATGTCCTGGATTCCCTCCACCACCTCTACCGCCACCTTTGCCTGGTGCAGGAGTCCCATCTCCTCTGCCTGGTTGGGGTATCCCACCTCCCCCTCCACCACCACCTTTACCTGGAGCTGTTGTCCCTCCTCCACCTCCTCCTCCACCTGGCCTGGGATTGCCACCCCCAGCACCACCACTTCCAGGAGCAGGACTGCCACCACCTCCCCCACCTCTGCCCGGAGCGGGCATTCCACCCACTCCTCCACCGCCACCACCTCTGCCTGGTGCAGGTGTACCCCCTCCTCCACCCCTGCCTGGTATAGGTGTTCCCCCTCCACCACCTCTGCCTGGTGCAAGTGTGCCTCCTCCACCTCCTCCACCACCTCTGCCTGGTGCAGGTGTACCCCCTCCTCCACCCCTGCCTGGTATAGGTGTTCCCCCTCCACCACCTCTGCCTGGTGCAGGTGTGCCCCCTCCACCTCCTCCACCACCTCTGCCTGGTGCAGGTGTGCCCCCTCCACCTCCTCCACCACCTCTGCCTGGTGCAGGTGTGCCCCCTCCACCTCCTCTACCTCCTCTGCCTGGTGTAGCTGTGCCCCCTCCACCACCTCTCCCCGGTGCTGGTGTCCCTCCACCACCCCCTCCTTTGCCTGGGTTGGGGATGCCTCCTCCGGCCCCACCACCATTGCCTGGAAGTGCACCACCCCTCCCAGCATCAGTCCAGGGCACCACTTACCCAGCAGTCCCACAGGGCTGTGGTTTTCTTCCTCCTCCATTACCATCTGGTTTATTTGCAATGGGGATGAATCAGGAGAAAGGGAGCAGGAAACATGTGATAGAGCCTTCTCGGCCAATGAAGCCTCTTTACTGGACAAGAATTCAGCTTCACAGTAAAAGGTAAGTCACAGAGTTGTGTAGAGAGTGGTGGTTTTGCTTTGTGGCTGTCTTGATAGTACTGTTTGTTATTTGCAAAAGTCTTTACTGCTAGGTAGGTGTCTGAGAGGATGTCGGGGCAAACAAGACTATATTTAGTTGGATACATAAATAGGGTACCCCTTTTCTTTAAAGTGAGCAAAAGTTATTTGCACATGGAAGCTCTTTGATGGCAGCGTTTTCAGTGTCCTTTGGGGTTACATTTCACATTTTGATCAGAGATCCAGGGGTGACTATGTGCCACCAGGTGTTCTGTGAAATGTTTTTCAAAATGTCGTATTTGAGATTCCCCTCAAATTTCAAAGTAACATCTATCTCTGGAGCAACTTGTAAGTTTTGGCAGTGTCTTCCTTCTAGATGAAGGTATGCTGAACGCATTCTATCCTTCTCTTTCCTTTCTTCAGTGACCTAGAAATACTTTTTTTTTTTCCCACCTTGTACACTCTGCAGACTCAGATTCAATCTGCAATTTATTTGCATAAAGCGATTCTGATAGCCCTTACTTTGACATGACTGGGTTTCAGTTGTCGATGTTTTTTGAGGTTTTTGTTTGTAAAAGATCATTACGGTCACGAGAAGAAGTTTCCTTATAAATATTTTCCTTTATGTCTCTGAGTAGTAATTATAAAACCCATCTGCTGTTATTTAATGAATTTATTCTTTCTTTTCAAATTCTTGCCACTGTCACACAGGTTGTCTGTAAATAACTATTTCTACTTCTCTTCCTGTCCATGTCTGCATGTTTTATAGCCTATATACAGCCTCTTTCTATTCCTATGCATGTAGAGTGGGTGAATATAAATAAGCCTGACTATATCATGTGTGAACACAGAAGAAAACCCAGAAGTATAAGGGAGAATTAACGGTAGTTCTTATCAAAATGCTGCTAGTAGAATTTAGGCAACAACTTTTAAATTGCTGCTATTTTATTTTTTAATTCCTCCATTTATGACCTTATTTAGTTTGACATTGCCCTACATAGGTCTTTTGCTTAACTTTAGAGATTCTAGTGCTTCACTTGTGTGGGAAAAAATTGAAGAGCCTTCCATAGATTATCATGAGTTTGAAGAACTGTTTTCTAAAACAGCTGTTAAAGAGAGGAAGAAACCCATTTCGGACACCATTACAAAAACAAAGACTAAACAAGTGAGTACTCATTTAATTTTGGATCTTTTCTAGGCTGTTTTTTACATAAAGACAGATTTTTGTATGCAGCTTAGATGAATTATGCCTTGTGTGGAATTCTTACCATATATATATACACACTACAGAAAAATAAAAAAAGGAGAGAATGTAGAATGTATTTCAAAGCTGTACATGTTAAAGACTGAAGATTTCTTTTTTCATAAATTACTTCTCAAGTATGTATTTTCTTAAAAATATCTTTGCTTTATCCACTTTAACAAAAATAATACCAAAATAATTAGGTGCATATATGATGCTTTGAAATTGACTGCAGATGTGCAAGGAGTAGTGTATATATATTATTCTGATTAATTTTATACATTAAATAATGAGTTGCACATGAAGTACCATGACTTCAGAGAAAAATTATGCTTCAAATCTAAGTCCTAGTGTTATACCAATCAGAGTGGTTCTAAGTTTGTGTTGTGTTTATGTCTATAAAGAATATGAAGTTTATATAGACAACAAATGACAAGCACAGCTGGGAAAAATCCAATATTAATCAAACAGGTTTCTTGAGACAGAATGGTGTTCAATATAATAAAAATGGGAAGCATACTTTAAAATGTAGAAGTTTAAACCCCTGAGTAAAAGAATTGAATCTGAATGTTTACATGACTATTTGGCTGTAATCTTCTTGGTATCTGTGTAAAAATCAAATTGTGGTGGTATGCTAAGTAATTTTCAATTAAACTTTTGGATCACAGAGGGGATGGTCTTATGTAGGATCCTAAAAAGCAGTTAAAATTCTTGTTTTATCTTGGTTTCATATTCCTCTACTCAATTCAAAGCTAGGCAGTTCTTTCCATCATCTTTTGACATGCAGGTTAATGCTGTACAAGACTTTTTTCCACATTGGGTATGCAGTGGGACTCTTTAAAATATCTATTCACTAGACTTTATATCTGAATATGACCTGTTAGTTCTCCACCACTTAGTTCTGGAGATGTTGCCCCCATATACACATTGTGGTCAGCAATATAAATGCACGTCCTTTACTGTGCTGACAACCTGCTGCAGGCAACAGAACTGGTAAAAAGTTAGGATAATTATCCCAAGGTGTTGGATAAAACCTTTCTCTGGATGGATGGGAAGGACAGTGCAAACACATGTCCCACTATGCTGCACTAGGCTGTACTAACTGGGATGGGAGGAAATGTAAGGTTCTGCTGCTATCTTGCTGTCCTGCACTAAATGTTCAAAGTGCAAGATTTTTGCTCCTCCTTCCTCCTTCTAGAAAAAGCCCTTTTTAATGGTTATTCTTAGCTTAATTGCTATCATAGTTGTTTAAGTAAAACAAGAGAATGCAAAATGATGTTGCTGGTCCCTGCATATTTCATAAGATTTGGTGATGAAAATCTCTCAACAGAGTAGAAAGCATGACTGCTTACTTCTCGAACATAAACACAGCTTAAAGACAGTGATTATGAATAAATATTAGATGTGGATTTTAATACTAAATGTTTCTTTTTCTTGCAATGCCAAAAATTTGGATGTCTTTTCAGTAAATTAAAAAAAATGTAGGTAAAGCTAAATTGAGTAATTGTTCTTAACTTCTTTGTAAAGAGAATTATTTTCTGACAGAAATTTCCACACAGAAGTTTAAGGCAATCAAAGTAGTTGCTGTCATTTAGGACAAACAGTCCTGTGGGCCACCTTAATTCTGAGAAGAGAATCCTCTGTTTCTTTTCTTCTGATAACCAAACAAATATACTGCTCTCCAAAATAGAGAGAAATTGCTTAATAGAGAAGTCTGGCTTGTTGAATTGAAGTATCTGGGGAGAAAAGATTGACCAAACAGATAATCATAGGCTTTTATCAGAGCTATGAGAGCTATCCTTTATTGCAGATGTCAAGGTTAAATACTCGTGCAAGAATCCAGTTAGGGCTTTTCAGAGTACTGCCATGAGACAACTGAAATAGAACAGCTTCACAAATATATTCCACGTACACCCTCTCAGCAATTTGGAATGCAGGACTTCATTTTTAGAATTCTCTTCATTTATACTGCAGTAAACACTTGGATAATGAAGTCCATCCATGTTTAGGAGAAGAAACAGTTACTTGGGGAAAGAATGGCTGTAATTCCACAAGTATGTTTTTTACAGGGAGCACCAAGTGCTCTCTAAGTGGTTATGGACTTACATGGCTTCTATGATAGTTACGGGTGTTGTAAAGATCTTACAAATGGTGTTTCTGTAGTGATTTTTACAGGGACACGTTATGCAAAGCAGATGTGTTTTGTCACCTGTTGAGCTATGAAGAAGCACTGTAGAGCACAGAACCAGGACCCTCACTCTGATGCTTTTCAGAAACGCTCTTGTCTGGCAATTGGTTTTGCTCCTTGTGTTGATGTGCAGGGTCTGCTGAGTGAATGTATTGCTTAGATGGATTGGATGTAAAGTACTGGCTACACTGGTAATAGTAGTCATGAAAAAATGTACAGATAACTTTCAAACATATAAAGTATTTGGTACTCTGTATAAACATATGATTTTAATAAAACTCTTTTTATTGTAAGCTAAAATAAAAATGGATTTACAGAGAAGGCTGCATGGCAGGAGGGAGAATTCTAGCTAATCTGTAGAAAGATTTGATAGGTTTGGGATGTTTTAGTGCGTGAAAGATTAATGATTTCGAAGTAAAATGCTGTTCTGCACACAAGACTTTTTATTCTCTAAACCATAGAGCGTATGTATATGTTTGTTGTGTATGTATATAGATACGCATGATATAATTATTTCTGAATAGCGAGCCCTTTTTAAGTGGTAAAAATATTATCATTCTGGGTTGTTTAGGGGTTTTTTTTTAATGAGTGTGTTAATTTCACCCTACACAACTATTGTTGTAATTGTTTTCTCAGCATGATCGTCTGCAAGTAATACAATATAAATCTATAACACTTCTAAAAAAAATCAGTATCACACCTAGAATTGAATGAAGGCCACATTAAAATCCATTCCAGAACTTTAAAGAAAGAGAAAGAATGAAGTGTTAATATTTATTTGTGAATGCAGCTGATTTTATTCTTACCATCTCTTATTTGGTGCTATGGCAAAAACTGTGATTTATTTTGCTCTGTTAATGCATATATATCAAATTCTCAGCTGCTGTAAATGTGTGCAGGCTCACTCAATGAGAATGCCAACTAAATCTTCAAAGAAAGTCCTTTATAGGCTGTATTGTAGGTGGAGCTGCCATTGCTACCTATTAAAGTGGTCTGACTTTCATTATAAGTCCCTGTTATAACTTTGCCAAAATTTAGCTCTTTAGACTGCAAGTTTTTTTAGGTTGTGTTTTTTCCCCCAATTTGTGTATTTTGACAAAGTTACGAAAGGAAACAAAGTCTGGTTTTGCTCATGTCCACATAATTTCATAGACTTGAACTATGGAGAAATTTATTACATATATATTTTTAGTTGCATAAAGGGTTTCTTAAATTTTGACATTATACAGATTATAGGTCTGTTCCTGTTGCTTAGGAGGGACTTCAGGTATAATCCTGAAGATTTTTTTCTGACTTTTTACTGGTAGTTTGGAAAACAGGAGCCAAGAGGAGTGATGCAAAGGAAGATTAAGAAAATTAACTGGGGAAGGAGTGAAGAACAGAGGAGATCTGACAGCTGAAAATACAGAGTATATTAGCTGTGATTCTGTGTCACCTCTTACTCTGTCTAAAGTAATTTCCCTCAGAAACTTTTTGTGAGACTGAGGTGTCCTTGACCTGGATCATCCTTTCACCAAGTTGTCAATCTCATCAAACCTGTGGTGTTTGATGCAAGCACGAGGTAAAACTCACTCTTGTGTCTTGTTCAGCCATGCCATGTAGTTACAATACTAGTTTTGATTACAAGCCTGGGTAGTTTTTTCCATAGAACCCTT
The DNA here is from genome assembly GCF_020740725.1 of Corvus hawaiiensis. Lineage (NCBI taxonomy): Eukaryota > Metazoa > Chordata > Aves > Passeriformes > Corvidae > Corvus > Corvus hawaiiensis. The sequence continues at coordinate 70,203,912 of NC_063215.1, read as the reverse complement.
TCCATAGCTAGTGTGGACTGTGTGGAATGAGCACAGTCCATAATGATTACTTACTAATTTAAACTGCTCCCTGTGTCAAAAATTGCTTTATAGCAGTTGTTGCAGCACTTAAAACCCATGTAATTAGTAAAGCAGGAAGAATACACCTCATGATTAAGGATAGACATACTCAAGAATGATGGTAAGTGCAATATTAAGAGTATACTTCATGGCAAACATTGGCCAGCATACATTGAATGGGTTCAGTGGGAAAATGGTACGTAATCAGAAAATCTTGATACCACTGTCAGCACAATAAGGATGTAGAATGCACTGAGCTGACGTGCATAGATTACTTTCCTAACTTTTGAAAAGTCATTTTAGAAACTTTACTGATAATCCTCTAACTCTACTTTTGGAATATATTATACAAGTAATATGATGCAATGCAATACAATGCAATGAGCTTTTCAATCACAGACCAGTTGTTTATAATCTATCATGTAAATGAAAAAAAGTTAAATATTTTCTGAAGTGGAAATTCCACTATTAATCTATTGAAGTTAAAATTTTAAACACTGTTTCCACCCCAGAATATAAATAGTAGGTTACTAAAATTTCATTTGGTTTCAAAAGCCTTAGGTGCATAAAGATGTCAATAAAACAGTTTAGATAATGATTTCAGGATATTCGAATTTTTAAGTTGGACGCAAAGAAGCTGTAGTAAGAGAATACTTCTAGAAATAAAATGCCACTCCTGTCCTTAGAGTTAGAACATTATTCTTATTTTTCAGTAAGGAACATTTTACTATTGCTCAGCCTCCTGTTGAGGAATACAATGCTTATCTAACTTAACTAGTTTCTAACTAAATTTAAGCAATCTAGGTATTTTTTTCACCTAATGATAGAAATGATGAATATTACTGGGGCAGCAATCTCTTGGTGAAATATTATTCCTACAGTAATTGTTTTATGATGTTAATTTCAAGCAGGGCCCTTTTAGTGATAAAACAGCACAAAAAGGAATGAACTGTTTCTCATCTACATCGGTAAAAACTTTATGAATGAAATAACACAACACAGTAATAGAGAAAATGTATGAAAAGTAAATATTATGTTTTATCGCTACCCTCAAGCATAAAGTTTCAGACATGGCTGCTTGGCTTCACTAATTTGCATAACATGTTAACAACTTGCCTCTAGATTAGTATGAGAAAGAGAAAGATATAGATTATGAAAATCTTCAGTGGGGAAAGAACCCAGCTAGTTTCCAGAGGGGATTTTCAGTTTTGGTTAGGATAGGAGACAGAGAGATGCTGAAAATTATGCTTTGTTATTGATGCTCTGTGAGTTCAGTTAAATCATTATGTGCCATCAGCATGGATATATTGTTAGACAGCCACGACTGGGTGTTGGTTTTGGGAGGTCAGGGGTTTTTTTGTAGGTATTAAGGAAAAGTTTTTGATCTCCTATTATACTAAAGTGACCTGACTACTTGAAGTAGTCCCGGTTTCCACTCTCACAATTGCCATTACTAGCCAGAAGTTACTTCTGGATTTGCCTTTTAAAAAAGGCAAACAAAAGGTTAACTAAAACCCATGACACACACAAAAACCCCCACCTGTAAAACAGTATATTACTGTTATACCTATAAGAAGGATACATGGGAAAGATATGATGGGTCCACTTCTGTGATCGCCCATTTTACACTTCGAATATGCTTGAGTCTGCAGAAAAGACTTCTTGTCACAGCACCTAGTGAGAAGGTAACTGCATTACTGCCCTGATCCTGTCTCTTAACATTTTATTGGAACTTTGTTGTTTCCTCCTCTTCCCTGCCACATGTATGAGCAATAGGCCTTTGTAAAGTAGAGTTTCCTGCATGTGACTTCATGTAATGTACAGTAGTTTTTCTTAACCAGTGAGAACTTTGGGATAATTTTTCTAAGCGCTGGCAGTCAAAATCAGAAACAGAAAGCAAGAATCATTGAAAAATTCCATGCATTAACTAAATATTATTCTGGGGAAAGGCAATCTTCATATTTTTTGCTTCAGGGTTCTCATCAAACATGTGTCTTGCATTACCTTTCACTAAATATCTCTTTGACTGTTTTTGCTTGTGTTAAATAATCAGGAAAAAATTTGGCATGTAGTTTGTTTACTGCTCAACAATGAGGACCACTCAACAATTAGAAAGTTTGTCCTAGACTTCAGGCTGCAGATAATATCTCTAGCTTCCTTTTTATTTATTTTTTTAAAATTTGTTTAAAGCAGGGTTCCAGAATCCAGACTAAAAAGGAGCTGTGTATTGTGTCTGAGGCTTTAGATCTTGTCGAGATTGGATTTATCAAAGTTTTGTTGTTCTGCCTTTAAATGGCGTCACTCGTCTGTAGCCTGTAGGCCCAGACTATGCAGCTGATTTGTTTTATTGTTTTTCTTTTAAGTGTGGGAATTGCTTTAGGCATTTATGCTAATATTCATATTTTGTGAATTAGTGTTGTATTGTTACAGCCATTCTATTGGAGGAAACTCTAGTATTCATGCAATTGACTGAAATGGGAATGAACTGCGTAATAGAGATTAGTATAAAAGTTGACATAAACCCTACATTTTAAATAAAACCAGACAAAATTGGTAGCTTCTATGTGAAGCTGCTTTATCTATTGCTGTTCTGCACCCATTCACCTGACAGTCATGCTCTTTGTCACTATTTTGATATCATCATGGTTCAGAATTTTGCAGCAGAGATAACTTATTCTTCATGAGGACAGTGGTTTTTTTGTTTTGTTTTGCTTCTAATCACTGTCAAGATGTGGCACTCAGCAAATAATTATTCTCCTGTCTATCAGCTCACTTTCAGAAAAAGCAACTTCTTTTTCCTGCTAACTTTTAAGCCAGGACTTGAAAGGGTCTACTAGGTCCCTAAGTCCGGTCTTGCAGCAGTGACAGCAATCATGTTCTAGCCTGCACGACAACAACATAATTTATTTGGTTATTTTTCTCTAGTTTTGGTCCCCTTGTTGTGTTTGTAAGCCTGATCTTAGTAGCTCTCTGAGCTTTAGCATGCTGATAGAAGAGAGAAATTGTGATTTCACAATTTGAAGCAAATATAATATTACAGGAGTTATGAATTAGAAGTGGGAGTTTCCTAAGAACAGACTCCAACTCATCCCTGATCTTTGGGCCTCCAAGAGGGAACAGTGTAGTTCTGCTTCCTTTGGAAATGTCAGGTTGGTTCTAGGTAGGTTCACACCTGAATGCAGTTGTAATTTTGTTCTGTGGAAGACCACTTAAAGATATTTTACTCTCAGTTTCCTTCTTTCGTTTTGGTTTACTCTGGACAACATAGTATCCAGCATCAGTTCCATTTCTACTTTATTTTTGCAGCATCTGAGTGACAGGAAATGTACAAGCTTACTTCAGATAAGCTCTTGCCACTTTGTGTGACTATTGTTTTCTGATAGCACTTTTGCAATAAGTTTGCATTTCATTTTAAATTCACTTTATTTGTCAGCTTTGGGATAGTTTTCTTGTTCAAAATAAAGGCAACAAAGGACTCCCACTATGCTGACACCAGCAAGTTAAAGTTATGCTGTTAATATGAGCTGTTTCAGACAAGCAATAACAATGGGAGCTGAGATCAACAGTTCCCCCAACATCTACCATACCAAATTCAGTCTTTTTGATGTTGTTGGAGCACACAACTTTAAGGTGAAGTTTTTGAACTTTTGTTATGTAACATACTACATTGGTTTTTTGTGTTGCTCTGCCTTTTCTGTAAGTATGGTTCGGTAGCAACATCAGTTGAAGAAATTCTGTTCTTTTTGAAATTTTGAACCCCTTGTTCTCTTTTTTTTTTTCGATAGAATGAAAGGTACTTGTTTGGTTGCTATTATGGATTGCACCTTAATTGTTAGAAAGTTTTGATCTATACCTTGCTACTCAAGATCTACTTTATCTTTTTTAGCTGCAAAGAAGTAAATCAGTAACAGCTTCTCTTTCAAGAAGAAAATCTCATATTGACCCAGCTTTATCTCAGTTCCAGGCTTAAATGAAATTTACATTACATTTTAAAAATATTTAGAGTGATTATAGCCTATTAGAAGACTAGTGCAGGTTATCCTAATTATACTTTTCTGAATCACATTCGTTTCCCCTCTGAATTCAGACAAATCTATCTTATCCTATTTTAGTCCATTTGACTTCAGTTTTAAATTCCTAATAGTATATTACATTTGCATAGGAATTTCTTGCTAATTTTTGACAGGTGATATCAGTAGCCATGCCTTGAATTTAGGTCTTCAAACTTGTGAGCATCAGTTATAACATACTTGTTTTCTAATGTTAAAATTTTTGGTTAATGAGCAGTATTTTTACTGTTGAGGCATCCCACCCCAAAAGGGAAGGGAACACCCAGGTGTACAGATGCTCATGGTCAAAAAGGAATGACAAAAGTCAGGTCCATAAAAGCCTACAAAGTTTTAGTAGCAAATTATACACTTGTCATGGAAATTGGTATGTCATTGCCTTATTTTCCAGTATAAGCACACAGTGGTGGGTTTTGAATAAAGAGGTAGAGGGAGGGAGAAAGATCACCAGTCCTTGCTCCAGTGTCAGTCCAGCTAATGGGATGTCCAGAGTCCTGGAGCATGCATACCTGATCTTCATGGGGGTACCTATTCATAGATAACTTTTCCCTGCCCTGGAGATAAGTTTCTTGCTTTCTATGCAAAACAGTTATCATGCACAGTTCATTCCTCTAGACCTTTCTGGAAATGGGTTGGAGGCCTTTGGGGGGTCTCTGGTGTTTTGATCCCCTACTACTGGGTTGGCTTTTGGTCAACAATCCATGCCCTTTTGTCAGCCTCATTCCCGCATGTGCACTGTACCATGTTGTGCTTATCTCCAGGAGCCAGAACAAAGCTTCTGTCCCAGAAAATTGCTACCCTGCCCCTGCATGGCCCCCTTCTCCAGCCACATCCTGTTACTTCTCACAGCATGTTATTACCAAGGATCCTTGGTTGGCCGCACAGCGATCTGGCTATTCGTGTTTGAGACATAGACATTAGCCCCTTATCGTCAGGGCTTCTACTGTTGTATTTTCACTTCACTGAGGCTAGTTTGGCATCTGTGAAGAAAGGGGGATGAAATATCTTCATAATCAATGGTTATGAAGGTTTAAAAAGGGAAAAAGTAAAATTAAACAATTGGTCAGCCAACCACATCCTCAGAAAACCTATACTGTAAGTACCGTGAGTTTCTCAAGTTTCCATTCCTAAGTAGTTCCAGTGGCAAAGTTCTGGGTCAAGATTTTCATTCTCTTCTACTGTTCAAGCATCAGTGTACAAACCTGTGTCTGAAAATGTAAGTGAATCAAAGTTGTCAATGGATCAGTGAATTACAGGGCAAACATCTTCTGGGTACTTTTTTGATTTTTTAAGATGTGAATTGAATAATGAAATTCTTTACTCTGGCTAAATTCGAATTTTTCTAATCTCTTTTCTGTTAATTAATTTTTAAATCTGCCAGTGTGGCTGTAGATAATACAGCCTCTTGGTGCTACAACAGGAGCTGTGTAACTTGAAAAAATATGTATATGCTTCCTGACTTGATCTTACAGTTCTAATTATGTGGCTTTTTTTTTTTCTCCAAGTGACTCTCAAAGGTTTTCATCAGTGTGCTTAGTACAGTGTAAAACTCAGCAACCTAAATTGCTGAGATTAAATATTAACCTCTTCCTTCTGTGCAATGGTTCTATCTCCACATTGAAAAGTATTTCATCTAGAATAATGTCGTTTTACAGATATGATCCTTTTCTGGCATTACTTGTTTCCCCTGACAATGATATAAAATTTACATCAAGTTGAATTCAAACAACTTAGAGCCCTGTGGAAGACAGTCTCTGAATTACATGCTGCTTTTATGCTTGCAAAACCAACATGTATGAAAGTGTGTTTTAATCACTGATTTTAACCCCCTAAAGCAAGATGTTTTGATGGCTTGATTCTGTTGGGTTTTTTTCTATTTTGAAAACAAAAAAGCTTTGTGACCTTTTATATTCCTTAAAGTGATCAAAGAAAACCCCAATGTGTACGTGGTTATTTTGATTTTAAAATAAAATTCATATTGGCGCCTACTACGTCAAACATTCAAATAAAATATAAATTCTCACAGTTTTAACTTACATCAAAGATGGAAATCATTGTGTGGTTTTGGAAACCAAAGCAATTCCAAGATAGACACAGTTGGAATTTTTTTTATTTGACAGCGTGTTTCATACACTTAGTAACATCAGTGTGAAGTAAAGTGTGCATTCTAACGAAGAAGGAAAACTAGGGGAACCTTTATAGGGACTCTTTTAGGATTAAATTCAACTAGGTGACACAGCTACATATGCCTGTAATGGATTTATACAGCAGAAGCAAACTTTTAAATTAATAAATTTGCTCATTTTTAAATGTATATATAGACTACAAAGAACTATTTCCTGAATATGTCGTTAGTAATGCAAACTATCTTGTACATTATCCTGCAGATTGATAATAATAGTTGCGTTTCTTTTGGCAGGTTGTCAAGTTGTTAAGTAACAAAAGATCTCAAGCTGTTGGAATATTAATGTCTAGCCTTCATTTAGACATGAGGGACATTCAGCACGGTAAGTGAAATAACTATTGATTATTCTCAGATCACATAATTAATAATCTGGAAATGCTAAATATTTATCTCTTTTGATATGTAAAATAAATTAATATGAGGCCTTTTTTACACTATTTTTCCTGAAAATAGCTTGTTCTGGCATTTATATTCTGCTTTCAACATCAGCAGTATAAGTGGTATATAATATAGACACTTTGATTTTTGGTCTTTTTGAGGAAGAAAGAATGATGTGTTGTTTATTTTAATTCAGATAACCTTGGGACATATTCAGAAAAGTGAATTATAATGTTTAATTTATTTGCTTTATAAAATAGTTCCTATATTTGGGTTAGCACAAACTGTAGAGTTCTTTCATCTTCAACAGCATTTTTTACAAAGTGAGATCTTTTAGGGGAGTGTAATACTTTTCACATTTATGCTAAGAGACAGTAGTGCAAAAAGGTGAAAAGTGGAATTGCATTTATATTCAGAGCATCCCTTATGTTTCCCAAAGGCTTTGGATAGATTTGAAGCAGATTGAATTATCCTGTGAAGTGCCAGCCTATCTATTAAATAAATGTGGTTTCAAGTATAACACAGACTTCATAAATCACAAAAACATCTTGTGAACTTTCTAGGCTACATATTTACAGCCATGCATTCAGTTTACTATGATTTGCTTATTTTGCAAAATTATTCATAAATAGAACAAATTTGAGAGCACTCTGTCAGCTAGTGAGTAACTCTTAATCACAGTTTTAAGGTTTTATTAAACTGTTTTGATGGTTACTAGACTTCCTCAAGCTGAAGCGCTTAAGATGGTAGTCATAGAGCAAGGCGCCAGTACTGGCGCCAAGAAGTACTTGGTATTTCCAAAGCTGGCAGATGTAGTTCAGTTAAGTCATAGAGCAAAATCTGAAAACAATGATATGGTCCTTTCCTTCAGTCAAATACTCAACTTGGTTTCAGTTAATAATGAGAACCTTATGAAAAAAGGAGTCCGCCTAACATCTGTGTCTGTGGTAAAGCCAACACAAGTTCATTGAAAATTTGCTTGCTTAACATGCAACACTAACAATAATATGGCATGAATGTCAGTAGTTGAAAGGGTCAAACAATATTATTCTTAACCTTTATCCTATTACAATATTAAGCACACATGATCATCTAAGAGCTGTGTGCAGATTTTGTATATTCCTCTTTCAATAGCTGTTTTCTAAAACCAAAAGTTTTTGCAAAAGGGAATTTAATAGTTCTTTTATTCCCTTGCTGTGCAGACGTGATTGAACAAACATGAGAAAACTTTTGTCTGGTGGGGGGATTTGTGAAAATGGTTGATGCTAGAAGTCTTTATTTTTTTTCCTTTTTTTTTTTTTCTTTTTTTAAGAACATAAAATAGGCGTGGAGAAAAAGTGGTGAGGAGCAGGAAATAAATTTGCATGGTGGGGGCAAGGAAAATAGAGGTCTCGCCCAGCAGTATTTCTGGCATCAGTCACTCCATGCAGAGGTCTCTGAGTGATCTAACCATAGAGCCCATGCAGAAATTACAGAATCACAACCCCAAGTATTTAGCTTTACCTTTATGTAGGCAACAATTTTAATTTCTTATTAAAAAGAAAGGTTTTTACACGTTTTTGACTGTTATAACATTTAGGATTTTCTGCTGCAATTTGAATAAACTTACAAGAATGTACTAACAAAAATTCAAATAATGATTGAGTGCCTGCGTTAACAAAAATAGTCAGTTGATATATTTGCACCTTTACACGTTATTATTTAAGTTGTATGGCAATGACTACAGTAAAAAATGGGATCAGTGTTTTTTGTCCCAGGGTTTTAGTAGATGTCTTGAGTTTTTTCCATGTTTGATGTACACTGACATGTAAATTTACACATATCTCACTCAGTACAATACAAGCAGTGGTTTTCCATAAATAAGAAATGCAGTCAAATGAAACTTCCCCCTGTCCCCCTCCCAACAATTTGTGGTACTAGACAACATATAGCTTTCTTGTAAATATTCTCTATATCAAACATAAAGAATATTTTTAGGATGCAGTGTTCATAAAAATTGCAGAAATGTAATTTTATTTTTTTTTACTGGCCTCAGAAAGGCAACCAGAAGGAGAGAGAAATTTTCAATGCAGTGTGATATTCTGTTTCTTGTTTTGCATGCTACCTATTGTGTTGTATTTTTCTGGCACTTTAGAAAAATTTTCAAGTTCTACATGAACAGAAGAGAAAACAATTATGCTGGGTACTAATCCACCTAATAAATTTAGTATTTAAAGTTGTAAATCATATTGTGTTTAGATGAAGACCTTAAAATAGCTTGAGACCTGGTCACATGTTGTATTTAATGTCTTGTAAAATTTTTGTTCTTTGGTTGATGTTTTTGGAGTATTTTTATTTGCTTTTTAAGATACAAAATAATGATGAAATATTGTCTGCATATCTGATCCGATGTGGCATTTAATAGAAGATCTCAGTATATTGTAATACATCTTAAATAGATTTCTTTTATTATGTGGCTGTTAAGTGTCTGCTTGTAGAATTGCATGTCTGCTTCCAGCTTTGAAAATAGGTTTAGTAAGACAAATGCCCAGAGCCTGTCTGCTTTTAAAACATTTTTACAGTGTGGAAGGAGTAGTTGTAATAATCAAAACACATTTGTTCTGAACTCTGGTGCATCTTTCTAGTAGTGCTCTAAAGTTTGCTAGGTTAATTTTTGTTGTTATGGAGGATTTTTAGTAGATTCTAATTGCTAACAGAACTCCCATCTACTTCATGCACTCAAGGCTAGAACTGTAAGAAATGTTGGTCTCTTTAGTTGCAGTGCCATTTCTCTGTAATTAGTACCAAAACGAGCACTCGTGGTTTCTCTGATTTTACGCAAGGTTTTACTGATGCCTGGTTTTTTTGCAATCATCTATCAACTATGCAAAACACTTTATCCAGGCATTTTACTTGCTTTTGTGTTTTCACTATACCGCAAATATCCTTTATCCAGTGTTGAATCCAGTATTTTGTTCCCACTGGAAATATTGCTGTATTTGGCTGCATGATATGGCCAGTGCTTGAGAAATGCCAAACAAGCACTTCTTACCTCTTTTTCCTTTATAGTTCAGATTTTCTTCCTAGAGTAAATGACCTGGGGTTTAACATTAATATTCTGGGTTTTTTTCTTAACATTTCAGAGATGCAAAGTGTGCTCAAATTAGAGATACAACAAGTTTCTGGTTTAATTGACTAGAGTAAGCTATGATGAATATCCTATACATTAAAATATAATTCCATGTTAAGCCTGTGTCTGCATTTAGGGACAATGTCTTGTGAATAAAGTACCTCTTTTTGTTCAAGTTGTCTGTCTGCACTTGAAATGTAACAACTGTTTGAAATTGCAGCCATGTTGCAGATAGCAAGTTTTTCAGTGCCTTCCCCAGCCCCCTTGTTTATAAAGAAACAATGTGTCTTCCTCTGTGTTTACAAGTCATAGTAAGCGCTGTAAGAATAGCAAAAAGTTCTTCTGTGCGTGTATAAAAATAGAATGAACAAATTAAACTGAAGATGTCAGCCAGGAAAAAAAGGCAAATTTGGTATTTTGTGCAGCTAAATATTACATTTATTACATAGTGAGATTTTTATCTAGTATTTCTTTCTTGTATGGAAATTATTCCTTGGCACACCAAAATAGCCTTAGTTCTAACCATGCCTTGTAAATGTTGAAAGTAAAAGCTTGTCAAAAATGGCATATGCAGTTCTTTGTCTTTTGAAGTTATCTGTTATCTTTTCCAAGTCAGTAAGTTTCTCTTAACAAGGTTTGTCTCTCCAGGTACTGTGTTGCTACAATACTCTTAACTATTTTTCTGTAAGGTTTTGCATAGCACCTTGTGGTTGCCCTGGCTCTGTTAGAAGTAGTTTGGAGATTTCTGCCTCTGAATTTTGGATGACTTTTCTCATTATCCTCATTTAATAAGTCATTTTTTCCCCCTCTCTGAGACACTGGTAGTCTGCAGAATTTGATGGAGATACCTGTCCCACTCTGATATCTGCAGGGGGGAAAAAAAAGGAAGGCCAAGACACTGCCTATTATAGGCCTCAAAAAAGAATGAAATAGGAAAAACCATTACAGAAAAGGCAGGCAGATTCACCTAACAGCTGCTAAAAACCAACCTTGTAATCTGAATTTGAGCTTATTTTACTGGAAGTTATACCTGCAGCAAAGTTTGTTCTGCTAACAGCAGTACAACTTTGAACAACAAACATATCTTCTGCCCTGAATTCAAGACAGATGTGCAGGAAGTGAACATACTTTAAATGTTAGCAAGAAAAACAAATGTTTATTCTTTAGTATTTGACTATTAGTGACAAAAGAACAAGAGAAAATCTTGGGTTTGTTTTCTTACTTGACCACTCATGCTGACATGTAGAAATGATGAGCAAGGAGAGACTGTCAAAGGTTTGACTAAATGATTTCACTGGAGAAGGATGATAAAATATCTCTTACATTGCATTATTTCAATTTTCTGTGCAGGAATTACTCATGCATTGAACTATCATGTAGTCTGGGTCCAAGAGATGCTCTACATAGAAAGCAATCAGGGAAGAATGACTTAATATCTGGAAAATAAGACTCAGGATTAGTTTATTTTATAGAAAGTCCAGAGGTGATCTAAGCATTATTTATCCTAACAATAATGTGTGTGCACAAGCACTATCATTTGAAACTTATAGTACCCATTCTTCACAAATATTTCAGTACCTTCCTAAAAGACATCTTACTGATTAAACAAGTTATGAGGACAAAACAATACATGATTGGATCAAGTTATTTGGCCACTGTTATACTAGAAAGTATAAGTAAACTTGCTGCCCAAAATTGTTATTTCTGTCCATTTAAGTTATGGGGAAAAATGTTGGCTGTAGGAAAATATGAAGACCTTTTTTTCTGTTAGATGGCAAGTCTTTATTTCTTTATTAAATTAATGATAAATAATTGATTGAAATTAATCAATTGTAGGTTAATTACAAAGTTTGAAACTTTACCTGTTACTTCTGGTTTATCAGTAGAAAATTGAAATTGTTTAAATGTTTCTCTTTTTTCCTCAATCAAATACTGTATATGCAAACACCCAAAACCTTAAAAGATTATGGTTTAAACTTTCCCTCTGATAGTCTTTACAAAACCTGTTTAGATTCTTCAGAGACAAACCCAAGTAAAGATTGGTTTGATTCAGCATTTTTCTGTCTTGTGTACTAGCACTTCCTCAAAACTTCACACCATAATTCTGAGTCTTATTCCTCTATTTCTTCTTGACTTTATGCTACCATATTCATTATATTATGCCTGCTGTTAGATTGTATGCTTGCATGTTTTATTTGCTTATAATTACTTTACAAGCTCCTGTTGGGAAATTATTGGTAAGGAAAACAATGGAATACACAAAATTACTTTTATAGAATACAGACTAGAGTTAAAATTAGAGTGTCACACATATGTATTGCTGCAGATGTTTCTATTGCTTTGATGCTGTTATTATGCCCACAGTGTTCTGTATTGAGCAGTGATTTTGGAGCCCTTGTCTGGCCCCTCCTGTCAGATGCAGTTAGGGAGGAAGAACAACAAAGGGCCTTGGAGACAGGTGGAGTTTCCAGTGGATGTGGCATAAACCCCTGAGCTACGGGTGAAGGTCCTGAAAGCCAGTCCTGAGTATTTAAAGCATGCCTCAAGTCCTCTATTGTCTTAAGATTTTCTGAAACTTAGTTTACAGTGACCAGAAGTCAATAAAGCAATGGCAACAGTTGTTAATGGAAAAATACAACTTCAATAATAATTTTATTTTAATATATGTGCAATCATCAAGATAATGAAGGACAGAAACATTAATATAATCAAGAAAGGAACTGAATGCTTTATGCCATATATCTCTTCATAATTTACACTTAAAAACCAAATTTATAGAATTATACCATTTTTTTCTATAATGCAAAATGCATTTTAAAGAACATAAGTTTAGGGTTTTAAATGAGGAAAATAATACTGAGTTTTCTTCACAATATTTGAATCAGCAGAGACTAATTACTGCCACATTGGATAGTTTGGATAATTAAAGAATTTTTGTTGTTGTTAAGAACATATGAATGTAATTTAATAGAGAAGTTTTGTAAGAAAATGTAACTTCATTGTCTGTCTGTTGTTTCAGTTGAAACCGAGGGTTTTTTCCTTGCAAGTCTGATGTAACTTTGAAAATTTGAGAGAAAAGTTTCAGGAAAGTTCTTTTCTCCAAAAGGAAAAAAAGCAGTCCTGTTATTTCTCATTTGCATACTGTATACTCTCTCAGAAGAGGGATGATTACAAAATTCTTAGCGTAAAAGCTAAAAAGTATGTGCATGCATTAGTACCATGTAAAAATTGGGTGGGGAGAGGGAGAAAAAGAGCACCTTGTCCCTCTTTTATAGCAGAAATAATTTCCACTGGTCATACTTTTACATTGCTGAAGTACATAGAGGTTTTAGCATTATTAAAATTAAGAAATCCCTTTTCATTAAGAAATTCCAATAATACAGTAATATATTTTTTCATTAAATCAAAATGTTTAGAAGAAAAGGATATTTGCCACAACAATCTGTTTGTGATTTGTCACGTGTTTTTTAGATTTGAATACATTTATGCATAAAAAAGTCGTATTCAAAAATTAATGCCACTTATATATATGTATAGATGCTAACAATTTAAATACAAGGTAGTTAAAATGGGGATTTAGTAAAACTTGCAAGAAAAATTGGTAAATCCCTTTTTTTTATTCATTCAGTGTACCTATAACTGTATTTTTCTTATCAGATTTCTTAAAAAATCAATTTAAACTTTGCTACATTTGGCCAAGTGGAGCTCTATCTAGCTTTGTACCCGATCTCCTCTGTAGATAATCAGAAAATAAAAATAAAAAGCTGAGTGGCACTGACCGCTCATTATGTAATTTTTGTAGGTCTCTTATCTTATTGCAGGTAGTTCACCTCAAACTGAAAAGTTTATTTGGAACAGCTTTCATTCATGTTTTCTGTTCTTTTGATTTTTGTCATCAATCTACAGTCCATGATTCTTTCTTCTCTTTGCCAATGAGGTGACTGACTAGCTCTGCATGCTGCTTTCAAGATCTGTGTGCACCACATGTCTGTGCCAAGATGTCACAGCATCTTCTTTCAGGCTCTGTTTTCTCTGTATTGTTGCTGTTGTTTTGTTTACTCTTCACTGCTGCTAATTTTTGAGCTTATGTTTTCAGAGAACTCTGAAAAAAACTGACTGTCTTTTTGGGGTAGCAGTTTTGTTCATTTTGTATGCATCACACGACTTTTACAGTCTGGGTTCTTTTTTTCCCACCTACTTTGCATGTATTGACACTGAATATTTGAGAGATCCTTTTTTATGTGTTTGTGGTCAGCTTTTAAGTTGTGTTACTATCTGAGAACATTGATGCCTCATGTTCATTAAACTGCACAGTAACCTGCAGAGATCCTAGTAAGGCTTCTTCGCCACAAATTTCTACTTTGAAAAGGAAACATTCATTTTGGTAATTGATTTTTTTTTTTTTTTTTTGAGCTGCTTTCTCATTACATTGGTTTATTTGTATGATGTTTAAAAAAACTGTTTTTCTGTATAATACATAGGCATTTTTCAGGCCTAAAAATCAGATTGACTGGTTTCTAGTTTCCAGTATCATCTGGGGAATCCTCTTAAAATTTTCATTTGTATGTTCTGAAGCTTGTTCAATTTGAGACAGTGCCCAAAACATATCACTTGAGAAGTACAGAACTTGTCTGAGAACATCTTTGACCTTTTCTGTGGTTGTGAATCCTTACACAAATACTTTGTTTAACCTTCTCTGATTCTCTTTCTTTTGTGCTCTTTTTACAGCCAGATTATCTGCGTGCCCAGCTGTTTCCTGTCAGGCTTCATACATGTGATGTGTTTGAAAGCAGTTTTATTACTAGCTTTATGCATTTGGCAAGTAGGGTTTAGACCTTTTTGTTCTTCTCCAATTTACATTGAACTTACAGGACTTTGCTTTTTGTCTTGTTTGGCTGATTTCCACTTTTGAAGAGTATCTTTTATTTACAGGTGTCCCCCATGCTCTTGTACTTAATCATATACGTGATTTTGAGGAGTAGCAATATTGGGGGTGTGAAAAGACAAGGGAGGGAAAAGGGTGTATTTAAATTTATCAATTGACTTTTTTTTTTGTTTTCACTGTGCCTCTAATGAAGTGTCTTTAAGCTTTCTTCTGACCTTCAACCTTTTTTGGCTTTCAACTATCCTCTCATTTTAAGGTAATTTCTGGTTGTAAAATCTAAAGTTATGGTGTTACTCCTAAAAATCTAATTCTCTGGTCCTATAGAGAAATTTCGTTAAAGGTTAGTTTCATGTCTCCAACTGTTTTGTATTTTATTCAGAAGTAGATCAAGTGTTACTTCAGCTCTTTTGGTAAATCTGCTTAGTTGCTTTGAGTAATAACTAGTAATAACTCTAACCTAAAATTTAGACTCCAAAAGATGGCTCAAACAATATGGTTAGCAGATTAAACCTTAGACTAGCATGTTTTCTATGTGGCATATTGTCTTACACCTAAATGGTAAAATACCATTTAGGAGTCATTATTAAGATGCTTTTTGGATGGTCTGTAATAGGTCACTGACTGTGTTTTTTCTATTTAGGCTTGAATTTATTATTTTTATATTATTATTATTATTATTATTATTAGGCGTGTATTTACAACCAATTGCTTTATCTTACCCGGCTAATGCTCCCTTCGGTATTCGCTGCCTCTCTTCTGCTGTAACGCTTTATGGCACCATGTACAGCCTTACATTGTTACTGTCACACTGGTTATCGTCCTTTTGTTCCATTCGGAACGGCCATTGCATCCACCAGTAAATACAGATCTCCCCTTTGCAGATGTTAGATGCCTGGAAACTCTACGGACACCCATCATTCACACAGCCTGGCCTTTACCCGTCGGGCTCGGCTTACCTGGGCCGCGGCGCTGCCTCGCCTCCCTCGCTCATGCCCGCACCGCGCTCCTCCCCGGGCGGGGCCGTCCCGGCCCCTCGCACATCCCGGGGCCGCCGAGCGCCGGGGCCGCCGCTTGCCCGGCCGAGCGCCGCCCGGGCCCCGGGTCCCCGCTGCCGGCAGCAGGTGGCAACAGCGGCCCGCGCTGCCGCCGCCGGGGAGCTCCGCCGCCCTGCCCGGGAGACGCCGGCCCGGCTGCCGGCAGAGCGGAGTCGCTGCCCCGGCGCCCGGGCTGCGCCGGGCAAGGCGCTCGACCTCGCGGCTCGGCGAGGCGCTGCCTGTGGGCACAGTCCTCACGCAGGGAATAGCTCCTTTAAACAGTAGGTCCGAGTGTAAGGAAGAGAAAGCATGATGCGAAGATGGTAGAGTGGCTGGTTTGTTGTGTCCATGCATCATCCACTATAGGGGAGGGTAAGAAAGAGTGCCCGGGAAATTATGGTTTTCTGCTTAGCCTGAGTGCCCACTGTTCCTCATGCTGCAGTCAGTATGTTGGTGTTCCTGTACCTGTCACTTTATGAGGTACCTGGATTTCTCCTACTTACTGCTTTCTCTTCTTTCTCTTGTTCTGTTGTTATCCGCAGGCAATGAAAAATCAGGATAATTTCTGTTCTGCTGTTTCACATGAAACCTCCCCAAGCAATGGGTGTTACGTTCTGTTTCAGTGTAAAGTATTTTCTGATTTTTAGTGAAGTTGCAATTGCTTTTGCTACCTAGACACAAAACACAGCTCAGTGTCATTGAACTGAAGCAATATCGATTGCCTCTCATAATCCTACAGTCCTCAGTAGGCCAAAGCTAGTCATGATACTGAAATAAATATACATATGTGGTTCCAAATAACTTTTGGGGGTTTTTTCTTCTAATGTGCGTATTTTGGTTTTCTGTGTACATGGGCATTTCGTTTTGTTGTTATTTCAGCCCTTATTTCCTTGAATTAATACCAGCTTTTGAAAAATGCTTTGGAGTGTGAAAAAAGGTGGAAGTTAAACCATATACAGGCATCCGTCTGCGCTCAGCAATCACAGTATTGTGATTTGAATTAGTAAAGCTGTGTCATCTGTCATGTACCTAGCCAAAAATCTTTTTGCAGTATTTTCATTATCCCACCACACTTATAACATGGTATCACAAGATCATTACATCACTTTCTTAGCATCTGTAGCTCCTTAGTACTATAACTTCAGAATATTTGGTGAAAGGCTTAACGTGCCTTAATACGATGAAATCCCTGGTGTGTTTATCCAGACATCAGACAGGGCAGACATGTAGAATACTAGGCAACATCTAATATGTACTTTGCTGTGCCAGGAGAAAAAAAAAAAAAATTATTTGGAGAATAAATTGAGAGTATGTAATTTTATTTCAGTGAGATACTACTACCATTTGACAGAAGGAAAGAAATTTGATTTGAGAGGAAACCTCTCAAAAGTTTTGGTTTTGTTATTCTTGACCAAGAAAACTTGTATTTTGAGTTGTGACTAAAACGGTTGCTTGTACAGCAATTACAGACAAATGAGGACCTGCTTTGCATGATGTTTGAAACCCTGTATATTTCCATGCTGTGCTTTCTAGCTAATTCTGCTAGTACGGATACTGGTATCACACACAACTGGCTAGCTTGAACCATAAGCAGGGAAAGCTCGTTTCTGAATAATACATGTCTTCGTGGCTAAAAGAGCTTGCAGTACTTTCTGCTGTAAATCATCAAAGGGTAACAACATTCCATGTAGTCTATGTAAAATGATTTAGGCTTGGTGATGTTACAGAAGACTAGTAGAGAATTTGAGAGAGAGCTAGCAAAGGGCAAACATGCAGCTCAAGTCTAGGTTTTTAGACAGAGCATTCTAAGCATTTAGTCTGGCTGCTGAATAAGGCAAGCTATGTAATATTGCCTGCTAACTTCTGCCTCAAACTATTAGTCTGTATAAATATGAACATTTTAGCAGTATAAATGATCTTGAGTTCCAGCTGAAATTCTGACCCTTCAACCTTTTGCTTTCTTTGAAGTTGCTGAAAGTTTTGCAGTTGACTTTGGTGAGTCTAGGATTTCATAGAAATACTTTAAGTGATGGAGAAGTCAACATATCCCATGAAACGTTGTTCAAAAGGTTAATTTCTCTCACTTTTAGCACTTTAAAGATTCTTTCCATAGTGAATTTGCTAGATTAATTTACAGATACCCTTCATTCTTTCATGCTTTGCCTCTGTGAAATTACAGAGCTGTCTACTTTCAGATATCTTGTCATGCAGGTATGTAATCATGTTGCTTCTTAACTTTCTTTATATAAGTTAAATAGATCAAGCAATTCAATAGACAAGTTCTTGAGGTTATTCTCCTCCCTCCTTTGTTGGTCTTTTTGATACTACACTGGTTCTAGCTCTAGTCCAAAAATTGCTCTAACTTCTAGCCACTTCTTGAGAGTTTTAGATTAGTCATTGATGATGATTACAGAGTGCAGTCGAAGCACTTCTTTGGGTGAGTTTGAGTCTGCTCAGGAAAGAGCGGCTCTCCCATTAGCATTGCCACCTGGATTTCATTGAGGATTAATCACTATTTTTAATATCTTTCTTTTCAATGTTGATAAAGTTATATTTATTTGCAGTGAGCTGAGAACGAAGTCCTATGAAAGCGTAAGGTACTCTCGTGTTTGTGGTAATGTTTCAAGAGCAATTACATTTTTAGATCTATGAGCTGGCAGTTATTAGCTCATTTAGTGTTGACAAATAATTTAATGTAAGTGTTCTAAATTGCCAACCAGACACACTGGGAGCTCCATTAACTATGCACTAACTGTGGGTAAATTGAGAGGAAAAAAGCTAAAATCCCAAGTTAGCTTCTTACTGCAGAGAATCTACTTTTTGTAGAAACAACGTGTGTTAGGTATCTGCCCTCATAACTTTCAAATACTAATCAAATACAGCAGTGCACTACCAGATAATTCCAAATAAAAATCTTCTTTCTCCTCCTCATGCATTTTGTTTAAATTTATAATTTAGAATGAGCTCTCTAAAGCAAGAAAGGAAAAGCTTGTCTTTTTCTTATAGACTGCACTTCCCAGAGTTAGACATGACTTAGTTTACTGTGAGGTATTCTAATAGAAGTAGATTAAGTGGGATTAAATCAAAAGCCAGCAAGTTTGGTTACTAAAAAAAAGCCACAGGTAACTTAAAGCCTCAGTTAGTTTCAAGCCTGAGGGCTCATTTGTATTCCAAACAAGTCTTGCTAATGTCTCCCAGTTACACCATCACTGGTACCACAATTAGCCTGTGGAACTCCTGGTCTTAATGTCATTGAAACAGAGACTGAAAGGCATTAGAGCCTACGTGGATCTGAAAGAAAAGTTTAACACACAGAAAACCCAAATTTTATGTCACCTGACTCATGAATTTAAAGCTACAAATCATGTCTGTCTTGAGGCAGATTGATACACAATGCCAGATGTACTGCATATGTGCCTTTGCAGCTGATGTGTTTGTACAGTTTAAACGTACACTGTAAATACATACTGACAAGTAAACATCCCCAAAATATATTCCTCAGATATCATGTTCCAGTAGTCTGCCCCCAAAAAAGATATACTTGACAGGTATGACAAGGTTTCTTTTGAGAACCTCTAAATGAAATGCCTGTGGCATGCTGTACTGCCCTAACCAGGAAGTGAAAAAGCTTAGTACAAACTGGTACTGAAATTAAAAGCCAAGAGCATTGGGGGGTTTTTTATAGCAGCAATTTTATTTTCTGTAACAGAAATTCTTACATATAAAATACACCTGTATGTCAATATTAATTTTTATATAAAAATCTTGTTCTTGAAACACTTTACATTTAAGGGTCAGGAAGTTTGCCTAGAGAACAACCCCCTACTATAATCATAAAGCACAATTATATATTTATTTAAACTTATTTAAATGTGTCTTATACAATCTGCATTTGTGTACTATGTTAAGCCTTAAGTAGTGTTTGGGGAGTTATCATAGTAATCCTTTTCAGTTTGTTGAAAATCTTGAATCCTGCCAGTCCGTCTCACATTTCAGATCCACCCCCCCCAATGACCAGCCCCTGGCAGGTTCATAAAACTGTTTGCTCCTCTATGCACTGTAGTTTAAAATAAGCATAATCTGGTAAAATGCCAGTCTTTTCTCAACCTTCCTATATCCCACACCCATGTTTTTTTCACCTGCCAAGTTCAAACAAATCTTATCTAAACAATTAAGATAAGCATTGAAGTACTCTCTATAGTCAAATCAGCAAACCTCTCAAAGCCAGAACTGAAATACAATCTCTCTAAATTAAACAGTCTACAATGGCAATCATGTTTGTATTTAAACATTTTATTCTGAAAGGATTACAGCATTGCTCTCCACTTTTTTTTTCATGCCTAGACAAGAAGGCGACATACTGAGTCAAACAAAATATATTTGTTCTCTATGAGCTGAGCTTGCACACTTTTTGTAAACAAACTGTATAGGTGTATGAAGTTTGACTTCATATAATCAGTAACTGCTGTCTTTAACAAAGTAGGCACTTGTTTGAAATCTATGTAATGTAATTGTTTATATTAACTATGTACAGCTATGTAAAATCTGGTGATATATTTTGTTGCATGTGTGAATGTATATTTACATGTATGTAAAAAAATCTGTTGATACAGTTTTTATATTAGGGATACAAGTGAGGGAACAGAAATGCTAAGGACAACTTTCTAGAAGTTTAATTGTGTTTATAAGAGAAGAATCATGCCGAAGATTCACTCCTTTAAACAAAGTCTCCTACTTTTTTTCTTCACATTTTGCAAAACATATTAATGCTTAATTTATTCTTATTTTATTGCTTCCTAGAAATGCGAGTGCATGTTCTTGAAGTTATTTAAAATTCTTAAGTCCTTTAAAAACAGTCTGAAGCAACAGCTCAACTTAATCTATGGCTTCTGCTTGGAAATTTTGTTTTCTGTTCTGGTTTCTTACACAAGCTTTAGATCAAGGTGAATTACTGCCACAGTAAAACTGTGTGCAAGCAGTTCTAGGTGGTGTCTTGCCTCTGATCCATGCTGTATGTACTTGTGCTGAAGTTCCAATCTCCCTCGAGCTTTGTGCACTTAAAGTTTTCATCCTGACAATTTTAGAGTATTTCCTAATAGATAAATATATCACGCAGGTACTGAGGGCAGGAAGGTAGGTAATAATGTGAAGTTGTTCATTTATGCTAACTCTACCAGTGCAGTCATGTGCCACCTACCCATTTTAAGGAGGGGGGGAGGGGGAGATAGTGTCTGCTAGTTATGCAGTTTATGTTTAACAATTCTTTTGCTTGTTTTCTGAGGAACTTTAAAAATTATACAGTCATGACTCTTGTGTGTTTGCTGCAGTTTCCATTAGCACAGGGACATTAGGTCTTAGCACTGTTGTGTAAACACAACATTTATTTCAAAGAGGCCCATTTGGAATTTAACTTTCTGCATTGGAGATACACATTTCTATTCCTAATGATAAAGAAAAATCCCAAGAGAATAGCAGCAGTTGTCAAGTTGTTGGAAGTATTACAGGTAAAAACATGACCTTGTCCATGTCAGATGAATGATGCCAAAAGTCTCATGGGGGAAAAAGTAAAAAAAAGGGGGGAGGGGGAGGGAAGGAGGAGTGAACCAAAGGATATGAAGTTTTGAAGTTGTGGGTTTTCCATGTGATCAATAAGAGACTGAAAGTTTTGCAATTTAGTTTATTTTTAAATGTAAATCTTAAGTTTCACGTAAATCTGGGTTTACTTGGCAAGTAGCTTGATATTACATCCGAACGTAATCTTTATGGGAGCAAAAGAAGCCATTGCACTTTGATCATCTTCTTAGGCTCTCTTGGCTCTTTTGTTGATGAGAACATTGATGCAGGTGTTTTTTCTTCTACTTCTGAATTGAGCAGTTCAGCTGTCCATCGTTCCAATGAACCTGATGAAGTTGTCTGCATTGAGACTTTTCTTCATGGATTGCTTGTGTTTGCATGTGCCGTGTTCTTGCATTTTCCCCCAAAGCCACCTGTCAGAGAAATCTTCCATTCTATATTCACAGAACAATTCTGTATACATTCTGTATCTATTCTTTTTCTCTGTTTGTTGATAAAAGCATAAGTTGATCAAGCTATATATTATCTGACTTGTTTTTCTTGTATCAGTTTTCCATTTTTTAAGATTTGCCAGTATACTAGTTTTCTAATGATGCTGGATTTTGACCTCTTTCAATTTACTGCCTGTACATTATTCTTGAGGAGTCTATTGTTCTTAATTAACTCAGAAATAATAATTCAAGGAAGATAATTCAAAGTGACACATTGAACCTACTCATCTACTTATGTGCCTTTATTTTCTTGAAAATATACTTTTTAGATAATTTAAAATAATTGTAAACCCCATTAAATTTGGTTGAATTAATTTTAATAGTACTGTTCTGCCTCAAAATTATGTAGTAATTTTGAGACACTAATTATATAAAGCTTACTGTTTCTGCAGTTCTCTATATTGATACAGATTCTTAACAACAACAGAGTCAATTTTTTTGTCATAAGTTTGATGGATGCCTTTTCAGTTTCTTTCACTCTTCAGCTTACAGTAATATTCCTGGGTATAGATGATTTCACTGGAGCAGAAATATCTGGGGATCAAAGCCTGGTAAAAGTACTGTGGAAGTTGTAACCTCTTAGTATCCTGTAAGCTTGCTCTCATGAAGGGCGTAACAGCTGAGAAACCCCCAAATCTGTGCCACACACAGAACTATGTGGTAAGAGTACTGTGGTTAGTTGTTGCAGAAGCAGGATGTCCTTCACTCAGTGAAGAAGAATAGCTCTGCCTTTGTATTTTGCTGTGCTGACCATCTGTTGCTGCCATTTGTCAGAGAAGTTGTGAAGTCTTGCAGAAACTCCTGGTGCTCTTCTGGAGAAAGAGAGCAGATGTGAAAGTGAGGAGGCAGAGATGTGCAGGAGGAAAAATGGAGTGGCCTCTTGAAGCAATACTCCTTGGTTTTTGGAGAGTCACAGAGAAGTCAGCTGAGGTAGAAATCAGCAGGAAGGACTTAGATGGGTGGTTTTCTTGTTTGTCTCTCTGAAGGACGGATCTGTGTAGGCCAGGACATGTTCAGACGTGGTTTTACTTCAGCTACTGCTTCTTTATGAGGACTTAAACTGTGATCTGTTATCAGTCAAGTAGGATTTGGAAAATGGTTAGTCAGTTTTTTGTGAGACGGCGGTGCTTCCAGGAGGTTTCAAGAAGGAGACACTTAATTTTAGACGGAGTCCAGAGCCAGAAAATCTTAGGCAGCATACTTGGAAAGGCCAGAGAAATGGAGTGGGGTTTGAAACCTGCCCTGAGAAAATGGAAGCCTAAGACTAAGAATTCAGCTGAATACCAGTTTTCTGAAAGTCATCCATATGTGATTGTGTTAATGAGAGTTTTATGACATAAAATTTGGATCCAAAGGATCTGGTTTATAACACTTTTTCTTCTTTCTGAAATGCTACTCAGTGGGAAACTTCGAATTTTGGCCTTTTCATTTAAAAAGGAAATTCCAAAGTTTTGGACTTTGAAACAAAATGGAGTTTCCAAGGACTGGGTAGTTGTAGGAAGTTGTCTTTTCTCTGACACTTTATGTAAGTGGTGCTATTGGTGTATTTAGAATCACAGCCACAGGGAAATGTGAGTTAGCTGTGTCGGCATTGCCTGTCGGCTTTGGTTTAGTGGCAGCTGGTAGTTCGTGTGCTCCTAGATACAGAATAGCAACAGAAATGATCTGTCTAACAAAGGAAAAAGTACAGCCGCTGCCTTTAGAGTCTTCCTGACAATACACTGGGCATCATGCAGCTTGCTGCCAATGGTGTTTTCTCATACATTTCCTCTTCAGGATTACATTTGCTGGCAAAATTTTGATCTTGTTGTTGGCTTGGTTACTGTCTTCCCCTGAAGACTTGAGGGTGGTGATAATTTATTGTGTTTGGTTTATTTTTTGTATTTTGCTTTGTTGTTGGTTTGGGGTTTTTAAAATTGTGTCTCTGTTCTAAATTGTCTTCTATGTATATGGAAGAAGATCCATTAGTTCTCAGTTCAAATATGCCTCTGAGTATGATCACGTGCCCTAATCTCACTTTTTTACCAGCAACATATCCTCCTGTCAAGGGATGTACCTTCTACACTTGTAAATTAATTGATATTAATAAGAGTAGTGAATCTTTGTCTGCTTGCATTTTTTTTTCTTTCTAGCTCCCAGCTAGTACCTAAATTGGCTTTTCTAATGTGAGTTTGCATACCTATTTTTTTATTCCATTTATATTTTAGAAATACAGAATTGAAAGGAAACTCTTCCATTCTGCTAAAATTTCCATATTCTGTCATTAGATAATAAGATATCATTTCTGCCATAAAGATACCAGTTTAGATTTCCATGCAGATTGTGACTAAAACAGTGACAGTATCAGGAAATGTGAGGACGAGCAAGAGTTCCCCGAACCCTTTAATTTGGCTATAAATCCTTTGAAATTTCTTCTTCTTTGTCCTCTATAGTATCAAGTAATCATTTGTGATTGATCCCCAAACCCTCATTTTACTGGGTGGATTTTTTGTAGTTATCTGTTGACCATGGCTTGCTTAAATAGAAAAAGAAGTTGTTGGTTTGTAATTTCTTTAATTTTTTTTTCTTGGTTCAACTTTGATTTAATCATATCTATGTATTTGTATATATACATCAAATAATTTTACAGTGTTAGCTTGAACCTAGTGCTGGTTTTATTGGCAGGAGTGGCAATAGGAATGCAAGAAAATAACAAAACTATGAGATCTTGACAGTAAGAACTGAATTCCTGGGTCTGATGTGATTAAAGTTCTTTCTATTAGAGCAAAAGCCAATAGATAGTCTTCACTTTCATAGTAGTCAAGGCCAGGAAATATCAATGTCAACTTTGAAACAAGAAAAAATCACTTTCTAAACTAGTGACATGGGTGAAAATATCCAGTGACTGCAAGACTAATACAAACCCTTCTCCAGTCACTTGCATCAAAGTGTACTGGAACTGCAGCGTGGCTAAAAATATTTTCATACGAGGAAATTAATCTTTGTCTGTGTTTCATCATTCTATTGCCACCACATATGGAATACTTTGGTTAGATGTTTGTGTAGTCATGCTGATTGTAGGGGGCATGTTTAGCTAGTAAGCTTGGCTACGTAAGGAAACATGATTGTTTTTTTCAATTCAAATTGTCTAGATAATGGAATTGAAAATGCAGTAGTTCTGGTTTATTTTTCCAACTATCTTGTTCTGTATGGCAATGCTGCAGGTTTGGCAAAGAACAGAAGCTCATACCCTGAGTCCTCAGAGTAGGGGGAGCGCACCTAAAATGAGTATGGAAAAATCCTAGTGAGATGTCAGAGCGCTGTTTATGAACATATACAGGTTTAGATGAAACATCTAGAAATGTATTTCTCTTTGGAAGAGGAGACTTGAAGGATATATCCTAGAATCTAACTTCCCCATGTCCTTGTCTCAGACTGATTTAAGCAGCTCCCTGAAGTATGTACACTCTTCTGCATACCTGTTTTGTTGAAAGTACACAGACCTGGCACCATTGTGTTTGCCAGGCGTTCTCTTATCTCCTGCAAGCATTCAAACAAAAGTGTTCTATTGCTCTCTGAGTAATCCGTGGGTGATCTTAACATTCAGCAAAAGTCAGGGCAGGAACTTATGTTAAATTTCTTAGCACAGGAGTGAACGGTCTCTGGAAGGAAGGGGGTGGAGTAGGGAGAAGGAAGCCACAACTCAAAATAAATAGTTGAAGGGTTGTGAGTGTGTCCATATATGAAAACATTGAGTAAGCATAAAAGTGCTGGAATGTTAGACGGTATAAACTGGGTTTCATAATATAACCTGGGTTTAATAAAGCTGTTTGTACATAGGCTTTGATGTTAGTGTTGTCTTAAAGTAGAGCTCTCAAACCAATCTAGACCCAGTTTCTATTTGCATGCAAACTTTAGTGTCCAGTTCTACAAATCAAATTTGGCATGTTTTTAAGCATACAGCTAGTCTTATTGAGCAGCAATATCTTATTAAATACAATGTATAATACAGTGCCTTGTGTAGAGGGCATCTTTAAGTCTCTGTTGCAACAATTATTACACTTGGATGGGGGAGGGAAGTTTAAAAATATCCCATATAATTAGTAGCAGCTTTTTGCACGTGCCTCCTCCCCCAAAAGAAAACAAAAAACATGTTGCTTCCTGAACTGTTAACTGTTACACTGGCATTATCTGCTACATTGCTTTCTGGTAAAGGAAAAATGAAAAAATAAAGTGTTTTAAAATTATTTTTTGTTTAGTCCTAGAAGTTAGCTTTGTGCCCTGCTTAGAGATACAGTGTGGCCTGCTTAGTTTAATCAAGATCAACACTTTTTTGTTTATAATTTTCTTATACTGCAACTAAAACTATGTCTCAGGCCTGGAAAGGGGAAACATGATGAGTCCCAGACTCAGAGTGGTATCTCTGGATGCTTTAGAGCAATCAGAAACATATGAGCTTGAATTATATTCTGTAGTCTTCAGGTGTATACAGAATTTCTCTGTGACAGTTAAGGACATGGATTTATAGGACAACAAGCAACCCAGTGCTGGGTCTCTATCTCTGATCAATGTTGCAATTTCTAGATTAATCTCACCTAAGGAATTTATTCAGCTTATTGTACGAGTGCACTCACACACCACACACACACAGAGCCCATTACAAAAAAGGGTACAAATTAATGAAGTGCAAAGTAGGAAAAGACTGGTGTAGTATGATAAAAATTATTCATTGTCATCATATATATTCTAATGCAACATTCTAAATGTCAAGATATAAAATCTGGATGAGGAAATTTGGATTTATACACCTTTTAAATGAATGGTCACAGTGCTTGCAAAAATATGTAAGCGGAAGACTGAAAAGCACTATTTGAGAAATAAATCTTTGTATTAGGCGAGAACAATTTTTCAGTAGTTGCAAAAATATTTCCTATGCCTTGTGAAATGTTTCTAAAACAAATGGGGAGTCAGGGTTCCATTTCTAAAGGTGTGTCCCTCTTAATGATTTTTTTTTTTTTTTTAATTCAGGTTAGGTAGATAGAAATCATTGTCTTTGAGCTGTTCCACTGGGGTTTTTTTGATGCTGAAAAAAATACAGTATGTGTGTGGCGCCAGAATTGGTTGGGAACAGGAAAGGCATATTTTGTATCCATACTAAACGTGTCGGCTTAGTGCATAGAAGACTTGACCCTTGTCAGGTGTTTTGAAGTTAACTGGCTGACTTATGGATTAATGAGTTTAAGACTGAAGTCAAACAGTGACAGGAATGAGCTTTGTTGTGCGAGTGTGTATGTGTGTGTGGCTGTGGTGCAGATTTACAAATTTTTATAATGCTTTCAGCTGGACCATGAAAGTCTGATGTAAAGCTTATCTCTGATCTCTGACTATGGCCATACTTGTGGGATCATGTTTGTGTGTTTGGGGGGAGGGAGATGAATTCTTTAACACTTGACACCTGGCTCTACCAGGTTTCCAGCCATACTCTTAGAAACGGCACTATTCAAGGCATTAATAAAGTTAAAACCCTTAAGCTGTATGACCAGTAGGTCATAAAACTGTTGTTGAGTATTGTGACCAGTCTTTCTTTCACAGCTGGATTATCATCCTGAACAACTAACTCTTTTTTATTTTGTCTTTTTTTTACAGCTGTTGTGAACTTGGACAACTCTGTGGTTGACCTAGAGACACTGCAAGCCCTGTATGAGAATGTGAGTAATCAAAGGAAGTCCATAAAATGTAGGAATATTGTGTGTCCATGTGAAGGTATTTTTACTTGGCATCAATAATATTCAGAAATCTTGTAGAAAAAGTCCTATTTTGAAGTGACTTTATTTTCCACAAAGCAATGAAAACACTTAAGTATTTAACATTGCATTAATTGCCATTGTGTGTTTTACATAGTGCGTGTATTTCTGCATAAGTAAAATTATCAATGACTAAATGACTAAGCAGAAATCAATTTTGCTCCTTTTTTTTTTCTTGGCTGGTGCAGTCTTCGATCAATAGGTATCAAACCTTACACTCCACATCTTTGCCATCACTTCGTAATTTCACTGACATAAAAATACTGTTCAATTGAAAAAAAAAAAGCTTTGATAGCAGAAATCATTCTATTTGTGAAACTGTAGCATTTGACCTCTAGGTATGTAAAATCAGGGATTCAGAATATGCTCAGGCATGTTCTAAAACTTCACAAGGCCAGTCACATAAAAAATTCAAAATCATGGATGTCAGAAGTGTGTTTCTGCCTTCAGCTGAGGCCAGCGAACACTACCCCTTTCTGTGAGTGCATTGCCTGGATATGTGGGGCTCTGGCTACACATCTGTGGAAAGAGTGAGAAGGCTTTTGCACTCCAAAAGAGCCTGGAAATATGAGACTCAAAGCCATGAGCCACAGAATGGCATTGAAGGCCAATGTATGCTATTGTATGGGGTCCTTTACTTCCCTCATGTAGTTTTGATAATGCTAATTAATTTAACACCTTTCAGATGTTTGGTTTTTAGTCTTTAGCTTTTAGTCACCTGCTTTGGAATGATTTGATGATTTATGAAATCCCTCTAAATAATCCACTTCGGAGTACAAAAAGGGAGATAGTAAGCTCTAGTCCACTTTAGAGAAAAACTGAGGAGCTAAACAAAACATAAAAAAACTGGAAGTCTCACAACAGCTAGAAAAGACTTTTACTATTCATCCCTGAAGAACTAGGTTACTCAACACTGCTCAGGAAGATAATGGTCAAAAGAGAAACCTATTCTAACAACCTCCAAATCTCTATGAACACTTCTCTTCTTTGTGCCACAGCATTTCTGTTTTGGCCTATGGTATTTTATTTGACATTAATTTTAATCTGTTTTGTTATAAAGTGAAGATATATCCCATTCCATACAGTTTTTAGCACGCAAAAAAATTGAATTAATTTTATCTGTTACATATGTGTGAATGTGAGAGATCTTCTTGTGGGAAGTATGGAATAGATACTGCAGTCATAATCAGTTTTTGCATACTTCCCTCTCTTATAGTGAGCAAGATTTTTTTATTATTTTGGTTTAAAAAATACTCCTCTTATGTTGATAATGTACTAATAATTTTCAAATGTTTACTTAACGTCATCTCTAATATACTTCAGAATCTGAATATAATGGATTATTTGCAAATTTGCAGTTCATTGAAATAACCAAATGTCATTGTGTTGATTTTGTAATTACCTTCACTTATTAGAGAAAATGTCTAGGAAATGTCCTGACTAAGGAAAACACCATATGTTAATCTCAGGAAAGACTCAAGTTGTTCAAATGTCTAATATATTTCTTTGCTTTGAATAGAAAACAGATCAGTCCAACTTTATTATATTTGCTTGGTTACAAGACAGGAAAAAACCCCACAACCACAACCAAAAAACCCAACCAAAAACCAAACAGAGAACAAGAAAAGTCATCAGTTTACTTGGAGAGGGTTTTATAAGGGGACCTGAATTTTAATCCTGGATTTTTCTGTTTGATAAAACTGTGTCTTGAAAGAAGCTTTCTTTTTAGTTGACTTTTGTTTTCTTTTTTTCCTTTCAGCCTTTTGTCAAAACACTTCAGACCTTGCATTTTCTTCCCTTGCTAGCTTCATAAATTATAACAATATTGTTCAATAACAGTTGTAAGCAATGGGTGGTACCAGAGAGCCTGGCATGTTTGACTCCTCCCCTATTTCTCAATATCATCCTGTGTTGTAAGTGGGAATAATTTTGCAGCATTCGTTTACTTTGTAGCCAGTAACTTAATTTTTAGTTCTTAGGGTTTATTTATTAGATTGAGATTTTTTTTGCTGGATATTTAGATACCACTGTACCAGTCCTCAGTCTTTCTATTTGATTTGTATGGAACATATGGGAGCATTTGTTTTACAGTCTTCCTTTAGAATGGAATCTTTTTTTCTGATTGCATGTGTCTGGCATAGTGCTTTCCCTTCTTAAATGTGAATGAAATTTGGGCAGTCTCCAAACCTAAACACGCCCTAATTTCAAAAGCCACAGAATCCCAAGGGTTCAATTCCTGTTTAGTGAGGAATTAAACTCTTGTTAAACCACAAAGTTATTGTATATATCTTAGTGACTTTTTATAAATGAAGAAGCCCACACCCCACCAAAGACCCAAGTCCTCAATAATTTATTTAATATTATTAAGTTGAACTGCATTGAGTGAGAAGGACAGTGTTACTGCAGCATTGTACTGTACAGTCAGATAGCTCTTACATGTGGTTGTGTAGCTCGGTTTGTGAAGAGTTGTTTAAATATGTGTTGATAATTAGCTATGTATTAATATCTAGACTATTTTAATAGGAGAATCTTAATAGATAAAACTACATGTGGAAGTGTTACTTAAATGTGCTTTTACAAACTCTCTAATAACAACGCTATCAGGTGTCAGCTATAATTAGGGGAGAAGGCAGGTAAAATCCATTCAAGTTTCTGTATGGGGTTAGGACATATTGGTTGTGATGAGAAATGTACTGATCAGCAAATAAGTGAATGTTTACTTTGAAAACAGATTTCCTCTTAGCAGCTGGGGTTGTAGCTAAAGTATCACTGAAACAAGGTATGTCTGCTTCTGCTTGCATGTTTGCTATATCATGAAAACAATTGTATAAAAGTGGATTAAAAATGCTGTCAAATTATTATCTTTCATCTATGAATTTGCCCTTTTCAGTTCTTTTCACATCACAAAAGAAACATGCATACATTCACAATTAGGCTCCCAGTTTTGTCCATACTGCCTTTAAAAGATTTAGGTCAATGCTTTCAAAAACCTCAAAATGCCTTTGCAAGAATAAAAGGCATCCAGAAGTCTGAAGCGCATGAATCTGCCACTAAGATTCAAACCATCTCCTCAGTTATTTCTTGTGATTTTTTTTTTTTTTTTTTTTTTGAACTAGCAATGACAATGTGATGTCTTAATATTTTTTGCAGAGCCTATAGATGGTACTTGAGTTCTGATGATCCAGCTTCAAAAGAATATGATATTTATTATTAACTGTGGTATCTCTGTATATCCGTGTTGTTCCAGCTACTGTTGACAAAATTCCTTAGACAAGTCACTTGATGTTTTTGAAATGTATAACACAAAGTTTTAAAGTCAAGTTTGGCAAAAAATAAAATTGCATACATTTAAACTGATCCAAACTCAGAGCTAAGGTTCTGTTGCAAGGAAAAAGAAGCTAACCAGGAAATGGATAAGATTTATGTTGTGAGATTAAAAAAGGGCCGTTATGAACTTTGGTAAGACCAAATACAGGCTAAATTTATACTCTGGAAAAAAATAGGAAAATAATTAAACTGAAGCAGAATATTTTTGCAGTAATTTCTGTTAGATTTATGCTGTCTGATTTTAGATATGGTTAAAGCAAATTCTAGTATATTATGTTATTTTTTCTAATTTGGATGCTATATAGCTATATATAGCTAAAATTCAAGGAAAGAAATATCAGTGACATTCAAGGAGGTGCTAATGCAATCAGAT
Organism: Corvus hawaiiensis; assembly: GCF_020740725.1. Taxonomy (NCBI): domain Eukaryota; kingdom Metazoa; phylum Chordata; class Aves; order Passeriformes; family Corvidae; genus Corvus; species Corvus hawaiiensis. The sequence goes on along the minus strand of NC_063215.1, from coordinate 70,172,646 downwards.
TAATTACTTTTATGAGAAGTATTTATTGAATGTGTTCTCTCTTGACACAAATTTGAAGGGCAATATAAAAGCTTATTTTAATTATCCATTTGTAAATTAGAGAATAAATAGCCATTAACAATAAAGGAAGCTGGTAAAACTTCTGAGAAATGATCTTCAATAATAGCTGTGCAAAAGATACAGTATTTCTTTTCTGTCAGAATTTAAAGTACCCATAGATCACAATTCTGGATACCTGAGCCAAAATTAGTGACTTGAAATTCAGGTTTGATTCTGAACTTGGACCATGTATTTCAACTTCTTGATTTTGGTGAAGGGTGTAAACCTTCTCTCTTGAGTTTTGCTCTGGCCTGCCCATGAGTGGATCATGCTTAGCCTTTGTATCTTTGACAGTTGTTACTTCTTTGCATAAACAACCTGGGAATAATGGCTTTAAATAAGGAATAGAGAGTCTGCCTAACCTTTGGCCATGGGATTTGGTGGAGAAACATTAAGAGCTTGAACATACATGTATGTAATAGATTGCTGCGATAAGCCCTCTAATATTTCACTATGTGTAGAAGGCCAGGAGAGAGAGAATTCTCAGTATTTATTCTAAAATATTTGCAAATAACCATTTAGTTTTATGCTTCATGTTAAAATATTTACTTCTCTTTAACTGTTATGAAAAAAATGTCAAGTGATTTTTCTTCAGTTTAACAGAAGAGAACATACTTTACAGACTCACCAGAAATAATGGAACTTAATTTAAATTGTTAGTATGAGAACTTGTTTACTTTTACAAAAAGTTAATTTTTTTTTCAAAAATTTACAAGTGTGAATTGAATACATGAACTTTTTGAAATTTGAGTTAAATAAATAAAATAGCTCTTTATACACAGTCATGTCATTTTCACATCTAGACCTCCATGGCTCTGATGATATGACCACTGGAACAATGCTACCTTTCTTGGCATCCTTCCAATTTCTAAAATCTATAGATTTCACTTATTGCCAAGCGAGTTCTTACTGATTTGAGAAGTGATGGAAATTTTCTTTTCTTTTAACTCTCACTTGGTTAAGAGTATTCTAGATTAAGTGTGGACATCTCCCATTTACATCTGCCTTTTTAACACAAAACCAAACCCAAGCCTTCTCGTCAACAGCACATGCAATATTTAATTTAATACTTCTTCAGTTAGTTGTCTCTTTTCTAGTCCTTATCTTGTCTCTGGATGAGTCTTCTAAGACTGGATTAAAAGTGGATTAAATTTTCTGATCCTAGGATCTTGGAAACATTCTTCTTCTCAGGATATCTTGATACAAGAAATAATTACTATAGTAATTGTATTCACAGGTCCTATGTCTGCATTGACTTTATGGAGAAAAATACCTTTGGAGGATGAAGGCCCAGGTTTCTTTCCTCACACAGAAGTGAAACTGGGCTAGGGAATTCAGGAAACTAAGTGTTATGAATGGGCCACTGCCAGTATTTTAAAATTAAAAACTGATAAAAAATCCTCAGCCTAGTCCTCATTAACTGAGAGAGGTGTGATGCCATATAAACAATCAGATAAAGGAAGGCCCAAACAGGTCAGGGGAAGTGACCTGCTCAGCACTCATGGGATCACATTTAGGATTCTATGTGCAGGTGTGTCCCCTCCAGGGCAAGAGATGGTGATATATGGGAGCAAGTCTAGTGCAGAGCAGCAATGATGGTTAAAGACTTGGAGAAGTGTTATACAAGGAGAGACAGCTGGGTTGCTCAGTCTGGAAAAGAGAAAGCTCTGGACAATCTTATCAGTATGTACAAATACCTGACTGGGGAGGGGGAGTAAAGAACACAGAGCTAGACTCAGGGATGCCCAACATAATGACCAGACATAGTGGGCCTCCTGAATTTGAAACACTGGAAATTCCATAATTCCATTTAAATAGAAACACCTTTTTTTTTTTTTTTTTTTTTAACTGCACGGGTGTCCAAACACTGGAACAGTCTGCCTAGAGAAGTCATCAGGTCTCCGTCCTTGGGGATATTCAAAACCTGGCTGGACATGGTACTGAGCAAGCTTCTCTAGCTGCCTCTGCTTTGTGTCAGTGTTCACCTAGACAGTCTCCAGGGGTCCCTTCAAACCTCAGCTATTCTATTAATCTTGGGTACAGGTACTACCACCATAATAATTTCTTGGTGTCGAGAACAAAGTTTATTGCTAGAAAAAAGAGTTTTTAATACTTCCAATCTGTTGAAGTATTTAATATATAAGATCAGACAACTTTAGAGATGACCTTTGAAGAACATCCACAGAAACGCTGGCTAAATATTAGGATATGTGGCCTTGCAGTCATTTCCAGACTTCTTGATGTAATAAGAGAAACTCTAAAGGGCTTTTGCTAAATGTCTCTTCAATCTCTTCATCTTTCTATTTTGCATCAGTATTTTCTCCTTTTTCACGTGGGAAGATGTTCAACAATCTCAGAAAAAGTGTCCAAACCCAACTTTCTGGTTTCAGGTTCCTGATGGAGCAGGCACTATGATTTGAAACAGCTCCATCCCTCTTCTGCTAACCCTGCAAAAGCATTCAAGAGAGAATGCAGATGCAGCATATCTTATGCTTTGCCATTATCTAAGTGCTTAGAATATAATTTTCCACTGTTGTCTTCAAGTTCTGTGGTGGAGAAAGTTAAAAAATGAGTGTAATGCTTTCTTAAAGGAATAATAGTAGATGTACCTTTTTTTAACACTTGGGCAGATTGATGTTTTGAATCTCTTTTGAAAACTGCTATATTTGTCAAAAGAAGGGTCAGAAGGAGGAATTTTCATTTCACTTTTATTCCTTTCCATGCCATTCCATTTTCCAGTAATACAGTTTAGAAAAAAATTTTACCATAGCTTGGAACACAGAAAAAAGTGAGGCTCAGTTTCTGTTGATTGGAGTATTGAAGAACAGATTTCACAGTGTGCCACAGGGTTCTTCAGGAAACTAGGCAGTTTATATGTAATTTTTTTGGCTTATTAAGATAAAAATAAAAATAATTTTACTCCGAAGAAATATGCAGTAGTTCTCATGTGTTATATGTATGACAGTTCCATTATAAATCAAATATATGTTCGTTCCATTGTGGTTTTTCAGATCCCTACTAAAATTTAAAATGCAATAAACAATACAAAAGTGTTTTCATTTATTAAAAAAAAATATTATTTAAATGCATATTTAAAGATCAGATGACATTCAAACGTAACCTAACAAATTTGTGACGAGAAATACCACTCTCCTCTTGAGTCCTTCAATTCAAAGACTTCATAAATCAGCAAAGTAAAGGCATTGGGAGTGAAGACTGTCATCTCAGTGCATCATTGAATGAGTAAATATTTTGCAGACTGCTGGCAGTAATATTATTTGCAAGATATTCTATTCTCTATCAGATCTATTTATACTTAAAATCACTCTGTAGACTCTTATAGTTTTACCATAAGCAGTTGCTAGAAAGAAAAGAAAAATCTATGAATTTGATTTGTTACAAGGGTATCTTTATCTGTGTTGTTTGACTAGTCACAACAATTTTTCGTTTTTTTTTTTTTCCTTTATTCCAGAGAGCACAATCAGATGAGCTAGAAAAAATAGAAAAGCATAGCAAGGCATCCAAGGAAAAAGAGAACGCCAAGTCTTTGGATAAGCCAGAACAGTAAGAACACACTTATGAAAGAGCAGTTTTGCTCACTTCAGAAAACTTTCTCTGCTGAAGCAAAATATGTATGAAAAAAACCCCAAGCCTGTACCTACTGACAGTGACCCAAATAATTTTCTTTAATCACTTCGACAGGTTCCTCTATGAACTCTCACTGATTCCCAACTTTTCAGAACGTGTGTTTTGCATCCTGTTCCAATCAACATTTTCAGAAAGCATTGGTTCAATCCGTCGCAAACTTGAATTGTTACAGAAACTGTGTGAGGTAGGTTGTGCTCTGTGAAAAAGTAGATCTAAATTTCTGATATTTAATCTTGTTAAGCTTTACTCATATTTCAAAAGTTTTCACTTTATTTACTTACTCATTAAAAATCTAAAGGACAGTAGAATAGAACATTTTATGATTGTTCTTCAACATCAAAGTGAATTTTAAGATTAGCTTTTGGTTCTGAATTATATCATGTTTTTGCCATCAGTGTGTATCAGTCTCTGGAAAACAGTGCACCTTCTACTTTTTTTAAAGCAAAATCTTCCCTCTTCATAGTCACTGTATCACTCCTTTTCAAAGGAATGCCAGTTCAGCTAACCTTGTGTTTGCTCGAACTTGAGAAATGTGCAACTTAATAATATCTCTTGTATCTAACATCAGATAGAGATAGCAATGTTGTATCTAGTCTGAAGAGATTACTGGAATTTTGCAGTCCCATGCAAAACAAATATGGGGCTTTAAAACGCAGGTAACATCAGTATTTTTGATAACTTAAAACTGTTTCAATTGTTTTATGTTTTACTATGTAATGTTTTTTATTTGATTGATTAAATGTTTTACTTGTTCCATCTGAGTGTTTTATGAACTTCTTGATTAATTTTCTCAGAAATTAAATATACCATTCACAATTTCAGTATCAGTCAAGGATTACTATTTTGTTTTTTTCAACAGGTCATGTCTGGTAATACTGTACAGATTTTCTCTTATTTTTTTCTAAGTCTCCATTTTGGAGATAACATTCTCCATTCATAAAAAATTACATATTAATATTGTTCTACTTCTATGTGTTGCAGTAGAAGGTAACACAACATCAACAAATCTGCTCATTAACCATAAATATTAATGGAACTTTGAACTTTTTTTTTTTTCCTGTATTTTAGACATTGAAGAATGAATCAGGCGTTATGAGGGTTCTAGGTTTGGTTCTTGCCTTTGGAAATTACATGAACGGTGGAAACAGGACACGAGGACAGGCTGATGGGTTTGGACTAGATATCCTGCCAAAACTGAAAGATGTAAAGAGCAGTGTAAGTTGACTTGAGACTTCCTGAAGGCCTGAGAAGCTTAAATTCTCAGAAAATTACTTTGTTTCTGAGTAAATGTTGTGAAGTTTATGAAGGCATGTGGAAGGGAATTCTTTTGTTGCTATGCTTATCTGATCACACTTCTAGAGTTGGATGTGTTTGTAGAATTATGAAAATTAACCATCTCTTTTCACTACTATACAAACAAAAATATCTAAATTTATGTTTTAGTTCCTAGTTTGATGTACATTTGACTTCCAGTACACTTCATAGTTCCAACTTTTCTTGTAATTAGATACTATGATCTGACAGTTAAAAGTTTATTACAGAAGTGGAAAGAGTTCTATGCTGATTCAAAATATTTGTGAGGGAAAAAATGTCACTCCTGGAAATGATTGAATAGGCATCCAGAGCATTTTGGATAATCCAAAATTCATTCTTTATGTACACCATGATTACAGAGTTTGTATTTAATATTGAAACATGGAGCCACCTAGTAAAGTACTTCTTGATTCAAGATTTGTCTAGTCTAGTCATCTCAGTAAAGACAGTGATAAGTAATGTTTTTTCTTGCTCTGTGCTAAACTGGAATTTGTGTGTTACCAGCAATTTTTGGCTTTGATTAATCACTTCAGGGTTACATCAAATATCTACTTTTGTTTACAAGGAAACAATAATCTTAAAGTTTCTATGGCTATAATGAAAAATCTTGCCTGAATGTGACAGATTATAGCAATAATTCTTGACCCTTAAATTAGTTCCTACCAATGTGATGAGTCACTGTCAAGATCTTCAATTCTGCAAATGGCAGAAAAAGAAGAGTTGGTTTCCCTGCTTGGTCCCTCACTAAATATACATTTTTTTTAGCTGCTGAGGTAGGTCGTGTGAGTAGACTGTTAACCCTGAGTTGAGAGACCATGTCAGCCATTTGCCTTTTTAAATGGGTGGAGGAATTTCATTCTTGCATCCTGGTCTCTCTTTTAAACCAAGGGAGTGGTGATGTGAATGACACTTCAGTACAACGTATTTAGAGCAGCTTACTCCAGCTGAACCTTCAAATTGGCTCTAGATCTGATATGTCACCAGTTTTAGAACTCTGCTCAGCAGAAAATGTAGGCACACTAAATTTAGTTTGGTAACTCAAGACTTGAGTATGTAATTTGCTGGAAATATTTTGACTATTAACCTTGCAATTGCAAGATACATTTTCAGTTTATTTGCTACTGATCAGTCAGGAAAGCTCTTACAAAAATCCTTTTCTGAACACATCTGAAAATTTAATTCTGTCAGAAATCCTCTTCAAATGGAAGGTTTTCTGCTGAAGTTTCATTAGAGAGATTACACAGGGGAAGCAATGAAAAAGCTCCCTCCCTCATCCCCCAAATTTCATTTATAAAAATAACTTTCTTCGTTTAATTTAACTTTGCTTTGGTTATAGTTATAGTGTTGCCTTGAAGAACTTGTCTACATGAACCCAGAAACAATTTCTCTTTTCCTTGTTGAAAAATTTCAGAACATAAGGTTTGCAATCAGGTAGAATTAAAAAATAGGAGTGTGTTCCATGAGTGTTATATCTTTCTTCATTTTATTTAATGATTAAATAGGACTTCAGGGTGAGGTTTGATTTTGATTTGGGTGGTTTTTTGTGTGTTTCTTTTTTTTTTTTTTTTTAGTGAAGGGACCAAACCAGCAAAGTATTTTTTACACTAAATATTTCATTTATATGAATTACCTTTTCTGAATTTTTTTTTTTCTGTGAGTTTCAGTAACACAGAAAACTCTTCCTCTTCTATACAGGACAACAGCAGAAGTCTTCTATCTTACATTGTCTCATATTATTTGCGTAATTTTGATGAGGTGAGTGAAAGTTAAATTTACTCTTTTAAATTCGGGTTAAGCAACCCAACTGACTAAATTTGCTCTTCTGCTGGCAAGATGCAGAAATGTGTACAGATATTCTCTGTGCTTTCAGTTATATATTTTAGTATAGGAAAAAGTAACGAGCACTATGTAACTGTTCACTTGTGGTTTTGTCAGGATGCTGGAAGAGAACAATGCATCTTTCCTCTTCCGGATCCACAAGATCTCTTCCAGGCTTCACAACTGAAGTTTGATGATTTTCAGAAAGATCTCCGCAAAATGAAGAAAGATTTGCGAGGTACTGAACCCAGATCGTGCTAATTATATGTTGCCATTATATCTCTTCTATTTTTGTTTGTATCATTTTGAGAAATTAGATGACACTGTAAAAATAGTTGTGTATTTTTAACTTCTCAGCTATTAGTTTGTTTCTTTAATTTGCTTTTCCATGACTATGGAAATAATGCAATAATACACAATTTTCTGTAGATAACCTGAAGAGGTTTTTAAATTAAACAGCATCAAACCAGTTAGGTTAAATCTTTTGTTTCAAAACCAAACCAAAAAACTAATTTAGTTTTTCTTTTTTGCACACTGATTTCAAGTCTTTGACCATAAAAAGCATTGCAAAGTGTTGGACTATGTCCATGATAAAAAAATAATAAGAGGTTTATAACCAGGTCCAAATAGTATCTAGCAGATAAAAAGTATGACATTGTTAGAGACACTTCAAATAACTGGACTTTACTGAAAAGTAACATGCAAAGGAAGTATTTTTTTCTCCTCTTATGAAATGTTTTCTTTAAATGAATTCAGCAAGCTTAAGATATATTTGCTAGACTTTGATGAAGAACATTTACCATATATTTCTTAATAACATGGGGATCTAAGCACTAGATTTGTTAAGCAAGAGTAGTTTGCACAAACGATCCATGATCTTCAATATTTTTTGCAAAAAATCTGTGTTAAACTGGTCAGTTATGTTACTGTGCTGAATCTTTGAGGGGGAGATACAAATCAAGGAGTGATCTGCCCATTACTGTTGCCTTGCTGCTTTTAAATGCCATGCCTCTGGAGAGCTAGAAAAGGTTTGGTAATCCATTAATCCCTGATCAACCTACAATGGGAGGTTCTCTATTAAAACAAAAACATAACATGGTTACTAAAGGATATCTGACCTTCCCTTCTTGCTTCTATCAAACTTTGTTTGGATGTTTTAAAAGTTATTTTAAATATTTTGAGGTAATATTTAAAGTTGTATCAAGGTCACTTAGTGTGATACTAGGGAGTGAACTGTAGCATCATCCATTTACTGCTCCTGAACAATCTAGGGAGCAAAAATCTCACAATTCAGTCATGAAAACTTGTTCTAAACTTCTTGCAACTTCCAGATAATCTCAGAGCTGATCTCCAAGCTTGCACATGTAGAAGATACATAGGTCTTATTTAAAAAAGATACTTGAATTCAGGTGCATGTTAACGAATATCCATGGGGGCAGATTTTATTCCTCACAAATTTACCAAAAATGTTTTTTGGTACATTAAAGGTTAAATATTTTTAGATCAAGGTTGAAATTTGCACACAGACATAAATCTCTTGTGGAATAAATCCACACTGTGCAGTGATCAAAGCAGGGGTTCTGTAGAAATGGAAATTACACGCTTCGATCTGCCTTCAGATTGCAGTTGAATTCTTTCTGTGCTTCCAATCCAACCCTTAGGCTCGAGACTCTTCTCTGTAGTTAATGAAACTGAAGACTAACTACAAACACCATTGCTGGTACAAGCTTTTTTGGGGACAGCATCAGCATCTTCATCCTCTCCTGAATATGTCATGACAATTTCAAAACCAGACTGCAGTCTCAGTCATGACTTCTTAATAGTGTCCAGAGATGCAAAATGCTTTGTGGTTTCTTTTCCAAAGAAAAGTGTCAATCTAAATTAAAAACAATTTCTGTTAAAAGATTTTATGACTGCAAGAGCAGTAGAAGTAAATTTTAGTAATACATTAAAAATTCTAGGTATTCTGATAGCTCGTTATAATGATTTCAGTGAGACAGAATAGCCTGTCTTAATGACAATCATTTCTAAATAGAGTACAAATTTTAACAGAATGCATAAAATTACTTGCAAACGGGTTTTTTACTGCATTTACTCTAAGTACACTGCCAGATTTGCTAATGAAGACATGGAATCTTATGAGTTACTAGAGCTATTAAGTGCCTCATCAAATGACTGAACAAGAAGAGACTTGTATGATGCTGAGAAAATTCTGACAAAATTCTAAATATGAACCGATTGATTTGATGTCAGTGTGAGTAAATGAGTATTGATTATTCCTGGGAAACACTGACTTTAAAGTCATAGAAATAAATGCCCAGAATACATTATTGTTTTATACTGAGATGTGGACTGTAACTTTGTACTTATATTCATCAGTAATTAGATGGCAGATTTCACCATTTGGTGAGGGTGGGGTATTTGATTTGTTCTTTGTCACTGAGAAACAGAAACGTGTTCATAATATTGATGCAGGCAGTATCACCATTTTAAGGGTATTCTGTTCATGTTAGTTTCAAATACCCTGAAAACCATGCAGTGAGATCATGCTTATTACAGTGGGGGAAGGAGGTGTTGGTTCACCCAGGAAAAAAGTCTTCTGCAGATATTTTATTTCTGACTTTGAAAACTTTCCTGGATCATTATTCAAAGGTAAATTTCATTCCAGAAAGATCCTTTCATAAAACTTAAAAAACCCCGACAGAATACCCACAAAGTGGAGGACAGTTATTATTAAAAAAAAAGTTTCATAGCTGTAACAATAACAGTTCATTTTAGTACTGTTGTATTTTTCCATCCAAAGATGACAGTAATATACACAGAGACATGCAGCTATAAATAGTCCTCATGATTCTGTAAAATAATTTTGTTGATGTGCTCTTTCACAGTTTTGAGTTTGGGCTTATGTTTGTATTAGAGTTATTATGCTGACTGCTTAAAAAGAAAAAGGACTCGTGATGTTCAAACTTCTGTGCTTTCTTCCCTTGTGACTATCGAGGCTATTGTCCATATTTAAGTGTTCATGAACTCTATGCCTTGGCAGTTTTTAAAATCTTAGAAATGAAAATTTCTTCTAGTATTTCAGATTAGAAGTGCAAGTCCCAAAGACTTTTAGAATCATACCGTGTCTGTTCCAAGATGAGTAAGACAGAAACTTATTTTTTTTTAAATAATACAGCTCTCCAGGATAAAATTTATATACCAGATTTTTTTTTTTTTTTTGGTAAGGTAGAAGACCAAAGAACAGGTAGATCCTTTAACTAACAAATCAAGTGAGTTTGGCTCCATCTGTTGCTCCTAGATTTCACAGCTCTCCAGGATTCCCACTTTAGCCTTTTTGACTTCAGTGACATATAGTTTGTTAAGCAACTTGATCTGCTTTTGATCTCTCCTGGCTGTCAGCAACATTCCTTGATGCAGTCATGCCAAGCAATGACTTCTGCTCCTATGTCATTCCACAGAAGAAACTTTAGCACTTGCCACATGACTTAAATCAACTCACCATGTAAAGAAAATTGGGCATCCAGGGTCACAGGAGCAGTGTGTGACTCTCACTGATTAGGACCTCTGTTATGTAATTGTTAGTATCAGTATGTTTTTCTAGACACTTCAGAGTGCTCCAGGCAGAGCAGAAAGATGTGGAAAACATGTATTAATCAAGATTCTAACCCTCTTTGCTCTGACACTCTTAAGGTAAAATTTTGGTTTAGGAACATGTTGGATTTCTTGCCCATGAAATTCTTCAAGATGTATTTAGGAAAGAACTAGAACACTAAAATGGCATTGAGAGTTACAAAATTATGGCAAGTTAAAAAATGTTTAGAAGCTATTCTTTGGCTACACATTAGCATTCTAGCCTTACAACATTAAGTTTATTCTTACTAATCAGAAACTAATTCATCACTTGTCACTTATTGCAAAACTTTCACTTAAGCTCAGCTAAAAGGGAATTAGAAACAATGTCAGGCAGAAAATAAATCTCACTAGTAGAAGAGATTAATAGTACAATATGATGCAGATTGCTATGAAACTGAGTTGAAGTCAGTACTTGTTTATGTGTCATAATGTCATATTTAATATATTTGATTAGTCACTGACTACAAGCAATAATTATGATAATTTAACATTATTTTTTTAGTGATGCTTTCTTTTCCTATTCTGAGTGTTTACAACTCACTGAAAAGTCTCCATCCAAAGAAGCTAGGCTGTGTGGCCCAGTACATCTCCCTGATTTGGAATAAATGTGACTGAGAATGTTTATAAAGTGTTAAGCATTTGCAGAACACTTTGTATTTTAAAAGTATGTTCCAAGAAAAGCCCCAGAGTATCTTGGAAAAATACACGTTCCCTATTTTTTTAGTGCATCTTACAGTCACCTAAAGTTACCTATTCATGTTGGACCTGCTTGTTGTAGAGCTGTTATGTGCTCTCATGTTTAACACCTGCTGTGTGAATAAGAGCATTGGAAGTACCATAATGTGGGATAGAAAGACTTTTTAAAAGTTGTATTTGGGATAGTGTCAATATGGGACTGAGAGAGTTCGGACAGTAATAGGCTCACTAATCATTCCTCTTGCCTCAGTAAAGGTTACCCTTAACACCTAGAAAGAGTTCCCATACCTGAGAGTTCAGTCAAGCTGTAGTTGAAACTGAATTTTCCTCTTCATGGATGAACTGTGTCTGGGGTGTAGGGATTACTTTGCAAAATAAGATTGCATCCACTATTAGTTCTTTCATAAGTAATACTAATGCTTTCAGACTAAAATTTTTAAAAATGTATCATTCTATTTGCCCCTTTCTTTCTCACACACATATGTATCCTTGTATCTTTTCATATTCCCAACTGTTTCCATCAGAGTTCTGATGATGGATCTAAGACACTGGCGACATTTCAGTGCCACTTCTTGATCAGAAGCAGGAGTGGTATTAATTGTGACTTCAATTAACAAACTTGAGCAGCCTTAAGCCATTTATGGCCCCTCTTCAGATGGAAGAAAAGGAAGGGATTGCTCTTCTGAATTTGATTGTCCCCCTCCTTAAGGAGGAGAGGGACAATCTAAGGATTGATTAATTTTCCAGTTAAGGAAAGGCCTCGAGTATAACCTGGTGATCAATCTTTTAAAAAGCTAAAGTTTGGTGAAATAAAGTGTATCCTCAGAGGTTTTCCAAAAAATTAAGGTTTTTTTAATGTGCTCGTACACTGATATTTCAAGTTTCAAGAGAAGACGGAGATGAAGTAGAGAGAATTGAAGTAGTGAAAAAATTGTACTCTTTGGAGGCTGAATACATTTCATCATCAAAAACATCCTGTTCTAAGACAATTTGAAATTGTGGTTTTGTAATTCTCTGTCAATAGTTTTGATATAAATGTGAATGAAGATATTTTACAATTAATAAATATATTTCATTTTTTTTTATGATCCATAGATCCATATTGTGATAAAATAATGCCTTCAGTCTTATTATAAAATGCCAAATCACTCAAGGTAATTAATAGCAAAGTGGTTTGGGTCAGTCCTCCAGTTATCTGTACCATTTACAGAAACCTTTACAGAACCTGCCTTTACAGAAACAGATATTGTTTAACCATATTAAATCTTTACTTTTGCCTACTCATTAACACCTGTACACTCCCAAATTCTAGCTGTTTGTTCAGTTATCACAGAAAGGGTTAATTGCTGCAGCTATGCTGCATGCAGACTCCTAAACCTAAACCAGATGTAAACTAAAGCCAGGCTTTCAGTCAATCTGTGAGTCATATTTTACTGTCCTTAAAACTCCAAACAAGGAGCTGTCTATGGAAGCCCTTGAAGACTCAGCAGTTCTTAGTGTAAGTCATTGCAATTCCAAAAAAAATAAATAAAAGAAAATTAAGAGCTCTTTCTGTATTTGTGGCTGGGTTCATCAGAGTTTGTCTTTTGATGAGGCCAGCATTGTTTCCTTTAGATAAAGTCTAAACTTTCTCTTAAAGTCACAGGTTGCAGTTGTAAGGAACCCAGAAAGCACTGAGGAAGTTGAGAAAACAGTGGTTATGTTGTCGTATGGTTTTCAGACAAGTAGGACACAGGCACATCTCTTGTGGAAGTCTGAGCACTCAGAACCTCAGAAAATTAAGGACATAATTTCAAAGCTTCCATAAAGGCTTAAAAGCAAAGTCTATCAAGTCTCAATTAAAGGTGTGCTCTCAAGTATCTTAAACGATCTTGAAAATCCACCTGACTTCTAGCAGACTTCTATAGATAAGTATGTGCTTTCTGAATTAGTTAATAAAAACAGCCTAATGAAGCTGTTAATTATTCATGCAAGACAATTCATAAGTCTGCTTGCTTCCTTTTTTATTTTGTTACTGTTTGGTGTGGGGGTTTTGTTGGTTTGTTTGTTTGCTTTTATTTTTCATTTATTTTTCATATTTTGGGGGTTTGAAAAGAAAAATCCTGCTGCCCATTGTTACCCTGGCCAAAGAAAATGCAGAAAGCCTGAGGAGCAGCTGGTCATCTGCTCACCCATTTTGTTCAAAAATACATCTTTTATGTTTAGAAGAGATTTGTACTTCCAAGGGCTAAAATTTGGCATCCAACAGAACCAGCTGGGAAATGTGCACTAAAAAGATACTCTGAATGTTGAAAACTTTTTATTTCTCCTTTGAAAAAAGGTAAAGCAACTATTTCTGATAATGAGACTGAGTGTATCTTACGTCACAGAATCACTAACTGAAAATGTTGGTGCAAAGCACAGAAATTTTTTGTCACTTTTCTTTTCCGTATAGATGTCTCTTAAATTATATTTGCTGTTGTGAAACTTCACATGTTTTTAGTAAGGTGACCTGAAATAAAAATAAAAGAAAAAAATAGGATGAGCAAACTAACACAATGGCTTGAAAAAATGCAATTATTTGTGTTTTAACACAGAAATATAAAATGAGATGAATTCTTGAGATACTGGATACAGCTGGAATTGCTGTAAAATTAAATCTCTAAACTGGTTTTGAGCACAGATTTTCACATCAATTTCCAGATCAGGAGCATTTGAGAGACCTGTGTATGTATGGATAAAAAGCTACCAGTTTGAATTGCCCACAAGAATCCATTTTGCTGCATCTGTGAAAAATGACATGGAGTTCTCTGCAGCATATGATCTTGAGAGGAGATGAAATTAGATGTATTATTGGTCCTTTCCATTGTTTATGTATTGCTTATATGTTAAAATTGGTTTAGAGGGTTGGAGAAAGGGTGTCTCTGCACTCGCCAACTTCAGGTTAGGATTTGAGATCTTTGGAAGGTCTGAAGTGCATGATTTGGGACTAGAGGATGCTGAAACCTTCACCTTGCTTCAAAGCAACACAAAGTTTTTATCTTTATTCCTGTTTGGGCAATTCAGTCTTGTGAGATAAGTTTCTACCTAGTGCTTGGCTTTTGTGACTGCCTGTATGAATCTCATTTGTGGTGCCTTGAATACCTTTCAGTTCTTTCACCATAAGAAAATTTAAAATCTGCTCGAAATAAGTGGAGTTTAGAAATATGCTAATTTTGTCTAAGTTTTTCAATTGTATGCACATCTCCTAAAATGAGAGAATAACTAAACCTGTGAGAACAGGGATGATAAGACCAAGTCTGGGTCTGTTAGGAAACAGCAGATAAGCTTTTGTTTTAGACAAAACTTTTACAAAGTCGTCACAGCAGATCCCCTTTGCCAATGTATTCCTTTGATATCTGGGATGTTTAGCTGAGCTGTTTCATGGAGATGAATGTGTTTTAATATGAAGCTGAAGTTAAAAACATCAAATTTAGAAGGCTGTTTGTATTCTCACATACTTTTTTTTTCCCCCCCCATGTTTTTTCTCCATGTTGCTTAGAAGTTATTAAATACTCTTCTGACACAAGCATTTACTTAGTATCTTACTTCCTCATTTGGGCAGAAGTACTGGGAACTATCTGATATTTTGTACTGCTTGCATTTGATCAGCACTTTAAATTCTTCAGTTACAATGAGGAATAGCAATAGCTCATACAAATAGTGGGGGGTTTTATTCTAGTGACAAATTACAGAAAATAATAGATGAGTGCTCTATCCAACAGGCTGTGAAGGGAGACTAACATTCCAGTCTTGGTGATCTGGAGAATTGAGAAACTTAAGAACTGCTTACAGACCTCTTAATTCTTTAATGAAGAAAGCAACTGATGAACTAGTTTGTTTTAAGCATCATAATAATCATTAGTATGGTAATAATGACTGGATTTGTTGATTTTTAAGGTCTGAATGCTATGTACAATATTTTACACTCTCTAAAGCAAAAGAAAGGTATTATTTTCCCCTGTTTTTTTGATTTTAAATTATTTACACGGTGTTTGCAATTCAGGAATAGGGTGAAAAATGGTCCTGAACTGTTATTTTTCTGAACATCATTGATTTTACTCTTTTCACAGAGGGAGGGGTGTGGGCAGAAAAGAACAAAAATAACTCCACCAAAAACTGGAGAAAGAAAGCTGCCATTAAATGCACACCCTTTCCCACACTGCACATATGTGCACAAACAAATCAACTATGGGAGAGCTTCCAGAATCTAAATGGTTGAAGAAGAGACATTTCATTTTGACAATCAGCATTACATGGTTTTGTTTCCTATAACAAGATGAATATAAAACATAGAATATCCCACATTTCCTTAAACATTTTGAAATGGGACTGCTTCAAGCTGTTGACATAGGTATAGGCTAAGATTTTTGTTGAGTATAAGTTTTCATAAGATATATTCTTCTCTCAAATTGGCTGAGAGTTCATTTAAACTGCAAACATTCAAGAGAGTATAATGCAGTACTGCTCTGAAAAATATTTAATCCATATTCTGGAAAAACGTATGGAATTTTGGTGATATCAAATGTTATGGTAGGTCTGTCGCCTCTTTCAGCTCTGACACTTGTTTCTCCATAAGAGAAAAGAGTAATACAAATCCTATATATTACCATCAGAACATCTCCATCTGCAGAATAGTACATAGGTTCTCTATTTCTTCTTCTGTCATATGTTGTTAGAAAATTCATGGTCATTTGGATCCTCTCCCCTATTTCACATGTGTTGACTAACATTTGTTTAAAAATTACAGGCTTCCAATTATGTAGTTATATTTGGCGGAGGATAGGATTCTTTAAAATTTTTAATATCGCTGCATAAGCAGATTACCTGTCTAAGTAGACACCTTCATGTTTATCTTTCCCCTAAAAGTCTGCTGTTATTATTTCCATTTTGCTCTAAGTTTAAAAAAATAATAATTAAAATTGAATTTTATTATCACCCTGGTTTTATTCCACTTGTGTGGAGTTACCAGTTATTTGAGTCAGTCTGCTTTTCTGTATAAATATTAGGATAGTGCTTTCTACTACCTTAAAATATTTTTTAAATGGTAAACAAGTTTTCTGTCTTTAAAGATGTACTAATAATTCTTTTTTCCTAAAGAAACCCTGGAGGGTAAGCAAGGAAATGTATGTTTTGGAATATGTGCACTTGAACTGGAAATTTTTAGGCAGAATCCAGCAGGATTGATTCCTGTTGAATGGCAGGAACTTACCACAGCCTAAAGAGGTTTTTCTTATAGTGGAAACAAGTTTAATATTCACCTGAAATAGTCTCAGGTCTTCTCTTGACCCAAATTAAATCAGCTTGGATAGTTGGTGGAAGTATGATAATACCACCTTACCCACAAATAATCTTTGTGTCAGGGGTGTTTTAGGCCCCAGATTCTCTGTCTTGGTTTCTAGTGCAATAAGAAGCAAGCTGTTCTTCAAGTTCTCTCATAGAGTTTAAGCAATGAGTACTGTACTCTTACAGTCTTCCACTTTAATCCTTTTGCACTGTTACTTTTGAAAA